>NW_027361692.1:8892500-9492500 GCF_039654945.1 Dendrobates tinctorius | reverse complement strand
GAAGTCAGAAAATAAGGACCCTTCAAATAAAGTTTTCAATCAACCACTTTGTCACTGAAGTAGTTGTGCCATCTGTTACACCACTAAATACTATGCTTGGTATTTACTTAGGCAACATCTTTATGTTGAAACATAAGTCTGGTTTTTATTATACTGCTCAGTATAATGCTAATTCCAAAGCAATTCCTATGCAAGTAGTAAATTACAGAATTTACATTCTTTCAGCTTGAAATCCATGATTCCAATTTTCAGGTTTTTTTGCATGTGAAAGAAAATTGATTAGTGGCATGATATATTAAATGTGGCCATTCAATAGGAACATCACTGTATTTATTGATGTAATTGCATTGATGCCTGTCTTTTTAGAGGTCGTACTTTATTAGTAGTGGACATTGATAGGTGCCAAGTTAGGGTGATGAGGAGATGGGGCAATGAGTGTGTTGTAAATTTAGGGTCTTTTTCAGGGTTGACTTAATCAAATGATGCGGTCTGAAGATATTTCAAGGTCTGGTTTTGAATCTGAATTTATTTAATTGTCTGGGTTCTACATCTGTGAGGGTAAAATGGTGAATCATTCCATTATTGTCTTTTAGATTTCTGACTTAGGCTTGAAAAAATATTACTGTTGTGAACCTGGCCTAGATATATAGATTCTGAGATCTATGATGTCTTTTTTCATGCATCTTGGATCCAATTTATATTACTGTAATCAATGTTTTATAAGGAATATTAAAGAAATACTTCTCAGTCGATGATGAACCAAGAATAACAACATGAACAATACTTAAAAGTCTTTTCACCTGGGAAATATAGCAAAATAAAAGAAGACCATAAAACCTGTTTCAAGTACCGTATATGTAATTTCATAAATTAAAACATTTCTTCACTAACATGGTGATAAAAGATCTATCCCTTCAGATCAGATAAAGCTGGGACTTTTCCATGTCTCACTAATTTGACAGCTCGGTGAGGCTTCCTGCTCTTCAGCTGGGACATAGCACTGTGTAAGGGGGAAGACTGGGACTTTGTTGCATGTTAACTGTGGAGTTTCTCTTATTTTGTGCTGGATGTATTTATATGTGAGCAGCAGGAGAAGGATAAAAGCAGGAGTTAGGTAAATCCTACAGGCTTCTCTGTGTCTACAGTCAGCTGTGTCCTCCTTAGCAGATTATTTCCCTTTCCTTGCCAAGGATGTGTCTTATATGCAAGATGGCAACTCAGCAGTCAACAACATATTAGATGAACAGTATATCATTCTGGATAGTAGCTGCAGCAGTGATCCAGGGCTTGGTTTAAAGAGTTTCAGCTTTCATTCAAGATCGAGTATAACAGTTGCAGTCACGATCCTCTCTAAGATATCCAAAAGTGAGAGCTGCATGTGTGTTCACAGCGCTCTCTCCTGACTTACAGCTTCAACAATTTTCATTTGCAACATCAATGCTTGTTTTAATGTCTCATACACATTTGCAGGAAAAACAGACAAGTGCAATCTGATAAAAAAAATCAGATTGCACTCTGACAAATGTTAATCTATGATTCCCTGCATATCTGTGATTTTTTTTCTCAGTTCAGATCAGGCTGCGAATAAAATCGCAGCATGCTGCAATTGTCCTTGTATCTTGGACAACACTCACCAATACAAGTCAATGGGCATGATAAAAAAAATTGCACAGCACTCGGACAATGCGACTGCCATCCGATATATACACACTCATGTTCTTGAAAACCTGACATTTCATCTGCCGTGTAGAGTAAAATCACAGCATGACCTGACAGAATAGAATATATAGAATAGATATATACACATAGAATAGATAGATATGAAGATGTCAGTCACATATAACATTAGTATAGTGCGTGAGCAGATTACTGTACATGAATTTAATTAATAAAAACATTTTCTGAAGTAGCTGGCATTGAGTCCCCTGAAATTTTTATAACCAACAGATGGAAAGCGGACAGCTTAGGGATGATGTTTCTAGCCTGGGAAGGAGGTAATATCCATGGAGCTTCCCAGGCTATTAATATCAGCTCACAGCTGTATACTAAGTCTTCACTGTCTATTAAAATGGGGGACCCAAAATAAAGATGACGTTGGGTTTACCTTATAATTAAAAACCAGCAATGGCTAGGCAGACAGATGCCCCCATTACCAATCCCATATATAGTCAAATTGTCAAAAAAATAACACCCAAAATAAAATCCTTTTTTTGAACAATTGACACAAACTTCTTTATTGACTCTAAATTCACCAAAACCACTTATACTTACCTTATGCCCAATCCACTGAAGCCAGTGTCTCCTGTTAAAGAATTAAAATAATAAGCAACCATACTCCTCACTTGTCCGCCAAGAAGATAATAATCCAATTGGCTCACAATGCATCTAGCTCTGCTAAATTTAGATGGCAGGCTGCATTGTTGCTCAGCTCAGTTCCTCACGGTGATGTGCTTAAGTTGAGCCGAGTTCATATCCAATGAACTCCTTTGACCTCACTGACGTCACCGTGACCATGAGAAAGTTATACAAGTGTCATCTTTAACCTTAGGTCTTTTAGAGATTATTTCATCTTCAACTTGCTTAACTGTCCACAATAGCAGTAATTTTGACCAGAGGTGCCCAAACTTTTACATGCCGCTGTAGGAAACCTTTTAAAATAATTTTTCATGAATATATATTCCACAATCAAATTTACATGCACAATCATACCAGTAAAAGGATATTTCAGAAGTGTAGGGCCATTTTCACTGCTAACAACGACACAGTCAGATGTCAATTACAAAAGACCGTTCTAGGAAATGTTTATCTTAACACAGGTTGGAATTAGTTTGCAGTTGGTGTAGGAAATTGGTGTTTGCTTATTTCCAGTGCAAAGTTATTGAGAGATTCCCATAATAACAACAAATGATATCTTAAGATTACTTTTGATACAACAGGTACTCATTTAATGACTTGAAAAATTAGGGATCTTGAAAATTTTATGAAAGAAAAGTATGTTTGAAAACACTTTTAAAATTGCTCTACTGATACGTGTCTGAAATATCTTGAAGTGCAATGTGATTTCCCTTAAAATAAGCCAAATTTTAGAGTTTATTGATGTGCCATTTAAGTAATTCCAAAATCTGTAGGTTAGCAAGACCGAGCCGTATTGGCGGCATGATATTTAGCACTAAACAAGTAATCACACTTACATTCTGAGACGTGTGTGTGCATCAGCTTGCGCTACCTGCACAGGAGGAAGCAAGTGTTCTCTAGAGAAGCAACATAAAAGAGCAAACAAGTCGATTTTAGGTCTCCTGCCTATTTCATCTCATTTGAGAATAGCGATTAAAGTGCCAATTAAAGTCAATTGTCCCAGTGTTTTTGTAGCAGCTATATAAGTTTACAGGAAGCTGGAGAAATGCCATACTACATGAAGGTCTAACAAAGGTTGCTAATGGGAAAGGCATAGCATGATTCATGATTCTCTTTCAAAACAATGACTAATAGCTATCTATTCTTTTTCATCTGATCATGAAAAACCCTTAATGCAGCTGGACAAGATGAAAAGACAACACCACCTGTATACAACCTGCTGAACACTTCATTTTGCATTATAACAAAATTCTTGTGTTTAACTGTAATTAATAGAGAAGTGAAGCATCATTTTGATTTTTAGTATAAAATCTATTCTCACAATACTGCGGTGAAAGAGATTCTTATTAATTATGCCATTTGCAGCATATTAGATTCTTGTAGCGTCCCAAAGCTTTTAGAAAGAAAAAAAAAGTTTCAGGGTACGTGCACACGCTGCGGATTGTAGTGCGGATTTGGCCGCACGGTTTTTGTAAAATCCGCAGGTAAATCTGCAGCGGTTTTACCTGCGGATTGCTCTGCGGTTTTGCCCTGCGGTTTTTCATCTCAATGGAGGAGATGGCAAACCGCAGCGGAATCCGCAGAAAGAAATGACATGTCAATTTGACATGTCAATTTGACATGTCAAATAAGCATCCCATGCAATCCTATGGGATTCCGCAAAGCTGTGCTAATGCTGCGGTTTTCTCCGCGGCGGAATCGCTTCGTGGTAAAAAGCACCCATAGGAATGCATTGTTCTGTTTACTTTCCGCATGTGGCTGTGCCCACCATTCGAAAAGTAAGCAGAACATTTGCGGATGGTACCCACGGTCCGGAGGAGAGGAGACTGTCCTCCGGACTCTGGGTACCATATCCCTGTAAAAAATAGAATTTTAAAATAAAAAATATTGTTATTCTTACCTTCCGGTGTCACGCGCAGCCTTCCAGCCTCTCCACGGTCCCGGTCCCAGTAATCCTTTGCGAGAAAGACAGCGATGACATCGCGATCTCGCGGGAGCACGACGTCTCGCGTTCATTCGCGATAACGTTGCGGGAACGCGACGTCTCGCTGTCATTCATGCAAAGGATTACTGGGACCGGGAGCATGGAGAGAGGCGGGAAGGCTGCGCAGGACGCCGGAAGATAAGAATAACAATATTTTTTATTGTTTTAATTATTTTTTACATCCTATCTTTTACTACTGATGCTGCAATCAGTTCTCCAAGCGATGCTATAGATCGCCAGCATTCTGCAAGCTAATTACGCTTGCAAAATGCTAGTTTTTCCATGGGAAAATCGCGGGACTTTAAATGCGATTTTCCCGCGAAATGGAATCTGGAATTCTCACTGTAATTTCCGCGAGAGTTCCGCTACGTGTGCACATAGCCTAAATGTAGTTTTTTTTTAAAAATGGTTGGTTATTAACAACCTTATTGTATGTATTAAACCTTTAAAAAGTGTAGATTATTCTGCCCTTGCGATATCCTAAAGGTAGACATTTGTGTGGTTTACCTTTGTAACACCTGTATTTGAAGTGTTACCCACTTAGGTCAATATCTTTTATTTGAAGGGTCCCACACAATAAGGGTATCACAGATTGCTCTACAGACAAACTGTAGAACCATAGCAATCAGTTTTATTCTGCAGCAGCAAGTATATAACAAACCTTCAGTTCCACCACCGGTTAAATAAAGCATTACACATTTCCCAGTATGGATTGCAGTGGCATGTAAAAGTTTGAACACCTTTAGTCAAAATTACTGTTATTGTGAATAGTTAAGCTCCTTGAAGATGAAATGATCTCTAAAATGGATAAAGTTAAAAATGACATATGGGCAAAAATATATATATATTTATATTTGTGAGACAGTGACCAGCATTCTTGTAAATGGCCAGTATGTGTCGCAGAGGAGGAGAACCTCTGCACTGTTAGCCAGAAATGTTGTTCTGGGACCTGTAGTTCTACATGCTTTTGTTTTGTATAAAAGTTAGGCTTACATGGTTAGCCAGAGAGCTGGGCAGAACTGACACACCACACACACCTCCCTCCTATGGGGGGTGTTTCAGCTACATAATGTGACCATTGTTTGGGTCACATGGTCTAGGTTGTAAGGTCCTGTATGAGGTGAGGCCTGTGTGTTGGAAGGTCCAATGGGTGGATGGACTTCCTGAAGAGCACATGGTGAGGCCATGTACCTCGAAGGAATATGTGTTGGAGGGTCCTGTGATTGGACTGGACTCCTGAATAGCACATGGAAAGACCAAAGGGATTTGTTTTCTCATTTTGACTCTCATAGTTGTGGTCTACCTATGATGTCAATTACAGACCTCTGTCATCTTTTTAAGTGGGAGAACTTGCACAATTGGTGGCTGACTAAATACTTTTTCCCCACTCTAAATGAGTATATATGTATAGTAATTTTTTTCATTTTTGAAAAATTACAAAAAGAAAAATGGGCCTATGCAAAAGTGGCCACCTTTGCAGATTTGTGTACTCAGGTAACTTTGAACAAAGTTTCAGGCCCTAATTAGCATGTTAGGCTGGTTTCACATTAGCGTTTGGAGGCGCAGCAGACACTCGCCGTGAAGCTTCTCCCCCTGCCGCACCTCCTCCGGTCAGCTCCGCCTATGGGCACATGCCGCTGCATGCGGCCTGCGTACCCTATCTTTAGCATTGGATACGCAGGCCGTGCGCAGGTTTGCTTTTGCCACCGCATGCGTCCTTTTGACGGTGCGGCGATTGCACAAAAATGCAACAAGTACATTGTTCTCCTGCACAAATATGGCCTTCATGGAAGATTAATTAGAAGAAAACCTCTCCTACATCCTCACCATAAAATTCAGGGTCAGAAGTATGCAAAAGAATATCTAAACAAGCCTGATGCATTTTGGAAACAAGTCCTGTGGACCAATGAGGATAAAATCGAACTCTTTGGGCACAATGATCCAAGGTATATTTGGAGAAAAAAGGGTGCAGAATTTCAGGAAAAGAACATTTCACCAACCATTAAGCATGGGGGTGGATCAATCATGCTTTGGGGTTTTGTTGCTGCAAGTGGCATGGGGAACATTTCACTAATAGAGAAATGAATGGATTCAATGAAATTTAACAAATTGTTAATCGAACATAGCACCATCTGTAAAAAAGCTGAAGTTGAAAAGACAATGGCTTCTACAAATGGATCCTACACACACGTCAAAATCCACAATAGACTACCTTAAAAGGTGCAAGCTGAAGGTTTTATAATGGCCAACACAGTCCACTGATCTGAACATCATGGAAAATCTGTAGCTAGACCTTGACGTTGCAGTGCATTCACGATGACCAAGGAATTTTCCATGGAAGAATGAATGAAAATCACTCAAACAAGAATTGAAAGTCTCTTGGCTGATACAAAAAGCATTTACAAGCTGTGATATTTGCAAAAGGGGGTGCTACTTGGTACTAACCATGCAGGGTGCCCAAATTGTTTGCATTGGCCAATATTACTTTTTGTAATTTTCAAAATGTAAAAAGAGAAAAAAAAAAATATATATATATATATTTGCCTAAAATACAAAAGCGTATCATGTTTAACTTTAGGCCTTTTAGAGATAATTTCATCTTCATCTTGCTTACTTATTCACAAAAACAGTCATTTTGACCAGGAGTGCCCAAACTTTTACATGACACTATACATGCATGGATATGCTTGGAACTCCTCTTTGTAGCTGCTTTGTGTTCACATAAATACAGTAGTATATTACATGTGACACCAAATTCCCTAATAGTTTAACGCTTTAACAGTCTATTATTAACATTTTCATCATTCATGGCTAAGGAAAGTATGCAGTCAGCTTAGCCGGTTTCATTCCAGGGAGATGCTGACTGTGTTACATAGATAGCATTCGATTGTAACTGCTGAGACAGGAGCTTGCCATAATTGCTGGCTTTTAATTTTTAAATGCCACTGCCCATCTCTGACACCAGCATTTCAATTACATAATTTCCAGTTTGTTACTTTAGAGAACCAATGAGTTGCGACAGCAGCCAATGGCTGCGCTTCATAGGGTAGCCACCACGATTTCACTATATTATGCAATACTGTATCATTGCAGCATATAGTATAATAAATCCCACGATTTTTCAGATGGTGCACTTGCTAAAAAATACAGAAAAAGGGAATCAAAATGTCATATGTACCCCAAAAAGGTCTCAATAAAATGTCAGCTCAGTACACAATAAACAAACTCTTCCACAGTTCCAGTTTTCCAGTACATCATAAGTTAAGATGAATGATGTCAATTGAAACTACAACTGCAAAAAGCAAGCTCTTGTATTGCTATGTTGATGGAAAAATAAAAAACATGGCTCTCGGAAAAAGGGGAGGAAAAACAAAAGGGCAAAAAAAGTATTCCTGTGTCCTTAAGAGGTTAATTGAAAGCTTAAACATTTTCTGTAACAGACTAATAATAATTATATAAAGTTTAGATGGAAACATCAGTACTTTTTTAATTGAAGTCACTGTTTTATTTTATTTGATCACTTTTAAATGCCTCCATACTAATCATGTCATGGGGAATAAAAAGGACGTGTCAGTGTTGATCATTTACTATGACACTGAGCTGATGTGACCATAAGAGGCGGTATGATCTTGCTCTTACCAATACGTCCGGCTGGCTGAGGAGTCTCTGTGCTCCCAGCAGGGGAATACTCCGCTTCAGTGTGGCACGCGGCTCAGATGATTCAAATGAGTTTCTCGAGCACTCGGGCACCACGTGATACTCGCCACTGTTCGATCAAGCACCCCGATGCTCGGTAAGTATAAAGCATACTCGCCCATCACTATTGGCTATGTAATCCCAGAACTGTTATTACTAACATGCCTAAGGTCCAAATAATACAGCTTTTACCAATATTGTTTTTGAAACATGGTGAGATTCTACTGCATTTGTAGAGTTATTATAATTCTCTGTTAAATTATTAAAGGGAACCTGATGTGTTGAAAATGGTATCTGATTTGCTGTCAGGATGTTGTAGGAGGGGAGGAGTTCATTAGATTTATGTACATTTTTGTGGAAAAGTTTCAGTAAACATTTCATTTTGTACATTGAAATCCCTAGTTTTAGTAGTCATATGAGTTCAGAGGGCGGACCTAATTAATAACAGACCCTCTCCCCTCTAAAATGATGCATGTTGAGAGATCTGTCAATCACTCAGTAGAACCACCCACGGGACTCATATGCATGCAAAAATCAATTTCAATGAATAAAATATATTATACTGAAACTTTTCCAGCTAACCTTTATATTATTTTTCTCAGCTTTTCCTTGTCTATATCATGCTCCCCACAGAACAGAATGGACATGACAGGTCACCTTTACATACTGAACAATTAATTACTGTATCCACTGACATCATTTTCTGCTTTCTTAATTGTTTTTATAAAACTTCTCATATGTGAAGATTTCTCAAAATTGTTAATCTGCATATTGTTTAAAGAGTAGCAGTCCTTTATAAATCAGTCTAATAAATTTCATCTGCTGAGTATTTCATGGAGGATTCCCTCCTTTATAACATTGACACAATAGAGTCACCTGGTCTTGCTTTTGAGTTCTGTAGCAGATGGTGAGGGACAATAGGGAACCTCTTGCTTCAAGCACATTGCAGATGTTCTCAAAGCTCTTTGATGATAATGTGTGTTTCTATAAAGAAAATCACAGTACAACGATGTTAATGCATGAATTCCAGACTTTGTATGGTTCAATAATTACTAACAACCACAAAAGAAACCGCGGACGGCACCGCTTTTACCGTGAACGTGTTGGTGATGTACGGCAATCAGAGAACCAACAACCAAGGATCCCGGGTGCTTGACCTCGAAGTAATCACAGTTTGAAATCCTTGTAGAAAAAAGGTCACACTCGACGGGATGAATTCTCAAATTTATTGACACATATATTACATGTCAGCGTCAGGAGGGTGACATCTAGAGTGCAAAAAGACTGACAACGGCTGTTTCGCGCTGCTCAAGCGCTTCAACGAGTCAAAACCGTTTTTGACCCATTGAAGTGCTTGAGCAGCGCGAAACGGCCATTGTCAGTCTTTTTGCACTCTAGATGTCACCCTCCCGACTCTGACATGTAATATATGTGTCAATAAATTTGAGAATTCATCCCATCGAGTGCGACCTTTTCTCTACAAGGATTTCAATAATTACTAAATTCACTTTCATTAACTAAAAACAGCTAAGGATATGTTCACACCTTATTTTGTTACATGGATTTAGAAGTGGATTGTCTTCAAATTTGAAATAAAAACTGCTTCAAATAATATTTGAATGCTCTTTGCTGTAGATTTTTAAGCTGAGGTACTTCAAATTCCACTTAAAAAACTGGAAGAACATACCCTTACATGGAAGCTTCACACTTTAAATAGCCATACCACCATATTTCTAATAAACCATTATGACAGATATTTCCTAAAACCCTGATGATGTCACATGTATCACTTAAGGACCCCATAAATATTAGATCGCCGTCGCCTGAATAATGCTTCCCCCAGTCATTTGGCCAACAGCCATCTTAGTTGACCCTCTTGTTCGGACAAGTGCTCCTGTGTTTTTTCTCAGAAAGCCACAGGCTGATGTGTCAGTCACCAGCTAATCTCTGGGAGAACAATGCGATTGTTAATCCAAAATTGGAAATGACTTGTCAGATTGACATCTCTTCAGACCATCATCTCTCTCCTTGCATATTATATGGTTGGCTGAACTTGTCGCTATGGGCAGGTTTGGTCGACATAAGTCTAAAGTGTATGGGGACATTTAGAGTAAGCAGAATACTTTTAAATCTAGCACATTCAGTATATCAAATATTTCTTAAATGGGTATTCCAATATCCAAGATCCTTTCCCAAAATGTAGTAGGTGTAATAATATTACAGAATACCTCAAATTAGAAATGTAGTATAGTTCTTAGGATAAGCTATGTCGCTTACCCCATGTGCAGGGCGTTGCAGTAGTTTTGGTATCCATGGTTATTAGTTAACCTAAGCTACTGCAATGCCCTGCACATGGGGTAAGCAACATAGCGAATCAGAACAATTATACTACATTTCTAATTTGAGGTATTTGCTAATATTTTTATTATTATTATTATTATTATTATTATTATTACTACACCTACTACATATTGGAATAGGATCTAGAGATGGGAACACCCTTTTAACCATTTGTCACAGTGCAAATTGCCCCATATTGTGAAGGATTATTAATGGAATATTTTTTCCAACTTACCCCACCCTTATCCTTATAAATGAAGATGACCCATAATTCAAAGTTCTGTTTCAGGTTACCTTTCCTGAGCTTGTTATCCATAGATATTTTCTAATTAACCTTTGCTGACTTTTTTAGACTTACCACCAGTTTGTGAGGCAGTCATGCGAAATTAGTTGTGACATGTTTTTTTGCTGCCGAGTTGGAATCAAATTATTGCTGAAGTAAACAGAAAATTAAAACAAAGGCGCTCATAACATTCACCGTGTGCCGGGCACTTGGTATAAGGGCTGAATAATGATAACAGGAAGGTCTGGACATGATCTTGAAATGGGCAAATCTATTTTAAATTGCTTGTTATCAAGATATACTGTATCATTAAGATGTTTATTTTTGATGACTTCATCATTTTAGGTTGTTAACAAATTAGCCTGACATATTAGTGTACTGATAAATAAAAAAACAATACATATAGAACCTGCAACTAATAGAACATATACTAGTCATTTGGAAAAATTGGATAAAAGTTTCTTGGTTACCTGGTGATATAAATTGTAAGGATGAAGAAGTCGATTTAAAACAAATTAAATTAATTTTGAATTTCCCAAAATCCAAAGTTTTGGAATATCAGTTTGTGTGAACCAAACAAAATAATTACTAGCTAAGGCCTCTTTCACACTTCAGTTTTTTACAATCAGTCACAATCCGTCAGGTTTTGAAAAAAACGGATCCGCAATTTTCTTCTGAGGATCCGTTTTTTTCCCCATTGACTTCCATTATTGGCGGATTGTGACGGATTGCCGTCCGTTGCATCCGTTTTTTTTGCGGATCCGCCAAAAGTTGCTGTCCGTCACCATCCTCAAAGATTTCAAAACGGAGCTTGCAACGTTTTTTTCTCTGGCGGATCCTCCAGACACTGATTTAACCCGAAATTCTTTCTGGGTGCCGGACAAAAAAAAAAAATTCTCTCTCTCACGCTGCGATTACTTTAAAATTCTTCATTTGTCGGATCCGTCAAAAAAACGGACAGGTGGCATCCGTTGTCATCAGTACTAAAACGGATCTGGATTTTGACTGATGCAAAAAACTGAAGTGTGAAAGAGGCCTAAGTTTCCATTTTACTGGATTCATATAATCCAGGTAAAAGCTAAAAACAAAACAAAAAAATATCATACTTAGTTCCTCATCCATTCCTGCCACCATAGTACCCAACTGGTCCTCCGCAGGTAATAGACTTATTATTTCTTAACCCCTTTCCTGTCTCATCCCTTTCTGTTTTGGGATTGGGTCAATAGACTTCAAAGCATAATAAATCACTTTTATACCAGCAATTCGATTTGCTAGGAATATTGTTGATACAAACCGAATTTCCCAACTGAACGCGGATTGAATCTGTTGAATTGTAATTTTTGCAGATTTGCTCATCTCTAACAAGTTGCGTTAGCACAACAAAACATGCAAATAATTAGCCATTTCAAATTATCTCATTCTATGGTTTCAGTTGGCTAAGAAAATATCTAGAAGATATTATGTCATGAGATGTTTATAATAGCACTATCCACAACTGATTTTTTTTTTTATAAGTAGACCCAGCATGGTAGTCATATATGGAAAAAGGATACTTAGGTACTGATCTCCGACCAATCGTCTGCTACCAATACAAGTTACAACAGCCTTCCGCTGGTCTGCTAACTGTTCAGTAAAATTTGGGTGGTTTTTGTTGGTCTTTTTTTGTCTTTTCAAATGATTAAAGTTGTTTAGTTCTTTAAGGCAGAAAAGTGACAGAAAATACCCAGACTCATGACTTTTGTAAGGAAGAAGATATATGGGAGTCATTACATCAGTGCATAAATAGATTGCTATTCAGGAGTTTTGGAAATCTAGTGACAGATGATGTGGGAATTGTTATATCTCTCGAGACCATGACTGAATATTTGGTCTAATGCAAGGTCTCGTCTTTCATAAAAGAAATAGTAGTTAAAAAGAGAACATTTCTCGGAAACCATCGGTCTATTATTCATAGGGTTTACGTTCGCTGTTCTAGTCTTCCACGTGTCAAAGTGTGTTTCATATGTTTCCCCCTAACACCGCTCATTTCAGTTTGGCTTCTGAGAAAATGACTGCTCTTTTCCTGACCTGGTTTGTCAGCAGGATTCATTGGGCTTATTCTTCAGGTTTCTGCAATATCTTTGCATATTTCCTTATAGTAATTTACTGTATGAAGTATTAAAATAGTAAGTCTTTTATCATACCTCCTGCCAAAGGACAAGATTTTTTTTAATTTTTTTTTTACAATTCTGGGGTTTAGCATTTTTTCAGGCAATTTTTATCCCATATTCCCCTGCATTATAAGTAAGATACTGATGTGAGTCTATCCATTGCAGCCTAACATGTATATAGACATATCACTCGAACATTGTAACATTCCTGCCACATCCCTCATGATATGTATTGAAAAATTGTTCTTGGCCAATTTTGCATGTTGTGTTAGGCTAGGTTCACACAGGGCTCTCCTCTGACCACTATTTCAGGGTTTCTTTTGGAATCCCCCCAAAAAACTGTTTTTTTCATGGGAGTCCTGACAGAGCCTTAACTTCACTTGATTGAAGCCGACAGAGTCTGGCCTCCATGTTGGTGGTACTTGTCTTTTTCAGACCTGCACAAAAACGTAGTTTGACATTTTTTTTAGTGCATGTCTGAATAAGACAAAGACAAAGGTAAGGTGTCCACGGTGACTATGTCAGCTTCATTAAAGTGAATGGCACTTTTACATAGCTCCCAATTCTTTACAAGATGCCGCTTTGATCATAACAATGTAATTTGTAACCCCTTAATGACCAGGGGTATTTTTGGTTTTGCATTTTCATTTTTTGCTCCCCTTCTTCCCAGAGCCATAACTTTTTTATTTTTTGTGAATATGACCATGTGAGGGCTTGTTTTTTTGCAGGAGGAGTTGTACTTTTGAACAAAACCATTGGCTTTACCATGTTGTGTACTCAAAAATGAGAAAAAAATTCTAGGAGTGATGAAATTGCAAAAAAAGTGCAATCCCACAGTTGTTTTTTGTTTGTTTTTTTACCATGTTCACTAAATGATAAATGTAACATGACATTATGATTCTCCATGTCATTACGAGTTCATAGACACAAAACATGTATAGATTATTTTTAATTTAAGTGGTGAAAAAAAATTCCAACGTTTGTTACAAAAAAAAAAAATTGTGCCATTTTCCGTTACCTGTAGCGTCCCCATTTTTTGTGATCTCTGGTTGGGTGAGGGCTTATTTTTTGCTCGACGAGCTGACATTTTTATTGATACCATTTTGGTGTAGATACAATCTTTTGATCACCCGTTATTGCATTTTATTGCATTGTAGCGTCGACAATAAAACGTAATTCTGGCGTTTTGATTTTTTTATCATTACGCCGTTTAGCGATCGGTTTAATTTTTTTGTATATTGATAGATCAGACGATTCTGAACGTGGTGATACCAACTATGTGTTTGTTTGATTATTTTTACATTTTATTTTGAATGGGGCGAAAGGGGGTGATTTGAACTTTTATATTTTTTTATTTTTTAAATATTTTTAAAACTTGTTTTACTTTTTGCATGCTTCAATAGTCTCAATGGGAAGCTAGAAGTTGCAGTTGTCCAATCGGCTCTGCTACCTACAGGCGATGTTCAGATCACCCGTATGTAGCAGAATTACTCACTTGCTATGACCACCATCCACTGGTTGACACTCATAGCAATCTGACTATGACAACCATAGAGGTCTGCAGGAGATCTGTGGTTGTCATGCCAACTCAGCAGTGACCCATGATCATGTGACGAGGGTCACTGATGGGCGGGATTTCCGGTGCACTTACCGGAAGTTAAATTCCACTGTCGGAGTTTCACAGCAGCATTTATTGGGTTAACAGCTGCAGTTGGATCGCGTTACCACCCGCGGCTGTTGCAGGCACATATCAGCTGTATAGAGCCCACACTAAACAGGGGGAGTCCTACATTGGCGTACATTTATGTCGGAAAGGGGTTAAAGAGTAGCCATCAATTTTTTACTGTAAAAGTCAATTTTTAAAACTTAAAAAAATAAATCCTCCAGATCAATCAATATGATCCCTTCAAACATACACAAATGCCAATGAGAGCAAATGAAGGAGCAAGATCAAATCATATATAAAAATATATAAATTTGTATTAATTCTGATTTAAAACTTCAAATATACAACAACATAATAAATAGGATACCAAAGAGCAGGGACGACAAGACACTATGAAGCACACAGGAGGTATAGCCCCAAGAGCTACAATATATCAAGGTTCAGATCACCTGTATGTAGCAGAATTACTCACTTGCTATGACCACAGACCACTGGGTGGCACTCATAGCAATCTGACTATGACAACTATAGAGGTCTGCAGGAGATCTCTGGTTGTCATGCCAACCCAGCTGTGACCCACGATCATGTGGTGGGGTCACCGATAGGCGGAATTTCCGGCGCGCTTACCGGAAGCACAAGTTAAAGGGAATCTGTCACCCCATTTTAGCCCTATCAGCTGCTGGCAGGGGCTTATCTACAGCATTCTGTAATGCTTTAGATAATCCCCCGATGTAACCTGGAAGATAAGAAAACCAAGTTAGATTATACTCACCCTGGCATCCAGTCCCGTCTGATTCCCTTTAAATGCTGCTGTCAGAGTTTGACAGCAGCATTTAATGGGTTAACAGCTGCGGGTGGATCGCGATACCACCCGCGGCTGTTGCGGGCACATATCAACTGTATAGATCAGGGCCAGAGCCCACACCAAACGGGGAGTCCGACATTGGCGTACATTGATGCCCGATGACGGAAAGGGGTTAAAAAATAACCATAATTTTTTTACTGTATAAGTCATCAGTGCATATGAAAATTAGAAATTTTGTGATATATTGTACTAGAGAAATCTGCTTCTTTCTCCTCCTGGACTGATGTTTCATTCTGAAAATTCTGAATCCATGCGTAAAATCTGTAATCAGTGTTTAAAATATTAATATAGAATCTTATCAGTTGCTGCTGCCATCTCCTGTGTAGTGGAGAGGAGGAGGGAAGAGCTAGAGGCAGATCTCCTCCCTATTCCCCCTCCTGTCTGTATAGAATCTTATTAGTAATTGCCATCTCCTATCTCAGTAATATAAAAATCTGTCTTCACTGAATAGAGATTTTCTCCATGAATTTTGAGAGTGAATAATCAGTCCTGGGGAGAAAGAAGCAGATTTTTCTAATAAGAGTTATTACAAAGTTGCTTATTTTAATGTGAACTATTGATTTATTAAATAAAAATTAAAATGAATGATACTACTTAATAGATTTGTTACGAACAATGCCATGGATCCAAAATGTATGAATACGAAATACATCGAATTGTTCTCCCATATAAAAACATTGGGGCAGATTTGCTGGTTTTGGATCTATGGGTGCAATTTATCAAAAGTTTCATGCCAGAATTCTCAGAGTTGCACCTAAATTTCACAAACTTTAGCGTCTTCACGCCAGTTTCTGCCAGCTCCACTGAAATGGGCAGAGCTGGAGGCTGGACATGGCATGGCGACTACCGTTTGCCAAATTCATGCCGAGCGGCGGTATTCACTTATGCTTCTTCAAGAATCAGGAGTGTCTGACTCCAGCACGCCCGCTCATCAAGACCTTTGTAAAAGTTTTTATATATTATAGGATCTGATTAGCATTGCCCATCTGTGTTGGTCTGGGTCCTCAAAAGTAAGTCTATGGGTCTGAACAATCATTCTCACAGAGTATGGACCCATAGCCTTATTATTGCGCCTGTACAGGGCTCTGTGAGTACAACTCATGCATGAGCAACTTTTGACACTCAAGGATTAGCAACACTTCAGAACCTACAATATATAGCATTTTTTTAAAAGAACCAATTACACTTTAAAGCTCTGTAACTGTCAAAGAAAGGAGCGATTTTGTAATTTAAATGGAAAGGGTGTGACTTAAAATGCTTTCATCAAAATAAAAGCTCAAAACAATGGAGAGAAAGTGCCCTTTTAAAGATGAGACACTACCCTATTTGCAAATCAGCTGCAGTAGCTATTGCTGCTCTAATACTAATTGACAAGCTCATCTGTTTGAGATTTAGAAGAAGGTCTAAAGGGCCTGTCACACTAAGCGATATCGCTAGCAATATCGCTATAACTTGTGACGTTATAGAGATATTGCTAGCGATATCGCTGTGTGTGATACTTACCTACAACCCGCTCCCCCGCTGCTTATCGCTGATCGTGCGAGAAAAGGCTGGGAGCCGGGCGGGAGGACGTCAGGATCGCCGCGTCTGACAGGTAAGTAGCGACCCCCGTCCCCAGCGATGTCGCTAGTGAGATCTGCCTGTGTGGCAGCTCACTAGCGACCACTTAGCGATGCAGCAGCGATCCTGACCGCGTCATATCGCTGGTCGGGATCGCTGGTGCATCGCTAAGTGTGACAGTACCTTAAGTTTAGTAAACTAACGTTATGGTTATGTAGTATTTATTGGTATCCATAGTGCCCATATTAAATATCGGATTTTCTTGCCATCACTCTTGAATAGTAGTGTGTTTGGCAGGTTAACTCACTCTATTTTGCAGCTTGACCCTAATTCACAAACGTGTATATATAGCTATAGTTTGACAGTTATTCCCAATAGAACTAATCAACGTGTTAAAATTGTTTTGAGAAAATTCTGGAATTCCTCCATTCATCAAATAATTAAGCAATGACCACAATATAAAAGCAGATACTCAGCAGCCAAAAGCCTGATTATTTTCTATAAACTACCTACCGTATATTTAGGCTGTGTGCACACGCTGCGGAAAAGGTGCGGATTCATCCGCGCGGATTTTGTACAATCCACAGGTGAAACCGCAGGTCAAAAGACCTGCGGTTTTACCTGCGGATTGCTCTGCGGTTTTGCCCTGCGGTTTTTCATCTCCTCAATGGAGGAGATGGCAAACCGCAGGAGAATCCGCAGAAAGAATTGACATGTCAATTCTTTCTGCGGATTGAAAACCGCAGATAATCCGCGCGGAAAATTCCGCACCGTCTGCACTGCGGTTTTTGATTCCCATAGGGAATCATTGTACTGTACACCGCAGCAGAAACTGCTGCGGGTCCGCAGCGGCCAAAACCGCTGCGGAACCGCAGCAAAATCCGCAGCGTGTGCACACAGCCTTAAAATAGTCATACACAAATGTCCTGCTGATAGAAGCTATTACACGGCTGCTGTTACATTCTGATTAACACACTGTGTTCTCATTCAGATGTCATGAAATTGTCTTCATAGATCTTGTCTGATGGAATAGATTTAGTGTACCCTTGGCTGGTGACAAATAAGAGAATTCAATTAAGATTTACTATAAAATGCTTACAAGAAATGAGATGTAAACCTGTGCAACGAAAAGAGGCCTAGAAATTTAAAGGGGTATTCCTCTATCATTTAGCCAAGTTATGCCTTTTTTGATTGGTGTGAATATGTTCTTCAGGCTCCAAAGACATTTTGAGACTGAAGGCTCCAGAATCTTGATTTAGCACTACTTCCACAAATTTAGATTATTTACCTACTCGGCAGTTCCGTGGCCATCCACTGAGCAGGGAAGCTCTATGCAAATGAATGGGGCCAGATTCAGTTAGCTGAGCAACCAGGTCACAGGAAGCACCATTGAGTACTCAAAAATAGTCAAGGGACCACAGCCCAAAATCTAAGCTGAGGCCCCTTCAGTTTCAGGATTGGTGGATGTCTTGTTGCCTGTAGAATTGGTAGCCCATAGAGTCATAGAATGTTAGAGTTGGAATTGACCTTAAGGGTCATCGTGTCCAACCCCCTGCTCAATGCAGGATTCACTAAACCACCTCAAGACTTCCATTGAAGGAGAACTCACCACTACTTGTGGCAGCCTGTTGCACTCATTGATCAACCTCATGGTCAAAACGTTTTTTTCCTAATATCTAATCTTTTCTCCATTTCAGTTTCATTCCATTGTTTCTCATGTTTACTTGTGCAAAAGAAGATGAGATGATCCCTCTACACTGTGTCATCCCTTCAGATATTTGTAGATGGCTATAAGTCTCCTCTTAGCTTTCTTTTTTGCAAGCTAAACATTCCCATATCCTTTAATTGTTCCTTGTAGGACATTGCTTGCACTTTGCTCACCATCCTGGTAGCTCTTCTCTGGACTTGCTCAAGTTTTTCAATTTTTTTTTAAATGTGGTGCCCAGAAGTGGACACAGTATTCCATATGTGGCCTAACCAAAGAGAAATAGAGGTGGATAATTACTTCATGTGATCTAGACTCTATGCTTCTCTTAATACATCCTAGAACTGTGTTTGCCTTTTTTGCTGCTGCATCACACTGTTGACTCATGTGCAGTCTGTGATCTGTTAGTATAACCAATCTTTTTCACATGTGCTGTTGCTCTGTTCTATTCTTCTCATTCCATAGTTGTAATTTTCTTTTTTCTTGCCCAGATGTAGACTCTTGCATTCCTCCTTTTTAAACTCCATTCTGTTAGTCGCTGCCAACTGTATCTAGAGCCTTCTGAATCCTTTCTCTGTCTTCTCTAGTGTTTGCTATTGTTTGCTATCCCTATTAGCTTTGCATCATATGCAAATTTGATCAGTTTACCTTCAGTTCCCTTATCTAAATAATTTATAAAAATGTTGAACAACATTTGGGCCAGGACAGAGTCTTGTGGTACCTCACTTTAAACACTCTTCCAATTGGATGTGCAACCATTTATTACCACTCTTTGAGTACGATCACTAAGCCAGTGTCACGCTCGCGCCTTGGCTGAATGGCGCGAGCCGGGGGGTTGTGGCTCCACTGTGCCACAAACCAGACTACCCTGGAAGGGGCGTGACTACGACAGCTACCTTGGTCTTCGCTGGAGCCTCTGATGGTGAGGTCAGGCTTGTGCAGCAGATAGCTGTCGGGTGCCACTCCATGGGGGTGTCTAGCTGTGGCTGCTGATCCCACTCGGGGACAAGTCACTTGGACAGGTGTGACTAACAGGCAGGCTGAGACACAGGGCAAGCAGGCACAGTACACTGGCAGGCAGGCACGGCTTGGAGACACAGGGCAAGCAGGCACGGCTTGGAGACACAGGGCAAGCAGGCACGGCTTGGAGACACAGGGCAAGCAGGCATGGCTTGGATTCACAGGGCAAGCAGGCATGGCTTGGAGACACAGGGCAAGCAGGCATGGCTTGGAGACACAGGGCAAGTAGGCACAGCTTGGAGACACAGGGCAAGCAGGCACGGCTTGGAGACACAGGGCAAGCAGGCACGGCTTGGAGACACAGGGCAAGCAGGCACGGTATATGAGGGAACAGGTAGAGACCTGTCACACAGCGGGTACCAGTACTGATACAGGCAGGAAGGAGTGGCATATGAAGGAACAGATTTGGACCTGTTCACACAGGAGGTACAGGTATTGATACAGGCAGAAAGGAGTGGAATATGAAGGAACAGGTTTGGACCTGTTCACACAGGAGGAGCAGGAATGGATACAGGCAGGAAGGAGTGGAATAGGCGGAGTCAAGGAGTGTGGAGAAAGCTGAACCACAAGGTCTGTGGAGAGAAGCTGCAGCAAGAGGTTCTGCAGCAGGAGCAGAGCAAAGCTGAACCACAAGGTCTGTGGAGAGAAGCTGCAGCAAGAGGTTCTGCAGCAGCAGAGCAAAGCTGAACCACAAGGTCTGTGGAGAGAAGCTGCAGCAAGAGGTTCTGCAGCAGCAGGAGAGGAGCAGGCAGAGTTGCAAGGGTGCAGAGGCTCAGACAGGGAGGACACAAGGAAAGACACAGCAGAGAAGGAAGCCAAAGACAAGGAGGCAGGGGTAGGACAGAGTTCAGACAAGGTACAGGGACAAAGACTCAATGACCAGGATATTCTGCCTCCTGGCAGGCAGAAGGACAAGTAAACACAAAGCTAGGACCAAGACACAGAGACCAGGATATCCAGCCTCCTGGAGGGCAGACAAAGAACACACAGCAAGGCTAAGAGTATTCCTACAGAGAAGGTGATACACAGAACAGGGCCTGGCTTCCTCAGCAGCAAGATACTAACTGAGTATAGACATTGCACAGGCAAGGGTTAGTGGGTGTGGTGGAACTAAATAGTCAAGGGCTCTAGGTGATTGGTCAGGGACAGATTAGACAGGTGCCCCCTGACTGCATAAGAACCAGAGAGTTCCAGCGCCGCCCCCTATACACACACAGCCAGGAACCATGCAGGAGAGCAGAGGCACTGAGCACAGAGCATAGGACTGGCAGCAAACAGAATTCACAGCATGACCCAGAGCAGTGAGTAAGTTGATGTGCAGGGGATGGGAGGCCATGCAGTGATGCCAGCAGGGTTGTTACAGCCAGTTATGATTCCACCTAACTGTAGCATTGTCCATTCCATACTTGGTCATTTTTTAATAAGGGTAGTATGAGATACTTTATCAAATGCTTTGTGAAGTTGATATATACTATGTCTACTGCCTTTCCCTGATCCGCCCAGTCAGTGATTCCATCATAGAAGGAAATTTGATTAGTCTGGCATGACTCGTTTGCAACAAACCCATGCTGGCTCTGGTTAATTACTGTATTCTTATCCAAGTACTTATATACATGTTGTTTAATAATTTGTTCAAAGATTTTTCCATGTAAGACGTAAGGCTGATGTGCCTGAAATTTCCTGGCTCCATCTTCTTTCCTTTTTTGGAGATAGAGACAACATTTGCTCTTCTCCACTCTTCTGAGACTTCCTCTGCTCTTCAGGATTTTTCAAAGATTCTTGTTAGTGGTTCTGTAATTTTCTCTGCTATCTCTTTCAGTTTGCGCTTGTATCTCTTTCATTACCCTATGATGTTATTCATCTGGACCAGGAAATTTAAATTATATTAATTTAAATTAACTTAGTGTTCCCTCACCATCTCTCTGTTTATATACAGTGGATAGTGTGGATTCTTTTACTTCTTTGATTGCATCTTGAAGATCAGTTTACAGTATGTCACAATTGTTTTCTGAGAGAACACAGATTCAGAATAGGAATTTAAAAGTTTGGCCTTCTCATCATCATTTTTGACCACTTCACCCTTTTCATCCTGCAAGATCTCCCATCCTTCTTGGACATTTCTGTCATTTGGAACATCCAGCCATTGGACCTTTCATACCCTCTATACGAATCCATTAAAATCAGCCTTTCTGAAATCCAACCTTAGAGTCTGAGTCCTCGCTGGTCTTCTTCCTCTTGTAATCCAAAATTTGAGAATAGCATGATTGCTGCCTCTTAATTTCACAGTCACCTTTACTCTTCTACCTTTTGAAAGATAAGGTTGTCAGGAAGGGAAGATATGAATTTTAAGGTACAAAGTAGCAGAAATCCTGTTTACTAGCTATTATCTTGTCATGCCCCTGCTTATCTGCTCTTGTCTATTCCTCAGGTGCAGGATAAGATGAGCTGATAAGGGAAGACATGTTGTTTTTAACTCAGGCCTATGCATAATTATTTGTTGGGAATCGGGATTAAATTCACATTATTCAATATTGGATACCAGACTTTAACTGCGTTAGAGTTCAAAATATTACTGCTATGCAAATACATTTTAGGATAAAGATTATTATCCAAATCCCAAGCAAGAGTTTAGATTGCATTTGGCCTAAGTGGTAGAAATTACAAATATTCTTCAAAAAGAACTGGACGCAACACTTAATTTGGCCAACTGGCCATAAAAATGCTAAAACACTTGTCCTAAATGGCCATATGCTCCTAATTATAAGTCAAGTATTAGCTAATTGAGTTTGGGAAAGTTTGATCACATTGGATTTTTTGGATATTAGTCAGCCGTAATCTTCAGTAGGTTTAAGGCATAATGGGTCAATCAATTACAGAGTTTTTTTATAACCTGGCTCTGTGAAACATAACTTTGTGATGGTTTTACTCAAGTTAGAAAAGGCTTCAACATGTATGAAATAAACTGTGTTAGAAATCACATCCATTTATTTTGCACTCTTGCTAAGTGCTCACTGCTCTCATCTTAAGAGTCAGTGATAAGCGGTCATAAAGGAGCGCTTAGGAAGCAACCCAGGGGCAAACAAGGATGTCAGGTCTCCACCGCAGCTCCAGCCGAAAACCTCCAATGGAGTATAGGAGCAATGAGAAAATGGAAAACGGTCTTAGGAGCACAGGAAAGAAACTCAGACTAGAAATGGGTTTAAACTAAAACGTGTTGTGGTTTAACCCCTTCACCCCCAAGGGTGGTTTGCACGTTCATGACCGGGCCAATTTTTACAATTCTGACCACTGTACCTTTATGAGGTCATAACTCTAGAACGCTTCCATGGATCCCGGTGATTCTGACATTGTTTTCTCGTGACATATTGTACTTCATGTTAGTGGTAAAATTTCATTCAAATAACTTGCGTTTATTTGTGAGAAAAACGGAAATTTGGCGAAAATTTCGCAATTTTCCAACTTTGAATTTTTATGCCCTTAAATCACAGAGATATGGCACCCAAAAAACTTGATAACTAACATTTCCCACATGTTTACTTTACATCAGCACAATTTTGGAACCAAAATTTTTTTTTTGTTAGGAAGTTATAAGGGTTAAAAGTTGACCAGCGATTTCTCATTTTTACAACACCATTTTATTTTTACGGACCACATCACATTTGAAGCCACTTTAAGGGGTCTATATGATAGAAAATACCCAAAAGTGACACCATTCTAAAAACTGCACCCCTTAAGGTGCTCAAAACCACATTCAAGAAGTTTATTAACCCTTTAGGTGCGTCACAGTAATTTTTTTGAATATTTAAAAAAAAAAATGAACATCTAACTTTTTTTTCACAAAAAAAGTACTTCAGGTTCAATTTTTTTTATTTTACCAAGGGTAACAGGAGAAATTGAACTGCAAAAGTTATTGTGCAATTTGTCCTGAGTACGCTGATACCTGATATGTGGGGGGGAACGACTGTTTCGGCGCATGGCAGAGCTCAGAATGGAAGGAGCGCCGTTTAACTTTTTCAATGCAAAATTGTCTGGAATTCAGATCGGACGCCATGTCACGTTTGGAGAGTCCCTGATGTACCTAAACAGTGGAAACCCCTACAAGTGACCCCATTTTGGAAACTATACCCCCCAAGGAACTTATCTAGATATGTGGTGAGAACTTTGAACCCACAAGGGCTTTACAGAAGTTTATAACGTACAGCAGTACAATTAAAAAATCATATTTTTTCCACAAAAATGATCTTTTCACCCCAATTTTTATTTTCCCAAGGGTAACAGGACCCTAAAAGTTATTGTGCAATTTGTCCTAAGTACGCTGATACCCCACATGTGGGGGTAAACCACTATTTGGGCGCATGGCAGAGCTCGGAAGGGAAGCAGCGCTATTTGACGTTTTTGGCTGGAATTGAGATCGGACATCATGTCGCGATTGGAAAACCCCTGATGTACCAAAACAGTGGAAACCCCCCACAAATGACACCATTTTGGAAACTAGACCCCCTAAGGAACTTATCTAGATGTGTGGTGAGAACTTTGAACCCCCAAGGGCTTCACAGAAGTTTATAACATAAAGCCGTACAATTAAAAAATCATATTTTTTCCACAAAAATGATCGTTTCACCCTCAATTCTTATTTTTCCAAGGGTAACAGGACCCTAAAAGTTATTGTGCAATTTGTCCTGAGTACGCTGATACCCCACATATGGGGGTAAACCACTATTTGGGCGCATGGCAGAGCTCGGAAGGGAAGCAGCGCCATTTGACGTTTTTGGCTGGAATTGAGATCGGACACCATGTCGCGATTGGAAAACCCCTGATGTACCAAAACAGTGGAAACCCCCCACAAATGACACCATTTTGTAAATTAGACCCCCCAAGGAACTTATCTAGATGTGTGGTGAGAACTTTGAACCCCCCCAGTGCTTCACAGAAGTTTATAACGCCCGGGCGTGAAAATAAAAAATTCGTATTTTTTCCACAAACATGATCTTTTAGTCACCATTTTTTTATTTTCCCAAGGGTACCAGGAGAAATTGGACCCCAAAAGTTGTTGTCCAATTTGTCCTGAGTATGCTGATACCCCATATGTGGGAGAAAACTACTGTATGGACACACGTCGGGGCTCGGAAGGGAAGTAGTGACGTTTTGGAATGCAGACTTTGATGGAATGGTCTGCGGGTGTCATGTTGCCTTTGGAGAGCCCCTAATGTACCTAAACAGTGGAAACCCCCCACAAATGACCCCATTTTGAAAACTAGACCCCCTAAGGAACTTATCTAGACGTGAGGTGAGCACTTTGAACCCCCAAGGGATTCACAGAAGTTTATAATGCCCGGGCATGAAAATAAAAAAATCGTATTTTTTCCACAAACATGATCAATTAGTCCCCAATTTTTTTATTTTCCCAAGGGTAACAGGAGAAATTAGACCTCAAAAGTTGTTGTCCAATTTGTCATGAGTACGCTGACACCCCATATGTGGGAGAAAACTACTGTATGGACACACGTCGGGGCTCGGAAGGGAAGTAGTGACGTTTTGGAATGCAGACTTTGATGGAATGGTCTGCGGGTGTCATGTGCGTTTGGAGAGCCCCTGATGTACCTAAACTATTGAAACTCCCCACAAGTGACCCCATTTTGGACACTAGACCCCCCACGGAACTTATCTAGATGTGTGGTGAGCACTTTGAACCCCCAAGTGCTTCACAGAATTTTATAACGCTCGGACGTGAAAATAAAAAAATAATTTTTTTCCACAAAAATGATATTTTTGCCCCCAATTTTTTATTTTCCTAAGGGTAACAGGAGAAATTGGACCCCAAAAATTGTTTTGCAATTTGTCCTGAGTAGGCTGATACCCTACATGTGGGGGTAAAACACTGTTTGGGCGTATGTCAGAGCTTGGAAGGGAAGGAGCACCATTTGACTTTTTCAACTCAGAATTGGCTGGAATTGAAATCAGACGCCATGTTGCACTTGGAGAGCCCCTGATGTGCCCAAACAGTGGAAACCCCCAATTCTAACTCCAACCCGAAGCTCAACACACCCCTAACCCTAATCTCAGCCCTAACCCTAGCCCTAGCCCTAGCCCTAACCCTAGCCCTAACCCTAGCCCTAACCCTAACCCTAGCCCTAACCCTAGCCCTAACCCTAGCCCTAACCCTAATGGAAAAATGGAAATAAATACATTTTTTTTATTTTTGTTATTTTTCCCTAACTAAGGGGGTGATAACGGGGGGTTTGATTTACTATTTATGGCGGTTTTTATGTTTGGCGGCTGTCGCACGCTAAAAGACGCTTTTTATTGTAAAAATAGTTTTTGCATCACCACATATTGAGAGCTATAATTTTTCCGTATTTTGATCCACCGAGTCATGTGAGGTCTTATTTTTTGCGGGACGAGTTGACGTTTTTATTGGTACCATTTTCGGGCATGTGACATTTTTTGATCGCTTTTTATTCCGATTTTTGGGACGCAGAATGAACAAAAACCAGCGTTTCATGAATTTCTTTTGGGGGGGTGCGTTTACACTGTTCCGTGTGCGGTAAAATTGATAAAGCAGTTTTATTCTTCGGGTCAGCACGGTTACAGCGATACCTCATTTAGGTCGTTTTTTTATGTTTTGTCAGTTTTATGCAATGAAAACTATTTTATATAAAAAATAATTATTTTTGCATCGCTTTATTCTGCGAGCTATAACTTTTTTATTTTGTCGCTGATGATGCTGTGTGGCAGCTCGTTTTTTGCGGGACAAGATGACGTTTTCAGCGGTACCATGGATATTTATATGCGTCTTTTTGATCACGCGTTATTACACTTTTTGTTTGGCGGTATGATAATAAATCATTATTTTTTGCTTAGTTTTTTATTTTTATTTTTTAAGGGGTTCGCTAAAGGGGTTAACTAATGGGACAGTTTTATAGGGCGGGTCGTTACGGACGCGGCGATACCTAATATGTGTACTTTTATTGTTTTGTTTTTTTATTTTCAAAAAATGGATTTATTTGGGGGAATATTTTTTTTTTTTTGTAATTTATTTGGCGATTTTTTTTAAATTATTTTAACACTTTATTTTTTTTTTTTACTTTATTAAATAGTCCCAGGTGGGACATCACTGTTCTGTGACAGATCGCCGATCTGTCACATCACAGATCACTGTGACAGATCAGCGATCTGTCACAGGCAGTGCACAAGGCTTCCTCATGCCTGCGCTTTGCAAGCACTGAGGAAGCCAGCTTCCTGCAGGCCCCCGAAGGTCCTGTCGCCATCTTGGATTCGGGGACCTGCAGGAAAGGAGCCCCCGGCAGCAGCGCTGCACATTGCGCTGCCGTGGGGGGCTCAGGGAAGCACGGAGGGAGCCCCCTCCCTGCCGATGCTTCCCTTTAACTCCCGGTACACCGCGATCATGTTTGATCGCGGTGTGCAAGGGGTTAACGTGTCGGGGGCGGTCCGTGACCGCCCCTAACACATTGTGCCGGGTGTCAGCTGTGATAATCAGCTGACACCCGGCCGCGATCAGCGGCGCTCACCACGTGGGCGCCGCTGATCGCGGTAGACATACTATCCCGTCCATGGGCATAGGAGCCCGGGTCCCATGGACGGGATAGTACGTCGGATGTCAGGAAGGGGTTAAACCCATCTCTTGTCTGAGTCTCCTTCCGGCGCTCCTAAGACCGTTTTCCATTTTCTCACTGCTCTCATTTTGGCATTTACTACATGTAGTAAACTCCTTAACATGGAACTTGCACGTAAGAAAATCATGTAGACCCTTATGCGGATGCTGGTTTGTTTATCGTTGGACAGGAATGTAAAGATCAATGTTAAAAAATGCAGAAAAGACATTAGCCCTGATCTCTAGTATTTATACTTAGGACTGGAGGCAAGTTATTCTTCTTGTAATTCACCAATTTACACAATTTGAGAAATCATGAAAATAATAATTATTTCTCCTGTTATTTTCTGGGGTGGAGAATTAGGAAATCAAGTGAAATTATTAATATCTACTCATCACGGCCCCTGAATTATGCGAGCTATATATTGAACTTTATTTAGTGTTTCAGCTCCAAGGAACCTTTTAAAGCCTCAGTGTTTGGTTAATTACTCCTCTTTATACAGTGGCATGGAAAGGTTTGGGCACCCCTGGTCAAAATTATTGTTATTGTGAACAATTAAGCAAGTTGAATATGAAATGTTCTCTAACAGGGCTAAAGTTAAAGATGACACATTATATATATATATATAGGGATGAACCTAGCCTCTCTGCTGCCTGAGGCAAATCGAAAAATGGCACCCCCCATAGTTAATTTTTTAAATCGGTAAAAAATGGTGCGTCTTCTCCAACAGACCACACCTCCTTGTCCCGAAAAACTTAGCCAATCACAAGTGCCGTGCACAGGGCTGTCCGGGGCTAATTGCAGGGGCCTTCCCATTGCTTTTAGCGAAGGATGTGGGAGCAGGAACGGGGACGAGCGCCACCAACCAACCGCTGCTCAGGAGAAACATGGCTGGATGCCTGTATGTACCGAGGGGCGACATTGGATGTTGTGTAAGTTATGGCCTGTCAGTCCTGCAGCAGAGGTGTAAGTGAATGGTACAATGCATCCTGCAGCAGGGACATACATAGAAATTATGGGGCCCCATGTGCCCCTTCAAATTTCTACATTCCAAAAAATGGTAGCACCACTACCTAAAAAGGATTTCTTTCACCCCCAAGATGCATATTAAGCTAGTTAAATATTGGTATAAGGGACTTATCTCTTGTAAAATACATACTAGAACAGTACAATTTCTTGAGAAAATTATTTGAAATCTAATGCAAATGAGGAGATTTTGGTGCACCCCTATGACAGGTCTATGGGGTTTTGGTCAATGAATGAAGTAAGGAGCCGCATAGAAGATTTATTCTCCACTCTCTCCCCCTCTTTAGGCTATGTTCACACATGTAAGGTTTTGCTGCATTTTTACCTTGGTTTTATGCTAATCTAAACCTGCATTTTTTATTGTGATTCAGGGAAAAGCTGTGAACACGCATTGGTTTTATTTATTTGAAGAAAGTGAAAACTGCACAGGTTTTGCTGCATTTTGGAAAGAATGAGCGTCAATTCTTTTCTGCGTTTTTGCAGCGTGCTATTGGCGAAAACACAAAAATGCAGTGTGTGAACATAGCCTTAGGGTAGGGATCCTCAAACTTTTTAAACAGGGAGCCAGTTCACTGTCCCTCAGACCATTGGAGGGCCAGAATATAGTTTAAAAAAAACTATGAACAAATTCCTATGCACACTGTTGAGTCCTTGCAGCTGCATGTTAGACAGCAGCAACACATGCGGGGATTACCTGTTTGTTAGAGAATCCTTGCATATATTGTGGCTACATTACAGCCACGAGACATGCGCTGCAGGGATTCGGAGATACTATCTGAGCACGCCCGAGATACTTGGATAACACCCGAGCATGCTTGGATAACACTATATCAGAGTACGTTCGCTCATCACTAGCTAGTAGAATTGATGCTGTTTTGGAGGCAAAGGGCGATCACACAAAATATTGATTTGGATTTTGATTTCTTTTTTGCATTATATTTATTGATAAAATAAAGTATTAACATTTCTATTTTTGAAACTATTCTTACTTTGACACCAGTCTAAATCTTTTGTCAGTAGTGTATGGAGAAGGGGAATGTCAAAATCCCTGTAAAGTACAGTTTTAGTTTGCCATGCAAGATGTAGTGGCATGATTTTTCTCTTCTCATGTCAGTTCATTGTTTCTTTAAGCCTCACTCCTATACGTACAGCTTGCAGGAAAACATGTATTGCCATTCTTTCAAAATAATTGCTCTATAATTGTCACAGTTATTTTACAGGAATAGTTCTCATGATCGACCTGTTCAAATCTGAGTAGGCGACTGTTACACAAATTGGCTTTTATGAAATGCAGCGCAGATTCTGCCTCTAAAAAAAGAATTATTATTGAAAGACGCTTGTGAATGTTTGGCTGCACTTGAACAGTAAAATATTGGTCGACATCTGCTTAATACAACTTCATGTAGCTTGAAAATAAGGGGCAGACTTACGAATTACAGCTGATGGAAACCTTCTGCCAAGGCGGCTGCACATGCTGGTGTGCGCTATTAATCTTTTCCTCCACTATTACCTTTTTATCTGGATCCTGTTAACTAGAGATTTGTCTTTAACTTATGGAAAGATCTTCTTTTTTGTTTTCTTATTGCAGATATGAAAAGGCTTTTGGCATGAAGCATCAAAGGCTTCTAAGTCAGGAGCATCATGGAAAATTGGCCAGTATGAAGGCACGCGTGGTGCCGTAAATACTTGTTTAGATTATGTTAACCGTCTCTTGTTCCACAATTTGTCTTTTTGTTCCTATCGTTTAGCAGCTGATTGGAGAGTGATGTGAAGACTTAACAAAAACATAGTCATCTTAAACCATCTACAATGTGATATTTGGCAATTATATATTTATATGTATTCTTGGATTTTATACTGCACATTGTTTACTTGTTAAGTTCCTGCATTTTTTTTCTTGGGTATTCCGATCACCATGGTCAATTGGTACTTAAAGGTATCAACCCACAAATACGGTTTTATGGAAATAAAGCACTAAGTCGTAGTCACATTTTATGTGTAAGGCTGTTACTTGATTCAGACTGTATTAATCATGGCCAGGATTAATCAGAGACTGGCTCCTACATCACAAGCACTGGCTGGAGTCACACTAGCTATTTTAAAATCGGTCCACTTTTGTTCCTGCAAAGTCGGACGAGTGTAATGCAACTGTCATGCGCGTGTCATGATTTTTTCATGCGAGTACAATCCGATGTTTCACACCTAGCATCCGATTTATATCCGAATTCAGTATGATTGCTATCCAACTGCAATGCGATTTTAGCATGAGCTTTTATAGAGAAATTCTCTAAGTCAATTACACATCATTTTCAAAGGAAATATTCTTCAAAATTTATATATAATAGATAGATAGGTAAATACATAGATAGATAATAGATAGAATAAAAGCCAGTAATTCAGCAGCCGAGTAGTGTAAAATCACAGCAGGAGTAGACAGGATAGAATAGATGGATTACATACAGTACATACACATAGAACAGGTAGATATATATACGTCAGTGACATTATTTTTCTGAAAAAAAATGGTGTGGGCGCCTGCATTTTTTTAACCAGAAGAGGGAAAGCCAATGGCTGGGGGCAGATGTTTATAGCCTGGAAAGGGGTAATACCCATGGAGCTTCCCAGGCTGTTAATATCAGCTCACAACTGTACAATTAGCCTTTATTGGCTATTAAAATGGAGGACCCCCCAAAAAAATGATGTAGGGTACCCTATAATTAATAACCAGTAAAGACTATGCAGACAGCTGTGGGCTGATATTAATAGCCTAGAACGGGGCCATGGATACTTGCCCCCAGGCTAAAAACATCAACTCTCAGCTGCCCCAGAAAAGGCACATCTTTAAGATGTGCCAATTCTGACACTTAGCCTCGCTTTTCCCCCTTGCCTTGTAGCGGTGGCAAGTGGGGTGATAGTTGGGGGGTTGCTGTCACCTTTGTATTGTCAGGTGACATCAAATCCCGATGTTTGTAATGGAGAGGCATCAATAAGACACCCCCATTACTAAGCCCATAGTCTTATTGTATAAAAACACAGACAAAATTTCCCACGGCGCTCGCACTGACGACAGAATGGTGACGTGAGTTTACTGGCTGTGAACTTGCAGGACCTGACTGATGGTACCACGAGCAGGAGATCTTTGTCATGCTCACGGTGTGCTTAGACAGTGAATAGGAGTTCACAAGGAAACACTGAGCACAAGCTGCTCAGTGTCTCTGCTGGATTTTAGGCTGTATGGTCGCATCATGCAACCATGCAGCCTGCCATCTAGATCTAGATCTAGATCTAGACCCGTTGTGGGACAAATGGATTAGCAGCATCTCTGCAGAAAGGTGAGAAATATTGTTGTATTTTATCTTTAACTCTTTTGCAGATTACAAGGGCATCAAAGAAATGGGCAAGGTCGTATGTATGGTTTAATTAAGATTTATTAAAGGAATCTGTGTCATTCTTTCAATTAAAGGACTTTATTCTGGGTGTCTGTGTTTTTATATAATATGACTATGTGATTAGTAATGCTGGCATCTTATTGAGGCCTCTCTATTACTAACCTCGGGGCTTGAAGTCACCTGACAATACAAAAGTGAAATCAACCCCCCAACTATCAACCCACTTGCCACAGCTACAGGGCATGTGGGAAGAGTGAGGCTAAGTGCCAGAATTGGCATATCTTAGAGATGTGCCTTTTCTAGGGTGGCTGAGAACTAATGTTTTTAGACTGGGGCCCCATGGCCCCTTCCTAGGCTAATAATATTAGTCCGCAGCTGCCTGCATAGCCTTTGCTGGTTATTAATTATAGAGGGACAATACGTTATTTTTTGGGGCGGTTCCCAATTTTAATAGCCAGTAAATGCTAAGTATACAGCTGTGAGCTGATAATAATAGCCTGGGAAACTCTATTGGTATTACCCCCTTCCCAGGCTATAAACATCTGACCCCAGCTGTCGGCTTTCCCTCTGCTGTTTAACAAAATTACAAGGGAGCTCACGCCATTTTTTTCAGATTAACAATCTTTTAATAATTATATACATACACAGTAAGCTGCACACACAATATATGTATATGTCCCTGACATCTGTATATCTACCTATTCTATGTGTATTTACTGTATGTAATCTATCTAATCTATCCTATCGACTCCTGCTGTGATTTCACAGTACACGGCAGATGAATTGCGGGCTTTTCTTCTATGTATCTATGTAATATCTATACATATATATGTGTGTGTCACTGACATCTATATATCTAAAGTTGTGTTCAAAAGTTTACATACCCCAGCAGAATTTTTCCTTTCTTGGCCTTTTTTCAGCAAATATGAATGATAAAACCAAAACTTTTTCTCGACTTATGGTTAGTGGTGGAGTGAAGCCATTTATTGTCAAACTACTGTGTATTCTCTTTTTAAATCAAAATGACAACCCAAAGCATCCAAATGACGCTTATCAAAAGTTCATATACCCCTTTTCTTAACACCATGTATTTCCCCCTCTAACATCAATGACAGCTTGAAGTCTTTTGTGGCAGTTGTGGATGAGTTTCTTTATTTTCTCAGATGGTAAAGCTGCCCACTCTTAGCAAAAAACCTCCAGTTCCTGTAAATTACTGGGTTATCTAGCATGAACTGCATGCTTGAAATCTCCCCAGAGTGGCTCAATGATATTGAAGACAGAAGACTGAGATGGCCACTCCAGAAACTTCATTTTGTTCTGCTGTAGCCAATGACAGGTTGACTTGGCCTTGTGTTTTCAATTGTTGTCATGTTGGAACATCAAAGTATGTCCCATGCGCAGCTTCCAAGCTGATGATTGCAAATTTGCCTACAGTATTTGCTGCTAACATGCTGCATACATCTTTCCTTCAACTTTGACAAAGTTTCCAGTGCCTTTGTAGCTCAAACATCCCAAAAACATCAGTGATCCACCTCTGTGCTTTACATTAGGAATGGTGTTCCTTTCATGATAGGTCTTCTTAACCTCTCTCCAAATGTAATGCTTATGGTTGAGGCCAAAAAGTTCAATTTTGGTCTCATCTCTCCAAATTACCTTGTTCCAGAAGTTTTGAAGTTTGTCTCTGTGTTGTTTTGCATATTGTAGGTGGGATACTTTGTGGTATTTGTGCAGTAATGACTTTCTTCTGATGACTCCGCCATGCAGCCTATTTTTCTTCAAGTGCCTCCTTATTGTGCATCTGCATTTTCAGAAAGTCCAGTATTTCAGCTGATGTTATTTGTAGGTTTTTCTTTGCATCTGGAACAATTTTCTTGGCAGTTGTGGGCAAAACTTTTGTTGGTGTACCTGACTGTGGTTTTGTTTTTACAGAGCCCCTGATTTTCCATTTGTTAATCACAGTTTGAATGCTGCTGACTGGCATTATCAATTCCTTGGATATCTTTTTGTATCCCTTTCCTGTTTATCTACCTTTTCTTGTAGATCCATTGACAATTCTTTTGCTTTACCCATGACTCACAATCCTGAAATGTCAGTGGCTGGATGAAAGATGCTAGTGTCTGTCTGGATCCCAGAAACTCACTCAGCTTTTATGCACACACACTGATTACAAGCAAACAGGTCACAGGTGAGAATGTTACCTTTAATAGCCATTCAAACCCATTTGTGTCAACTTCTGAGCATGTCATCAGGCCAAAACAACGAGGGTATGTGAATTTTTCATCAGGGTCATTTGGATGTTTTGGGTTGTCATTATGATTTAAAAAGAGAAAACATAGTAGTTTGACAATAAATGGCTTCACCCAACCACTAACCTAAGTGGAGAAAAAGTTTTGGTGTTATCATTCATATTCTCTGAAAAAAGGCCCAGAAAGGAAAAATTCTGCTGGGGTATGTAAACTTTTGAGCACAACTGTATGTATTCTATGTGTATATCTCTATTCTATCTATTCTATTCTAACCTGTCACTCTGTGATTTTACTGTTCACGGCACATGAATTGCTGACTTTTCCAAGAAGATCAGTGTGTAAAAATTGGACAGCACTGGCATGGTCGGAGTGCTGTGCAGTTTTTTTTCTTGCACCCATTGACTTCTATTGCGGGATACGATCCGATTTCCGATTACAATCGCAGAATGCTGAAAGTTTTTTGCAGTCTAATCGTGGTCCGATCCGAGCTGGAAAAAAAAATGCAGATGAACACACAATGATAGAATAACATTGGTCCGAATGCTATCTGATTTTTAATAGGATTGCATTTGTCTAATTTCATTGCAACTGGGAATGAGCACTAAGTCTGAAACTCTGAAATACATAGTTGAAAGAATGGCAGGAGACAAGACTAGTTCAAGAAAAGTGTCCATGCAAGCTTAGCTAGACTTGTTATGTCTTTCACTATGCACACACATATGGAGTGGCCTGTCAGTCTAGCTGAGCAAGCAGGTCAAACCTGGTAAGGAGGAGCTTCTTGAACTAGTCCCATCTGCCCAGCTGTGCATAAAAAATAAAAATAAAATACTGCAGCATTTCTAGGGGACTCACAGCCATTTTTGTCAACCCCAGAGTTCAGCAACTTATGATGTGGATAGGTGATAATTTATTATCTTGCTAGAAAGCTCAGCTGCAAATACAGATGCAATCCGTTGAGTCAACTGACTTTTTGGTAGAAAGTAGACTAAAAAACCCTGTAAAATGGTGTAACAACAAAGAAATCTCGATATTCGTTTTGCTGGAAAAATAATTTTTGATGTCTCTTTTACTATTTCATCAAAGTAAGAAATCTAGAATAATATATTTTGTTAATAAACTGTTCATCCTTTTAGATATTGAAGTTATAAGTTTTGTTTTCCTCTTCAGTTCTGCATTAGCAACTGTTCTTTTGATCTTATAATACAGTAAATGTCCTGTGGATTAAATACAGCAATCTCATGAACATTGAGAAATGTTTTATAACTAAATGTCTAGCCTAGGCCAAGGGACAGCAAATAATATTCTAGAAGTAAAGGCAATACACACAGAGTAATAGACTTCCTTGCAAACATTGCTGCGCAGAAGGAAAGTCTAAAAGTGTGTATCTGAATCACGGCAAACTCTGAATGATCCAATTGTGGTTTCATACATAATTGCTGGCATCCCAACATTGCATTTTATTACACTGGATATATTTAGCTGGATGCGAGTGACTCTCTGACCTACAAAACAGAGAGCGACTACAGTATTTCATTTTCTCAAATTGGAAATCTGTGCTCTAATAGCCAAAAAAATATATAGATATTAAATTCAGCAATCATATCTGCTATGTGGTGCTGTGTACCACTCAGTATTCAGTGCATAAACTGCTAACTAGTGCAAAGCTATGTAACAGAATAACTTATCTTATTCTAATGAAATAATGAATAATTTATACAATGAAATCCAGCGCTGCATGAAAACAATGCGGCCAATGGATGAGATGTATATTCCTGGGCCCCATTGTAAAATCTGTAAGATGGCTATGTGCCATTTACAACTCTAGTAACTTTTTTGGAAACACATTGGACATTGAACCCCTGAAGTCATCAGCGTTCAGGTGTGACTGTGCCTATGCACGCCCTTTACTGAATATTTGTCCCTTGTCCGTGTCTGACATCCTCCAGTAGGCCTTGCACTACTCATTCATCCTCTAGAAGGCCTTGCACTACTCATTCATCCTCCAGTAGGCATTACACTACTCATTCATTCTCTAGAAGGCCTTGCACTACTCATTCATCCTCCAGTAGGCATTACACTACTCATTCATCCTCTAGTAGGCCTTGCACTACTCATTCATCCTCCAGTAGGCCTTGCACTATTCATTCATCCTCTAGAAGGCCTTGCACTTCTCATTTATCCTCCAGTAGGCCTTGCACTACTAATTCAGCTCTAAGATTGTTAGTCATGTATCAAACAAGTTGTGTGACTGCTGGGTGTGATGTCAGAATGGACAACATGAAACTTGTGGTATATTACTTCTATAGTATGAAGGTAGAGGGGAGTTCAGAGAGGGAAATTTGAATGCTTATCACGTTGTAAATCACTTGATCAGGAGTTCATCCTGAAGGTGCCGCACCCTGGTGATCACAGACGAATGGTAGAGGAAAGGGAAGTTCATCGGCAAATCCATCCAGGATATATATAAAGTGTCTTTTTTTGGAAAAAAATGAATTAAATCATGGTAAAAGTGAAACCTCAATAAATCTGACGCTTTTCTGGTGAATGGAAACACCCTAATTCACAGGACAAATGTTTTAATTATTTTTTTTCCAATAAAAGATATTTTATATATATCTTGGTTGGATGTGCCGATGAACTTTGTTTTTCTCTACCATTTGCTTCTAAACTATATCTGTGTCCTGTTGTGTATAAATATGTGATTCTTCAAATATTGTATCATATTATGTTTGATGAAGAGACCTGAGTAGTCTTCACTATTTGTGATCATCTTTTCAGCTAGCCATTAAATGGTATCAACCACTGAGGACTCTCAAATTTTAACAGGACATGGTTTTCTAGAAATTTTTAAGACATTTAATAACTTGTATGATTTACAGCGATTGAATCGTGAACAAAGTTTCTGTTCTCCTTGTATACTCTCTTGTAATTTAACATTGTTAATACCACAGTTGTCCCCATTGACAAATTCTTCAAAGGTCTTGAGTTGGTGACTCTGGTTCCTCATCAGCTGCCAATGATAAATGACACACTCTAGTTTGGCTGCTGGATGATGGAGTTCATCGTGGTTTTATGCCGCTCATATGGACACTCGCAGTGGGTTGCAATGTCACAATGTAAGCGGGCCTCTGGCAGACCATTCTGTTTTTGCATGCTTTAACACATAAGAATGGTTGAAAAGAGCAAAAAATGTTCCTGGCCATAGCTTACACCTTCCTCAAGTACATATTTCCTCAAATAGGTATTATTTTTTAAAGAAATGTTACACAATTAAAAAGTTATTATACTGCCATTTGCACTTGCACCAGTGGGTGAATTGACACTTAATTGATTTACATATGATAATTAGAGTTGAGCGACTTTTGTTTTTTTAGAGTCGCGTTTCGTTTCGTGAAACCCGACTTTTCCAAAAGTCGGGTCGAGCAAGATCGTCCTATTATAGGGAAAAGTCGGGGTCGTCCCGAAACACGAAACCCAATGTAAGTCAATGGGGAATAAAAGTCGGCAGTGAGAGGAGGACAGGAAACACACCAACAGTGCCCATTTGAATGCCAAAAGCATCAATTCTTCTTACTTAAGCTTGTCAACCTTAATTAACTTCATAATACAAGTTACGCACTGAAAAATGGGGGTTATTTGGCTACAGACTGTGGGGGGTGAGGGCTGGCTCCAGGTTTTCATGTGCCCTGGGCGAAAGAACGCCCCTTTAACACATACCACAACTCATCATGCTCCGATACGGCAGAGAAATAGCGGTATAGTACAATGAAAAATACCTCACTTTTTACATCTCATGACGAGGCCCATCTATTTCTCCATACAGAATCATTGGTCCCATATAATGTTTGAAACAGTATATGATGAGCTCCACATAATGCTACAGTATATGTTGGTCCCCATGGATGAAGCTCTACTGTCTTATGGGCCAAATAATGCTCCAAACATAATGGGCCCCATTTCTAATGCTCTAGTGTATAATGGGCCCTGTAAATGCTGCTCCAGTGTCTGATGTCCACCTTTGGAATGTTCCAGTGTATGGTGGGCCCCATCTATCATTCTCAGACGGTGTTAGGCCCAGTATGGATTGCACGTGATTGCACAAAGGTGAGAAAGGGTACCGTATCCCCAGATAACATGTATGGATAGCGTACACATTCAAAATATATGTCTCAGGAGGCAGGCTCAGATGGTGTTAGGCCCAGTATGGATTGCACGTGATTGCACAAAGGTTAGAAAGGGTACCGTATCCCCAGATAACATGTATGGATAGCGTACACATTCAAAATATATGTCTCAGGAGGCAGGCTCAGACGGTGTTAGGCCCAGTATGGATTGCACGTGATTGCACAAAGGTTAGAAAGGGTACCGTATCCCCGGATAACATGTATGGATAGCGTACACATTCAAAATATATGTCTCAGGAGGCAGGCTCAGACGGTGTTAGGCCCAGTATGGATTGCACGTGATTGCACAAAGGTTAGAAAGGGTACCGTATCCCCGGATAACATGTATGGATAGTGTACACATTCAAAATATATGTCTCAGGAGGCAGGCTCAGACGGTGTTAGGCCCAGTATGGATTGCACGTGATTGCACAAAGGTTAGAAAGGGTACCGTATCCCCAGATAACATGTATGGATAGCGTACACATTCAAAATATATGTCTCAGGAGGCAGGCTCAGACGGTGTTAGGCCCAGTATGGATTGCACGTGATTGCACAAAGGTTAGAAAGGGTACCGTATCCCCGGATAACATGTATGGATAGCGTACACATTCAAAATATATGTCTCAGGAGGCAGGCTCAGACGGTGTTAGGCCCAGTATGGATTGCACGTGATTGCACAAAGGTTAGAAAGGGTACCGTATCCCCGGATAACATGTATGGATAGCGTACACATTCAAAATATATGTCTCAAGAGGCAGGCTCAGACGGTGTTAGGCCCAGTATGGATTGCACGTGATTGCACAAAGGTTAGAAAGGGTACCGTATCCCCAGATAACATGTATGGATAGCGTACACATTCAAAATATATGTCTCAGGAGGCAGGCTCAGATGGTGTTAGGCCCAGTATGGATTGCACGTGATTGCACAAAGGTTAGAAAGGGTACCGTATCCCCGGATAACATGTATGGATAGCGTACACATTCAAAATATATGTCTCAGGAGGCAGGCTCAGACGGTGTTAGGCCCAGTATGGATTGCACGTGATTGCACAAAGGTTAGAAAGGGTACCGTATCCCCGGATAACATGTATGGATAGCGTACACATTCAAAATATATGTCTCAGGAGGCAGGCTCAGACGGTGTTAGGCCCAGTATGGATTGCACGTGATTGCACAAAGGTTAGAAAGGGTACCGTATCACCAGATAACATGTATGGATAGTGTACACATTCAAAATATATGTCTCAGGAGGCAGGCTCAGACGGTGTTAGGCCCAGTATGGATTGCACGTGATTGCACAAAGGTTAGAAAGGGTACCGTATCCCCGGATAACATGTATGGATAGCGTACACATTCAAAATATATGTCTATACATCAGGAGGCAGGCTCAGACGGTGTCAGGCACAGTATGGATTTGACGGCCCAGATTACACAGCGGAGGAGCAGGGAGAGGTAAAGATTGCAAATGCTGGGGCCCTGCCCAAGCAAGGGGGGCCCGCTCGTGGGCGTCGGTACTGGCACTGATGCAAAAGGCGAAATAGGTGAAGTACCAGGAAGAGGTGGACCAAAGCAAGCCATTTTTCTGTCACCCTATGTGTCATCAGGGGAAGGTGGGACAAAATCCTTGGAAACCCATGCGTGGTTCATTTTAATGAAGGTTAGATCATCCACATTTTGGGTTGACAGACGGGTCCTTTTTTCTGTCAGGATTGATCCAGCTGCACTGAAGACTCTTTCCGATAGCACACTTGCAGCTGGGCAAGCGAGCTCCTGTAAGGCATATTGGGCTAATTCAGGCCAGGTGTCCAGTTTAGCGGCCCAATAGTCAAAGGGGAATGACCTGTGTGGGAGAACATCGATATGGGAGAAAAAGTAGTTTGTAACCATAGTTGACAACTGCTGTCTCCTGTCACTTTCCATCGATGCAGTATTACCAGTTGTGTGAGCGGTATTTGAAAAATCAGTCCACAACATTGTCATGAAACCCCTGTCTCCAACGCCACTTCTGCTGTGTGCACCACGAACACCTCTGCCAAGCTGCCCCCGGCCCGTACGGCTCGTGTGAGAACCATCACCGCTGCTGTGTGCTGGGAATGCCTCAAGCAACCGATTTACCAGAGTTGCTTGTTTATTAGCCAATATTAGGTCAAGGTTCTCCTGTGGCATGATGTTTTGTAATTTGCCTTTATAGCGTGGATCCAGGATGCTGGCCAACCAGTAGTCGTCATCGTTCATCATTTTGGCAATGCGGGGGTCCCTTTTTAGGATCCGCAAGGCTTAATCTGACATGTGGGCCAATGTTCCCGGTGTCAATGATGCACTGCGAGTGCTGGGTGGAGGAGCACTTTCTGGCAAATCCACATCCCTCCAGTCACGCACAAACCCTGTACCAGACCTTGCCACGCCAACATTTTCACTTGCCCCACGAGATGCATCCTCCTCCCCTAAGTAATCATCCCCATCATCATCCTCCTCCTCCTCTTCTTCCTCCACCTCGTCCAGGAGAGGTCCCTGAGCAGACAATGGCTGAATGTCATCAAGGATTCCCTCCTCCTCTTCCTCCTCATCAACATTGGCTGCAGACGCCTGCTCCTTAAGGTGCGTCAAAGTTTGCATGAGCAGATGCATAAGTGGGATGCTCATGCTTAGGATGGCGTCGTCTACGCTTACGAGCCGTGTGCATTCCTCAAAACACTGAAGGACTTTACAAAGGTCTTTCAGCTTCGACCACTGCACACCTGTCAACTCCATGTCTGCTCTCAAAGTGCCTGGCCGTGTATCCTCCCACAAATGCATTATGGCCTGCCTCTGCTCGCACAGCCGCTCCACCATGTGCAGGGTGGAGTTCCACCTTGTTGCAATGTCGATAATGAGGCGGTGGTTGGGAAGGTGGAGCAATCGCTGCAGCTTCTGCATACGAACGGAGTGTACAGGCGACCAGCGGATGTGCGCGCACAGTCTTCGCACCTTCTGGAGCAGGGCTGTTAACTCCGGATAATTTTTGAGGAAGCACTGCACCACCAGGTTCAAGGTGTGAGCCAAGCAAGGTATGTGGCTGAGTTTTGAAAGGGCTATGGCTGCCACAAAATTACGGCCGTTATCACTAACTACCTTGCCTGCCTCAAGATGTACACTGCCCAGCCATGACTCAGTTTGTCGCTTCAAGTACTCGGCCAGCACCTCGGCGGTGTGTCTGTCGCCCAAACACATCATCTGCAACACAGCCTGCTGACGCTTTCCACTAGCTGCTCGATAGGGGGACACATCGTGTGCAACAGTGGCAGCTGCAGATGGAGTGCTCGTACGACTGCGCTCTGTGGACGAGCTTTTGCTTCTGGAGGAGGAGGAGGAGGAGGAGGGTCGAACGCCTACAGCCAACTGTTTCCTATACCGTGGGCTAGGCAGCACTGTCCCACCACCGCTGTCCCCTGTGGACCCTGCATCCACCACATTAACCCAGTGCGCAGTGATGGACACGTAACGGCCCTGGCCATGCCGACTGGACCATGCATCAGTTGTGAGGTGCACCTTTCCGCTCACTGACTGCTTGAGTGCATGGACAATGCGGTCTTTCACATGATGGTGGAGGGCTGGGATGGCTTTGCGAGAGAAGAAGTGGCGACTGGGTAGGTCATAGCGTGGTACTGCATAGGCCATGAGTTCGCGGAAAGCTGTGCTTTCCACCAACCGAAAGGGCATCATCTCAAATGAGATTAGTTTGGCAATGTGGGCGTTCAAACCCAGTGGACGCGGATGAGAGACTGAGTACTTTCTTGACCTACTCATAGTGTCTGGGAGGGTGAGCTGGACTTGAGAGCTGCATATGGTGGAAGTAGCGGTGGACAGGGCGGACTGAGAGAGGGTTGATGATGGTGATGGAGTTGGTGTTCTTTCTGATGGCCTAGAATCAGTCTTTCGTTGATATAACAGTGGGATTCCCTGACTGCTGTGGTCTTGCAACGACACCTCAGCATTTGCTGCTGTGCTAACCGGTGGGCTTACAGTGGGGGAAACAATGTAGCGTTGCTGACTACCTTCGTTGTGATCAGTTGCACATGTGGCACTTGAGGTTTGGTGTTGTGTCCACGCTTGCTAGTGCATGCTGGTTAAATGTCTAAGCATGCAACTGGTATTCAAATTTTTCAGATTTTTCCCTCGGCTAAAGGTCTTTGCGCACTTCTTACAGATAACCTTGGCCTGATCATGAGGATTTTGGTCAAAAAAGTGCCACACTGCACTCTTCCTACTTTGGCAGACATTTTGCGGCCTAGCACGCTGTGATCTTTTGACCCTCTGGACAAGCTGTCCAGCAACTCTTTTGATGTTTGGAACCTGTCTTTGGAGTGCTCCGGGCTTGCCAGATAACAGCTGTTGCGATGTCGATGTCTGCTGTGGATGCTCCTCATCTGAGCTATTGGAAGCAGCACCCTCTTCCCCCAATGGATGCCAATCTGGGTCAACAACTGGGTCATCCATCACCTCCTCTTCTATGTCATGTGCACCTTCCTCTGTGTCACCGTGTATGGTGGTATAGTGTGCGGGAAGGGGCACCTGAGTCTCATCAGGGTCAGAATCTGGCTCTGTACACTGCGAGGACAATGTAGTGCTCTGAGTGAATGTACCAGCAGAATCATCCATCAGCGGCTGTGCATCAGTGCACTCCATGTCAGATTCATCTTGGCCTGGGTAATTCACCATTTGACTTGATAATCCAGGCATGGTATGTGAAAACAGCTCCATGGAGTAATCAGTAGTATGGCCTGCGTCATCCTTCAATCTTGGTTGGGGTGAAGGACACAAGGAAAGGTGTGGTTCATGAACATGAGCCTCCAATGACGACTCAGTGCTTTTACTTTTTACAACTGAAGAAGAGGAGGCGATAGAGCTGGAGGCTGAGTCAGCAATGTAAGACAAAACTTTTTCCTGATGCTCTGGCTTTAAAAGCGGTTTGCCAACTCCTAGAAAACTAAGCGTTCGAGGCCTTATGTAGCCAGACGATGACGCAGGGTCAGCACCTCCTGCATTCGGTCCTATTTTGCTCTTGCCACTACCATCAGATCCACCACCAACACCATCTTTACCAGCTGCCAACCCCCGCCCAATTCCACGGCCTCTTCCACCAGCCTTCCTCATTTTTGGTAGAAATGTAGACAAAATCCAACAAACTATATAGTAATGTAAAACAAGGTACAAGGTGTCTATAGGACAGGGGAGATTTTGAATTTCTGCAGACACTTGTGGACACTGGACACTTTTGGATTGTGTGAGGCCCACTGATATCTGAGCGCTATGTGACAGGCTTGATGGCACAGCTGTGACCAAAGTGACTAGAGGATAAGGGAGATTTTGAATCTCTGCACACACTTTTGGACACTGGACACTTTTGGATTGTGTGAGGCCCACTGATATCTAAGCGCTATGTGACAGGCTCGATGGCACAGCTGTGACCAAAGTGACTAGAGGATAAGGGAGATTTTGAATCTCTGCACACACTTTTGGACACTGGACACTTTTGGATTGTGTGAGGCCCACTGATATCTGAGCGCTATGTGACATGCTCGATGGCACAGCTGTGACCAAAGTGACTAGAGGATAAGGGAGATTTTGAATCTCTGCACACACTTTTGGACACTGGACACTTTTGGATTGTGTGAGGCCCACTGATATCTGAGCGCTATGTGACAGGCTCGATGGCACAGCTGTGACCAAAGTGACTAGAGGATAAGGGAGATTTTGAATCTCTGCACACACTTTTGGACACTGGACACTTTTGGATTGTGTGAGGCCCAATGATATCTGAGCGCTATGTGACAGGCTCGATGGCACAGCTGTGACCAAAGTGACTAGAGGATAAGGGAGATTTTGAATCTCTGCACACACTTTTGGACACTGGACACTGGACACTTTTGGATTGTGTGAGGCCCACTGATATCTGAGCGCTATGTGACAGGCTCGATGGCACAGCTGTGACCAAAGTGACTAGAGGATAAGGGAGATTTTGAATCTCTGCACACACTTTTGGACACTGGACACTTTTGGATTGTGTGAGGCCCAATGAATATCTGAGCGCTATGTGACAGGCTCGATGGCACAGCTGTGACCAAAGTGACTAGAGGATAAGGGAGATTTTGAATCTCTGCACACACTTTTGGACACTGGACACTTTTGGATTGTGTGAGGCCCACTGATATCTGAGCGCTATGTGACATGCTCGATGGCACAGCTGTGACCAAAGTGACTAGAGGATAAGGGAGATTTTGAATCTCTGCACACACTTTTGGACACTGGACACTTTTGGATTGTGTGAGGCCCACTGATATCTGAGCGCTATGTGACAGGCTCGATGGCACAGCTGTGACCAAAGTGACTAGAGGATAAGGGAGATTTTGAATCTCTGCACACACTTTTGGACACTGGACACTTTTGGATTGTGTGAGGCCCACTGATATCTGAGCGCTATGTGACAGGCTCGATGGCACAGCTGTTACCAAAGTGACTAGAGGATAAGGGAGATTTTGAATCTCTGCACACACTTTTGGACACTGGACACTTTTGGATTGTGTGAGGCCCACTGATATCTGAGCGCTATGTGACAGGCTCGATGGCACAGCTGTGACCAAAGTGACTAGAGGATAAGGGAGATTTTGAATCTCTGCACACACTTTTGGACACTGGACACTTTTGGATTGTGTGAGGCCCACTGATATCTGAGCGCTATGTGACAGGCTCGATGGCACAGCTGTGACCAAAGTGACTAGAGGATAAGGGAGATTTTGAATCTCTGCACACACTTTTGGACACTGGACACTTTTGGATTGTGTGAGGCCCACTGATATCTGAGCGCTATGTGACAGGCTCGATGGCACAGCTGTTACCAAAGTGACTAGAGGATAAGGGAGATTTTGAATCTCTGCACACACTTTTGGACACTGGACACTTTTGGATTGTGTGAGGCCCACTGATATCTGAGCGCTATGTGACAGGCTCGATGGCACAGCTGTGACCAAAGTGACTAGAGGATAAGGGAGATTTTGAATCTCTGCACACACTTTTGGACACTGGACACTTTTGGATTGTGTGAGGCCCAATGAATATCTGAGCGCTATGTGACAGGCTCGATGGCACAGCTGTGACCAAAGTGACTAGAGGATAAGGGAGATTTTGAATCTCTGCACACACTTTTGGACACTGGACACTTTGGATTGTGTGAGGCCCACTGATATCTGAGCGCTATGTGACAGGCTCGATGGCACAGCTGTGACCAAAGTGACTAGAGGATAAGGGAGATTTTGAATCTCTGCACACACTTTTGGACACTGGACACTTTTGGATTGTGTGAGGCCCACTGATATCTGAGCGCTATGTGACAGGCTCGATGGCACAGCTGTGACCAAAGTGACTAGAGGATAAGGGAGATTTTGAATCTCTGCACACACTTTTGGACACTGGACACTTTTGGATTGTGTGAGGCCCACTGATATCTGGGCGCTATGTGACAGGCTCGATGGCACAGCTGTGACCAAAGTGACTAGAGGATAAGGGAGATTTTGAATCTCTGCACACACTTTTGGACACTGGACACTTTTGGATTGTGTGAGGCCCACTGATATCTGAGCGCTATGTGACAGGCTCGATGGCACAGCTGTGACCAAAGTGACTAGAGGATAAGGGAGATTTTGAATCTCTGCACACACTTTTGGACACTGGACACTCTTGGATTGTGTGAGGCCCACTGATATCTGAGCGCAATGTGACAGGCTCGATGGCACAGCTGTGACCAAAGTGACTAGAGGATAAGGGAGATTTTGAATCTCTGCACACACTTTTGGACACTGGACACTTTTGGATTGTGTGAGGCCCAATGAATATCTGAGCGCTATGTGACAGGCTCGATGGCACAGCTGTGACCAAAGTGACTAGAGGATAAGGGAGATTTTGAATCTCTGCACACACTTTTGGACACTGGACACTTTTGGATTGTGTGAGGCCCACTGATATCTGAGCGCTATGTGACAGGCTCGATGGCACAGCTGTGACCAAAGTGACTAGAGGATAAGGGAGATTTTGAATCTCTTCACACACTTTTGGACACTGGACACTTTTGGATTGTGTGAGGCCCACTGATATCTGAGCGCTATGTGACAGGCTCGATGGCACAGCTGTGACCAAAGTGACTAGAGGATAAGGGAGATTTTGAATCTCTGCACACACTTTTGGACACTGGACACTTTTGGATTGTGTGAGGCCCACTGATATCTGAGCGCTATGTGACAGGCTCGATGGCACAGCTGTGACCAAAGTGACTAGAGGATAAGGGAGATTTTGAATCTCTGCACACACTTTTGGACACTGGACACTTTTGGATTGTGTGAGGCCCACTGATATCTGAGCGCTATGTGACAGGCTCGATGGCACAGCTGTTACCAAAGTGACTAGAGGATAAGGGAGATTTTGAATCTCTGCACACACTTTTGGACACTGGACACTTTTGGATTGTGTGAGGCCCACTGATATCTGAGCGCTATGTGACAGGCTCGATGGCACAGCTGTGACCAAAGTGACTAGAGGATAAGGGAGATTTTGAATCTCTGCACACACTTTTGGACACTGGACACTTTTGGATTGTGTGAGGCCCAATGAATATCTGAGCGCTATGTGACAGGCTCGATGGCACAGCTGTGACCAAAGTGACTAGAGGATAAGGGAGATTTTGAATCTCTGCACACACTTTTGGACACTGGACACTTTGGATTGTGTGAGGCCCACTGATATCTGAGCGCTATGTGACAGGCTCGATGGCACAGCTGTGACCAAAGTGACTAGAGGATAAGGGAGATTTTGAATCTCTGCACACACTTTTGGACACTGGACACTTTTGGATTGTGTGAGGCCCACTGATATCTGAGCGCTATGTGACAGGCTCGATGGCACAGCTGTGACCAAAGTGACGAGAGGATAAGGGAGATTTTGAATCTCTGCACACACTTTTGGACACTGGACACTTTTGCATTGTGTGAGGCCCACTGATATCTGAGCGCTATGTGACAGGCTCGATGGCACAGCTGTGACCAAAGTGACTAGAGGATAAGGGAGATTTTGAATCTCTGCACACACTTTTGGACACTGGACACTTTTGGATTGTGTGAGGCCCACTGATATCTGGGCGCTATGTGACAGGCTCGATGGCACAGCTGTGACCAAAGTGACTAGAGGATAAGGGAGATTTTGAATCTCTGCACACACTTTTGGACACTGGACACTTTTGGATTGTGTGAGGCCCACTGATATCTGAGCGCTTTGTGACAGGCTCGATGGCACAGCTGTGACCAAAGTGACTAGAGGATAAGGGAGATTTTGAATCTCTGCACACACTTTTGGACACTGGACACTCTTGGATTGTGTGAGGCCCACTGATATCTGAGCGCAATGTGACAGGCTCGATGGCACAGCTGTGACCAAAGTGACTAGAGGATAAGGGAGATTTTGAATCTCTGCACACACTTTTGGACACTGGACACTTTTGGATTGTGTGAGGCCCAATGAATATCTGAGCGCTATGTGACAGGCTCGATGGCACAGCTGTGACCAAAGTGACTAGAGGATAAGGGAGATTTTGAATCTCTGCACACACTTTTGGACACTGGACACTTTTGGATTGTGTGAGGCCCACTGATATCTGAGCGCTATGTGACAGGCTCGATGGCACAGCTGTGACCAAAGTGACTAGAGGATAAGGGAGATTTTGAATCTCTTCACACACTTTTGGACACTGGACACTTTTGGATTGTGTGAGGCCCACTGATATCTGAGCGCTATGTGACAGGCTCGATGGCACAGCTGTGACCAAAGTGACTAGAGAATAAGGGAGATTTTGAATCTCTGCACACACTTTTGGACACTGGACACTTTTGGATTGTGTGAGGCCCAATGAATATCTGAGCGCTATGTGACAGGCTCGATGGCACAGCTGTGACAAAAGTGACTAGAGGATAAGGGAGATTGGATTGCTTTTAAAAAAGCAGTTTGCGGAGCAGTTGGTAAACAGCAATGCAGGAATGTCAGGAAGCCTTAGAAGGCAGCCCAACAACCAACACCACTGATACACCACTATATAGCCTCCCCTTGCACTGCACACACAGTGACTGGTGTGTTGTGCAGGCCAAATTGCTAGCAGCAGAAGCAGTTTTTTTTTCTTCTCAGCAGGACAAAAAAAAAAATTGGGATTGCTTTTAAAAAAGCAGTTTGCGGAGCAGTGGGTAAACAGCAATGCAGGAATGTCAGGAAGCCTTAGAAGGCAGCCCAATAACCAACACCACTGATACACCACTATATAGCCTCCCCTTGCACTGCACACACAGTGACTGGTGTGTTGTGCAGGCCAAATCGCTAGCAGCAGAAGCAGTTTTTTTGTCTTCTTCCCTGCCTAACGCTCTCCCTACAGAATCAGCAGCAACCTCTCCCTATACTAAGATCGGCAGAAGTAAGATGGCGGTCGGCGTGCACGCCCTTTTATACCCCCTGTGACGCCCACCAAAGCAAGCCAATCACTTGCATGCCCTTCTGAAAGATGGTGGTGACCCGTGCCTATGTCATCACGTTTCCCACAGTGTCCGTGGATCCTGATTGGCTGAAAAAGAGCGCAAAACAAACTTTTGAAACGCGACTTTGGCGCGTAAGTCGCCGACCTCGTGGCCGACCTCATCCTAGGGTCGGGTTTCGTTTCATGAAACCCGACTTTGCCAAAAGGCGGCGACTTTTGAATTTTTTCGACCCGTTTCGCTCAACTCTAATGATAATCTCTCGTATGGTTTACCTATTACATGGCTTTAAAATCTACCCTTTACTAATCCGATAAGGTTTTCTATACAGGTGCCTTACTCTTTATTATTAGTCACTGACTTTTTGCACTCTGTATTGGTATTTTTATCTATTCTTGAATTTTATCCATGTACATTTTGGTACCATATGTATCTATGCTGCATAATTTTTTGCACATTATTATTCATTTTTGTGACAATTGAATGCTCAGCTTATTTAGACTTATGTCTGTAAGACATTTAACCCTGTAATTATCCTGCTATTTGGTAGTTTTACTCTGAATTTTATTGTATTAATAAATTATTTTGGTTTAATATACTCTATTCCTAGCTTGCTTTAATTATGCTTAAATAGATTTGGTGTTTATAACAATTAAATTCATCACTTGTTCCATGCAGGAAGCATGAGTTTCTTTGCCCAACTGTAAAACAGCCAGAATGTTCCAGGCATCGTCTCTTATGACAATTCCTAGTTGCAGTAGATGGTGCGCCAACTAGTGTGAGATATGTTGCATCGATCCTCACAAACCACTTGTTCACTCTATGGCCTTTTTCCCTAAAGCTTTCAATCTGTAAAACCATTTGGCATTGCTCTACCTTCCATGAATGAAAAGAATGAAGATAGTGAATGGAATATTAGCTGTGCCTTGTTGCTGTTAGCTATAGGTTCATGTATGTTAAGTAGCACACAGAAGAAGTGAAGGTGATGAATAACCACTGCCTGACAGTGGAAAAGGATGTAGTTCCAAGTCGTGGAGGCTTTACCACCTATCATGATAGTGGTGCTATATTTGCACCACAAAAAGCATTCATCCAGTGAACTAAGAAACTCATGTATTGTCCCTGCCCTTAGTTACTGCTCCATGAGGCTATGGTGAAGTGGGCTTTGGAGCTCACATTCAAGTCAAGGGAGTGGCCCCCATTCTCCTGCACGTAAGAGCATAGAGCATGCTACCTTTTCTGCACTAAATAATGGCAGCCAGTCTTGATGCAGGGGTATGTTGGAGCCAGACACTCTTTATTCATGAAGAGGTGTCCCCTCTTTACGAATCATAAGCATCTGAAAAGTGGCCGCGCCTTGGTGCGTCTTACATTTTGTAAAACATTTACAACTTTTCAAAGCAATTTGCGACAGGATTCTGGCATAATTGCTTTAATAAATCAGGCCTCAAATATTTTTTATCAGTTAATCAGCCAACATTTTACTTGTAACTTCAGCAATATTGCATGTATAGTAGTGATGCACAGACCCTGGTTTCCCTGTCAATCATTACTCTGTTGTTTAAATTTGGATAATGCATTGTCACTTTACAGACACAGCATATGTCTGATTCTCATCCCACATCTTGTATTTTCTTTGTTTGCTTCCTCCCTCCTACATTAAAATAGCACTGCTGTCAGTCTAGCAATAAAGAGAAATTTCAATTCGGTTGCCATCTCTATAAAGAGATGCAAAGCATCATCTCTGGATTATAAATACCGATCTGTTTATATTACAGTTTATTTGTGCTGGAGAAAAGAGAAAACAGAATAGATCAGTATATGGAAAAGTTGCAGACTTTCAAACAAGTGATAGTAACTAATTTGGAGTAACAAATGTTCATGGAATCCATAATTCGTAATATGTTTCCCACGGATCAGTCGTTATTTTATCCATAGGAAACTCATGCATCCAGGAGGCAATATCTTTTTTTGCTCCAGTAATAGACATTCTCCGCAATAACATACATTCCGAACTCGGCACATAATAAATCTATTGTAAAATTTTTAATTTAATAGATCATTGGCTCTTTTGACCCTATATACAAATATGCCTATAGTCTATAGTTTTAATCTATTACTCCAACTTCCAAAAAAAAATTGCCGGGGTAGGGTGTGGGGGGGTCGAAATACACAGTTTTGCGTAAAGTGTTAGCACCTTGAAATTATTCCAGAAAATGAAGTATATCTCCCAGAAAATTATTGCAATTACACATGTTTTGTTATACACATTTTAATTTCCTTTGTGTGTATTGAAACAACCCCAAAAAAGAGAAAAAAAGGTAAATTAGACATAATTTCACACAAAACCCCCAAAATGGGCTGGACAACATTGTTGTCACCCTCAGCTTAACCCCTTCACTACCAAGGGTGGTTTGCACGTTAACTTCCTGGCCAATTTTTACAATTCTGACCACTGTCCCTTTATGAGGTAATAACTCTGAAATGCTTCCATGGATCCCGGTGATTCTGACAATGTTTTCTCGTGACATATTGTACTTCATGTTAGTGGTAAAATTTCATTCAAATAACTTGCGTTTATTTGTGAAAAAAATGGAAATTTGGCGAAAATTTTTAAAATTTCGCAATTTTCCACCTTTTAATTTTTATGCCCTTAAATCACAGAGATACGGCACGCAAAAAACTTAATAAATAACATTTCCCACATGTTTACTTTACATCAGCACAATTTTGGAACCAAAATTTTTTCTTGTTAGGAAGTTATAAGGGTTAAAAGTTGACCAGTGATTTCTCATTTTTGCAACACCATTTTATTTTTATGGACCACATCACATTTGAAGCCACGTTGAGGGGTCTATATGATAGAAAATACCCAAAAGTGACACCATTCTAAAAACCGCACCCCTTAAGGTGCTCAAAATCACATTCAAGAAGTTTATTAATCCTTCAGGCGCGTCACAGGAATTTTTTTGAATATTTAAAAAAAATTAACATTTAACTTTTTTTCACAAAAAAATACTTCAGGTTCAATTTTTTTTATTTTATCAAGGGTAACAGTAGAAATTGGACTGGAAAAGTTATTGTGCAATTTGTTCTGAGTACGCTGATACCTGATATGTGGGGGGGAACCACTGTTTCGGAGCATGGCAGAGCCCAGAATGGAAGGAGCGCCGTTTGACTTTATCAGTGCAAAATTGGCTGGAATTCAGATCGGACGCCATGTCATGTTTGGAGAGCCCCTGATGTACCTAAACAGTGGAAACCCCCCACAAGTGACCCCATTTTGGAAACTAGACCGCCCAAGGAAGTTTTCTAGATATGTGGTGAGAACTTTGAACCCACAAGGGCTTCACAGAAGTTTATAACGTACAGCGGTACAATTAAAAAATCATATTTTTTCCACAAAAATGATCTCTTCACCCCCAATTTTTATTTTCCCAAGGGTAACAGGACCCTAAAAGTTATTGTGCAATTTGTCCTGAGTACACTGATACCCGACATGTGGGAGTAAACCACTATTTGGGCGCATGACAGAGCTCGGAAGGGAAGCAGCACCATTTGACGTTTTTGGCTGGAATTGAGATCGGACACCATGTCACGTTTGGAAAACCCCTGATGTACCAAAACAGTGAAAATCCCCCACAAATGACACCATTTTGGAAACTAGACCCCCCAAGGAACTTATCTAGATGTGTGGTGAGCACTTTGAACCCCCCAGTACTTCACAGAAGTTTATAACGCCCGGCGTGAAAATAAAAAAATCGTATTTTTTCCACAAACATGATCTTTTAGTCACCAATTTTTTTATTTTCCCAAGGGTACCAGGAGAAATTGGACCCCAAAAGTCATTGTCCAATTTGTCCTGAGTACGCTGATACCCCATATTTGGGAGAAAACTACTGTATGGGCACATGTCGGGGCTCGGAAGGGAAGTAGTGACGTTTTGGAATGCAGACTTTGATGGAATGGTCTGCGGGTGTCATGTTGCCTTTGGAGAGCCCCTGATGTACCTAAACAGTGGAAACCCCCCACAAGTGACCCCATTTTGGAAACTAGACCCCCTAAGGAACTTATCTAGATGTGTGGTGAGCACTTTGAACCCCCCAGTGCTTCACAGAAGTTTATAACGACCGGGTGTGAAAATAAAAAAAATCGTATTTTTTCAACAAACATGATCTTTTAGTCCCCATTTTTTTTATTTTCCCAAGGGTAACAGGAGAAATTGGACCCCAAAAGTTGTTGTCCAATTTGTCTTGAGAATGCTGATACCCCATATGTGGGAGAAAACTACTGTATGGGCATACGTCGGGGCTCGGAAGGGAAGTAGTGACGTTTTGGAATGCAGACTTTGATGGAATGGTCTGCGGGTGTCGTGCGTTTGAGAGCCCCTGATGTACCTAAACTATTGAAACTCCCCACAAGTGACCCCATTTTGGAAACTAGACCCCCCACGGAACTTATCTAGATGTGTGGTGAGCACTTTGAACCCCCAAGTGCTTCACAGAAGTTTATAACGCCCGGGCGTGAAAATAAAAAAATCATTTTTTCCACAAAAATGATATTTTTGCCCCCAATTTTTTATTTTCCTAAGGGTAACGGGAGAAATTGGAACCCAAAAGTTGTTTTGCAATTTGTTCTGAGTAGGCTGATACCTTATATGTGGGGGTAAAACACTGTTTGGGCGCATGGCAGAGCTTGGAAGGGAAGGAGCACCATTTGACTTTTTCAACTCAGAATTGGCTGGAATTGAGATCAGACGCCATGTTGCATTTGGAGAGCACCTGATGTGCCCACACAGTGGAAACCCCCCAATTATAACTCCAACCCTAACCCCAACACACCCCTAACCCCAGCCCTAACCCTAGCCCTAGCCCTAGCCCTAACCCTAATGGGATAATGGAAATAAATACATCTTCTTTTAATTTTATTATTTTTCCCTAACTAAGGGGGTGATAAAGGGGGGTTTGATTTACTATTTATGGCGGTTTTTATTTTTGGCAGCTGTCACATGCTAAAAGACGCTTTTTATTGTAAAAATAGTTTTTACATCACCACATATTGAGAGCTATAATTTTTCCATATTTTGACCCACCGAGTGATATGAGGTCTTATTTTTTGCGGGATGAGTTGACGTTTTTATTGGTATCATTTTCGGGCACGTGACATCTTTTGATCGCTTTTTATTCCGATTTTTGGGACGCAGAATGAACAAAAATCAGCGTTTCATGAATTTCTTTTGGGGGGTGCGTTTACACCGTTCCGCGTGCGGTAAAATTGATAAAGCGGTTTTATTCTTTGGGTCAGTACGGTTACAGCGATACCTCATTTAGGTAGTTTTTTTATGTTTTGGGGCTTTTATGCAATGAAAACAATTTTATTTAAAAAATAATAATTTTTGCATTGCTTTATTCTGCGAGCTATAACTTTCTTAATTTTTTTGCTGATGATGCTGTATTGTGGCTCGTTTTTTGCGGGACAAGATGACGTTTTCAGCGGTACCATGGATATTTATATGCGTCTTTTTGATCGCGCGTTATTTCTCTTTTTGTTCGGCGGTATGATAATAAATCTTTATTTTTTGCTTCGTTTTTTATTTTTATTTTTTAAGGGGTTCGCTAAAGGGGTTAACTAATGGGACAGTTTTATAGGGCGGGTCGTTACGGATGTGGCGATACCAAATGTGTACTTTTATTGTTTGTTTTTATCTCCAAAAAATGAATTTATTAGGGAATATTTTTTTTTTTTAAATTTATTTGGCGATTTTTTAAAAATTATTTTTACACTTTTTTTTTAACGTGTCGGGGGCGGTCCGTGACCGCCCCTGACACATTGTGCCGGGTGTCAGCTGTGATAATCAGCTGACACCCGGCCGCGATCAGCGGCGCTCACCACGTGGGCGCCGCTGATCGCTATGACGTAATATTCCGTCCATGGGACTTAGGGCCCAGGTCACATGGACTGAATATTACGTCCAATGTAGGAAAGGGGTTAATATTTGGTTCATACCATTTGGAATAATTAACTGCAATCATTTGCTTCCTATAACCGTCAACAAGCTTCTTACACCTCTCAAATGGAATTTTGGACCACTACATTCTCTGGAACAATTTCAAGGTTGCCAACACTTTTGGGCATGACTGTTTAACCTTTGCTTACCCTAAATCGGCCACCGCTCTAGAACCACCACTTTTGTGCTCTACGATGTATGTGCGCCACTCAGGATATGAGGGCGATGCAAAGGAAACATGAGTTCTTTTGGAATTCTGGGGAAATCTTGCTCAGGGTGACCATTAATTATAATTCTTCATAGTAGAGAGGAGGTAACAGTTTACAGGCACACAGCTATGACACAGTTTTGAGCTGAAGTTGATCACATGGAATTTACTCAAGCTTCTTTTCATCACACACAGTCACTTCTCTTCATGCAATGCTTCATCAACATATATGAAAGTCTCTTCACAGATAACTCTTTACACTCAGTGTCTTAACCTAAGCAAAACTTTATCTTGCTCATGCAATGAGTTGGGGGAGGAGGATGAGTCCGGTGCTGTAGCTCTTTCACTTCTATCTTGAGGTAATAAACATGCTCCTGACGGTCCTGACTGCTTCTATAGTCGCAGCAATTGCTTTTCAGGAACAACTCGTCTATAGAAGCTTGTCTGATTTCAGTCTGAGAGGAGACTCTCTAGCACACACCTTACTCTTGGATGTCCAAGACACAATAATAACTTTCCCAGTGACCCCTGGGGCTGAGCTAACCACTACATCTGCTATAACCATTTTAACCCCTATAGTTGCTGGATGATTTTATCGCAACAGTGCAGCTTCTATCGGTCACATCTAGCAGTCTCTGTTTACTTGCCTGCAGGGTTAGCATCATGTGGTTACATGTGCCTGCTACATCCAGTCATTAGCCTTAGTTTTCGTCATCACTCCTTTTTTGTAAGTTTGGTTTCCATTCACGTATAGAAAGATACTTATTCTTATTTTCTGAAAAATGACTACTACCCACATATGGTATAAGCATAGTAATTAACGAGGGCCTTTCATGTGCTGTAAATATAGATTTTTTAACCTGGTCTAAATGTTCCTGAATCTGGCATAGCTTTTTCTTTTTTTCCTGCACCCCTCCATTCTTGAAACATGGCCTCCTCTTTCTTTTAGCACCTTGGATATGAACCTAGTCCTGTTAATCCAGGGATTGTGATTCTCAACACTCCTCTGTGGATGTCTTTTTGAGGATCATACTCCATGTCTGACAAAGCTAAATTCATATGTAAGATGGGTAATAAGGAAGGGAAGGCTATTTCTCAGAAATGGAAAGATGTGGAACAAAAAAAGATAATAACTCCCGATTCAAGAAAACGGTATCATTCACTATTGAAAAAAAAAATACATATTTATGGCAAGTGACATGTCTTCTTTAAATATGTGTCTTTATTATATCTTTATTTCATGTGCTTCAGTATTTTGTAGTCTTGCCTTGCAAGCCAAAACTCTGTATTATGCTATTAGACTGGTGAAAGCGAAATAACATGTCATTCCACATGAAGACCTGTAATCTAAATTTACTAGACTTCATCTATGGAAGAAATCTTGTCTTCCATACAGCACTTGTCAAACATTTCTAACGAATGGTAATAACCTTTGCCATATCTCATTTTCCTACATAAACAGCTCTAGCTAAAACTATAAATGGTGGAAAACTTACGCTGCATGGCTTGCACTATCAAAACTGTTAAACAATTATTTTCCACCCTGTCTGGAAACTTCTATCTGCTTCATGATAAATGTTGTTCAGATGATTTTCTAACAGGGGTAAAGGGGGGAACTGAAGCAAATAATTGAGATTTGCCATTACAGCTATGTTTTATTTTGGCAATGTTTATACTTTGGAGTCCAATGGAAAATGTCTTATATAATGGGAATATATTATACAATGTATATATGACACTATGATCAGTAAATTGTCTACATAGAATGTCACAGCATATCGCTACATTATATGTTGATAAAGCTACCATCACACATTCAGTATTTGGTCAGTATTTTACATCAGCATTTGTAAGCCAAAATCAGGAGTGGGTGAGATAAATACAGAAGTGGTGACATGTTTCTATTATACTTTTCCTCTGATTGTTCCACTCCTGGTTTTGGCTTATAAATATTGATGTAAAATACTGACCAAATACTAAACGTGTGAACATAGCCTAACAGAGGTAATCACATGTCTCTCTTTCCGCTCTATAGAAATAGACAGGAGTGCTGATTTTCATGTTCTTATATACAATACAGTGGGGAATATAAGTATTTGATACACTGCTGATTTTGCATGTTTTCACACCTACAAAGAATGGAGGGGTCTGTAATTTTTATTGTAGGTACACTTCTGTACCAAATGTTAAGTTCTATTTTTCTATTTTATCAAATAATTATTTCATACAATAAAATGGATATCTATTATGCAAAACTCAAACAATGTGATTTTCTGGATTTTTTTTTATAAGATTCTGTTTCTCTCAGTTGAAGTGAAGTTACCTATGTTAAAAATTACAGACCTCTCCATTCTTTGTAGATGGGAAAACTTGCAAAATAAGCAGTGTATCAAATACTTATTTCCCCACTGTTTATATACAACCCCAATTGCATATGTACAAAAATATCACCCTCTCCCTTATACACTTCAACTACATTCTCATTCTAGAGATGTGGACGACTGTACTTTGTACATATTCTAGAGATGTGGACGACTGTACTTTGTACATATTCTAGAGATGTGGATGACTGTACTTTGTACATATTCTAGAGATGTGGACGACTGTACTTTGTACATATTCTAGAGATGTGGACGACTGTACTTTGTACATATTCTAGAGATGTGGACGACTGTACTTTGTACATATTCTAGAGATGTGGACGACTGTACTTTGTACATATTCTAGAGATGTGGACGACTGTACTTTATACATATTCTAGAAATGCGGACGACTGTACTTTATACATATTCTAGAGATGTGGACGACTGTACTTTGTACATATTCTAGAGATGTGGACGACTGTACTTTGTACATATTCTAGAGATGTGGACGACTATACTTTGTACATAGTGATGTCTAAAGCTGCAGAGATTGAGCTGGACATGCAACATAGTAACATTTACAAGGCCAGACTTATTTCTACAGAGGTCACAACTGCAGACTTGAAAACTTTATGACAGGAAATGCTTTGATTCAAAATATACTTTTTGCTCCCCATAAGTTTACTGTCTTATATAATGGTTACTTCTTTATTGTACGACCATAGCATCTTGTTAACCCCTTTCCGACATCGGGCGTATATTTACGCTGATGTCGGACTCCCTACCTTCGATGTGGGCTCCAGCATTGAGCCCATATCTTTCCCAGGACAGGTCAGCTGTTTTGAACAGCTGACATAGTAACATAGTTTTGAAGGCTGAAGGAAGACCTTATGTCCATCTAGTTCAGCCTATTTTTAGTGCAGCTGTTCTGCATTGTTTATCCTGGGGAAGGCAAAAAACCCCACAGAGTAGAAGCCAATTTTCTCCATAGGGAAAAAAATTCCTTCCCCTAAGCTGGGTCAACCATCTACCTGTGCCCTGCAATAGCTGTGGGTGGAATCGCGATCCACCCACGGCTATTAACGCTGACAGCGGCATTTAAATGGAGCTTACTGTTATCGCGCCGGAAATACGCAAACCGGTGACCCGTGTCACATGATTGTGGATCACCAATGTGTCAGCATGACAACCTGAGGTCTCCTGGAGACCTCTATGGTTGTCAGTGCCGGATTGCTGTGAGCGCCACCCAGTGGTTGGCGCTCATAGCAAGTCAGCAATTCTACTACATAGAGGCGATCTAACCATCGCCTCTATGTAGCAGAGCCGATCAGGCTATGGTATCTTCTAATCTCCTATGGAGACTATTGAAGCATGCCAAAAGTTAAAAAAAATGTTTCAAAATATATTAAAAAAGTTCAAATAATCTCCCTTTCGCCCCATTCAAAATAAAACAATAAAAATAAAGTCAAACATACATATATTTGGTATTGCCGCATTCAGAATCGCCTGATCTATCAATAAAAAAAGGATAAACATGATCGCTGAACGGCGAAGTGAGAAAAAAAATCAAAACGCCAGAATTACTTTTTGTGGGCGCCGTGACATTGCATTAAAATGCAATAACGGACAATCAAAAGATCGTATCTGCACCAAAATGGTATTATTAAAAATATCTGCCCGGCATGCAAAAAATAAGCCCTCACTTAACCCGAAACCATGAAATATGGAGACGCTTTGGGTATCGGAAAATGGTGCAATTTTTTTTTTTTGCAAAGTTTGGATTTTTTTTTCACCACTTAGATAAAAAAGAACCTAGACATGTTTGGTGTCTATGAACTCATAATGACCTGGAGAATCATAATGGCAGGTCAGTTTTAGCATTTAGTGAACCTAGCAAAAAAGCCAAACAAAAAACAAGTGTGGGATTGCACTTTTTTTGCAATTTCACCGCACTTGGAACTTTTTTCCCATTTTATAGTACATGACATGGTAAAACCAATGGTGTTGTTCAAAAGTACAACTCATCCCACAAAAAATAAGCCCTCAGATGACCATATTGACGGAAAAATAAAAAAGTTATGGCTCTGGGAAGGAGGGGAGCGAAAAATGAAAATGCAAAACCGAAAAATGCTCTGGGGGTTAAGGGGTTAATAAAAACATAATACATAAAACATATAGTCAATAGTGAAGTCTCAACTACTGGCCAATGTGACATCTGTATTGGTGCCTGCCCTTCCATTCTTTTCTTCTTCTGGCAAGTGTCAAAACACACTCCTGTTGCAGACAATGCAGGCTAACAACTTTAGTTCTGTATATTTTGCAACTTCCTGTTCTGTCCAGGCTGGGAGTTCAAGAGTTAAGGCCCCGTCACACACAGTAAGATCGCTAATTTTGTGACGTCACAGCGATCTCGCTGTGTGTGACACACATCAGTGACCGGCCCCCCTGCCGGGTATCGCTGATCGTGCAGGATCGTCCTGGGCCATTTTTTGATCGTTGGTCTCTCGCTGGCCAGCACGCATCGCTGCGTGTGACAGCAGGAGACGAACAATCAGCGACGCTGCACGCTGGTATCTACGGTAAACAGCGGGTTTCTAAGAGCCGCGCCGCTCTTGGATACCCGCTGTTTACCCTGGAAACCAGTGAGCACGCTGGTATCTAAGGTAAACAGCGGGTTTCTAAGAGCCGCACGGCACTTATAAACCCGCTGTTTACCTTGGATACCAGCGTGCAGGCTGGTTTCCTGGGTACACAGTGGGTATCCAAGAGCCGTGCTGCTCTTAGAAACCCGCTGTTTACCTTAGATACCAGCTTGCTCTCTGGTCCTGATCGCTGGAGGGGCTGTCTGTGTGACAGCTCACCAGCGATCATCCTAACTATGTCCCAGCGATCCCATCCATGTCGGATAGTTGGTGGGATCGCTGGGACATCATTATGTTTATCGGAGCCTTTAACTTCTGTGTGTGTTTGATCCATCCTGTGTGGCTTGGGTGAGGCTAAAGGCTATTTAAACTCCTGAAACTCTGATTTCCACTGCCTCTTATAATTTAACTAACTTACATGAACTCCTCTGTGCCTTGCTTGCATTCCCAATGGATATGCCTGATTATTTCTTTGGATAAGTTGTTGACTATTCTCCTGACTTATGATTATGTCTCTACATGTACCTCCTGGTACTGACCTAGCTACATGACTTCTTTCTGCCAGCCTGTACCACTGCCAGGGCAACTACCATGATCATGTAAATAGAATAACTTGCTCTATATCCCAGCATCATAGCCATTTTTTTTAGTGCTGCGTGTGTGGAACTCAGCTAAATTAAAACAGGTTGTCCCATAAACAACACATATCACCTACCTATAGGATAAATGTTAAATGTATGACCACGGGGGGTTCAGCTACTGTGATTCTCATGTATCTTGAGAAGGAGGGTCCAAGGACACCCATGTAAAAGGAGAAGTGGCAAGCATGCACAACCACAACTCGTATAGGCAATCAATAGACCAATGGTTGCATATGCTCCTACACCTTCATTTTACACAATGGACTTTGGTAGCGCATAGCTGTGGCTTACCCCAGAAATTAAACAGTAATCTCCTATAGTATGGATAAATTATATGTTTATGGAGGAAACCCTAAATCATATTCTAGTTTGCTAGTTAGTAGCTAGTGTTGTCAGTTTCTGATATGTCAGCCTAATATTTTTGCCATGGAGGCATAGTGCCTTTTTGCTGATCTTGGGGTATTGTGGCTAGTTTCATTATGGGTGAACTATGGTTAGCTTTATTATAATGTCACTCTGTCTGGGATTATGAATGCAGGGCACTCTAGGTGTTATTGCAATGGTGATTGCAGGGAATAATATGAAGACTGCTGAGAAATAGTGTCCATCATTAAACTTGTATGTAGAATTAAAATTTCAAGAATAATGTTTCTTTTGCTTAGTGATTTTGAGAAATCCAACTTTAAAATGTAAAATTCTTACAGCCCACAGCTCAATATATTTGGCTATTGCTCATTGTACTGAGCCGCAGTGCATGTACAGCTCACTGAAATCTGTTTATGGCCAACATCAGAGCAATAACCATTGGGAAAAACTGTAAATTATAGTTTTGGTTTTATTGCAATACAAAGAGCATCGTCTGATTTAAATACAGAACTGAAGAAAAAAAACTATTGTTAACAAAATGCTCTTTTTGAAATAACTTTGAGTTTTCAAAAATCATCCAACCAGTAATATATTGCGCACACAAGGTTATACCGGGTTAAAAATTGTTATTTCTCTATTTATATTATTGTTATTATTATTATTAATTATAATTTATAATAATGGTATCATCATCATCATTTTCTCGTTAAGCAAATGTCATTTTAGGTGTCTAGTTTAATATTTTAAGGGCTCATTAACAAATTAAAATATGTAAGGCTAGTTTCACACTAGCGTTTGTGAGCGCAGCGACGGCCTGCGCACGGCCGCCGCTAAGCCCCGCCCCTGCCCTATCTCCATCGGTATCTCCGCCTCCGGGCGCATGACGTTGCATGCGTCATGCGTCCCCTATCTTCATCACAGAGGGCGCAGGCCGTGCGCAGTCTGCGCACAGTCTGCGTTTGGCGGCGCATGCGTCCTTTTGACGGTGCGCCGAGCAGCGCCAAACGCAACCTTTTGCATTTTGGTTGTGCTCGGCGCACCGTCAAAAGGACGCATGCGCCGCCAAACGCAGACTGTGCGCACACTGCGCACGGCCTGCGCCCTCTGTGATGAAGATAGGGGACGCATGACGCATGCAACGTCATGCGCCCGGAGGCGGAGATACCGATGGAGGCGGGGCAGGGGGCGGGGCTTAGCGGCGTCCGTGCACAGGCCGTCGCTGCGCTCACAAACGCTAGTGTGAAACTAGCCTAAAGTCTTTCTAAAATACAATAATCAGCCATAACATTAAAAGCACTGAAAGATGAGGTGAATAACATTGAATTATCGTTTGATATTGCCATTTATCAAAGGGTGAACATTAGGAATGAGCGGACCCATGGAAGTTTGGGTTCTGTTTCCCCACCTGAACTTTGTTCCGAAGTTCAGTTCGAATACCAAAACGGAACCTGAACTTGAACCAGAACCCAAACTTCATTTTAAAGAATGGTGATCTCTCTCTACAACAGACTTCCCCTTGGACTCAGAACATTGCCACAGGTTTCCGGGAGAAGTCCGTGTTCGGTGTTTAACACCGGAAACTAACTGTCCAGTATAAAGGCCGAACTTTTAACTTTGGGTTCGCTCATATCTAGTGATTATATAAACAGTGGTTTCTGAAAGTTGATGAGTTTGAAACAGAAAAAATGAGCAAGCATAAGCATCTCATTAACTTTTGCATAAGCCAAATTATGATGTCTAGACCAGTGTTTCTCAACTCCAACAGATCATGTTTTCATGATTTCCTTAGCATTGCACAAGTAATATAATTATCATCTTGCAACACTAGTCCTGAAAACACGGTCTGTTGGTGGGCTTTGAGGACTGGAGTTAAGAAGCACTTATTTGCTGTTTCCACTTTGCAACCATTAGTACTTATCAAAAGTAGCCCAAGAAAAGGCAATTGGTGATAATGGACACCCAAATCTTGTTGATGTACGTTGGGAGCCAAGGCCACCCAGTGTATCTGTCCATGTGAAAATATCTTCATGTATTCACCTTGACAGTGCTCATATGTTCGGACGCTAAAATCTTCATTTTTTATATATATTATGTGTCCTTATAATTTTTTAATTTCACCGCTGCTTTTAATTTCATCTGGTGCTTGGTCCTTTTAACATTATATAGCATAAGGGATGCATTACATTGACAATGAACAGCACGAACAACGAACACTGAGTCACGAAGCAAAAAATTACACACACTAATGTATTGCATTAAAATGTTTTAAGTGGTCTGAATCCATTTGAATGTTTATATCCCTGTACTTTATCAGATTGTTACTTTTGGAAAGTGAGAGATTTGAAAAATGTGTAATGCTAAGTGTAAAAATGTATACCGACTCCGTCTCTCCATTGTCAGATGTTTCTGCATTTAATCTGTACTCTGTAAAAATAATGTAGTTATTTTGTCAAAAATACAACTCGTTTTTAAAAAGCTGTCACCATGTCAAAAGTGGGAAGTTTTTTTCTCTTATTTAATTCCCACCGCTCCCCTGAGTATTTAATTTTTTTTTGTAAATCCTCTATACAGCTCCAGTGATACGAGCGTTTCTATGTAGTGCTAATTTTAGGTCTTTAACAAGTTGGTGTTACCCAAAGGATAATACTGCAGAGCAGCCTAAAGGCATGTCCCCAGAGAATCCTGAGAGCCATGCACCCTTGGTAAATACCATAAAATTTAGCACTAACATATCTCTGGAACAGTATGGCGGATTTCTTTTTTTTTAAAAAAAGAAAAAAGTACTCTGGGAATCAGCGAGAATAAAATAAATAACAGCTTGCACTGCAAAGTGTTAACATATCTGCTTAGCTGCTGGTAGACATGCTCTTGTTAAGGTTTTAGTTGAAGAAATGTATTCTGGAGTCTGTGTATTGCATTACAACCAAGATTAAGATTCAGTCTCAATGAACTCTGGATAGGGCTGCAAATTTTGTATCTTCACAAGGGCAAAAGGAGAAAATGGACCCCAACATTTGTTGTGCAATTTCTCCTGAGTTCACAGATAGCCCATTTGTGATTGAAAACTACTTTTGAGACACAGTGCAAAGCTCAGAAGGGAAGAAACACCATATTACAGTGCAGATTTTGCTGCACTTGTTTGAGGGTGTTTCATGTTACATTGGCAGAGTCCTTAAGGTGCCAGAACAGCAGAACCCCCCATATGTGACTCCATTTTACCAGTTAAACCTCTCAATGAATTCATCTAGGGGTGCAGTGATTATATTGAAACCACAGGTGTGTCACAGACCTTTAAACCATTGGGCAGTGAAGAAAAAATAATTTACATTTTTACCACCAAGATTGTGTGTTAGCCCCAAGTTTACATTTTCACCCTGGGAAATTTTTAAAAATGGCACCAAAATTTGTCCCACAATTTTTGCTGAATGGAGAAATACCCCCCATGTGGCTGTACAGTACTACTTTGCCATATGGAGTGACTCAGGATTTTCCTAGACTAGTTTGCGGATTCCATATAAAGAGCCCCTAAGTGCTAGAAAAGCAGAATCCCCCCTCAAGTGACCACATTTTGGAATTTATAACCCTTTCGAAATTTATCTAAAGATGTAGTGAAGATGAGGATTCCATGGGTGTTTTCTAGAAACAGACAGCAGTGGATGTTGCTGAGTGAAAATTGCAAACTGCCGTTGTAGTGACCAAAACATTATGCCCAGCTCATGCTTCTGGAAATACGCAACTGTAAATTATGCAGGCTCTCATCACTACAGAAATGCCCAACATGTGGATGCTAAATGTTGTTTAGGCACACTGTGGCTCAGAATGGAGAGGGGGCATTTGGATTTGCGGAGAATTTGCTGAATTTCTTTTGGGGAGCAAGAAGCCATTTAGCTTTTCCAGAGCCTTTGTGCTACCAGTAAAGTGGAAGCCCCCTATATTTCCGTTAACAGATGATGGACCTGAGTGGGGACTTCATTTTTGTGGACTGAGTTGAATCTTTTATTGGGAACATTTGACAAAGTTTAGGATCACATTTATACGGCGCTCTACGCTGAGCACTTAGTTTGGGGTTTCCATCTAAATCTCCAAGTGATGTGGCAGATGAAACCCCCAAGGGATCCATTCACTATAATGAGGCAGCAGATATACTCTGGACTCCATCTGGCATCTGTTCAGCGATGTCCTTTTCAGACGTGCACAAAACTGGCCGACGGCAGTTTTATGCAATCCTAAAAAGACGGACACTGCTGGATCACTGTGACTCCATCTGCCTCATTATTGGGAATCTTGCACCAGACTTTTTGCCTGAATCACATATGTCAGAGATTAATATGGAATCCCTGGTGTAAGCGCTCAACACAGAGTGCAGGATAAATGTGTGCCGAGCCTTACTGCGATCTTTGGGAGGCCAAATGAAAAAATCAACAGCATGTGAAGAATTGGTTTTATTTATTTTTTACGCCATTCCTCGTGCGGTGTAAGTGATTAGGCGACTTTATTTTTCAGGTCGGTACGATTACAGCGATACCAGATTTTTATCGGGTTTTTATGTTTTGCTCCTGTCACACATTAAAAGATGCTTTTTATTGCGAAAACTAGTTTTTGCATCACTTTTATCTGAGAGCTATAACTTTTTTTTATTTTTCTGCTTATGGAGCTGTATGGCAGCTTATTTTTTTGTGGGATAAGATGACGTTTTCAGCTGTACCATTTTTATTTACATCTGTCTTTTTGATTGCGTTTTTTTGCAATTTTTGTTCGGTGGTATGATGATAAAGCATTGTTTTTTGACTTAGTTTTTATCTATTTTTTATGGTGTTCACTGAAGGGGTTAACTTATGGGATAGTTTTATATAGCTGGTTGTTATGGACGTGGTGATACCAAATATGTGTCCTTTTTTTTATTATTTACATAAATAAATGTATTTATTGGAAAAAAAAATATATATTTTCTTTATTTAGGAATTTAAAAAATATATATTTTTACACATTCTAATAATTTTTAACTTTTTTTACATTGTCACGGGATGGGACATCAGGGGTCTCCATGGAGGCTATCAGAACAACACGATTGCATCGCCTTGTTCTGAGGGAAGGGCACAGTGAGCCACCTCCCTGTGCGATGCTTTTCTAAGCTGCTGTTACTACTGACAGCTGCATCAGAGGGGTTAAATGCGCTCAGCATGAGGCCGCGCAACTGGTGCGCCATACAAGTACTGCGGTTTGCGGGAAGAGCAGTACTAGTACGGCGCATGTTGGGAAGGATTTTAAATACAGTGATGTAAACACTGAGTCCTTTAATATGGATAGAGTTTCTGTTTGAAGTAAGTGGGGATCGATAATATAGGAAGTCCATGGGTGCTCATTTGACCAAATAATCACCTCTCACAAGAGATGTGATCAGATCAGATGTGATGCTAATTTGACTGAAAATCATATTACATGGACCAATGGTCAAGAATGAATGTTTATATGAATATTTGTTGCCTCCTATAATCTGCCCATTAAAATATTGCTTTAAGTGACACTAAGGTAAAACTAAATATCAAACCCCATTATGTCCCTTTGAAAGATTAAAGGGAATTTATTTGTAGGCTCAACTTTCCCAAGCCATTTATAGGTGTATGTAGGTCATAGGAAGCTGAATAGAATGATACCTTGATGTCTACCTATTTAAGAGAAACACAGTTTTCTTATATGTAAATGAGCTGTTTCGATCTATGGGCCAGACACTGAACTGCATGAGATTCTGCCTCCAGAGATTATATTAAATGAAGGGGGAGTTACCAGTGTGATGTGTAATGGCCGCTCTCTGCTTTCCTGATCTCACTGCAGAGCTGTCTGTGATTATAACTGACTCATCTGCAGGTTCCTCTTACCTTGAGCTTCAATTTAACAGGCAGATAATATAACTTTAGTGTTGCAATACAGCAGAGCTGTGAGAGCTGCAGCAAATATGCTTGCAAAGAGACAAAGTTCAGTTCTCCTGTTCTGTGTTAGTTATATGTCTCACACTAGTAATGCCCTCTTTTATTATAATAAGCTTTGGAGGCAGATTCTCATGCAGATTAGTGATCAGCACACAGATCTTAAAAGCTCATTTACATATAAGAAAAACTTGGATTTCTCTGGAATAAGACATTGGATCACAGATCACAAAGTATCATTTTATTCTGCTTCCTAAGACCTACATGCCCATATTGACAGAATAGGAGGGTTAATCCTCCTGACAGATTCCATTCAACACAATCTGTTTTGATGTTCATGATTTCAGGCTCTGGATATTGAAAGATTGTTAAAAAGGTTGCAAATAAGATTAAAAATGTGGCCAATAATTGTTTGCATTTCAGACCTCACCTTAAAACATCATAATCCTGAATCTTAAAAGTGTTGTCTGGCCATAGTAAAAACTGTACAGGCACTATGCATGGGGTGAAAATAACAGATTAACATATAATCGCTTGTTCTCTCACTTGTTTATCCAGAATAGACAGCGCAACCATTGGACCAATAAGGCCTGTGATCGACTGCGGTAATCAGTTGACTAGTATGGCGTGTCACCAGAGAAACATCTGATTACCCGCTGTCCTAGTCACTTGACTGTGGCACCAATCACAGACCTCAGAGGTGCTGTAAGGCCGGGGTCACACTTGCGAGAAACTCGCACAAGTTTTGCATCTCAATACTCGGCACTACCGCCTTCACTCGGGACCGGAGCACTCGGCAGCATAGAAATACATGCAGCAGCACACTTTGGTCCTGAGTGCTGGCGTCAGTGCCGGTTATTGAGACGCGAGACTCGTGCTAGTTTCTTGCAAGTGTGACCCCGGCCTAACAGAGATACAGGGATGTCATGGCTTCCAGTCTGGCACAGGCTACTTGAGCCTGTGGTGAATCGATAGAGATGACAGCACCTGAGAATGCATCAATTTATTATTTGCATTTTGCCTGTACAGTTTTAGTATGGATGGACAAGCCCTTTTAATGCACTGTGGGTGGAGATTTTTCTCTGCTCTTCTTCCCTGAGCACAACCTGTATAGGTCCTTAGGCTTTGATCATGTTTTTTTATTAGATACACATAGATCCCCATGACTTCTAATGGTCATGTCAGGTTTCATAATTTTTAAATAGGTAAAATGGTAAAGCATGCCACTCCATGACCATAAAGCAGCAATGAAAACCAGACAGAAACAGAACTTTCACTTTCATGGACGAAGATACAGCTGTATCGGCCTTTGGGGCAAGAAACTGAGGGAGTATTATTTCTTTTGGGTGGTAACACTGTGGTGGCTTCCTTTTTGTCTACTGTCTTGGTATTCTTTTTGGATTCTTTTTCATACAGAACTTACAGATCATCTGTAATTTAGTTCTATTGTCCATTACTTGTTTGTTTCTCAGGTAAAACTAGTTATGCTGCATTACTAATTCAGTCTACAACCAAAATATAATGGAGTGCCTATTTTGATTCTACTGCCGTTGAACCTCAAAAATTGTAGTTACACCCCTGTGCGTATAGTTTAATTAATGAGAACAATGTCTGCTAACGTGCAATAACTTACATGTATAATATTTAAGCTAAAAGAATGAATAAAAAACCTGACACATATTTGTTTCTCTTTTTTTCAGCTTTCTTCTTGTCTTCAGCTGCTTAATTTTGTCAGTGTTTTCCACCATCCCTGAACATCAAGAGCAAGCTTCATATTGCCTCTTTGTCCTGGTAGGTGACGTGATGTTATACATGGTGACAAATTGTGAAGTCAGTGCTCACACCAAAAAATCCTAAATATTCTAAAACGTTATTTTTCAGAAAGTATATCAATAGATATAAATTTATAAAAAGATGCTATAAATTTAAAATAAAATTCTGTGCCATGTCAATCTTCAAGATTCCCTCACCTCAGGAAATGTGGATCAGGTTATACCACCAGAATACTAAAAAATTCTCTGAGGGCTCCGGCTCTGACGCAATGTCCAACATCCATCAACCTCCATTTTCTCTTTTTTTTTTTCTATAAGTATGCCCCATACATATGGGCACAATTCATTAAGACTGGTGTCTTTCATGCCAGTCGTAAAAGGGTATTCTCAAGTTTGAAAGTTATCTGATATCAAAAGGAAAAGGGAAAACTTTCTAATCTCTAGGGGTTCAACCGCCATGGCCCCTGTTGGCTGTATGGAGCGGAGGTTGATCATGAACATTGCCTCTCCATTCATTCTAATAAGAGCGCTGAAGATCAACCAAGCACTGTGCTTGCCAACCTCAGATGCTCTCATTAAGAATTAATGGTGTGGTCATGTGCACCTTCATTCAGAGTTACGGTGGTCAGGTCCCCAGCGCTCGGGTAGGAGGATGGGGGATAACTTTTAAACTTGAGAACACCCCTTTAATGAACTGACCACTGGAATAACATATGCCTAATTCATTAAGACCTCTAGCAGAGATGTTACTCCAGTCAGTGACTGAAGTACATTTCTGTTGAAATTTACACCACCTAGTGGCATTGGTTCCGTCTTGCCCCAGCTGCACCCACTTTGGCATAAAAATTGCAAAAGTACCTAAATTGTAAAGTGTTTCATTACAGAATTCTGGTGTGAGCATCTTGATGAATCGGGCTCTGTGTTTTTATTATTTTTTTTTTTACTTGTCTCTATGTAGATTAGCTTTGTCGAATATACTATTTTATAGAGAAAAAAAGTATTTGCTGTATGAGAGGCCTAAGTTTTTTGGTGAATAACCCAAACGTACACGGCCAAAGTAGCATGAATGTACCCTTAAAGGGAACTTGTTACCATAAAAAATTCTATTAACATGCAGAGACAGGGTTAATCTGCAGGTTAATAGCATTATTATATACAAAGTGCCGGCTGTTTCTGTGCCCCCGGCGCTGACTGACAGCTGACCCCAATGCTGAGCTAGTATCAGTCAGGGGCAGGATCGCGATTAAAGCTGTTGCTTTGTATGCTCAGAGCGATAACTGAAGCTGCATGGTCGCCACCCCGGTGACTGAGACTGGAACGCTGCCGGGGGGAATACAATTAATTTTATCCCTGTAGCTTTCTGCTAAGTGCAGGAACCGGGCAGGTTAATAACACTGTTAACCTGCAGATTAACCCCATATCTGCAGGTAAATAGCATTTTTTGTGACATGTTCTCTTAATTTGAAACAGAAATCTTTACTATGGTTGATAAATATTTTTTGTGTGAAATCACTATATTCCTGCGTCAGCTTATAGTAAAGTGGAGGCATTTGTATAAAATGCTTATAAAACCATACACAAGAAAAAAATTATTAATTTGATTTGGTTGAATTCACCTTTGAGTTAAAATGGTTGTCCACCTCGCAGAGAAGCCCTTCTTATATACTGTATTCCCAAGTGTAACATTAACCCCGTCACTCCACAGCCCATTTACGTTTTTTGCTCCCTTGCTTGCCAGAGCCATAACTTTATTTTTTCAGCAATATGGCCATGTTAGGACTTTTTTTTGTGGGATGAGTTGTACTTTTGAATTACACCATTGGTTTTAATATATTGTGTACTCGAAAATGGGAAAAAAATTCCAAGTGCGTTGAAATTGCAAGAAAAGTGCAATTCCACAACGTTTTTTGTTTTTTTTTCACCATGTTCACCAAATGCTAAAACTGGCCTGCCATTATGATTCTCCAGGTATTTCAAGTTTGTAGATACCAAACATGTTTTGGCTCTTTTTTATTTAAGTGGTGAAAAAAAATCCAAAGTTGTTAAAAAAAATATTAAAAAATTGTGGCATTTTCCGAGACTCATACCGTCTCCATTTTTCGGGATCTGAGGCCAGGTGAGGGCTTATTTTTTGTGTGTTGAGCTTACGTTTTTAATTATACCATTTTGGTGTAGATACGTTCTTTTGGCTGCCCGTTATTGCATTATAGTGCAATTTTGCGGCGACCAAAAAATCGTTGCTGCCGTTTTGACTTTTTTTTTGCTACGCCATTTACCGATTAATTTTTTTATATCTTGCTAGATCGGGCAATTCTGAATGTGGTGATACCAAATATGTGTACTTTTTTATTTTTTTAATTGTTTTATTTTAAATGGGGGGGGCGAAAGAGGTGTGATTTGAACTTTTAATTTTTTAAATATTTTTAAGAACATTTTTTTTTTACTTTTCACTTGCTTCAATAGTCTCCATGAGAGACTAGAAGCTGCGATAATCCAATCGCCTCTGCTGCACACAGGCTATGATCAGATCGCCTGTGTGTAGCAGGAATGCTCACACCGCTGGGCAGCACTCATAGTAATCTGGCAATGACAGTCACAGGGGTCTTCTGCAGACCCTGGGTTGTCATGCCAAACTATCGGCGACCCACCGTCATGTGACACGGGCAACGATGGGTGGGATTAGTGATGCACTTCTGGCGCAATCACATTAAATGCCACTGCCAGAGATTGACAACGGCATATAACAGGTTAACAGCCACGGGTGAATCACTATTCCACCCACGGCTGTTAGAGACACATGTCAGCTGTTCAAAGCAAGTGACATGCCGGGAAAGATGTGGGCTCAGCCCCAGAGCCCACATCAAAGGGAGAGACATGTCATGCGCAGTACATGCACGGCGCATGTCATGAAGGGGTTAAAAAAGCCGAGATTCACTTCCAGCACCAGCACTGTTCCAATGATGTCATCACTGGGTCTCCCAGCACTCTCTCCTGACACTGTAATGTCACGTGAGCGCTGCAGCCAATCAGTAACACTGCTGATTAGCTGCAATTAACACTCTTCCTGCAGATGAAATTCAGATGTCAGAGGGAAGTATAAGACCTGCAGCTCATCAGCAGCCACTGATAGGTTGCATTGCTCATGTGGTATAACATTGACTCAAGAGTGCTGGGAGACCTAGCGCCGACTTCGCTAGTAAAGCACTGCCGGGCCATGTCTTCCCTCCCCCGTTAGTATAAGTTTGGTAGGATTTTTATTTAACAAAGTGGTCCCTCAACTTGATTTGTGACATACCGTTTATTGTACTTTATCCATTACTTCGATCGCTATGTTTGCGCTTGCACTTGATTTTGTATGATCTAACGTCTGTTGTGTCAATTAATGACTCGATGTTATTGTCTTGTTTTGTTTTGTTTTGAAAAAGAATAAAACTTTGGAAAAGTAAAGCACTGCCGGGAGGTGAATATGTGCTATTTTTATTTTACCCTGAGGAATACAGTATTTAAGAAGAAGTTGTCTGAGCAGTGGACAACCAATAGGGTATGAAAAAGAAATGATAGCATTGGGCTGGATTCCATTGCCAGGATTTCTATTGATAAGGTGTTTTCACAAGACACAGCAACCAATAGACATTAAAGAGTAACCGCCATTTTCATTCTCATTTAATAATTTTACATACAAAAATTAAGTAACTGTGTAATATTACTTATCAGAGAAATCTGCTTCTTTATCTGCCAGTACTGATCATTCATTTTCAAACTTCACAGTTAAAATCTGTATTCAGTAAAGATTTTTCCATTGCTGAGATTGGAGACTGCTACTGATTTGATTCTATGTATATGGGAGGGAGGAGGAGGTCAGGGGAGCTACAGACAGACCTCCTCCCTTCTTCTCTCCATCCCATCAACGCAAAATCCCATCAGTAGTAACCGCCATCTCCTATCTCAGTAATGTAACAATCTGTCTTCACTGAATATACATTTTACCTTTGAAATGAGAATTTTGAAAATGAATGACCCGTCCTGACAGAGAAAGAAGCAGATTTCTCTGATAAAATACATTACAAAGTTTATTATTTTCATGTGTATTATTGATTTAATAAATAAAAACTAAAGTGATGAATACTCATTAACCCCTTCACTACCAAGGGTGGTTTGCACGTTAACTCCCGGGCCAATTTTTACAATTCTGACCACTGTCCCTTTATGAGGTCATAACTCTGAAACGCTTCCATGGATCCCGGTGATTCTGACAATGTTTTCTCGTGACATATTGTACTATGTTAGTGGTAAAATTTCATTCAAATAACTTGCGTTTATTTGTGAAAAAAAATGGAAATTTGGCGAAAATTTTAAAAATTTCGCAATTTTCCAGCTTTGAATTTTTATGCCCTTAAATCACAGAGATACAGCACACAAAAAACTTGATAAGTAACATTTCCCACATGTTTACTTTACATCAGCACAATTTTGGAACCAAAATTTTTTTCTGTTAGGAAGTTATAAGGGTTAAAAATTGACCAGCGATTTCTCATTTTTTCAACACCATTTTATTTTTACGGACCACATCACATTTGAAGCCACTTTGCGGGGTCTATATGATAGAAAATACTCAAATACTCAAAAGTGACACCATTCTAAAAACTGCACCCCTTAAGGTGCTCAAAACCACATTCAAGAAATGTATTATCCCTTTAGGTGCGTCACAGGAATTTTTTGAATATTTAAAAAAAAAAATGAACATTTAACTTTTTTTCACAAAAAAAATACTTCAGGTTCAATTTTTTTTATTTTACCAAGGGTATCAGGAGAAATTGGACTGCAAAAGTTATTGTGCAATTTATCCTGAGTACGCTGATGCCTGATATGTGGGGGGGAACCACTGTTTCGGCGCATGGCAGAGCTCAAAGGGAAGGAGCGCAGTTTGACTTTTTCAATGCAAAATTGGCTGGAATTCAGATCGGACGCCATGTCGCGTTTGGAGAGCCCCTGATGTACCTAAACAGTGGAAACCCCCCACAAGTGACCCCATTTTGGAAACTAGACCCCCCAAGGAACTTATCTAGATATGTGGTGAGAACTTTGAACCCCCCAGTGCTTCACAGAAGTTTATAATGCCTGGGCGTGAAAATAAAAAATCATATTTTTTCCACAAACATGATCAATTAGTCCCCAATTTTTTATTTTCCCAAGGGTACCAGGAGAATTTGACCCCAAAAGTTGTTGTCCAATTTGTTCTGAGTATGCTGATACCTCATATGTGGGAGAAAACTACTGTATGGGCACACGTCGGGGCTCGGAAGGGAAGTAGTGACGTTTTGGAATGCAACCTTTGATGGAATGGTCTGCGGGTGTCATGTTGCTTTTGAAGAGCCCCTGATGTACCTAAACAGTGGAAACCCCCCACAAGTGACCCCATTTTGGAAACTAGATCCCCTAAGGAACTTATCTAGATGTGTGGTGAGCACTTTGAACCCCCAAGGGCTTCACAGAAGTTTATAATGCCCGGGCATGAAAATAAAAAAATTGTATTTTTTCCACAAACATGATCAATTAGTCCCCAATTTTTTTATTTTCCCAAGGGTACCAGAAGAAATTGGACCCCAAAAGTTGTTGCCCAATTTGTCATGAGTAGGCTAATACCTCATATGTGGGAGAAAACTACTGTATGGGCACACGTTGGGGCTCGTAAGGGAAGTAGTGACGTTTTGGAATGCAGACTTTGATGGAATGGTCTGCGGGTGTCATGTTGCTTTTGGAGAGCCCCTGATGTACCTAAACAGTGGAAACCCCCCACAAGTGACCCCATTTTGGAAACTAGACCCCCTAAGGAACTTATCTAGATGTGTGGTGAGCACTTTGAACCCCCAAGGGCTTCACAGATGTTTATAATGCCCGGGCATGAAAATAAAAAAAATTTATTTTTCCACAAACATGATCAATTAGTCCCCAATTTTTTATTTTCCCAAGGGTACCAGGAGAAATTGGACCCCAAAAGTTGTTGTCCAATTTGTCCTGAGTACGCTGATACCTCATATGTGGGAGAAAACTACTGTATGGGCACACGTCGGGGCTCGGAAGGGAAGTAGTGACGTTTTGGAATGCAGACTTTGATGGAATGGTCTGCGGGTGTCATGTTGCTTTTAGAGAGCCCCTGATGTACCTAAACAGTGGAAACCCCCCACAAGTGACCCCATTTTGGAAACTAGATCCCTAAGGAACTTATCTAGATGTGTGGTGAGCACTTTGAACCCCCAAGGGATTCACAGAAGTTTATAATGCCTGGGCATGAAAATAGAAAAATTGTATTTTTTCCACAAACACGATCAATTATTCCCAATTTTTTTATTTTCCCAAGGGTACCAGGAGAAATTGGACCCCAAAAGTTGTTGTCCAATTTGTCCTGAGTACGCTGATACCTCATATGTGGGAGAAAACTACTGTATGAGCACACGTCGGGGCTCGTAAGGGAAGTAGTGACGTTTTGGAATGCAGACTTTGATGGAATGGTCTGCGGGTGTCATGTGCGTTTGGAGAGCCCCTGATGTACCTAAACTATTGAAACTCCCCACAAGTGACCCCATTTTGGAAACTAGACCTGTTGTGAGTTCATTTTCCCCTTCACCATTGAGGTCTGATGAACTACCTCCTCTGGTGAAGGAAGGTAGTGAGGCTGATTACCAAACACATGGGCAGCTGGATGATGACTGGGTGGCTGGAATTGAGGACTGGATATAAAGCTGCCGACGCCCTTCTTCCTGGCTGGTGATTTTCCTGCTGGATTCTTGGAGACCAGTCTGATTCCTGCATCTCCAAGCTAAGTTTTTCTGCTCTGCTTGTACTCTTCAGTTTTGTTTTTGTTTTGCCTTGTTTCCTGGGAGTTCTGCCATCCCCGGCCGGGGGTGAGCTGAATTCCATTTTTGTCTCTGATCTGTTGATCTTTTGCTCTGTCTTCAGAATATATCTGAGTGCTGATATAGTCTTTTGAAGCCTAGCGTCTTCAGGGCCTGTTTTTCCTATCAGTCGGTTGGCTCATTTAGATAGGGGTTTTGCAGATGGCAGACAGCAGCTTTCCTATCCTGTCCTATGTAGATAGCTTGGGCCCCATCATTTGCTCAACCTATCTTTCTATCTGTGTTGGTGTTTTCATCTTGCTTCACCGTCATTATATGTTGGGGGCTGCCTATTGCTTTGGGGTCTGCTCTGGGGCAGTTTAGTTTTTCCCCTTTCTGTCTTTAGGCTATGTAGTTCTCCGGCTGTGATCGAGGGGTCTAGGGCACCGTAGGAACCCCCAATGGCTACTGCTAGTTGTTGTGGATAGGTTCAGGGGTCTGCAATCCGATAGCTGCCAACCTCTCTGGTTTTTCTGGACTTAACTGGTATTTTGTTTTTTCCTCCTTCGGTGACTCATCATAACATAGACCCCCCACAGAACTTATCTAGATGTGTGGTGAGCACTTTGAACCCCCAAGTGATTCACAGAAGTTTATAACGCCCGGGCGTGAAAATAAAAAAATCATTTTTTTCCACAAAAATTATATTTTTGCCCCCAATTTTTTATTTTCCTAAGGGTAACAGGAGAAATTGGACCCCAAAAGTTGTTTTGCAATTTGTCCTGAGTAGGCTGATACCCTATATGTGGGGGTAAAACACTGTTTGGGCGCATGGCAGAGCTTGGAAGGGAAGGAGCACTGTTATGAATGAATGGGTCATCGAGGAGAAAAAAGCAAAACAAGCTAAGCCACAGAAAACCAGAGTGGTTGGTAACTATGCAGATTGCAGATCCCTGATCTTACCACACAACTAGCAGTAGCCATGGAGCGTGCCTACGATGAAGCTAGACGCCTCGTCACGGCCGGAGGACTACATAAGCCTAAAGCAAGAAAAGGAAAAACTAACTGCCCCAGAGCAGACCCCAAAGGAATAGATAGCCCCCACACATGTATTGACGGTGAAACAAGATGAAGGCACAAACACAGGCAGGAAAATAGGCTGAGCAAATGATGGGGCCCAAACTAACTAGACAGGAAAGGAAAGGGAAGACACTGTCTGCAACCTGCAAAAAACCCTGCAAAAATAATGTCCAACACTTCTGATAGCAAAATTAACCCTGAAGTCACTAGACTTCTCCCACTATATCAGCACTCTGAAATATTCTGAGACAGAGCAAAAAGAGACTGAACTAGTAAGGGACAAAAAGCCAATTGGCAAAATACTGATAAATAAGAGTGGAAATTCAGCTCAGTACCCTGCCGGGGCTGGCAAACCACACAAAAAACTGAATAGACCAACAAAATCAAGTATGAACATTAGCAGAAAAACTTAGCTTTAGATGACTGAAACAGAGCTGAAAACCAAGAGCTGACAAACCAGAAGGAATCACCAGCAACTGAATAGGGCGTCGGCTGTCTTAAATCCAATCTGAGAATCCTGAGATCCAGTCGTCATCCTCATTCTCAGGTGGCAGATCTCCACCGATCAAACCAGCCGCACCACCTCCCGTCACCACCAGAGGGAGTCCAGAAGGGGAACTCACAACTGGTGAACCAGAGAATGAACTCACAACAGAGCACCATTTGACTTTTTCAACGCAGAATTGGCCGGAATTGAGATCCGACGCCATGTTGCATTTGGAGAGCACCTGATGTGCCCAAACAAGGGAAACCCCCAATTCTAACTCCAACCCTAACCCCAACACACCCCTAACCCTAGCCCTAGTCCTAACCCTAGCCCTAACCCTAATGGGAAAATGGAAATGAATACATTTTCTTTTAATTTTATTATTTTTCCCTAACTAAGGGGGTGATAACGGGGGGTTTGATTTACTATTTATGGCGGTTTTTATGTTTGGCAGCTGTCACACGCTAAAAGACGCTTTTTATTGTAAAAATAGTTTTTGCATCACCACATATTGAGAGCTATAATTTTTCCGTATTTTGACTCACCCAGTCATGTGAGGTCTTATTTTTTGCGGGACGAGTTGACGTTTTTATTGGTATCATTTTTGGGCAGGTGACTTTTTTGATCGCTTTTTATTCCGATTTTTGGGACGCAGAATGAACAAAAACCAGCGTTTCATGAATTTCTTTTGGGGGGTGCTTTTACACCGTTCCGCATGCGGTAAAATTGATGAAGGGGCTTTATTCTTCGGTTTGGTATGGTTACAGCGATAACTCATTTATGTAGTTTTTTTATGTTTTGGCGCTTTTATGCAATGAAAGCTATTTTATATAAAAAATAATTATTTTTGCATTGCTTTATTCTGCGAGCTATAACTTTTTTATTTTTTTGCTGATGAAGCTGTATGGTGGCTCTTTTTTTGCGGGACAAGATGGCGTTTTCAGCGGTACCATGGATATTTATATGCATGTTTTTGATCGCGAGTTATTTCACTTTTTGTTCGGCGGTATGATAATAAATCATTATTTTTTGCTTTGTTGTTTATTTTTAATTTTTAAGGGGTTGGCTAAAGGGGTTAACTAATGGGACAGTTTTATAGGGCAGGTCGTTATGGACGCGGCGATACAAAATATGTGTACTTTTATTGTTTTTTTTTTTATTTCCAAAAAATGAATTTATTTGGGAATATTTTTTTTTTTTCTAATTTATTTAGCGATTTTTTTAAAATTATTTTTACTTTTTTTTTCTTTTTTTAAACTTTATTTGGTTGTCCCAGGGGGGACATCACTGTCCTGTGACAGATCGCTGATCTGTCACATAACAGATCAGCAATCTGTCACAGGCATAGACGCAGACTTCCTCATGCCTGCGCTTTGCAGGCATTGAGGAAGTCAGCTCCCTACAGGCCCCCGAAGGTCCCCGTCGCCATCTTGGATCCAGGGACCTGTAGGGAAAGAGCCCCCCTCAGCAGCGCTGCACATTTCGCTGCTGTGGGGGGCTCAGGGAAGCACGGAGGGAGCACCCTCCCTGCCGATGCTTCCCTTTAACCCCCGGTACACTGCGATCGTGTTTGATCGCGGTGTGCAAGGGGTTAAAGTGTCGGGGGCGGTCCGTGACTGCCCCTGACACATTGTGCTGGGTGTCAGCTGTGATAATCAGCTGACACCCAGCCGCGATCAGCGGCGCTCACCACGTGGGCACCGCTGATCACTTTAGACGTAATATTCCGTCCATTGGACTTAGGGCCCAGGTCACATGGACGGAATATTACGTCCAATGTAGGAAAGGGGTTAAGCCCAATGAAATCCAAGAAATACACAGTATAATACACTGACTTTTGGGCTCTCCAACCCTTTTTCATTTGACTAATACAAGTGGAAATTATGTCAGCGTGGCATGGAGAAAGTATAGGCTACTGTAAACAGCTACCATTCTAATGCTAACGTCATAGTAAGAAAGCATTACTTATCGAATATAATCTTTAAAAGTCTTCACAAGACAACCCTGTGTAGTATTTTCCTAAATAATATTAAGCAATTTGTTTTGAGAAAGGCAAGAAAAATATTCCCTGAGATAAGGGCGCGCTATGTTTATGTAGTTCTCTAATACCCTGATAATGTTGCATTCTCTTCTGGTTGAGTGATTGCCAAGTGGCATCAGTTTTTGAACAGGTATTTGAAACTCGGAGGAAGGGATCAGGCAGGCATGTTGTGTTCTTTTAGTTGCTGAATGACACTTCACCCCTTGTAAGACAAGACGAGTACTTATACTTTCAGTTTTCACGGATATGTTGAGGGTATTTCTGTGATCACTAGGAGACTGGCTTATGGCATCTCCGTCCTGCACTTTCTTACAACACAGATGCAAAAAGTTTACTCTGAATTTCGGCTCTTCTTACAGTAGGCTAAATAGAGTCTTGTGGGATCAATTAACCTTTTCCGCTCTTTGACATGCCACAGTTCTTGTTCTTTCTTCCTGTCATATCAATACTGTGTGAACATTTGATACCCAGAGGCACATAATTCAGAGATAAAAATATACCGCGTTCGTGTACTTTTCGCCAGAGATCATGCTAACGCTGTCTTCATTATGTTACATATAATGTATCATTCTACAAAACTTTTTTCCGCTGTTTGTTTGTATTGTATATTGATTTACACTTAAAGTTCTATCTTGTAAAAAAGTCTCTCGGACATTGGAAATGTATCTACCCTTTTTGTCAAGCACATTCAATTCTGTTTTTTGGGACTAAAACAATTTATTAGCAGCTTTTATCTTTTTTTTGTCTCAAACGTCTATTCATTGCTGTTCACATAAATTCTATGAATGGCAGACTGCATAAAGAAATGTATTCCTCTTTTTCCAACAAATGCTTAAAAAACAAAACATTTTTAGAAAGTAATACAAATTAATAAGCATTTAATGGAACTTGAAAATATATTTTGTAGTATATTGTTATAATTATTAAAAGATGCTTTATTAACAATTCATTTAAAAAATTGAGAAAATCTCAAAAAATAGGCACAAAAAATGCCGATCAGTATTTCAAAAAATCCAGCTTGAATCAAATGTATACAATAAATTACAATGCCAGGTGAGGGATAAACACTCTATTTGACCCTATAGGGCCCTACGACTTCCCCCTACCTGACAGCAGAGGACGGCACCCTATTGGAACGCAAATGGCGCCCCAACTCCCACGGCGGCTGTCCCTGCTCGCCCTGTTGAGTTCTATATAGAAAATAGCCAAATTCAGGAACAGCAAATGGCTGAGTTCAATAAATCACAATCAAAAAACAAATACCTCATGCCAAAAACCACCATAAATAGGAAAAGGGTGAAAGTAGTAGCCGGAAAAACAATTACTTTATGGGAAAATTGTGCATGGGGGAAAAAATGTTACACTATACTATCGGTCCCTATTTAAAGATAACCCTGCTTAACAGCTGAGCTGTTTCACCCTAAGTTGTTCTGGTGCCCCCGCTCCATGTAGGCTATCCCTTACTGACCCTCTGCAATGATAGCAGGTCTCTTGAATAAGGGTGTATGTAGGGCCTATAAGCAACAATTATAAACAGACTATTATAGATAATTACTGTCACAAAAATCCCCCAAGAAAAATCAAGAGGTAATACATCACAGAAAATCCCCCCCCCAAAAAAAACAGATTTATAGCAGCAACCAATGGCAACTGATAATTTTAATTTTATGGGAGAACCAGACTCTTTACTCATCCGAATAAACAGGTTCTGACCTCCTTCAAATACAGATACCAACCATTTCACAGGTCATTTGCATTAAATACTAACATCTTTGCTCCCATGAAAAACAGGCCATTAACAACACAGCCCATACTGCTCATATTCCTCTATTGCACTATGCCCCCCAAAAAATCAGCCAAAAATTATATAAATATAACAGCTCATCACTGATAAGGTTTCGCCTCGATGCGATCCTTCCTAAACAAGGAGTTCATCAGGAGGCCCATGATGCTATTAAATGCTCCCTCAGAGCATCGGATGTTGCGCCTGGTTGCAGGTTAGGACACCTGCAACCAGGCGCAACATCTGATGCTCTGAGGGAGCATTTAATAGCATCATGGGCCTCCTGATGAACTCCTTGTTTAGGAAGGATCGCATCGAGGCGAAACCTTATCAGTGATGAGCTAAGTTATATTTATATAATTTTTGGCTGATTTTTTGGGGGGCATAGTGCAATAGAGGAATATGAGCAGTATGGGCTGTGTTGTTAATGGCCTGTTTTTCATGGGAGCAAAGATGTTAGTATTTAATGCAAATGACCTGTGAAATGGTTGGTATCTGTATTTGAAGGAGGTCAGAACCTGTTTATTCGGATGAGTAAAGAGTCCGGTTCTCCCATAAAATTAAAATTATCAGTTGCCATTGGTTGCTGCTATAAATCTGTTTTTTTTTTTTGGGGGGGGGGATTTTCTGTGATGTATTACCTCTTGATTTTTCTTGGGGGATTTTTGTGACAGTAATTATCTCTAATAGTCTGTTTATAAATTTTGCTTATAGGCCCTACATACACCCTTATTCAAGAGACCTGCTATCATTGCAGAGGGTCAGTAAGGGATAGCCTACATGGAGCAGGGGCACCAGAACAATTTAGGGTGAAACAGCTCAGCTGTTAGGCAGGGTTATCTTTAAATAGGGACCGATAGTATAGTGTAACATTTTTTCCCCCATGCACAAATTTTCCATAAAGTAATTGTTTTTCTGGCTACTACTTTCACCCTTTTCCTATTTATGGTGGTTTTTGGCATGAGGTATTTGTTTTTTGATTGTGATTTATTGAACTCAGCCATTTGCTGTTCCTGAATTTGGGTATTTTCTATATAGAACTCTACAGGGCGAGCAGGGACAGCCGCCGTGGAGCGGGGGCGTCATTTGCGTTCCAAGAGGGTGCCAACATCCACTGTCTTTTAGGGGGAAGTCGTAGGGCCCTATAGGGTCAAATAGAGTGTTTATCCCTCACCTGGCATTGTGATTTATTGTATACATTTGATTCAAGCTGGATTTTTTGAAATACTGATCGGCATTTTTTGTGCCTATTTTTTGAGATTTTCTCAATTTTTTAAATGAATGGTTAATAAAGCATCTTTTAATAATTAGTTTTTTTGTTTATGAGCCATTGGATAACTAATTAAAGTAAAATTGATTTTTCTACTGTAGTATATTGTTATTAATAGCAAAATGACTTACCATATGCAGTATACTCATGTATAAGCCAAGTTTTTCAGTGCAGGGGAGAGGGAGAGGCAGAGCAGCAGGTCACAGGAAGCAGGAGCCGGCTGCTGTGGCTGTAAATGTGCCCGCTGCTAAAGAGAAATAAATATTCACTGCACTGGCAGTGAATGCTCATTTCTCTTATAGTGCACACAGTTTCAGCCGCAGCTACAGGCTTCCACCAGCTGTAAAAAAAAGCCCCTCCTACTTACCTTCCCTGTGCGCCCTCGCAGCACTTGTTCCAGCTTCCAGCAGCTCCTGCAGCCGGCCGATCACGTGTTCCCGCTGAGCGGAGAGAGGTGAATATTCATTACTTTAATGAGTGGAGACACGTGATTGCTCGGCCACAGGAGCTGCTGGAAGCTGGAACAAGGTGCTGCAAGGGCGCACAGGGAAGGTATCTAGGAGTTCTTTGTTTTTTTTATACTTTTCTCATTGGGGGCTATGTATACAAGGATAGGGCTGAGGAGCCATGCATACCAGGACAGGGATGAGGAGCCATGCAGACAAGGATGGAAATAAGGAACCATGCATACAAGGATGGGGATGAGGAGCCATGCAGACAAGGATAGGGATGAGGAGCCGTGCATACCAGAACAGGGAAGAGGAGCCATGCAGACAAGGATGGGGATAAGGAGCCATGGATATGTAAGGTTCAGCCAGGACCATAGTCGTGGCTGAGGACTGTGGGACAACGGAGTCCTGGCCTCCCCTCACATAGGCATGAGGGGAGTTTTCTGTCAGCCTACCTGTTACTTTCTCCAGCTCACCCTCAGGGCTTTCTGTTACGTGTTGCACATTCTCCTTTTCACAGCGCATACATATTCGCTCCAGCATCAGTATCAGGGTTGGCAATGGACAATTTCTTCTCTGTCCCTGTCTTTCCCTCTCTCCCACTAAGCTTGCTTCTGGGACGGACCACGCTCTCCAGTCTTTAAGCATCAACTCTGCTGTCTTACTCCAGTAGGGGACCCTCTTAACCGTTTAGCCCCGGTCTCAAGAATATCCACCGATGAAATAAGCCACCACATTCTGAGTTACCTGCCCGTACTGTTTAGTCTTCTTCTAGCAACTGCAGACCCATTAATTCTGCACTGTCAGCACTTCTCCTGGTGTTACTCCCCAATGAGATACTGGCCTGAATTCTGTATGACTGGGCTCTTGACTTTAATGTTACAGAACCAACAGCCCTGTCAGGGCGCTCCAGCCAAACTGATTCAAATTCCAGATGCTCCCTGGTTAACAGCGGTTAGCCCCTCCTACTTTAACTATTTACAAGCTGAGCATCTCTAACCCCATCTAGTGGGCAAACTAGGGTACTACACTTTCCCTATCTATATAACAGTTTCCAATGTTACATACGTATAATAGATACAATAAATAGACATTAACATGGCATGTACAATAAATACGAATAAAGTTAAAGCGAAAGGGTACATAGCATCCAACATTAAATATATATACAGGGGTTGGACAAAATAATGGAAACACCTAACGTTTTGGCATCATAATCTTCGAACATGAAAAACAATAAATTATACCCACTGGCGCTCCACCTTAGGATAAAAAGCACTAAAATAGCTGCAAGTGAAGACAGGCACTGTGCGAATCTTGTTACATATGTTGCAAACAGAGAGATGCTGAATAAAATTCACTGCGCTAATACTTAGAAAACCCAAAGCAAAACTAATTGTGCGACAAAAAATCGTTGTACCGTAATGATACACTATGCACTGCCACCTCACTGCTGTTGTCAGATAGCGATAGGTTAGGCACTTACTTGTAAGTAGATGCTGGGTAAAGTTGCTGCGTTCCGCTATCAGACAATACACCGCCGTATAGCATCAAGGAGTGCGCTCCCAATGTGCAGCTGATTGCTGGCGTCAGTCTGACATGCGGGGGATGAGGATGGGGGGCATGGGGGAGCAGAAGTTTACGGTGGGCTACGGCCGAAGCACCGCCGCCAACACACTGCAGGACACAGGAAGCTGGGGGCGTGACGTTACGTAGCTGGCTGCTAGACTGGACGGGTAGTGGTGTGGGTCAATACTGAACGAAGCATTTCGAGGGACGCGGTCCCTCTTCTTCAATTTATCAGGCTTCATTATGTTTTAATATACAGTTCTTTATTATTGAAGAAGCCTTTAATATATACTTGAAAATTGTATCGCCCTCTTTGGAATTGTGGATATAAAAGATTAGACTTTTTTCCTTTTCTATTCCGTATGGAAAAGCAAAAGTTAAAAGCCGATTCGCGGAAATAAATTGTGAAAATACTTTAATAATGTTTTATTGTCTCCTGGGTTAACTCCACATTCATTAAGGGAAATGTATTCTGAAATAACCTAAGGAAAGCAGGTCATTAGACTATAGTTAATAAATGTGCATGGAAATGCAAATCGCATTAGCCGGCAACTGTTCCACAAGGGCCGAGGTTACATGTTCTTTTCTGTGGGTATATCTATTTAGAATCATTATTATTTAGATTTTTTGCTGATGTTTGACATTATTATTATTTATTATATATACCAATATATACTTATTGGTTATACCTTAGCTTAAATCTATAGAAAAACATACAGTAGCTATAAATGTTTACACCATTGTTTAATCACTCAGTATTAAACACTCAAACATGAACTGGTCACAGAAATTAAACATTCATTATAAAAAGGGTTCAACCATATACTGCTTTCTATGAAAGGTAATGAGTTGTGTTTTCCTCCCTCCCACAAACAGACAAGTGTTCTTTTAAATGGATTACCTAATTATATTTTTTGCCTGCAGACGCTGGTCTCTAATGGTCAGCATAGATGACCGGACCAGGTCACGACTAAAATCGAGAGTGTATTCTGCTGAGTTATTCCTAATAACGCTTCTCAAAAGCTGTTCCTTTTTAGAGCTTATACAAAAGCCACAGAATGACAGGTTTTATCTCTTTATATCTAATTGAAATTGTGATACATCCACTTGTAACATCAGTTTTTATGTTTTATCATTTTTAGTCTGAGGTCAAGTGTTAGAAATTATAGTTTCGTGAAACTAGTAAAATTTGCTATTTCTTCAAATGGGTCTATTGATTATTTGCTTTGTGCAATAGCGGCATGGTCATTTGTAAATGGCCAGTTTGTTTCCTATTTGGACATTAAAATTGTATCCAGAGTTGTCATACCTCTGAACAGTTTATTACATATATTCAATAAGCCACTGGGACAAATTGTATGGTTTTTTTTTTTAAGTAAAAGGAGTCTGTCAGCACAAAATTACTTTTCAAACCATGCATGGCACTTTTCCTTAATAAAAATCCTACCTTCAGTGTCCAAATCCATTGCTAGATTTTCCAAAAAATAGTTTGATATACAAATAGGCTAATGAAGTGTTTGATGCACCCTTGGCATGGCTGAGCAACTCAGTGCACCTTCCCACCTATTTGTTTTCCATCTAACTCAAGCCTGCTCCTTGATTTATCACTCTGGATTTATAGGAGCATGACTGCACTGAACTATTCAGACAAGCGAAGGGTGCAATGCCAAACTGGCAAGCAAAACTGACATCTGCATACTGTAACCCTCAGCTGTCAGCTTTATCTTGGCTGGTTATCAAGAATAGAGGGGCACCATGCCATTTTTCTTAATAATTTACATAACTACTTAAAAAAATCGACATAGGATCCCCCGATTTTGGACAACCAGCCAAGCTAAAGCAAACAGCTGTGGGCTGGTATTCTCAGACTGGAAAGGTGCCATGGATATTGGCCCCCCAGTTTAAAATAGCAGCCCGCAGCCACCCCTGGCATGGTGGCAAGTGGGGTAATATTTGTGGGGTTGATGTTAGACGTTTTATGGCCACTGACATCAATCCCACATGTTAGTACTGGAGAGGTGTCTGTAAGATGCCCCAATTACTAACCCCATAGTTAGATTGTAAAAAAGATATAGCCATAATAAAATTCCTTAATTGAAATAATGACACTAACTCCTTTATTTAAAAATGAAAATGCACATTTCTACTCACCTTTGAAGCCCATATCCCTGGAAAAAAGGCTGCTATTTTTAGGCTGGGGGCAATATCCATGGCCCCTTACTGTCTGAGAATAGCAACTGTTTGATTTAGCTTGGCTCGTTGTCAAAAATGGGGGGACCCTACGCCTTTATTTTAAATAGTTATTTCAATTATTAAGAAAAATGGTGTGTGGCCCCTCTATTCTGTGCAATGTTTTTTAAAATTATTTATTTAAATATTAAAAAAACAGCATGAGACCCTTTTATTCTCAATAACCAGCCCTGATAAAGCTGACATCTGAGAGTTGCAGCCTGCAGCTGTCAGTTTTGCCTATGTTGGTCATAAAAAATAGAAGAGACCCCATGTCACTTATTTATTTATTTATAGCACTGGCTGCAGCTGATAATACTCCCATCAGCAGCGCCTGGTCTCGCTGTTATCAGCAACAGCAGGTGTAAACTGATGAGAGTAGTACTCTCTTATCAGCTGTTGCGTGTCACCGGACGTAACCTTTTGACTGTCGGTCACAGCATGGGAATTGCAGCTCTCTGACTGGCGGTAATGATCTTACCACTAATCAGAGCCCATGTTTGCCGTGCTGTCATGCAGATGACAGTGTGGCAAACAATGGATGTTTGGGCCCTCATTTATCTGAATGGGGACCAGGTTCGGAATCAGGTACCGTTCTGGTGCCAGAACCAAACTACTTTTTTTTTGATGTTCGGCTGAACCTGCCAGACATGATCACCCACAAATTCGCCCATCACTAGAAAGGGGGAGAATTGTGTGTATTTGATCTGTATTGCAGGCTATAACACCACAAGCATATTGTACTGAGACACTGTACGCAGCAGTGTATTTCTATGTATTTATTCTAGAGGGAGAATAAGAGATTTTTACATCCTATAAAATTACTAAAAAATAATAATGAAAAAAGTTCACAATGAAAAAAAGTCATTTTTAATGTGTTTTTTTTCAATAATAAACATTACAAATCAGCAAATGACAAGGGCATATTTGGTATCCCTGTAATCGTGACAACCCGTACAGTACAGCAATCAGTTTATTCATACAGATCAGTAAATGGTGTAAAAAAAAAAGTGGTGTGATTGATATTTCTCTATTAAACCCATAACAAAATGTGATGCTGAGACCGTGTTCACACGTAGCGTAAATTCTGCTTTCTTCCTGCAGCTTTTTTTGTGCAGATGTCCTCACCACTCAATGTAATAACAATCCTCTCTGATTATTACTTGTTTGCGGTGTTTCTTTTATGCATTTTTAGCCTTAATTGATGCGATTTTGGTGCAGATATGAATCCCTGTTTTAATGCTTTTTGAATAGTACAGAAAGGCTTTGATTCTGTGCTTAAAAATGCACCCAAACCACACAGTTCAGCAGCGTCGTTTAGACGCATAAAGGGTGGAGATTTCAAGGAATCGCATTTGCTTAAAAATGTAGACCTTTTTCGCATGTAGTGTAAATGTTGCATATTTTCTGCAGCTTTTTTGCACAGAAACTCTTCTGTTTATCTATCAACGCTAAGTGGATGTGACTTAATGAGAATTACGTCCCTCTGGCTCTGCCGAACTGTGTGGTTTTGGTGCTTTTTTTTCTCTCTCATCTTCTATGTAGAGTCCCTCTTTCTGTTCTTCAAAAGTTGAGAGTATGCTATAAGTCCTTCAACTGTTTCTAAACATTTTATATTGGGTCTTAACATAATACATATAAATCTGTTTATTTTTTTATCTCTTTAACATAAATAATAGGCTTATTTCTATTTCTGGGACATCCACTGTAACATTAGCACCTATGCTTTTGGGGTGGTTCTTTCATGGCATGAGCTTCATTGTGTCTAGGTGAAGGATCAGCAAGCTGAGGAACTTAAACTGCTGTAGAACTACAAGTCCCAAGTCTATATTGTAGATGCTGTGGAATGCTGAGAGTTGCAGTTTAAGTCTATGTGCACACGTTACGGATTCTGCTGCGTTTCCGCAGCGGTGTTGGCCCTGCGGAAACGCAGCAGTTCCGAAGACATGGTACAGTACCATGTTAGCCTATGGCATTTCAAATCTGCTGTGCTCGCGCTGCGTTTTTTTCCGCGCGGTTTTGCTGCGGTTTACAAACCACAGCATGTCAATTCTTTGTGCGGATTCTGCAGCGGTTTCACCCCTTTAACATAGTAAAGGTGTGAAACCGCAGGGCAAAACCGCAGGCTAATCCGCAGAAAAACAGCAGGTCACTTTACCTGCGGTTTTACCTGTGGATCCGCAGGTGAATCCGCAGCGTGTGCACATAGCCTAAGAGTAGTTGGAGTGCTGACAGTTTGGGTGTTGGCATCCTGTGTTCATTGTGTCATGATCCCAGTGCAGGTTTTTGAGCTGCACACCGGGGGTTAATGTCTGGAGCTCTGTGCAGGTTTTGACCTGCACACTTGGGGTTAATGATTGTGGCCTCTTTCTGGTTCTAGGAGAGCTTCATAAACCCCTGGGTAGCTTCAATCCCTGCCAGTTATACTTTTGCCTTTGGCCTAGTGTGCTGACCCCCGTGTGCATGTTTGTTGCTATAGCTTGTTTATATGGTTCTGACCCGGCTCTGTTTCCCGTTGTGAGTTTGCCTGTTGATTTTGTACTGCGTTATTATCTGTGTATGACTCATTGCCTGTGACCTGACTACTCTCTGCTCGCCCCTCTTGTACCTTGCAGCTATCTGTGTATGACTCATTGCCTGTGACCTGACTACTCTCTGCTCGCCCCTCTGGTACCTTGCAGCTATCTCTGTGTGTGACTCATTGGCTACGTCCTGACTATTCTCCCTGTCTATGCCCCTTGGTAACTTTGTCTCGCAGTTATTCTGCTAGGAATTGTCTTGCAGCTCCTAGCTCTGTGGATTTTAGGCCACGCCTCTAGCAGTCACGTGCTTCAGGTCCTGCGGCTCTGAAGTACGCATCTATTCGGTTGCTGCCCGCTCCACAGGTAGCTTTGAGCACGCTTTCGCTTTACTCAGGACACGCACACTGGCTCAGTGAGCAAGTTCAGTGCGGTGTCTCTGACACATAGCTTTGGGATGTAAAGCTTGCATTGGCCTTTTTAACACCATAATTCCCCGGTGGTGGCCCAATTCATAAGGTTTGTTATTGTTTTTCTTTCTGTTCACTTGATGGATATCTGGGGAGTCTAGAGCATTTTTCTGCAGTTTGTGTTTCTTGGCAGCTGTCAGAGTAAAGATACTGTAGATGGAAAAGAAATATATTTAGATCTGTAGTATGATTTGCATTTGGCTGCTTTCGCTGCTAATATGAATATACGACAGTTTTACACAGTCAGATACACACTTGGCTTGCAATTTTTTGGTAACAACTTCACATTAAAACTAGACACACTAAAAACACTATTATAGGGAATCGCATATGCAGACAACCCCTGGGTCAGTCGGCTAAATCTCTCGAGGTTCCCTTGTTTGATGTGTGAGCAAACACAGGTATTCTTCTGCGGACATACTAGGCTGCTGTCAGAAGCAGCCCCTATTCTTCTGATGTAGGGAAAGAACAAGAAATCTGTAAATGCCCCAAGCCCTACAGTATCTCATTATTCTGTTATTGGTGTAAAAGTGAAAGACTCCATAATCATATGAATTCCAAAATATGTATAAATTCCTAAATATGCTAACACGTCCAATTCTTTATTTTCATGGGAAATAAGTCGCCAAGCTGAGGATGGATGTATAAAGGGAGTGTGCTAGTTGCTTTGCAAGGATTGTTTTTCTAAAGCCTCGTTCACACTCGAATGCAATGCGAGAAAAAAAATCGGATTGCACCCAGACCAATGTTATTCAGTGAGGCCGTGCAGATCTGTGTATTTTTTCTCAGCTCTATTCAGCATTCTGTGATTTAACTCTGAAATCAGATAGGTATGAGAAAAAAATTGGATGCCATACGAACCATCAGTGCATAAAACAAGCATGTCCTCAACACATCTGTAAAAATAAAGATAAGTGGCCGACCCCAGCAACTGATTCTGCAGCCAGCAATACACATTGTAATACACTGTCTGTAGAGGGCAAACTGTGCAAAACATTTTTTTTAATAAAACTGAATTGCTAAAATGATTTCTAGCCCTAATTGCATGCACAAGAAGACAAATGTGGATAACATATTTCATACTGTTTATACTATGATATAAAAAGAGAAAAGATGCTCTAAGTGTGTTACCGCCAATATAAGGGTATGTTTCCACGTCCGGATTGCCGGCGCTTTGGATGCAGTGGAAAGCCCGCTCCACCCAAAGCGCCGCCCCCCTTTCTACACGCGGTGATTCCGCAAGTGTTCATTGAACACATGCGGAATCACCACATCATATCCATAGAATGTATTATTTATCTTGCGGAGACGGAGCGTCTCTGCGAGATAAATAGACATGCTGCGTTCTATAAAGACGTGCCGCATGTCCGGATGCGTGGGTGTGTCACCCGCGTTTTAGTATGCATAGTGGAATCGGGATTTTTTAAAATCCCCTCCACTATGCTGTAACATCTGGACGCTGCAGATTAAACGCTGTGGCTTTACGCAGTGTTCAATCCGCAGCTAATCCTGATGTAATCCAGACCGTGGAAACATACCCTAAAGGCCCCGTCACACACAGCGAGACCGCTAGCGAGATCGCTAATTTTGTAATGCATCAGTGATCTCACTGTGTGTGACACAAATCAGTGACCGCCCCCCCCCCCGGGTATCGCTAATCGTGCATGAATGTCCTGGGCCATTTTTTGATCGTTAGTCTCCCGCTGGCCAGCACACATAGCTGGGCGTGGCAGCGGGAGAGAAACGATCAGCAAGCTCCCAGGGCTGTAAGCAGATGCTGGGAGCTGGTATCTAAGCTAAATATCAGGTAACCTAAGCGCGTGCCGTCACTTAGTTACCCGCTATGTACCTTAGAAACCTGCATGCTCGCGCAGGGAGCTGGTAACCAAGGTACACAGTGGGTAACTAAGTGACGCGCATGCTTAGTTACCTGTTGTGTACCTTAGATACCAGCTCCCAGCGCCAGCACGCAGGTATCTAAGGTACACAGCAGGTAACTTAGCGACGCGCTCGCTTAGTTACCCAATATTTACTTTGGATACCAGTGTTTTCGCTGGTCCTGATCGCTGGTGAGTCTGCCTGTTTGACAGGGCACCAGCGATCCTAACAAGGTCGTATCATTGTCGGGATTGTTTAGTGTGATGGGGCCTTAAGACACAGCAAGCAATGGATTATATATGATCTCCTGCCTGGGTTAAGACTCAACAAAACTCTGTTGTGAACTCTCTTGGTCTGGCTTCTGAGTCGGGGCTCCCTTTGGTGGTTGCCGCGGGTAGTGGAGCTGGTCATATTGACAGAAGTCTATCACCTGAAGACGATGATTGGAAGTCAGGGGTTATTGACTGGGAGGATTTAAGTGAGCGAGCTTCCTTCAGTTGCTGCTGGTGATTTGTTTGTCTTCCTGTGCATTGTGAAGTCTGCTTTTTCCCCTCCTTAGTCTTGCATTGAGATGTTATTTGCTTGCTGGAATCTTTTTTTTTTTTACATTTTTTTCCTCCTTTAGAGTACCCTAGGGTCTACAGTTTTGGGCTGGTGATTCTGTTATGATTCAGCCACCGAGGAGGATTATGGGAAATTAGCTAAGCAACCAGGAAACCAGAAAGGTTGGCAACTTAGCGGATTGCAGACCCATAAACCTAACAACACAACTAGCATTAGCCGGAGGTTGTGCCTACGATGCCCTAGATGCCTCAGCACAGCCAAAGAGTTAACGAAGCCTAAAGCAAGAAAGGGGAACGCTAAACTGCCCCGGAGTAGAACCCCAAAAAATAGACAGCCCTCAAACATATATTGTCGGTGAGACAAGATGAGGCACAAACGCAGGCAGAAAATAGAGTGAGCAAACGATGGGGCCCAAACAGTCTAGATAGGACAGGACAGAAAAGATACTCTATGCAATCATGCAAAAACCCTAAAAAATCCAACACGTCTGATATACAAAAATACTGAGGCCACACGACCTCTCCTCCGCTAGATCAGCATTCTGGTGTGAACTGGAAACAAAGCAAAAGATACTAATGTAGCAGGGGATTAGCAATACTGAACAAAATGACATAAGCTGTGACATATGAGCGGGGTCCAGCACAAATCCCAGCAGGGAATAATGCTGAACCCACACAGCAAAGCAAAAAGCAGACAAAGGCAAAAACTATATCAAATGCAAAATATTCCAGCAAACAAATAACTTATCTGAATGTTGCAAGACCAAGGAGGGGAAAAAACAGACTTCACAATGCACAGGAAGACAAACAAATCACCAGTAGCAACTGAAGGAAGCTTGCTCACTTAAATCCTCCCAGTTAGTAACCCCTGACTTCCAATCAACATCTTCAGGTGATAGACTTCTGTCAATACGACCAGCTCCACTACCCGCAGCAACCACCAGAAGGAGCCCCGACTCAGAAGTCAGATCAAGAGAGTTCACAACACAACTCCCTATTTGTGTCCAATTTTGGGCACCACATTTTAAAAAAGACATCAACAAACTGGAGCAAGTTCAGAAAAGAGCGACCAGAATGGTGACCGGTCTGCAAACCCTGTCTTATGAGGAAAGGTTGCAGGATTTGGGAATGTTTAGTTTGCAAAAGAGAAGACTGAGAGGAGACTTAATAGCTGTCTACAAATATCTAAAGGGCTGTCACATTGTAGAAGGATCAACTTTATTCTCATTTGCACAAGGAAAGACTAGAAGCAATGGGATGAAGCTGAATGGGAGGAGACACAGATTAGATATTAGAAAAAACTTTTTGACAGTTAGAGTGATCAATGAGTGGAACAGGCTGCCACGAGAAGTGGTGAGTTCTCCTTCAATGGAAGTCTTCAAACAGAGGCTGGACAGCCATCTAACTGGGATGATTTAGCGAATCCTGCTTTGAGCAGGGGGTTGGACCAGATGGCCCAGGAGGTCCCTTCCAACTCTACGATTCTATGATTCTATGATTCTATGATTTGTAAGAATGAAGGGCTGCTTCTTCAAGCACTGACCCATATGTCAGCGGGAAGAAATGTTTTCTGACTAAATAATAAAAAGAGCTGTAATTCCCGGGTGCTGTCGCAGAGTGAAGACGAGGGTGCATGTTCTCTGGAGCTTTATTCATACACATAACACATTTCAAAGTCGTGTTTACTCATCCATTAGGTATAGTATGTACTACAGAACCATATCATACCCCATATACCATTGTCCTCACTCTGTGGCAGCGCCCGGGAATCAACGCTATGTTTCCTGTTTGGTTTCAATACTGTTTATATTATAGATTTTCTCTCTTTTATCATTGTGCATCCGCTGGTTTGACATTTTTCAGAATGGAAATTGTTCCAACAGTTAGGCATGACAGAATATATTAAGTATTATAAATACAACTGGTCCCCGGGGCAAAGAACAGGGTATTTGCTACTAAGCAGAATATAATTCAGTGTATAAATTATGACTCTTCATTAGTAAACCACAGCCACAGTTTTATGAAGTCAGAAAGACTGCTGCTAAACTGACACAACATCGTAATATAATGGAAATTACATAATAACATGTCAGACATTGGCATGTGTATTGGATAGTTCCAATTTCTGACAACTTCTGAACAGCTTCCAAGACAGTTCCTAGTGATAAGCGTTCACCTCTAAACACCTCTCTGGGAAATGTTGCATAAATATGAGTTTGCTGTAGTCAGACATTCCAGCATGAAGAGTGCAGACTCAGAGATAGAAAACAATGATTAAATCTGATATATGTCAGGAAAGGGGAGAATGACATTCCTTAATGTTTATATTCACACTACTTATTTACATGATGCCTGTTCACACTTTCCGGAAGGTTCAGTTGAACAAATAAATATGGTCTGTTTACGCCTTATTTTTAAGCAGTAAAAATATCAAACAACAAATATTCTATATACTATAGAAATTTAAAAAGACCTATCACAGTGGTGTGGGTAATTTTATTTATTAGAAAAATCAATTAAAAAATCTCAAAATATAATTATTAAAAATCCAACTCCCAGTTTTCAGGATTTCAGTGACACCAAAGGAATACACAAGCGTGTGATCTACAACAAGTTACAATGTTAAAACCTTTACGACTAATGACGGACATAGTACGTCATGAGATGGTGTCAGTTCCTGCATCATGACGTGCTATGTCAGTCATTACTTTTAACTGTCAGTGCGTATAAACACGCAGTGACCGTTTCATGCCAGCTGAACGCACCTGAAGAGGTACAGGGACCCATTCCATGTCATAGGTCAACGCACTCAGAGTGCTGTGATTAGTCAGTCAATCTAACTGACCGATCACAGCATGATCATGCAGGAGGTGCTGAAATATCAGCACCTCACACTCTATCATAGCAGGAGATTGGCAATACTAATGGCTGAGCTCCTGCACAAAAGCCCCCATTACACACTGCGATATCACTAGCAATATCGCTGTAAAGTCACCGATTTTGTGACGTTGCAGCGATATTGCTAGCGATATCGCTGCATGTGATACTTACCTCCGACCGGCTCCCCCGCTGGTTATCGCTGATCGCGCGAGAAGCTGCTGGACCATTCCTCGTCGGTCGCTTCCTGTGGCGCCGATGAGCGACGCGTGGAGCCGGGCGGGAGGACGCAGGATCGCCGCGTCTGACAGGTAAGTAGCGACCCCCGACCCCTGCGATGTCGCTGGTGAGATCTGCCTGTGTGGCAGCTCACTAGCGACCACCTAGCGATTCACCAGCGATCCTGACCGCGTCATATCGCTGGTCAGGATCGCTGGTGAGTCGCTAGGTGTAACGGTACCCTAACAGCCAAGGAATATGACTGCACTAACCCCCTAAATGCTGCTATCGAGAGTAATCGCAACATTTAGGAGGCAGGCAGAGAAAGCTTCCAGCTCCCGCTGCCTTCAGACAAACCCAGGGTCACTAGGCTTTGGAAAACTTCTTAGACCTTGCTTAAAGCATGGCCTAAGAAGCTTCTGTATAGGTATAATGCATTGCAATTCATTATATGTGTGATCAAAGTAAGAAAAGTGAAAGTCCCATAGAGCGACTAAATAAAAAAGTATAAAAAAAGTAAAAAAAAAATTGTAAAAATGTTTTGCAAAAAATGTCAAAATAATAACAAAAGAAATACTAATAAATGCACATTTGTATGTAAAAAAATAAAAAATAAACAAAAAAGTACCCATATTTGGAATCACCAAACCCAATCTATTAAACTGCCACACTAGTTAAACAGTTCATTAAACACCGTATAAAAAAAGGCAAACTATGCTTTTTCATCAAACTGTTGCAACAAAGTGGAATAAAACGCAATCAATAACAGGAATGAAAATAAAATTGATATTGTTAAAAACATCTTTTCCTGCAGTAGACAAGCAGCCATACAGATTTATTGGAGGAAAAATAAAATAAAAAAGTAATAATAATTCTTTTTTCCTATTAAAGTTTTTAAGTTTTTATTGTGTAAAAGCATCAAAATGTAAAAAATAGACATAAATGAGGTATCGCTGTAATCGTACTGACCTGAAGAATAAAACTGCCTTATCAATTTCACCACATGTGGAACAGCATTAAAAAATAAAACAATTCTTGAATTGCTGGTTTTTGTTCTTTCTGCCCAAAAAGCAGAATAGAAAGCAATCAAAAAATGTTATGTGCCTGAAAATGGTACCAATAAAATAGTCAATTCATCCCACAAAAAAACAAGCTCTCACATGACTCAGTCGGCTGAAATATTTATTTATTGTACGCATTTGTGTAGCCCCATTAATTCCACAGCGCTTTACAGACATTATCGGCACTGTCCCTATTGGGCTCACAATCTACATTCCCTATCAGTATGTCTTTGGAATGTGGGAGGAAACCCACGTAAACATGGGGAGAACATACAAACTCCTTGCAGATGTTGTCCTTGGTGGGTTATGAACCTAGGACCCCAGTGCTGCAAGGCTGCAGTGCTAACCACTGAGCCACCATGCTGCCCTAAATATGAAAAAATTATTAGGTCTCAAAATATGGTGATGCTTTTTTGCAATAAAAAGCGTCTTTTAGTGTGTGACAGCAGCCAAACATAAAAACCCGATAAAAATCTGGTATCGCTGTAATCGCACTGACCTGAAGAATAAAGTCACCTAATCACTTATACTGAATTAGGATGGTATAAAAAATAAACCAATACTTCACCTGCTGTTGATTTTTTTCATTCGGTCTCCTAAAGATCGCAGTATTGATCAGCGCACATTGTACTTTGCACTGAGCGCTTGCATTGGGGTTTTCATTTAAAGGGAATCTGTCACCACTTTTATGGCATAGCAGCTAAAAATATCGCTTTTATTAAGCATTTGTGCTGCATTCCCTACATCATTATAGAACCCCCTGACTCCCCTTGTATACTCACAAAAAGGTGTTTTAATGTGTCCCGTGCTGTATGGTAATTTCTCAGTCTGGTCCGATGGGCGTGGTTTTAGGTCTCCACATCATGCCCATCTGCTGTTGGTCGCCGTCCTACTTCGTCTGATAATGCCTCTTGCCCCATGCGACATCTTGCACCTGCTGAGAAATATAGCCTTGCGCGCCTGGGCAGTATGCTTTGCCCAACTGCGGGCAAAGCTGAAAACAGAAGTGCACATGCGCTGGCAAACGTAGTTCCGGTACATGAGCTCATGTACCAAGATGGCCGCGGGGTCCTGCAGATAAAGTGGCTTGTGAGCGTCTGTTAGGAGCGATCTAATGTTATATAATAATGTTCCATACTGGGAGAATGTAATAAAGTAAAAAAATATATTATAAAATGTAAAAAAAAGAATTTTTAAAATCCCTAAAGAAAAATAAATAAATATTTTTGCAATAAGTACATTTATTTATTTAACTATAAAACAATTAAAGGACACATATTTGGTATCATCGGGTTCGTAACGACCCACTCTATAAAACTGTCCCACTAGTTATCCCCTTCAGTGAACACTGTAAAAAAGTAAATAAAAAAGAAGCAAAATAATCATAATACAGCCAAACAAAAAGTGCAATAAAATGCGATCAAAAATACGGATGTAAATAAAAATGGTACCGCTGAAAATGTTATCTTGTCCCACAAAAAAACAAGCTGCCATACAGCTCCATCAGCAGATAAATAAAAAAGTTATAGCTCTCAGAATAAAGCGATGCAAAAATAATTATTTTTTCTATAAAATAGTTTTTCTATTATGTAAAAGCGGCAAAACCTAAAAAATATAAATGGGGTATTGCTGTAATTGTACTGTCCCGAAGAATAAAACTGCCTTACCAATTTTACCACTTGAAGAACAGTATTTAAAAAAAAAAAGCAATTCCTGAATTGCTGGCTTTTGTTCATTCTGTCTCCCAAAAATCAGAATAGAAAGCGGTCAAAAAAATGTAATGTGCCCGAAAATGGTACCAATAAAAACGTTAGCTCGTCCTGCAAAAAGCAAGCCCCCACATGACTCTTTCAGCCGAAATATGAAAAAATTATAGCTCTCAAAATAAGGTAATGCAAAAACTAGTTTTCGCAATAAAAAGCGACTTTTAGTGTGTGACAGCAGCCAAACATAAAAACCCAATATAAATTTGGTATCGCTGTAATTGCACCGGCCCAAAGAATAAAGTCACCTAATCACTTATACTGTATAAGGAATGGCATAAAATAAATAAAAACAATTCTTCACATGCTGTTGATTTTTTTCATTCTGCCTCCCAAAAACTGCACTAAGGCTCAACGCACATTTATCTTGCGCTCTATGCTGAGCTCTTACACTGGTGTTTCTGTGTAAATCTCTGAAATAGGTGATTCAGTCAGAACCTCTGGCTGATGATTCCCTATAATGAGGCAGATGGAGGCATTGTGGACGCCGTCTGACCTGTGATCCGGCAGTGTACATCTTTTTAGGATTGCATAAAAGTGCAATCGGCCACAGTTTTGTGCACTTCTGAAAAGAAGTACACCGCGGAATAGAGGCCAGATGGAGTCCAGAGTAACTCTGCTGCCTCAGTATTGTGAATGGATCCATCGGGTGTTTTCTGAATCACGTCACTCAGAGATTTCGATGGAAACCCCAAAGTAAGTGGTCAACGTAGAGCAACTGATAAATGTGATGATCCCCAGCTTATTGTCCTGACTTCATACACGTTGACACGGTGTGCAGTCTAGCATACAGCATAAACCACTGCTCTGTCTTCCAAGTAAGCAGACTGTTCTCTGTAGTCTAACTTGTTTATTGGTGAAGAGTATAGAACACGCGGTAAAACTTTAAAGAATACAAACGACATGGGTAAGTATTGGGCAGATGATCACACAGCTAACACTACAATTACAGGAAGTATATAGTGTGATGCAAACTTTACATGGAATACACAGGTTTCTAATTACATTTACTGAGCACTGTCTGCTATACGGTTAATAACATCTCTGTACAACACTGCATTGCAAGAAAAGATATTAATCTTACCAGATATGCTTTACCAGGATAATGAACTCAAGTAGGGGAGTTACAGGAGGACAAATAAGCAACGTGTGTCCTATTAAATACACAGAAGAAAATGGCATCTCCCTCATCCAAGATACAATGCTTCAATCCCACAATGCAGCACTCTGTCTGCTATTAAAGGCATAGTGTTATGAATGGGTCACCGAGGAGGAAAAAACCTAAACATGCTAAGCCCAGAAAAAACAGAGAGGTTGGTAACTATGCAGATTGCAGATCCCTGATCCTAACCACACAACTAGCAGCAGCCGTGGAGCGTACCTACGATGAACCTAGACACCTCGTCACAGCCGGAGGACTAAATAAGCCTAAAGCAAGAAAAGGGGAAAACTAACTGCCCCATAGCAAACCCCAAAGGAATAGACAACCCCCACACATGTATTGATGGTGAAACAAGATGAAAACAAAAACACAGGCACGGAAATAGGCTGAGAAAACGATGGGGCCCAAACTAACTAGAAAGGAGAGGAAAGGAAAGACACTGTCTGTAATCTGCCCAAAACCCTACAAAATAATGTCTAACACTTCTGATAACAAAACTAACCCTGAAGTCACTAGACTTCTCCCACTATATCAGCACTCTGAAATATTCTGAGACAGAGCAAAAAGAGGCCAATCTAATAAGGGACAAAAAGCAAATTGGCAAATACAGATAAATAAGAGTGGAAATTCAGCACAGCCCCAGCCGGGGCTGGCTGACCACACAAAAAACTAGCAGAGAAACTTAGTTTGAGCTGACTGGAACAGAGCTGAGAGCCAAGACCTGACAAGCAAAAGGAATCACCAGCACCAGAATAGGGCGACAGCTGTCTTAAGTCCAATCTGAGATTCCTGAGGTCCAATCGTCATCCTCATTATCAGGTGGCAGATCTCTACTGATTAAATCAGCCTCACTACCTCCTGTTACCACCAGAGGGAGCCTGGAAGGAGAACTCAATGAACTCACAACAGCACAGGCTATAAAAGCTATTAAAGACACAGCTATAAATTCAGCCACCACTAGATGGTGCTATAACTAAACCAGCACATAATATAAACATATTTGCCCTATATTCAGAGGGCCGAACACTTATGTAAAATGTTCCCGATAAAAGCTTCCACTCAATTCACAAAAAAAGCAAGTCCCCACTTAGATCTGTCATCTGTTATTGGAAATATAGGGGGCTTCCACGTTACTGGTAGCACAAATGCTCTGAGAAAGTGAAATGGCTCCTCATCCACCAAAAGAAATTCAACAAATTCTCCGTTCCCAAATCCAAATGCCCCCCTCCCTTCTGAGCCTTAGTGTGCCTAAACCACATATAGCACCCACATGTTTGGCATTTCTGTACTGATGAGAGCCTGCCTATTTTACAGGTGCGTGTCTCCAGAAGCATGCATTCGTCCCAATGTTATTCTATGGGGCAGCTCCGATCATCCGATTTTTTTATCGGAACGTTTCCTTGGACCGAGACAATCGCAGCATGCTGCAATTGTCACCAATTTTCGGATCGGATTCCCCAATGCAAGTCTATGGGTGCGATAAAAAATCGGATTACAAACGGACCAGATGTGTGACTTGCGATAAAATCGCAACCGGTGTCCTTTACAAAAAGCCGGCAATTCATTTAGCAATACAGTAAAATCACACTGACAGGTTAAATAACGAAACGAAAGAATAGATATAGACACATATAAATATATATATATATATATATATATATATATATATTTATAATTCATACAGTTCTTCATAGCAGAATAGCCGCTGAAACATTTGCCAGCTTTTGTAAAATCATTCCCCAACCAGACATGAAATGACACATGGTTTACATACAGTTAACCATTTCATTTCATGTTTTTTTTAATATGTCTATCACTAGTAATTAGATGAGGGTTTGTCTATAAAATTTAGGAGTTGTAGGTGTTAATTTAAGGGGTTAATTCATTGTTAAAAATTGCGGGGACTCCCTGCAGCCTCAGTGACGTCAGCGGGAGTCCCCACAATTTTTAACGAATTAACCCCTTAAATTAACATATCGCTTTTATAAGGATGACATATTCTGCAGAACTTTACAATTCAGAGTTCAAGTTTTTTTTCATGAAAAATCAAAAAATTTAATTTTGACATGTATAAAATATATTTCTAATGTTTTTTAGAATTAAATAATAAACTGGATTTCAATTGGAAAATCAAAAACAATTGTAGATTCCTACTTGATAAGAGTGCATGTAGAATGACCAAGATATATTTTGCCATGCATTGTGTGTAGCCCTGTACCACAAGGCAAATACAAATTAATCTTTATTAATCATCCATATAAAACACATTATGTAAACAACATTACTGGCTGGAAGAGCATGTTACCCTAATGGGATAGTAGAATTTCTTAGAGATTTATTATACTGAACGTAATGTGACATTACAGTTATTTATAGAAGATATTTTCTCTCTTAGATCCTAATGCTGGCATATTTAACTATACTTTATGTCTTTTTATGGAACAGATAATCAACGGTGGTAAATTATCAAACATTATAATTAGTGGACTGACATCAGGGATCTTTACCCTTCTAGGCAGAATACACTGTTTGAATGCATGCAGCCAAATAAAAAAAGAAGTGCAGAGCTTGAAAATCTGCAATTGTAACATACATTAGGCATTACTATACAGGTGCTTCTCACAAAATTAGAATATCATCAAAAAGTTAATTTATTTCAGTTCTTCAAAACAAAAAGTGAAATACATATATTATAAAGGGTCATTACAGACAGAGTGATCTATTTCAAGTGTTTATTTCTGTTAAGGAAAAAAAAAGGGGAAGAATGATCCAGCTTGGGATGGAGGTGGCTAAAATTACACAAGTCTTTATTAGACAACTTTAAAATTTCCAAAAAATATACATAGCAGACACCTGACACACCAATGAAGGCGGTCGACGCGTTTCAACTAGAAAGTCTTACTCATGATCTGAGTTCTTATTGATTTGGAGCGGACAACCCATTTAACTCCAAAACATTGGATTTTTGTAAACTGACTGCAAACAGCATCAATAAATCATTGTGCAAAATTAGGTTTAAATTTGTTTGGTAATCTGAAACATTTAAGTGTGACAAATATGCAAAAGAATAATGCAGTTCATATTTCATAGTTGCATGCTATAGCGCTGCAGAGTGCAACTTTATTTGCTGGTTATATATGGAGATGGCTACTCTTAGTTTGCACCTTTACACACCAGTCTTCTGCTTGGAAGTGATGGCCAGTCTTTTGTTTACAAATTTGTTATGAGGTACACACATGACATGCTCCTGATTCATTAAGAGGTACGTTCTTATTGACTTAGAAGCATGACCTTATAACGTGCCGTGACCTATGGTGCCTGGACATGTCTAGAAGATTTGCAAATGCATGCCAGAAAGAGGAATACTGGACGGCAAGTAGCGAGACTGCCAGAGAGTTGACTATCTCTATTTTGCATTTTCTTAGCCAATACTCATCTTTCAAGCTGCCCTGCTGTTCATCATCCAGTCCTCTTCTTTTGGATGCAGAGCATGCTGCATCTCCAGCCTCTTCTGTATAGGCCAGGACTTAAGGCCACGTCTTACATAGCGATCTCGCTAGCGAGATCGATGCTGAGTCACAAGTTTTGTGACACAACAGCGATCTCACCAGTGAGATCACTGTGTGTGACAGCGATCAGCGACCGGCCCCCTTGCCGGTATCACTGATCGCTCTTGGAAACCTCTGGACATTTCTTCCATCGCTGGTCTCCCGCTGGCAAGCACGCATCGCTGCGTGTGACAGGCGGGAGACCAGCGATCAGCTGGTAACTAACGTAAACATCGGGTATCCAAGGGACGTGCGTCCCTTGGATACCCGATGTGTACGTTAGTTACCAGCTCCCTGCATCAGCGCTGGTAACTAACGTACACAGTGATGCCGCGCTCGGCATCGCAGTGCTGATCGCTGGTGAAGCTCTCTGTTTGACAGCTCACCAGCGATCATGTAGCGACTCACCAGCGATCCTGACACATTGATATCATTGTCGGGATCGCTGGTGAGTCGCTTTACAGCAAGTGACTTCCAGAGCTTGGATGTTCCCAGAAGACTTGGAGCTGCAGCACATAACACCAGAAACAAGAGGGCCAGAATGGTGAATATTAGTTTTTTGCTTTTTTTAACCAAAACTCACCAGTAGGGCAGTGGTAGTGTATCTTTTACATTAGATAATAAGTGCAACCCAGTTTCCAAAGTGAGGAGATCATGCTCTGCTTCAGTATGTCACATTACATGTTGGCATTCATGGTTCCCTCAATGAATTGCAGCTCCCCACAAAAAGCAACATTCATGCAGCCACAAACCATAAAAATCCCACCACCATGGTGCATGATTCCCTCCCTTTAAAAACTGGGCCACAGGGCAGTATTCCAACATAACCCCAAATGCACCACCAAGATGACTACTGTCTTGCTAAAGAAACTGAAGTTAAAGGTGCTGGACTGGCCAAGCATGTCTACAGGCCTAAACCCTATTGAGCATCTGTGGGGCATTCTCAAACTAAAGGAGGAGGAGCGCAGGGTCTCTAACATCCACCAGCTCTGTAACATCATCATGGAGGAGTGGAAGAGGATTCCAGTGGCAACCTGTAAAGCTTTAGTGAACTCCATGCCCAAGAGAGTTAAGGCAGAGCTTGACAATAATGATGGTCACACAAAACATTGACACTTTGGGCATAGTTTGGCCATTTTCAATTAGAGGTTTACTTACTTTTCTTCCCTGTAGTTTAGACATCAACGGCTGTGTGTTGAGTTATTAAAAGGGAACACCAAATTTACACTGTTAAACAAGCTGTACAATGTCTACTTTGCATTGTGTCAAAGTCTAATATCTTCAGTGTTGTCCCATGAAAAGATGTAATAAAATATTTACAAAAGGGGTGTACTCACTTTTGTGATATAGTGGGCATCACCTTGACATCCCGTCCTCTTTTTTCCATTGTCAGACAACCTAAGGTTATGTTCACACGTGCAGAAATGCTGCGGAAATTTCCACAACATTTCTGCAACTCCCGCCACGGGTAAAACGCATGCGAATTCGCATGCGTTTTTCCCATGGAAAACAAGCGTTTTGCAAGCGTTTTTCGCTTGCGGAATGCTTGCGCATTCCAAACAATTTCAAGCATTGCTCGGAAATGTGATAGGATGTTAAAAATAATAAAAAAAATAAAAAATATTGTTATTCTCACCTTCTGACGGCCCCCAATCTGCTCTGCGGCGCTTTCAGCATCTTCCGGTCCCAGTAGTGCTTTGCGCATAGCATAGCCACATGCAGAAAGTAAACGGATTAATGCATTCCTATGGGTGTGGAATCGCCGTGATTCTGCAAAAGAATGAGCCTGCTGCGTATTTTTCCGCTGTGCGATTCTGCAGCGGAAAAATCCATAGCATTAGCACAGCATTGCGGAATCCCATAGGATTGCATGGGATGTGTTTTCTTTGCGTTTTCGCAGCGGAAAAACACCACGAAAATGCAAAAAAAAGCAACGTGTGCACACAGCCTTAATCTCTAACCTCTTCACTGTAAGCTAGGACTTTTGGACACATACAGTAGATGCCTGAACTTACTGCATGTCCCAAGATTGCAATGATGACAAGACCTTATTGCAACAGCCCCGGTATGGGGCTATTTCGTTCACTGTTATCCAATCACACTCAGTGTCCACAGCCGATTGAATAACCACAGACAACAGGTCTCGGGGATAACAGCTGCTTTATTTCAGCAGAACGGGGAGATATAACATGGAAATAGTAGTTTACAGTTCACGTGGGGAATCCATGGCCAATACAGTTCAGGATTGGATTCTGACACAGAATTGAGGTTCTAGAGCTTTAAGAACCTGTATTAGTTATTAGCAGTACTTGCAGATAATTATAAGAGAGTTCAAAGTCTCTTGGTGCATAAAGGCAGAAGAGGGAATATATGGCAATATGTACAGACCTGAAATCCCGTATTCATTTTCTCAGCTGGTCACGGTACATGCAGAAATATACTTGAAGTAAATAACGGATAATTTGCGGGGGTCCCTCGATTTCCTCAACACGTGGAGCAATAGGTTCTTCTGTACACATTTAGTGTGACCTAATGCTCAACACACAGAGCAATGGGTTCTTCTATACACATTTAGTGCTACCTAATGCTGGAGAAACACACCTTAAACTGGATAGCGGGGATCCAGGGTAAAAAGGTTTAAAAGTCTTTAGCCATCTTGGCTGTAGAAGTCAGGGAGAGTTCCAGGGAATTAGGCCTGGCTATAAGTCTTGAAATAAAGAGAAGGATGAACCTCCAGGCTTTTAACCTGGAGGGGGAGGAGACCCCTCACATGAGGTCTGTTGTGGGTCACATCTTGAACCAGACTCCTGTCTTGTCTCCACAGAGACAAGAGGTAGCTCCTCCTATTGAACCTTGGTGACAGGGTCACTGACCAATACGATAACTCTCAATTATTGTGTCACACTTCACATTGCGAGATTAATATATAAAGCAACACAACAAATTAAAAGTGCACTTAATAGAATACTGAAACACAGACCTGAGGAATATACAGGGTGGGCCATTTATATGGATACACCTAAATAAAATGGGAATGGTTGGTGATATCAACTTCCTGTTGGTGGACAGTATATGGGAGGGGGGAACTTTTCAAGATGAGTGGTGACCATGGAGGCCATTTTGAAGTTGGCCATTTTGGATCCAACTTTATTTTTTCCAATGGAAAGATGGTCATGTGACACATAATAATAATAATAATAAATTTTATTTTTATAGCGCCGACATATTCCGCAGCACTTTACATTTCAGAGGGGATTTGTACAGACAATAGACATTACAGCATAACAATAATCACATACAGTAGATTATAACAAATACCAAGAGGAAAGAGGGCCCTGCTCGCAAGCTTACAGTCTATGAGGAAAGAGGGAGACACGAAAGGTGGGTGGTAACAGTTACCCTGATTGTATGGACCAGTCATAATGTTAAGTGTGTAACAGTACAGACACAGAGGGCTAATGGAGGCATAAAGCATGTGGGAACATGATGCGGGGAACCTGGTTATGGTAAAACTTTTGGCTCTGCCACACAGGGATAGATTAGGTTAATGTGTTGGGGTGGTAGGCCAGTCTGAATAAATGCGTTTTCAGGACACGCTTAAAATTGTGGGGATTGGGGACTAATCGTATTGACCTGGGAAGTGCATTCCAAAGAATTGGCGCGGCACGTGTAAAGTCTTGGAGACGGGAGTGGGAGGTTCTGACTATTGAGGATGCTAATCTCAGGTCATCAGCAGAATGGAGGGCGCGGGTAGGGTGGTATACTGAAACAAGGGAGGAGATGTAGGGTGGTGCTGAGCCATGGAGGGCTTTGTGAGTGAGGGTAATAAGTTTATACTGAATTTTGGAGTGGATGGGTAGCCAGTGTAATGACTGGCACAAGGTAGAGGCATCGGTGTAACGATTGGTGAGGAATATGATCCTGGCTGCAGCATTCAAGACAGATTGGAGGGGGGAGAGTTTGGTAAGAGGGAGACCGATTAGAAGAGAGTTACAATAGTTGAGACGAGAATGAATAAGAGAAACAGTAAGAGTTTTTGCAGAGTCAAAGGTAAGAAAAGGTCGAATTCTAGAAATGTTTTTGAGGTGCAGATGACAAGAGCGAGCCAGTGATCGAATGTGGGGGGCAAAGGAAAGCTCGGAATCAAGTATGACCCCAAGACAGCGGGCCTGTTGCTGGGGAGTAATAGTGGAACCACACACAGAAATGGCAATGTCGGGTATAGGTACATTAGTAGAGGGAGGAAACACCAGGAGTTCAGTCTTTGACAGGTTCAGTTTCAGATATAGTGAGGACATGATATTAGACACAGCGTTTAGACAATCGCCGGTGTTTTCTAGAAAGGCTGGCGTGATGTCAGGAGAAGAAGCGTATAATTGGGTGTCATCAGCATAGAGATGGTACTGGAAATCAAATCTACTGATTGTTTGACCAATAGGGGCAGTGTACAAGGAGAAGAGGAGGGGACCTAGAACCGATCCTTGGGGGACCCCAACAGTAAGGGGAAGATGAGAGGAGGAGGAACTGGCAAAAGATACAGTAAAGGAGCGGTCGGAGAGATAGGAGGAGAACCAGGAGAGAACGGTATCCTTGAGGCCAATGGAACGGAGCATAGTGAGGAGGAGCTGATGATCCACAGTGTCGAATGCTGCAGAGAGATCCAAGAGAATTAGCATGGAGTAGTGACCATTTGATTTAGCTGTTAGCAGATCATTAGAGACTTTAGTGAGGGCAGTTTCAGTGGAGTGTAAAGAGCGGAAATCGGATTGGAGAGGGTCGAGAAGAGAGTTTTCTGAGAGATAGCGGATAAGACGGGAGTGGACCAGGCGTTCCAGGAGTTTAGAGATGAAGGGAAGACACATCAAACTTATTCAGAATTTCACAAGAAAAAAATGGTGTCCTTGGTTTTAACGTAAATTTATTCTTTCATGAGTTATTTACAAGTTTATGACCACTTATAAAATGTGTTTAAAGTGCTGGATTGTCAATGCAACCCTCCTCTCTCACTCTTGACACACTGATAGCAACACCGCAGAAGAAATGCTAGTCTAAGGCTACTTTCACACATCAGTTTTTTGCCGTCAGGCAGGATCCGGCTTTTTTTAGAAAAAACGGATCCGGCATAAATTTTGGAGAACTGTAGAAACGGATCCGTTTTTTTGCTGGATCCGTCTCTGTTCCTGGCGGCTGGCCAATTGGATCTGAGCATGCGCAGACTTAAAAAAACCGGATCCGGTTGCTGGATCCGTCTTTTTCTGGATCCGGCGCATTCCGGCGCCCATAGACTTTCATTGTAGCAAAAAGCTGGAAGCGCCGGATCCGGCGCTTCCGGCTTTTTCGCCGGAGACAAAAAACGTTACAGTAGACGTTTTTTCAAGACGCCGGAATGAGACAAGTTGCCGGATCCGGCAAAAAACGGATGAAACGCAATGCCATCCGGCGTGATCCGGCGCTAATGCAAGTCAATGGGGAAAAAACGGATCCGGCATTGCATTTTGCCGGATCCGTTTTTTCCAAAAAAAGCCGGATCGCTACTGAAGGCAAAAAACTGATGTGTGAAAGAGGCCTAAGGGGTCAGATTCCTTGTAGGAATGCTTGGACCTGACACTCTTAGGCTACTTTCACACATCAGGTTTTCGGCGTCAGGCGCGATCCGGCGTCGTGCCGGAATGCCGGATCCGGCAAATGTTTTGTAAAACCTGATGTGCCGGATCCGGTTTTCTGCCGGATCCGTCTTGTTCTTGACAGACAAAACCGGATCCGTCTCATCCGGTTCATCCGTTTTTCTATCCGTTTTTCGACGGATTACGCCGGATCCGGTTTTTAAAATTGACCCTTGTGGCCTTCCGAACGGGATTGGCTACTGGAAAACTATATATAGCATGTTCCTACAGCCCTTCTTTGACAGGTTGTAGAGGAGAAAGTGCAGGTTGGAGAGAAGAGCAAGTTACTGGCGAAGATGGATGTTGTCATTGGAAATATTACCACTAGAAGTTCTGTGACGGTTTCAGTAATGAGGGACAATTTTGCACTATACTTTATGTCACCTCAAGGCAGAGTACACTGGCAGGATGACAGAGTGTGAAAGATTTGTGCCCTAACCAAACTTGTCTACCTTCTGGACCAACAGTATATACCTTTGCCAACCAAAGTTGGCTATCTTGTCATGGTCTTACTATTTTCAGCTTTAGGCCACAGGTGTGTACCTGGTTGTGTTTTATGCAAAGTATTTCACCTTTTAACAAAAGTTGTGTACATTGTTAGGAAATCACCAACAATAAACACAACTTTTCAGGTGAAATACTTTGCTTCAAACACAACCAGGAACACAACTGTGGCAAAAAGCTAAAATTTACCCACAGTTATATACCTGGTTTTGAATACCTTTTTACCTTTGAAATACCCTGTATTTAACCTTTTTTTTAAACATATTTCGCCGCAGAAAGAAATGACAGACAACCAGTGTAAACAATAATTTAACTTTTATTTAAAATATTTTTTTTTGTGTAAACTGTTTTTAAAGTTAAAAAAAACTTTTTTAATAAAGGTTTGAAACCAACCAAATGGGCATTTTTATTACAAAAAAAACATAACTCGGTGTAGTGTGGGGTGGAAATACTGCTGGAGGGGCTGCGGGACACTTCGACAATGGGAGTGTGGAGAGAGGACTGGGATCGTGATGGGGAAGGAACAGTTAGAGGTGATGGTGTGGAAAAAGCTACAGAATGGGTGGACATGTGGGAGGCAGAAGAGGTGGTGGGCGGTGGAGTGGAGGGTTGGGCAGGGACTGTAGGAGCAGATGATGTTGATGGAAAGTTGTATGGGGAAGGAGTTTGGTACGGGGAAGGAGTTTGGTACGGGGCAGGTTGCTGGAAGTGGGGAGATGTCTGGTACTGGGGAGGTTGCTGGTACTGGGAAGGTTGCTGGTATGTAATAGGAGGGGGAGGATGGAAAGTGGCTGGAGGGGGTGCAGATGTAATAGGAGGGGGAGGATGGAAAGTGGCTGGAGGGGGTGCAGATGTAATAGGAGGGGGAGGATGGAAAGTGGCTGGAGGGGGTGCAGGTGGAGGAACTACTGGGGTGGGAAGAGGAGGTTGGGAGGTAACGTGCTGGAGAGCACCGTGGCATGAATGCATTACATGCATCTGCTGGGTAGGAGATAGCGTTTCCATGCGCTCCACAACAGACCTGAAAAAGGTGTGGTTTGGCGAAGATCTTGCTTCTGAATGCATGGTTTGCAGAAGTGTCTTCACCTCCAGAATGCTGGAGTTGATCTGCTGAAAGCCTGCGGAGATTTGCTCTGACAAGACTTTTAGACAGTTCTGGAAAGATGCATTCAGATGCAAGAACTCTGGCGCATAACTCTTTTCCTGACCCCTCTGCCGCTGCCGCCCAGTACCCGCTGGTGTACTAGAGGTGGCAGGGGCAGAAGGGTGGGGTAAAGGGAAAGCGATCTCCTCACCAGCAGCTTCATGTAATGTAGGCGGCCACGATGCTCCTGTGCTGGTGGATGGGACAGATGGGTCGAATGTGTGGGAAGGCTGGGAAGGTGCAGATGTACCGGGGCGGTCGAAGTGTCCCTCGGTGCCGGTCTCCTCAGGGATCGCCTCAGAAGGGTCCAATCGTGCAGGCTCCCGAGTGCTGCTCACCGTGCTGTGGAATAAAGAGAAAAAAAAACAATTAAAATACTGACATGGTATGGCCCTGGCTGAAAAAAAAAGTTACATCTAACATTTTTTTTCACATGTGGTGTGTAATATTTACCTTCTAGTGACCATTGTTTCCCGGAGGAACGACAGGGCTTGTGTGTACTTGTACTTGCTCCTGCGTCCTCCAGATCCACTCGGGGCCCGCATCTCTTTATTGAACTCCTTCTTGAAACAATCCCTCACAGACCGCCACCGATTCACAATTCTGTTCCCTGAAACGAGAAAGGAGTGGTTAGTATACAACATCAGTGTTTCACAAACTCCAGTCCTCATGGTCCCCAGGGGTCATGTTTTCAGGATTTCCATAGTAAATAGAAATCCTGAACACATGATCCGTGGGGACCACGAGGACTGGAGTTCGGGAAACACTGGTTTACATCAAGCAACCGGTACTGTATATACTTACGCTCTTTAATCTGGGCCCGAACATCGAGGTCCTCCCAGCGGCCCCCAAGGAGCGAACAGATTTCCTCCCAGAGTCGTCGGGTAACGATAAGGTCAGCGTGGCGGTGGTCAGCCATATTCCAGAGCGGCTCCCTTTCTCTGACGAGATCGATGAGGTGGTCCACATCGAGTCCTCCATCCTCACCGTCAGAGTCAGGAGCACGCTGTGAAGGCTGTTAAAGAAAAAGACAAAAATAACATAATTAGCCTCCACAAAAGAAATGAAATAAAAAGTGCAAAAAAACAAAGCAAAAATATTTATACTTACACGCTGGTGACCGCCGCGTTGCTGTCGCCGACAACCCTGGGAGGCACTGCGAGGACCTCTTGGCCGAGCACCAGATTGGGAAGACTAGAGAAGAAAACAAAAAAATGTTATGTCTTTGGATGTAGGCATTTGTTTGCTGTGTGTGGTCTGCAGAACATTGTTTTCTATGTGTTGTGTGTAGTGTGATGTTGTGTTTCTGCGTTTGATGCAAAAAACTTACCAATTGTGAGCCCACTCCAAGTGTCTGTCCACCCCTTCCTTCTTCTTCTGGGAGCTCCTCTTCATCTTGTGAATCCTGTTTTGAAATAAAAGGCAATGAATAGACATATATTACAGAGATGATGGATTTTGGAAATAAAAACTTACCGTCAAACGCTGACGATGCGAGGGGGGGCTCCCAGAAGATGATGTGCTGTCTTCCTGGTGGCCACACTCCATGCCTGTGGGTGGTGTTCCAGCTGCTGCCATTGCTGCTGCTGCTGCTGCATCTATTGGGCGGCTGTTGAATAAAGAGAAACAAAGGGCCAATGAATATCTTGATATTCAATAGCCCTAGTTTGGAGGAATGGGGGATTTGATAATTACCGTCTCTCATCTGCTGCTGGCCTCCCCTCCTCAGCATGTTCCATTTGCTGCTCCATTTGGGGTGGTGGTGGTGCTGATGGTGCTGCAGTGGTCTCCTGCCTTCTCCTGCTGTGCTTGTTTGCTTTCTTGGGTGGCATGTTGGGTGTGGCTGTGGGTCCCACTGTCTTGCTTTTATATATGTCTTGTGGGCAGAGCTACTGAGCATGCTCAGACCAAAAAAAACGGATCCGGCCACCGGATCCGGCTTTCGCCGGATTAGGCGCATTGCGGCGCTCATAGGCTTTCATTGTGTGAAAAAGCCGGACGCGCCGGATCCGGCGTGTCCGGCTTTTTCGCCGGAGACAAAAAACGTTACAGTAGCCGTTTTTTCCAGACGCCGAATCGCGACACATTGCCGGATCCGGCGAAAACCGGATGAAACGCATGGCCATCCGGCGCGATCCGGCGCAAATGCAAGTCAATGGGGGGGAAACCGGATCCGGTTTCTGTCAAAAGCGCCGGATCGCGCCTGACGGCGAAAACCTGATGTGTGAAAGAGGCCTTAAAGTGGTGGTGCACCATATTGCCGAAAAACTCTGAGAATATGCCATCTTCAGTGCATAAAGAGGGAAACACATCATCATGTAGCAATTTCAGATATCCAGTGGCATTGAGGTTTCCATTAATGAAGAATGGCCCCACTATCTTTGTACCCCATATACCACACCATTCCATCAATTATGGGTGTCAGGTCCGAGCATTCCTATATAGTGTTGAGCGATACCATCCGATATCGTGAAGTATCGTATCGGATTGGATCGGACCGATACCCAAAAAGTATCGGGTATCGCCGATTCCGATACCGGAAACCCCATTCAAGTCAATGGGACAGAAATATCGGAATTAAAAAACCCCTTTCTTTACTTGTACATCCAGTTCGGGAGGGGGGAAGAGTGTGGGTGGTGCGTGGGTGGACACTGTGCGTGTCTGTGTGTGCGGGCGGGGTCTGTACGTGCCTCTCAGGGGTCTGTGCGGGCCTGCAGGGGGGCTGTGCGGGCCTCCCTGGGGTCTGTGCGGGCCTGCCGGGGTCTGTGGGGGCTGCCGGGGGTCTGTGCGGGCCTGCCGGGGGTCTGTGCGGGCTATCGGGGATCTGTGCGGGCTGTCGGGGATCTGTGCGGGCCTGCCGGGGGTCTGTGCGGGCCTGCCGGGGGTCTGTGCGGGCCTGCCGGGGGTCTGTGCGGGCCTGCCGGGGGTCTGTGTGGGCCTGCCGGGGGTCTGTGTGGGCCTGCCGGGGGTCTGTGTGGGCCTGCCGAGGGTCTGTGCGGGCTGTCGGGGGTCTGTACGGGCCTGCCGGGGGTTGTGTGTGTGCAGGCATCGTCCGATGGGACTACAAGTCCCATCGTGCTATGCCTGCTAAAATGACAGTGATTGCCACATTAGCCAATGATGGGACAGTAGTAGTCCCATCATCCGGCTAATGTGTTGAATGAAAAAAAACAAAAAAACAACAACATACATACTGCATACATACTACATATATACTACATTCATACAACATACATACTACATACATAATTCATATATACTACATTCATACAACATACATACATGCTACATATATACTACATACTACATAAATACTTCATATATACTACATTCATTCAACATACATACATACCACATACATACCACATATATACTACATTCATACAACATACATACATAATACATACTACATACATACTTCATATATACTACATTCATACAACATACATACATACTACATACATACTTTATATACTACATTCATACAACATACATACTACATAAATACTTCATATATACTACATTCATACATACTACATTCATACATACTACATACATACTACATTCATACAACATACATACATGCTACATACATACTTCATATATACTACATTCATACAACATACATACTACATACATACTACATTCATGCAACATACATACATACTACATACATACTTCATATATACAACATACATACATACTACATACATACTACATTCATACAACATACATACTACATGCTACATACATACAACATACATACTACATACATACTACATATATACTACATTCATACAACATACTACATACATACTACATGCTACATATATACTACATTCATACAACATACATACTACATGCTACATACATACAACATATATACTACATGCTACACACATACTACATTCATGCAACATACAACATACATACTACATATTGTGAGGTAGCGCTGTCATTCAGGGTTGGGGGACACTCGCTTGGCAGCGAATAATCACGTCCGGCACAGGTTTCCATAAAGCAATATCACAGTCCATGAGGTTTATTCATTATCATAAACCAATCACGATATGCAACAGTCTTATAGCAGACAGCAGGGTATCTTCACACTGGAGCTCTGCTCCCCTTTAGCCCTCCTAGTCACACAGGCTGTACTTCATCTAGCCAACCGGCTATACAGTCTCTCAGTTGTAGTCCCGTCTCCGGGTTACCTTGCATGCTGCTTTACACTGCTAATGTTCATTCCCTCTCCCTGGGAACTGTCAGGCACACTTCGCCATTAGTCACAGCGTCCAGACATGCTGTCAAGCAGGAAGCCACACGAGACCTTCCAGACGGACCAATCGGGTCTCGCATTCACCTCCTGTGACCAGACCTCAGGTACCTTATATGGTCCATAACCACACCCACAGGTGATCACATGGCTATGACCTCACCCAAGGTCCTATTGCACACAGCCACACACAGGCTTCCCTGACACATTGTAACGGAACGAACTACTCAGCAGTACCTCTGCTGATCATTATGATCTTTCAGTATCCTACACCTATCAGGGCAATGGAAATGCTTATACGGCTGTCCTGGGACACCCACACAGCGCCCCCTAGCGGACACAGTGGTCACTGCACCACAATATATACTACATTCATACAACATACATACATAGTACATACTACATACGTACAACATACATAAAACATGCTACAGACATACAACATACATACTACATACAATACATTCATACAATACATACATATAGACATACAGTACATATAACAGAGTACATACCATCACTTGTCACTTTGATCCCCGAAGCCAGTGTCATCTTTAAAAAATATTAAAATAACAAACAACCGATATACTCCCTGATCTGCAGAAATCCACGAGCGTCCCACGACGATCTCCCGTGGAGAACAGCAGCATCAGCTGATGCGACCGCTCTCTAGGGGCCCCAGGAATTCAATGACGGGAGGTAGGTATCTTTCCGCACTGTATTCCTCCGCCACTGTAAAAAAATAGTCCATATTCTCACTTTTGGCATTGCTGTGTGAGAAAGTTCCCACGCAGCTTTTGCCATAAAGTGAGACCAGTGAACTATAGTAACCTCTCACTGATGCAGTGCAGGAGATCGTCGTGGGACACTCGTGGATTTCTGCGGATCAGGGAGTATATCGCTTGTTTGTTATTTTAATATTTTTTACAGTGAGAGGATACTGGCTTCGGGGATCAAAGTGACAAGTGATGGTGAGCATGTACTCTATGTTATATGTACTGTATGCCTATATGTATGTATTGTATGAATGTATGAATGTATTGTACTGTATATAGTATGTATGTATGTTGTATCAATGTAGTATATATGTAGTATGTATGTAGTATGTATTTATGTTGTATGAATGTAGTATATATGTAGTATGTATGTTGTATGAATGTAGTATGTATGTAGTATGTATGTTGTATGAATGTAGTATATATGTAGTATGTATGTATGTTGTATGAATGTAGTATACAGTGGGGAAAAAAAGTATTTAGTCAGTCAGCAATAGTGCAAGTTCCACCACTTAAAAAGATGAGAGGCGTCTGTAATTTACATCATAGGTAGACCTCAACTATGGGAGACAAACTGAGAAAAAAAAATCCAGAAAATCACATTGTCTGTTTTTTTTTCATTTTATTTGCATATTATGGTGGAAAATAAGTATTTGGTCAGAAACAAAATTTCATCTCAATACTTTGTGATATATCCTTTGTTGGCAATGACAGAGGTCAAACGTTTTCTGTAAGTCTTCACAAGGTTGCCACACACTGTTGTTGGTATGTTGGCCCATTCCTCCATGCTGATCTCCTCTAGAGCAGTGATGTTTTTGGCTTTTCGCTTGGCAACACGGACTTTCAACTCCCTCCAAAGGTTTTCTATAGTGTTGAGATCTGGAGACTGGCTAGGCCACTCCAGGACCTTGAAATGCTTCTTACGAAGCCACTCCTTCGTTGCCCTGGCGGTGTGCTTTGGATCATTGTCATGTTGAAAGACCCAGCCACGTTTCATATTCAATGCCCTTGCTGATGGAAGGAGGTTTGCACTCAAAATCTCACGATACATGGCCCCATTCATTCTTTCATGTACCCGGATGAGTCGTCCTGGCCCCTTTGCAGAGAAACAGCCCCAAAGCATGATGTTTCCACCACCATGCTTTACAGTAGGTATGGTGTTTGATGGATGCAACTCAGTATTCTTTTTCCTCCAAACACGACAAGTTGTGTTTCTACCAAACAGTTCCAGTTTGGTTTCATCAGACCATAGGACATTCTCCCAAAACTCCTCTGGATCATCCAAATGCTCTCTAGCAAACTTCAGACGGGCCCGGACATGTACAGGCTTAAGCAGTGGGACACGTCTGGCACTGCAGGATCTGAGTCCATGGTGGCGTAGTGTGTTACTTATGGTAGGCCTTTTTACATTGGTCCCAGCTCTCTGCAGTTCATTCACTAGGTCCCCCCGCGTGGTTCTGGGATTTTTGCTCACCGTTCTTGTGATCATTCTGACCCCACAGGGTGGGATTTTGCGTGGAGCACCAGATCGAGGGAGATTATCAGTGGTCTTGTATGTCTTCCATTTTCTAATTATTGCTCCCACAGTTGATTTCTTCACTCCAAGCTGGTTGGCTATTGCAGATTCAGTCTTCCCAGCCTGGTGCAGGGCTACAATTTTGTTTCTGGTGTCCTTTGACAGCTCTTTGGTCTTCACCATAGTGGAGTTTGGAGTCAGACTGTTTGAGGGTGTGCACAGGTGTCTTTTTATACTGATAACAAGTTTAAACAGGTGCCATTACTACAGGTAATGAGTGGAGGAAAGAGGGGACTCTTAAAGAAGAAGTTACAGGTCTGTGAGAGCCAGAAATCTTAATTGCTTGTTTCTGACCAAATACTTATTTTCCACCATAATATGCAAATAAAATGAAAAAAAAAACAGACAATGTGATTTTCTGTATTTTTTTTTCTCAGTTTGTCTCCCATAGTTGAGGTCTACCTATGATGTAAATTACAGACGCCTCTCATCTTTTTAAGTGGTGGAACTTGCACTATTGCTGACTGACTAAATACTTTTTTTCCCCACTGTATATGTAGCATGCAGTATGTATGTTTGTATGTTGTATGAATGTAGTATATATTTAGTATGTATGTAGTATGAATGTAGTATATATGTAGCATGCAGTATGTATGTTTGTATGTTGTATGAATGTAGTATATATGTAGCATGCAGTATGTATGTATGTATGTATGTTGTATGAATGTAGTATATATGTATGCATGTATGTATGTTGTATGAATGTATTATATATGTAGTATGTAGTATGTATGTAGTATGTATGTATGAATGTTGTATATATGTAGTATATATGTTTTTTTTTTTACATTCAACACATAAGCCGGATGATGGGACTACTACTGTCCCATCATTGGCTAATGTGTCAATCACTGTCATTGTAGCAGGCATAGCCCGATGGGACTTGTAGTCCCATCGGATGATGCCTGCACACACACACAACCCCCGGCAGGCCCGCACAGACCCCCGGCAGGCCCGCACAGACCCCCGGCAGGCCCGCACAGACCCTCGGCAGGCCCGCACAGACCCCCGGCAGGCCCGCACAGACCCCCGGCAGCCCCGCACAGACCCCCGGCAGCCCCGCACAGACCCCCGGCAGGCCCGCACAGACCGCGCATCATGATGCGCACAGACTGCGCATCATGATAACATCATTTCAGCAGCCAATCACAGATACAACACTGGCTCATTGCATTATGGGAACTTCCGATTCCGGTATTCGATATTGTAAAACTATCGGTACTCGGTATCGGAATTCCGATACAGCGAATATCGGCCAATACCCAATATTTGCAGTATCGGACTTCTCAACACTATTCCTATATGAACAGTTTCCTGGAAATTGGATTGGTCGTCGTGGGCCAGTGGAATGGCCACCAAGGTCTCCCGATCTGACCCCCTTAGACTTTTATCTTTGGGGTCATCTGAAGGCAATTGTCTATGCTGTGAAGATACGAAATGTGCAGCATCTGAAAGAACGGATACTGGAAGCAAGTGCTAGCATTTCTTCTGCGGTGTTGCTATCAGTGTGTCAAGAGTGGGAGAAGAGGGTTGCATTGACAATCCAAAACAATGGGCAGCACTTTGAACACATTTTATAAGTGGTCATAAACTTGTAAATAACTCATGAAAGAATAAAGTTACATTAAAACCAAGAACACCATTGTTTTTCTTGTGAAATTCTCAATAAATTTGATGTGTCACATGATCCTCTTCTCATTGAAAAAAATAAAGTTGGATCCAAAATGGCCAACTTCAAAATGGCTGCAATGGTCACCACCCATCTTGAAAAGTTTTCCCCCTCCCATATACTAATGTGCCACAAATAGGAAGTTGATGTCACCAACCATTCCCATTTTATTTAGATGTATCCATATAAATGGCCCATCCTGGATAAGATTAGTGAGTTTTTGATTAATTTAAACCATAAAACAGTAAGAGGATAACTTAGGAGTGAGTTGCAGTGTACAGAAGCTACTCATGGTCCAGGGTTACTTAAAGGGGCATACCCAGGCTGGGTACATAATGACTCTCAGTGAGCTCCAGCCTGGGAGTTGACAGGAGCCTGGCTTACAGTGTAGAGGTTGAAGATGTAGTGCACAACAGTGGAAAGAAGAAAACCAGACGGCGGCTGTAGAGTTCAGCGGCGAGTGTGGCTTTTTTATTTTAAAATCTGACTTTGTAACTACGTGGTGTAAGTAAGATAAATGTTCGTAAATTGGGGAATACCTGTATAGGTATTTAGAAGCTCACATATATTATATTTAAATTAAATAGTAATGAAATGTACATTCTCTTTATTTTAAAACATGAGATGCTGTTAGTAGTAGGTAGAGAGTGAGCCAGTACTTTTCAGTAGCTTGAACATATCATGTGTAATTATTGCAGACTTAAGTCTGCACTTTGATGCAAAGGTATGGACATTTTCAGATGAGACATGCTTATCTTTTCTCAAAATAGCTGAGCTTTTATAGTTTATGAATGCAGCTTGATTACAAAACAACATTATAAACACTTAATATTCAAAAGAAATGTCACAAAATGTCAAACTGAAAGATATCAAGGTAGCAAATTAATGTCAAAATACAACTATGGTCAATGCAAAGTCATAAAAATCAAAGGTTATTTCTTTTTTTTTTTTTGCATTTATCCTTTAGGGACCAAATTTTTCTAAATATGGTAAACTTGCGCCACCATGTGTCAGCTGAGTTGACAATTCACAATTGTAGAACTATCTAGAACAATAAATTAAGTTAGTGACAAATATATTATTACAATTCACCCTATTCTCCAACAGAAAATATGCTTTATATGATTTGTCCAAGTGTCATCTTGGTAGAATCGTTCTGACTCAACAGAACAAGCAACTCTTCTGTCCCTTTAGAAATTAATATTGCATGAATTTATAGGAATGTGGATTCAGGTCCATGTTGAATTCAGTATTACCTATATTTCCTATACACTTTATCAGTTTGTTAGGAATATAGAAATAGAAATTTTGCTTACTTAATTAAAGGGAACCTGTCACCGAATTTATGCTGCTCAAACCAAGGGCAGCAGGACTCGGAGCCTAGCTGCAGAATTGCAGCCAGTTATATTTTTCACTGAAATGTGTTCAGAGCTCTATCTAGGCTTTTCGGCACATGGGGCAAGAATTAATTTTCTCCGCACACCAGAGTAACCAAGGGAGAGATTCCTCTGAACATTTATGTCACGAAGGACTTTGAGCTCTAACAATCAACAAGCTTTCAGATTGTGGTCACTTCCGGAGCATGGTTGTGATTGGGCAACGCAGCACAGGTGCACGAGAGCCACTGTCATAATGTTAGAAATGGCGGAACGCACTAAATAAAAATAATAATAAAGTGCGTTCGCCGCTCGGGGTCCACCGTGCAGCAGGTGTTACAGCCGCTGCTGAGTAATGGCAGACGAGCAATATGGCGATATGATGCGCACAGGTTCAACTTCACCCGAAGTGTGCAGAGCGGGCTCTGTTCACACACAGAGGTGCCGCAACAAAAACGTACAAAAAGGCTGAGCCTGTTAGAGTCACAGGCCTCAGGTAAATGCACACACGGTATAAGGTCACAGGAGCAGGAACTAAGACAGAGGGGCTGCGTCCGTCTAGACCTACCGTGTGTGCGGCGTCGCTACTGCGAACGCCAAGAAGGGCTGCAACTGCAGCGCGGCACAGGACACTGCCGCTGGACGACACAGCTACAAAGCAGGCACTATGTTGGACGCTAGCGCAGAGGTGCGGTGTGCACAGTGGCATAAGGCTTCCCACAGACTGGTGCAGACTACTGAACTAATTCCCTAACCACATGCGTAATATCAGAGGGAAGGGGTTTCAAAATAAGTCAGTCACCAGAATCATACATCCGTCACCATTCACACATAGCAGTATAGTCTATACTAGCGCATGGCGGAAAGGCCATGCACGCTTTTTATAGCAACCGGGACCTTCCGGAAGCTTCCAGATCTCCGAGATGGACCAATGAGATCTGGAGCAGGACCTGAGCACATGACTCCCGATCTCCAATGGGAAACCGTCTCATGAGCATGCTCAGTAGGAGGACAGAGAGACTTAGCCCCTGGAGAGATTTGCTGCAAGGCAATCTCCTCTGCGGTAGATAAAGAGCAAGAGACCGCAGAATGTAAGGGTCTGGATTCCTGCAGAGCAGATGCAGGAACCTGACTCCTAACATTATCCCCCTCCTCTCTGAGCCTTCCAATCCACCACCCTGTGCCCATCAGAGGCATAGGCCTCAGACTTGTCCGAAGGCAAGTCTGATGTCCTGGTAGGTGACACAGAAAACCGGGACATGTGGAAGGTATCAGAGGCGGCAAGATCGCCAGGTTTAAGAAGGGACACGTGGGAGACAACGGGAGAGGCAAAACCGCCCGGAGCATAAGTTGAAGTGGGACGCTGCGGTGTGTCGGCGAACGTCTCCACTCTCTGTTTAAGGAAGCTTACCCGAGCACACGAGGCGCATGCCTGAATATATTTCTTAATGTCCCGAGCCCTGTGCGGCCACCAATACGACCCTGCTAGGAGTTTTGTGGTCTGCATGTAGCCACAGTGACCACCCGCCCTGGACGCATGTGCCCACGCGAGGACCTTCGGCCGAAGGCGAGGGGGAACATAGGTCTTGCCCGGCGGCACAGAGTTTGGCCATTGCGGGGCCTCGTTATCCTGGTGAACAGAGTGCTGACAGTGGCAGCCGCAAGTGGAACTTAGTGTCGGACGCGCCTCGAGACTGGAGCGAGACACCTCCATGGGCTCTGGGAGTGAACACTCTGACTTGGGTGATTCCAGAGGTTCAAAGATGTTGGGAGCCGGAGTAACCCTCCGTCTGGATTGAGCACGCTCCAGCCCGCGCTCCGAAAAGCAGAGATCAATACGGGTGGCAATGACAATCAGCTCCTCCAGACTTGCAGGAACCTCTCTGGTAGAAAGAGCATCCTTAACATGCTCAGCTAAACCTCTCCAAAACACAGGGATGAGGGCTTTGTCAGACCACTCCAGCTCGGAAGCCAGTGTCCGAAAATGAACGGCATACTGACTAACCAAGAGGGATCCCTGAGTCAAAGCCAGTAGCTGTAGAGAGGTATCGTGCGTGACCCGTGGTCCCAGGAAGACCTGCTTAATAGCTGTTAAAAACTGAGCAGCGGTCCGAACCTCTGGGTCACCACGCTCCCATAGTGGCGTAGCCCACTCCAACGCCTTGCCCGACAGAAAGGAAACAATAAACCCCACCTAGGCCCACTCTGTAGGGAATCGCACAGCCAGTAACTCCAGCTGGATAGAGCACTGGCTGACGAAACCCCTACAGGAGGCGCCATCGCCAGAAAATTTATCGGGCAACGAGAGGTGGGTAACTGTCGGCGTGTGGGAGGGCGTGGACATACGAGAAACCGCCGCTGCGATAGCCTGTACAGCAACCTCCGAAGACTTCGCCGCTGCGATAACACTCTCAAGAGTAGCCAACCGGCCCTCTAGCTGGCGAATGCATTGAAGGAGTTGCTGCTGATCTGCCATCACTAGCCAGACCCTGGCGCTAGTATAATGTTAGGAACGGCGGAACGCACTAAATAAAAATAATAATAAAGTGCGTTCGCCGCTCGGGGTCCACCATGCAGCAGGTGTTACAACCGCTGCTGAGTAATGGCAGACGAGCAATATGGCGATATAATGCGCACGGGTTCAACTTCACCCGAAGTGCGCAGAGCGGGTTCTGCTCACACACAGAGGCGCCGCAACAAAAACGTACAAAAAGGTTGAGCCTGTTAGAGTCACAGGCCTCAGGTAAATGCACACACGGTATAAGGTCACAGGAGCAGGAACTAAGACAAAGGGGCTGCGTCCGTGTAGACCTACCGTGTGTGTGGCGTCGCTACTGCGAACGCCAAGAAGGGATGCAACTGCAGCCCGGCGCAGGACACTGCCACTGGACGACACAGCTACAAAGCAGGTGCTATGTCAGACGCTAGCGCAGATGTGCGGTGTGCACAGTGGCCTAAGGCTTTCCACAGACTCGCGCAGACTACTGAACTAATTCCCTAACCACATGCGTAATATCAGAGGGAAGGGGTTTCATAATAAGTAAGTCACCAGAATCATACATCCGTCACTATTCACACATAGCAGTATAGTCTATACTAGCGCATGGTGGAAAGGCCATGCACGCTTTTTATAGCAGCCGGGACCTTCCGGAAGCTTCCAGATCTCCGAGATGGACCAATGAGATCTGGAGCAGGACCTGAGCGCATGACTCCTGATCTCCAATGGGAAACCGTCTCATGAGCATGCTCAGTAGGAGGACAGAGAGACTTAGCCCCTGGAGAGATTTGCTGCAAGGCAATCTCCTCTGCGGTAGATAAAGAGCAAGAGACCGCAGAATGTAAGGGTCTGGATTCCTGCAGAGCAGACGCAGGAACCTGACTCCTAACACATTCTGTGCTCATTAGTGTAGAGATTGGACGCAGCTGGAGTGAGGGATGGATTCTAGGACAAAAAAATAATTTTTTAGGAGTGGTGTGTGTTTTCTAGTAGTGTTGCAAATAAATAATATCATCAGCCGTCTCGTTGCCATTTATAGGCCAAATAAATAATTTTTCAGGACTGCCGTGTGTTTTCTAGTACTTTTGAAAATAAATAATTGGCATCAGCCATTTTGGAGTCATTTATAGTTCTAAGAATTAATTTTTCTAAACTGATGTGCGTTTTTTAGAAATTTTTTGGAAATAAATTGGAATCAGATGTATCGTTGGAGCTGACATTTTGGAGCTGTGGGGGTACAGTGCCCCATGCTCTGTGTTTGAAATTTATCAGGTTCTGTGGGGGTACTGTGCCCCATGCTCTGTGGGTGAAATTTGTTATCAGCTTCTGTGGGGGTACTGTCCCCATGCTCTATGGATGAAATGAGAACAATGGGGATAGGGGAAAATATGTGTAGGTGGGTTAAGAGCTGGCTCAGGGATAGGAAACAAAGGGTGGTTATTAATAGAGCACACTCAGACTGGGTCATGGTTAGCAGTGGGGTACCACAGGGGTCAGTTATAGGCCCGCTTCTTTTTAACATATTTATTAATGACCTGGTAGGGGGCATAGAAAGTAGAATTTCAATATTTGCAGATGACACTAAACTCTGCAGGGTAATCAATACAGAGGACAATTTTATATTACAGGAAGATTTATGTAAACTAGAAGCTTGGGCTGATAAATGGCAAATAAGCTTTAATGGGGATAAATGTAAGGTCATGCACTTGGGTAGAACGATGTATAATTATGTGCTTAATTTTAAAACACTGGGCAAAACAGTCAGGCCATGTGCACACGATGCAGATATGCAGCGTTTCCGCAGCGGATTTTACCGCGCAGAAACGTTGCATATCCGCATTGTGATGTACAGTACCTTTAAAATGAATGAAAAAAAAAAAAAACGCTGTGCAGACGCTGCGGATTTTTCCGCGCGGTTTTCCTGCGGTACAAAATCCGCAGCATGTTACTTCTTTTGTGCGGTTTTCTATCTCCCCTGTCACCAAATCCGCAGGGGGAAGACCGCAATGGAAAACCGCACAAAAACCGCATGAAAACCGCGTGAAAAAAGGAAGAAATCCGCAGGAAAAATGCAGGTCATTTGACCTGCGGTTTTCTTCCATTCTGCACGGAAAAATCCGCAGGGCTCAAAACTCCGTCTGCACTCAGCCTCACTGAAAAAGACCTGGGTGTATGGGTGGACGACAAACTCACATTTAGTGGCCAGTGTCAGGCAGCTGCTGCAAAGGCAAATAAAATAATGGGATGCATTAAAAGAGGCATAGATGCTCATGAGGAGAACATAATTTTACCTCTGTATAAGTCACTAGTGCGACCACACTTAGAATACTGTGTACAGTTCTGGTCTCCGGTGTATAAGAAAGACATAGCTGAACTGGAGCGGGTGCAGAGAAGAGCAACCAAGGTTATTAGGGAACTAGGGGGTCTGCAATACCAAGACAGGTTATTACACTTGGGGTTATTTAGTTTGGAGAATCGAAGGCTTAGGGGTGATCTTATTACAATGTATAAATATATGCGGGGACAATACCAAGACCTTTCTAATGATCTTTTTACTCTTAGACCTGTGACGGGGACAAGGGGACATCCTCTACGCCTGGAGGAAAGAAGGTTTAAGCATACTCACAGACGCGGATTCTTTACTGTAAGAGCAGTGAGACTATAGAACTCTCTGCCACATGATGTTGTAATGAGTGATTCCCTACTAAAATTTAAGAAGGGACTGGATGCCTTTCTTGAAAAGTATAATATTACAGGGTATATACACTAGTTTCCTTAATATTGCGTTGATCCAGGGAGCTAGTCTGATTGCCGTATGTGGAGTCGGAAAGGAATTTTTTTCCCCAATGTGAAGCTTACTGTTTGCCACATGGGTTTTTTTTGCCTTCCTCTGGATCAACATGTTAGGGCAAGTTAGGATAGGATATGGGTTGAACTAGATGGACTTAAAGTCTCCCTTCAACCTTAATAACTATGTTACTATGTTACTAAATTTGTTATCAGTTTCTGTGGGGGTACTGTGCCCAAAAGCCTCTGTGAACTCAGCAGCAATTTCTGTAAGAGTAGTGGGCCTAAAAAATAATTTTACTCTACTTTTGTGACCAGGCCTAATGTTCATTAAAGGATTTAACTACTTATTCCAATTAAAGAGCCTCTAAATGATCAAGGATGGCTATTTTGTCTCGCTACATCCACTGCTGACTCAGTTGAGAAGTGGTTAATTTGCTTGACTGCAGCTTTCCTTGGATATGTTACCCGTTTCTCTGGCTGCCTTTCCATAATAGACCCCTTATTCTCCATTACCTGTGTGTACTCTGCAACCCTGCCTGTGGGAGTGTTATGGCAAAAGCTGCTGTGTGTACCCTGAATCCCATGCCTCATGTTCTGGCGGTGAAATTTTTAACTGAACTGGCAGTAGCAAGACTCAGTCTCTGTGAGGTCGTTGTTAACATTTTTCTGTTATTCATTTATTTCCTATTTTACCATGATTGCTATGGTGACAGAACCTCTTTAAGTCATTTTCCTATCCATGTTTGTTTGCAGGGCAATTGTCCTGCTCTCACCCCCATTTTTCTTCATTTTGCAGCCCCTTAGCCCTTAATACGACCATTTTACAGCCATTTTACAGCACTGATGTTCAGGTCCTTATTGATTCATATGGAATTCAGAGTCCTTAGTCAAGTTTGGGTCAAGTTTTGGTCCAGAACTGGACTTTTTAAAAAATTCCAGCTGAACCCCGTGAACCTGAATATCCACGAGTCCGCTCATCTCTGCCATGTACATGATTGAAGTTAATGTGGAAAAGAGCAAAATAATATTTTTTCTGTCCTCAGATCTTGCCACTTGCTAAGACAAATCCATGTCAGTGTAGGAAAGTGGACTGACCTATGGACCTGTCTGCAGTAGGAAGGTGAATGCAAAATGTGCAGTAAAAGTACTTGACATGGACTGCAGTATATGTATGTGGGGAGACAGCTAGAGACAGTGAAAGATGGGAAAGTACTGGGTTTGGCCACTAGGGGGAGACCAAGAACAGCAGGAAAAGGAGACAGTGCAGTACTAGAGTTTGGCCACAAGATGAAGGCAGAGAGCAGTGAGGAAAGGACTTAACAGCAGCTTAAGGCTACGAAACCGCATAGTCATGGTGAGTGGAGTTACAGGAGCTCTAGAGGGAAATTCCCAAGGAGGGGAATAAATAGCCAAAGAGAGTTCCAGAAGGAAGCCAGTCCAGGAGGAGGAGCTTAGGAGAAGAGGAGACAGAAGGGGGAGACAGAAGGGAGAGATGGACAGAAGAAGAAGCTCCGGTAGGGACTGAGGAGAGAGACGGTCAGGGGGGTGGCCCTGACAGGAGAGCCGCAGGACAGAGAAAGCCCGGGGGTACCAGACGGACGGACGGACTCGGACAGGGGAAGTACTGTGGCCGTGGGCCTAATGGCAGCCACAGTGAAAGAACCATGAGGTACGTCACTGTAGAGGAAAGAGAAGAAGGTGAAAGGTACCCGGGCCTGTGCGTAGAAGCTGTCATGCTGCTGTTGTGTTGCTGTGGTTGTCGAGAGGATGGCCAATAAAGAGGACCTGTTGAACGCACATTGGATTCTGTCTCCAGTCTGTCTGCGGCAAAAAAGGACCACCTCCCAGTCGGCACACGTACCTGCAGTACATCAGAGTTCCATGTTTTTTTACATGGCTTCAGTTCTCACAAAAAATGTGATTCACTTTGTATGCGTTTTTTAAAGAATTTTTTCTATGTTTCCTGTTGTAGCCTGTTGAGTTTAGCTTGATACTGATTCCAAGAGGAAAGAAGTGACATGTCATGGTTTAAAAGCCAATTAGAAAATAAATGTGCCTTATGGACAGTGATGTTGTCCCAATTAGTTCAATAAAAAGCTTGTTCAAAAAGCATTTGAAGTGGTTTTTGATGTGGAGAATCCACTCCAAACTCAACATAAAATCTCTATGTAAATATACCTTTACGATACAGCTGTGGTTTTATTGTGCTAATTTCCATTCTGACTTCAAAGAGTAAAACTATGTAATTTTGACATATGGCATACAGGGCATGCAATTTCAATAGAAGCCATGATAGGACTTCCTTGGACTGATTCTTTAAAAATTGCAGATTCAGAGGAAATCCACATTTTATTCAGCAGGTTTCAGTGTATTTTTTATCCTGCATGTTCTCAGTCAAAGGCCACATGCACACATTCAGTATTTGGTGAGTTTTTACCTCATTATTTGTAAGCCAAAACCAGGAGTGGGTGATAAATGCAGAAGGGGTGCAAATGTTTCTATTATGCTTTTCCTGTGACTGTTACACTCCTGGTTTTGGCTTACAAATACTGGGGTAAAAAACTCACCAAATACTCAATGTGTGCATGCGGCCAAAAAGTGTTTTTGATGTCCATGTGGCATTTACGGACTCTTTACATATTTAGTTTACATATTTATTTAGTTATGTTATGCCTTTACCACATAGATTTACTATTAAGGTTATTAGATTAGTAATTTCTACAATATTTAATGCCTTCCCGAACAGTACATAACATGGGACCTAAATTGTCAGCTTGGCATAATGAGCATCAGCTAAGATTTAAGGATTGCCAATAATATTCGGCTTACTGTTTCCCTTGATTTGTAGACATCAATAATATTACGGCTAAGCAGGATGATGTTAATTACTTTAGAGAAATAAGTAGGTGGAAATTAAAATGTCACAGACCAACAATATGCTCTTTTGACACACTGCAGCAAAAGCTTCTATAAAAGGATAATGTAGATCAATGTTTTAGTATCTAGTTATGATTTTTGATCAATGTGTACTATGCCACTTTTATGATGCTTGAATGACAGTGTCCCACGGGTGGTCATATACAAGGAAATGTATATATAAATCATTTTGTCAATATTTTTTTGTCAAAACATAAGTAATTGCTTAACCTTTTATCATGATTATAGCCTTGTATAAAAAACTAGTATACTTAACCCTTTCGCGTCAGAGACTGTTTTCGCCCTAGTAACTTGGCCAATTTTTGCAATTCTTATTCTAGTTTCACATTTGCGCCTTTGTGCGCAGCATATCGTCCGCAAACGCATGCTAATGCGTTTGCGGTTGCGTTCAATAGGACAATGCTTTTTCCACTGGAATTTCCTAGACACAAGCCACGTGGGCATGTCTTATGTAAATTCTGGCGTACGTTTGCGCACGCAAACGCAAAGTGTACGCATGTCGTTGCGTACCCTTGCAATCTCGTAGACAGTAATGTGTTTTTTCTGCGCACTTCATCCAGCCATCTGCATGAGGATGACCGCGGATATTTAACGCCACAAAAAATGCAACATGATGCGTTCGCCGCGCCCCGGGAAATGATGCAACCATACGCAAACACAGGCGAACGCATGGAAACGCATGTCCCTGCATACACCATGTTAAAGATAGGTGCGCATGACGCATGCGGATGAAGCGCTGCGGACACAACCGCAAATGTGAAACTGTCCTTAGTGTCACAATGTGGTTATAACTCTGGAACACTTCAATGTATCCCATTGATTCTGAAACTGTTTTTTCATGACATATTGTACTTCATGATAGTGGGAAAATTTGCTTGATATACAGTAACTAGCGTTTATGTCTGAAAATATTGGAAATTTGGTGAAACTTTTGAAAATTTCACAATTTTCAAACTTTTAATTTTTTTGACCTTAAAAAGGAAAGTTATGTCACACAAAAGAGTTCATAAATTACCACAAGTCTACCTTACATCAGCACAATTTTTGAAACATAATTTTTTTTGTTGCAAAGATTGAAGGGTTAAAAGTTGATCAGCAATTTCTATTTTTTCCATAAAATTTACAAAACCATTTTTTTAGGGACCACATCACATTTGAAGTGACTTTGAGGGGCCCATATGGCAGAAAATACCCAAAAGTGACACCATTCTAAAAATGTCACCCCTCAAGGTGCTCAAAACCACATTCAAGAAGTTTATTAACCCTTCACATGCTTCACAGGAATTAATGGACATTTAACTTTTTCTCACAAAAATGTTACTTTAGCACCAAATTTTTAATTTTGACAAGGGTAACAGGAGAAAATGCAACATAAAATTTGTTGTGCGATTTCTCCAGAGTACGCCAATACTCCATATGTAGTGGAATCTACTGTTTGGGTGTATGGCAGGGCTCCAAAGGGAAGGAGCACTGTTTCAGTTTTGGAATGTGAAATTGGCTGCAATCGACACCTGACGCCTTGCTGCGTTTGGAGGCCCCTTGATGTGTATAAACAGTGGGAACCCCCCATAAATGTCCCAATTTTGAAAACCAGACTCCTCAAGGACTTTATCTAGATGTGTGCTGAACACCTTCATACCTCAGGTGCTTCACTGAATTTTATAATGTCGAGCCGTGAAGATTAAAAAACACATTTTATCCACAAAAATGTTAGTTTAGCCTCAATTTTTTATTTTCACAAGCATACAAAAAAAATCACTAAATTTGTTGTGCAATATCTCCTGAGTATGCCGATACCACATATGTAGAGGAAAACTACTGTTTGGGTGCACTGCAGGGCTCAGAAGGGAAGGAGCACCATTTGACTTTTGGAATACAATATTGACTTGAATTAATAGTCGACGTCATGTCATGTTTGGAGAGCCCCCGAGGTGCCTAAACAGTAGAAATCCACCCACAAATGACCCCATTTTGGAAACTAGACCCCTCAAGGACTTGATCTAGATGTGTGGTGAGCACCTTGAAACCTCAGGGGCTTCGCAGAATTTTATATTATGGAGCTGTGAAAATGAAAAAAAAAACAAAAACATTTTCCCAGGAAAACTGTTGTTTCAGCCCCTTTTTTTTTTAATTTCCACAAGGGTAACAGGAGAAAATGAATGCAAAAATTTGTTGTGCAATTTTGCCAAAGTACACAGGTACCCCATATTTGTTGAAAAATGAGTACTTGGGCACAAGGTAGGGCTGGAATGAGCGCTATTTTGGCTGATATAGGTTGTGGGTAACATGTCACATTTGAAGAACACCTGACATTTGGGCACCATCCAACCTGACAGAACTGGAGAGGATCTGCAAGGAAGAATGGCAGAGGATCCCCAAATCCAGGTGTCAAAAACTTGTTGCATCATTCCCAAGAAGACTCATGGCTGTACTAGCTCAAAAGAGTGCTTCTACTCAATACTGAGCAAAGGGTCTGAATACTTATGACTATGCGATATTTCTTTTTTACTTTTTCAATAAATTTGCAGAAATTTCTACATTTCTGTTTTTTTTCAGTCACCAAATGGCTGCAATGAACAGAGTGAAAAATTTAAAGGGGACTGAATGCTTTCCGTACCCACTGTAGAGGTAGGGTATTTACTTTGACTCTTCGGCAGATGCATCATTGACTTTACATCAGAGCAGAGAAAAATGAAATACAGTGAAATCTGGAATGAGATTGAGAAGAATAAGAGGAGATTGAATTGTAGGGAAGAAAATGCACCATATCAAAAAGAAGTGCAGAATGTGATAGTCAATCATGTGTATGGGAGCATTTGAATTAATATGATATTTGAATTAATAAACAATTCTGTCAGGGATATGTCAGTCAAAACCATCGTTCCTAAGGCTGACCATGAGTTGAAATAGCAGTAAGCCAAACCCTCCTTTGGGCGACTACCCTTTTGACCTTCCCTCCCTTCACGGGAGAGGATTGTGTGCCATTGTCTGATATTTTATGTCCTGAGAACAAAATATTGGGCATGTTGAAATCCATATCCTAATCATTCTTTACTCCCAACATCATCTATCAGGGGAATCATAGAGTCCCAATATACAGTTTATTGTCCAAGCCTGATAAATCTTTAGGTTTTACATCCTTTAATGAAAATGTGTCATCGGAATATTCATATATAAACAGATTTTATGTGTTTATTTTACTCGCTTATACAGCGCCACTAATTCCACAGTACTTTACAGACATCATCACTGTCCCCTTTGGGACTCACAAGTTCCCCCTCAGTGTGTCAGGAAACCTACACATACAGGGGAAGAACATACAAAACTCCTTGCAAATGTTGTCCTTGGCAGGATATATAAGTATGTATATTTATAATAAATTCCTGTGTAAATAATTTACTAGCTTTTTGAAGAAATATATTGTCCTATAGAGGTAGGAGGTCAAATGAATGTAAGATATTTAATATAATTTAATATATATTAATATACTATATACATTATATTATATATAATGATATTTAATAGACTACTGTTGATCTTTTAAAACAGATCTGTGGTTTCGGTGAGAGGGTAACTTTTTTCTAGGGTTATTTTGGCTTTGCAAGATGAAAGGTTTTCTCTAGTTTGAAGCCTTATCTACCACTGCTTTCACATGATTATTAAATATAACATTTTCATCATTATTCCCAGTGTTTGATATATTCTTAATAGGAAGAGTCATTTGTCTTAGAGCATCACATAAAGGTCACCTACTCTTTGTGATGTTGCACAATTAATAATAATCATTACAATAAGCAAAAAGAAAAATCACAAACAAGTAATATATTAAGTAACCTCTGCAACTACTGGGAACTTAATATGAAACATCACTTCAAAGATCAACCTTCTATTACATCGGTAGCACCAAAGCTCTTGGGAGATACTTTTCATCAGAACAGGCCAATTTACATAAGCCTCATTATTTAAAAAGAAAATGTGGAAAACTGGCCTTTCCCATTGTGTTATCCTTCATGCTGCCTAATGATTAACCCTCAGTATTGAGATTGTGAGGGAGCTTTCAAATGAGTTCTGGTACCTTCCTATCAATAGGCATCTATGTCAAAGGTGATCCTCCTTAGTCATCATGTGCTATTGGAAACCTCATTTTACACTACTAAAGCTCTGGGGACATGATGATCTTTAATGTCACGTCTGATATGAATAATACTATTTTTTAAAGGTTCCTTGACAGCAAGCTCATCACTGAGTATAATGCTACTGGAACACCCATCAATTAAAGAATAGCTGAAAGCTTGTCTATTAACAAATCCTATTTATGGTTATAAATAATCTAATATACAGCAATCGGTGAAATTTAAAGCATAATTTTTACTCTGTTCAATAAAAGACTTGAAAAACGTGTGTCACCACAAAAATCATTTAAAATTGTCGATTTAGTAAGTGTACCTAATAATACAAAAATCAGACCCCACTTCTACACTATTAAGGACATCAATTAGATAGATAACAAAACAAGCACTGGAGTGTAGCCATTTTTGTTCATCATGTGTACACCATAACCCAGTTTGCACATACATAGTAAATACATGTATTGAAAGCCCAAAATACTGGCTATGCATATGCATAAAAAGAAGAGACCATAGAAAAAAAGGAAAATTGGAACAATCTCACCAAAAGGTTGGACGCAAGACGGGAGTCTTCAGGGATTCATATATTGACGGAACATTGACCTTGTACATTTTTTGTCTCCATAGGACAAGAAAACCTATTCAAAATTTATAAGCATTTTAGGCAGAAACATAAGATCTGAACTGCGGTGCGGGATACAGTATTTAATTAGCTTGCAAGAAAATTTACTGTAAGACTTTTAATTAAAGGAAAATAAACAATTGTGATAATTGCTCCCTGGTTGCACTGTTTGACACATCAGTAATGAAAATTTCATCTACTCAGTTTTAGGCATTCCACAGAAGACTTGATATTGTCATACTCTAAATCTTCCTTTTAAGTGAAGAATAAAGGGACTAGTTGAACTTTTGATTAGTTAGTTAAGTGCTGTTAGGAATAGTACACATTAGTACATATCACATTTACACATGTGCTAAGTAAGATAAGTGTAGAGAAATTATTGTGAATTGTAGAAGCCAGTATAGGCCCTTATACATTTGATGCATTGATATCAATGTGATGGACCAGCAATCTAATGATAATCAACCAACACCGGAACTGCTGCAACCCACCAACCTACGGTCTCCTTCCCCACCATCCAGTAGCATGTAAGCCCGAAAGGGCAGGGTCCTCTCTCCCCTCTGTATCAGTCTGTCATTGTAAGTTTGTTTACTTTAAGTGATATCTGTAATTTGTATGTAACCCCTTCTCATGTACAGCACCATGGAATCAATGGTGCTATATAAATAAATAAATAATAATAATGTGTATAGAAGTCTCCCAACTTTCCTCTGACAGATTTTATTTTGGGAAACAAGGGTCGGGCAGTGTGAATTTAAATGTCCAATTATTTCGTTCTCTGGGAGATAAGCCACCGCTAGAGCTGTCTCATAGTGGGTTACAACATCTCTCCCCATTGAAAACACGAGAGTTTGGCCAATCTGGACGTTCATGTGTATGGTTAAATCAGTACATATAGCTGTTGGCTGACAACTATTGCGTGCATTTAACCAGCTTCAATCCCCTCAGTAGAAAGTTTGTTTTAACCATAAGGAACAATCTCCATAGATATAAATAAAACTAGTCAACCCTTTGGGACGCTCAAAGTTCTCTTACTTTGTTGTAATGGAAGAGCTCCTAGCTTCTTCCCTCCACATCTTACCTTAAAATTTTTGTTTGTGGCAGAGATGATAGCAGAAATAAAATGAGTCTCCTCTGGAAAAAAAATCCAGAGGTGCTTTACTAGTATTCATTGGCTATGCGGACTACTAAGTACTCTGAAAATATTGTCATGTTTATTGATCTAAGCAGAGATGTGCTTTGACATATGGTCTGTCATCTTGAAAGAAGCACTGTTAAAACATTGGTTCTAAATGTATGCTCATTGTTGAAAACAATGGGTCGACATTGACCTTTAGGATTGCTACTTCCAATAGGTGGCACTAGAGTTCTAGTCCTCTTCCTCTCTGAAGAGACAATTTGCATAATTAGCATATTTCCCAGAGGAGCATTGCGGCTTTAAGTCTCCTCATCTCGACATGCTTAGCATGTTATTCTCCGCAAGGAGAAATGATACTTCTTGGATATCGGTCAGACGCCTCTCTCACAGCCAAACCAGATCTCACACTTTGCACTTAAGAGGTGCAGTACCCTGAAACACAATGTCTGCAAATTGAGATTCTGGCTTGGCTTTTATCCTAAGTCATGTCAGGTTCGTTAAAGGGTCGACATTGACTTTTAGGATTGCTACTTCTAATAGGTGGCACTAGAGTTCTAGTCCTCTTCCTCTCTGAAGAGACAATTTGCATTGTTGAAAACAATACACAGTTGACTATTTAGCGCCGGCGTCCCTGCCCGCTGCTCCTGATCTCCGACGGATGCCGGCTCACTCACTGCCTCAGCCCCCATCTCGCACTTCCTCCTTCCTCTCTGGCTGCTGCACGGGGTCCACTCACTGTGCAAAAATCCCCGGGCACTGTGCTTACAGCACGTGGCACAGACCATGGAATCCACTTCCTTTCAAGCTTACTCCATCTCTGACCTATTATAGCACAAAATTCCCTAGTACATAATTTGGACAGTTAGATCTCATCACCAGTCCAAAAAGAGAAGGAAGCACCAGCTCAAAGACAATCAATGCCACAGGAGAAAAAGAGAACCAATAGTGTCTTAAGATAAAAATCAATTTTTTTTTTTAATAATTAATAGTCATAGTATATATTTAAATTTCAGTACACAAAATACCAGTGACAATACAGAAAGGGAGACTATCCCCAGGTGCCGCGTTGCCTCTTAAACAGATAAGAAACATAACGCATAGTAATAGTAAGCAGAGTAAGCCAGAACAATAAGTGTTAAATCAGAGAAAGTAACAGCAAAGGTAGCGCTGAACACACCGAGCGTTTAGTGGTATCAAGTAAATCAGCGGCTCAGTATGGAATAGAACAAGTAGTCAGACTTACCAAGGAGAGACAGCGGGCACTAGGTGGAGAGTGTGAGGCTATTACTATGCGTTATGTTTCTTATCTGTTTAAGAGGCAACGCGGCACTTGGGGATAGTCACCTTTTCTGCATTGTCACTGGTATTTTGTGTACTGATATTTAAATATATACTATGACTATTAATTATTTAAAAATAAAATTTGATTTTTATCTTAAGACACTATTGGCTCTCTTTTTCTCCTGTGGCAATGTCCATCTTTGACCTGTAGCAGGAGGTCTCCCACCAGAAAGATCAGCAGGATAAAACACTCTCCTATCTGCAGACAGTAACCACCAGTCTAGATACGTTGACAATTCCGGCCGCATTCGCACCTACCCAAGCAGCGACCACTTCAGCCATGACACATCATATATCACAAATAAACAATCTCAGAATTACTGGGATACATTGAAGCATTTCAGAATTATTACACACATAAACCGACTCTCATGGTTTGTCTGGCTCGGTTATTCTAGGGTTAATTCCTGTAGCCTCACTCTGACCCTGGGTGGACTTTTTATGGCCTCCATTTGGGAATTTCCCTTGTCAGTGATACTTTCGCCCTTGGCTGAGTATGTTGACCCCTGAGTGTGTTTTGTGTCGTGTGCTGGTTTGCCTGATACTTTGTTGTTTTACTCGGTCTGATCTCTGAATACTGCATGTTGGATTCTGTTTCTCTACCTTCTCTGTCCTTTTGGTATTGACCTCTGCCTGGCCCCGTCTATCCGTTCTGTCTTATCCTTTGGTACTGTCATGCTGTCTCGTGCTTTGACCCCGGCCTGATCTGGTTTACGTCCCTGTCTATGCCCCTGGGTAACTTTTGTCCTATATTTACCTTTCTAGGAGTTTTCCTTCAGCTCCTGGCTCTCCGGAGCTTAGGCCACACCCCCAACAGTCAGGTGCTTCAGGTCCTATCTGGCCTGAAGCAATCTCACAAATGTTCTGCTCACCCCGCGTTCCTAGGAGACTGAGGCTGTCTTCTGAACCTGTCTTCCGGGAGATTGCACCAGTGAGTTCACTTGCAACCCTTCCCATTTCACTGCCACTGGTTACAATAGAAAAAATTGACCTGGTCAGAAAGAGTATTACAGGTTCCGTCGCTAAAGTTTTAAGTAACCATTTGTGTTCTTATAGATGCAAACATATATATATATATATATATATATATATATATATATAAACATATATTTATTTTTGCACAGAAAAATGGTCTTTAACTGAACATCTGCAGAAAAATAGATAAGATTAGGTCCCATTCATTGGCCATGTTTTCCTTTTTCATCATTGGATCATTATCATTATCCTGCAAATTAACTATAATTACCTTAATGGACTAATTAAGATGAGCTTTTTTATTTATTCTCTTTCTGTCCAGTATTGCCAAGTCTGAAAAATACATTTTTCTAAAGAATTATTAACATAAATGATCAACAAATGCCAACCATACTGGTATCATTTATTTTTTAACAGGTATTATTTATGTAAAAAAAAAGTGGCACCAAATCTATTACATGCAAAAAATCAAACACTAAGAGTATGTGCACAAAGAGTTTTTTTTTTTTGAGGTGATCAACAATGCAAGTTTTATAGTAAAAAATTCTTTAGCCCTTTTTTATAAGGTCCAATAGATCACATGATTTCTATCCACATAATTGGTGTAATTGGTTGGAGTGAGAAAGTTACTTAAAGGATAGTCATGTAACTAGTTGTGATAGGGATCCATTTAATTTGCAGGAGAGATGTGGTTCACACTTTTCTACAACACTCCCTATGCCACTGCTGTAACCAGTGACAGGATGAGGTATAGGCAGTGAAACAACCTCACAAGGACAATACCTCCTGCCTATCTGAGGGGGTCTCATTTCAGAGGAAATAAAAATCAAGGACATTGCTGAATGCCTGCCTGCAGCCGTCTGTCTTCTTCCTTCGGCCGCAGGCATTCAGCAAGGTCCTGGCCAGGGGCAGGCACTGACACCACTCACTCCTCTATCTTCCTACACCCCAGCCATCTCTCCTTCCCGCACTCAATTGTATTTGAGTCTGCAGTCAGCTCCCTGCTCTTCTGGATACTCCAGCACATGCTGATGTCATACGTTGCAATGCAGGGACACAATCGCACAGTGCCGTGGGGACATCACAAGAGGGATTGGCTATGGAGACATAAGGGGCTGGCAATGGACACATTCCAAGAGGCTATGGACACGTAAAGATATCACTATGGGGCTGGCTTTGAGGAAATTACTTGAGGGGCAGGCTATGGGGACATAAGGGGCTGGATATGGGGACATAAGGAGCTGGCTATTAAGACATTGCATGAGGGGGTGGCTATGGGGACATAAGGGGCTGGCTATGGGGACATTGCAAGTGGGGCTAGCTATGTGGACATAGTAGCTGACCATTGAGATATTACAAGAGTGGCTGTCAATGGGGACATAAGGGGCTGGCTATGGGGACATTACAAGAGTGGATGGCTGTGGAGGCATTACAAGAGGGAACTGGCTAAGGGGACATTACAAGAGGGGCTCTAGGGACATAACAGATGGGTGACCATACACTATTACGTGCTGTTGGGGACCTTATATTGAGGGCTGTGGTGACCATACTGTATAGGGGGTTGTGCATGATATTATACTGTGTGTTGGGGGTGTGGTGGATATCATACTGCAAGGAATGTTGCGTGGGCCATTATACTGTATATAAGGAGCTGTGGGGTCACTAAACTGTATGTTGCGCTGGGGGGACCATCATACTATATAATGGGGGCTGTGGTGGATATCTTACTGCAAGGGTGGCTGTGATTGACATCATAGTGTATATTGGGGACTGTTGTGGATATTATACAGTATGGGCAGCTGTGGTGACCATCATTCTGTGCATGAGGACATTGTGAGGAGGGGATACAGTTTGGAGAAGACAATATGGTGTGCATGATGATAACATAGTGTAAAAAGGGGCACAGTATGAATATGCAGAGGGGCAGCATGAAATGGAGGCACAGTATTGAAAAAGGTTAGCATGGTGGGGAAACTGTGTGAAGCTATAGAGAGTGTAAGGAAAAACAGTGGAGAGGGGACAGCCGTGGTATAGGTCATGGTTCATAGGGGCAAATGGTGTGGCGGTTATAGCTGATAATGGCAGACAGTGGGGCTGTTATAGCTGATAATGTCAGACAGTGGGGCGGTTATACCTCATTAAGGCGGACAGTGTGGTGGGTGTAGCTCATAAGGGCAGATAGTGTGGAGGCCATGTACCATCGGAGGCTTATTTGGGTCATAATATGTTCATAGGGCATTTTAATAACACTCTTATTTTTAAGGGGACCGTGTCAAGATGTGCTTCAGAAGACCGGAGAGAAGGGAATTCTGCAGAGAAGAGCTGTGGATGTGAAAAATCACAATAGCATCTGGGAAAGGTGTAGACAAAAAGAAAGAAACCACTCAGTCAGAGAAGATGTAAATGTTTACTTGTTGATACTGACTACATCTCATCAGTACTGTGGTTTCTGATAATGAACTTATAACAACAACTACCAGCATCTCTTTACTATGGTTAAGGACAGTCTGTGTGTTGTAAATTCACAAAATACAAGAGTATATGGGCCTGACTTGACATTACAATTGATTGCTATACTAAGCTTGGTGATGTATTCATGTCCTGATGGTGATTCTGGTGATGTATTTATGCACTGATGGTGATTCTGGAGACATATTCATTTACCGATGATGGTACTGGTGTTGTATTTATTTTCCGACAGTGGTTCTTGTGATGTATACATGTACTGATGGAGGTTCTGGTAATGTATTAACCCCTTCACAACGTGCGCGATACAGGAACGGTGCATGTCAGGTCTCCCCCTTTGATGTGGGCTCTGGCACTGAGCTCACATAGTTTCCAGCATGTCAGCTGATTTCTCTCTGACATCGAATTTAACATGCTTGCGCTGGTAGCGCGTCACAAACCTCGCCCATGGATGCCCATGTCACATGACTGCTAGTTGCTGATGGATTGGCATGACAACTCAGGGTCTGCAGGAGACCCCTGTGTTAGTCATAGCAGGATAGCTATGAGTGCCGCCCAGCGGTAGGAGCTCATAGCAAGTGAGCATTTATGCTACACAGAGACTGGCTAAAGCCCTACTCTGTGTAGCACAGGCGATCAGATGATCACAGCTTCTAGCCTCCCACAGAGACGATTGAAGCTAGTTAAAAGTAAAAAAAATGTTAAAAAAATATTAAAAAGATAAATAAATATAAAAATTTAAATCGCCTCCTATTCGCCCCATACAAAATAAAACAATTAGAAAAAATACACATAATTGTTATTGCCGTGTCCAGAATCACCCTATCAATATATAAAAATAATTAATCTGATTGGTAAACGGCGTAACAGGAAAAAAAATAAAAACCTCAGAATTAAGTTTTTTTGCTGCCACAATATTGCTTTACAATGCAATAACAGGAAATCAAAAGATCATATCTACACTAAAATGGTATAAAAATATCAGCTCAGCAAACAAAAAATAAGCCCTCACCCATCCCCAGATCCCAAAAAATGGAGACACTGCGGGTCTCAGAAAATTAAGCGGTTTTTTTTTACAAACTTTGGATTTTATTTTCACCACTTAATTAAAAAATAACCTATACATGTTTGGTATCTACAAACTCAAAATGACCTGGAGAATCATATTGGAAGGTCAGTTTAAGCATTTGGTGAACATGATAAAAAAAATGTGGAATTGCACTTTTTTTGCAATTTAACCACACTTTTTCCTGTTTTCCAGTACATTGTATGGTAAAATCAATGGTGTCCTTCAAAAATACAACTCGTCCCGAAAAAAACAAGCCCTCACACAACCATACTGACAGTAAAATAAAAAAGTTATGGCTTTGGGAAGAAGCGGAGCAAAAACAGAAATGCAAAAAATTGAAAATTGCCAGGGGGTGAAGAAGTTAATCCCTTAACCTCCAAGGGTGATTTGCACGTTCATGACTGGGCCAATTTTTACAATTCTGACCACTGTCCCTTTATGAGGTAATAACTCTGAAAAGCTTCCATGGATCCCGGTGATTCTGACATTGTTTTCTCGTGACATATTGTACTTCATGTTAGTGGTAAAATTTAATTCAAATAACTTGCGTTTATTTGTGAAAAAAAATGGAAATTTGGCGAAAATTTTGAAAATTTCGCAATTTTCCAACTTTGAATTTTTATGTCCTTAAATCACAGAGATATGGCACACAAAAAACTTAATAAATAACATTTCACACATGTTTACTTTACATCAGCACAATTTTGGAACCAAAGGTTTTTTCTGTTAGGAAGTTATAAGGGTTAAGGGTATGTGCACACGCTGCGGATTGGGGTGCAGATTTTGCCGTGCGGATTTTGTAAAATCCGCAGGTAAATCTGCAGGTCAAAAGACCTGAGGTTTTACCTGCGGATTGGCCTGCGCTTTTGCCCTGCAGTTTTTCATCTCCACAATGGAGGAGATGGCAAACCGCAGCGGAATCCGCAGAAAGAATTGACATTTCAATTCTTTCTGCGGTTTAGAAACCGTAGGAAAACCGCGCGGAAAAATCCGCACCGTCTGCACTGCGGATTTTAATATCCATTGGATATTAGACTGTGTGCACATGCTGCGGATTTTGCTGCGGTTCCGCAGTGGTTTTTGCTGCTGCGGACCCACAGCAGTTTTTGCTGCGGTGTACAGTACCATGATTCCCTATGGGAATCAAAAACCGCAATGCAGATGGTGCGGAATTTTCCGCGCGGATTATCTGCGGTTTTCAATCCGCAGAAAGAATTGACATGTCAATTCTTTCTGCGGATTCCCCTGCGGTTTGCCATCTCCTCCATTGAGGAGATGAAAAACCGCAGGGCAAAACCGCAGAGCAATCCGCAGGTAAAACCGCAGGTATTTTGACCTGCGGATTTTACAAAATCCGCACCTAATCCGCAGCGTGTGCACACAGCCTTATGGTACTGTACACCGCAGCAAAAACTGCTGAGGATCCGCAGCGGCCAAATCCGCTGCGGAACCGCAGCGTGTGCACACACCCTAAAAGTTGACCAGCGATTTCTCATTTTTGCAACACCATTTTATTTTTACGGACCACATCACATTTGAAGTCACTTTGAGGGGTCTATATGATAGAAAATACCCAAAAGTGACACCATTCTAAAAACTGCACCCCTCAAGGTGCTCAAAACCATATTCAAGAAGTTTATTAACCCTTCAGGTGCTTCACAGGAATTTTTTGAATGTTTAAAAAAAAAATGAACTTTTAAATTTTTTTCACAAAAAAAATTATTTCAGGTCCAATTTTTTTTATTTTACCAAGGGTAACAGGAGAACGTAGACGCAAAAGTTATTGAGCAATTTCTCCTGAGTACGCTGATACCTAATATGTGGGGGGAACCACTGTTTCGGTGCATGGTAGAGCTCAGAAGGGAAGGAGTGCCGTTTGACTTTTTCAATGCAAAATTGGCTGCAATTCAGATCGGACGCCATGTCACGTTTGCAGAGCCCCTGATGTGTCTAAACAGTGGAAACCCCCACAAGTAACCCCATTTTGGAAACTAGACCCCCAAGGAACTTATCTAAATATGTGGTGAGAACTTTGAACCCACAAGGGCTTCACAGAAGTTTATAACGTACAGCCGTACAATTAAAAAATCATATTTTTTCCACAAAAATGATCTTTTCACCCCCAATTTTTATTTTTCCAAGGGAAACAGGACCCTAATAGTTATTGTGCAATTTGTCCTGAGTATGCTGATACCCCATATGTGGGTGTAAATGACTATTTGGGCGCATGGCAGAGCTCGGAAGGGAAGCAGCGCCATTTGACTTTTTTGGCTGGAATTGGGATTGGAAGCCATGCCGCATTTAGAAAGCCCCTGATGTGCCTAAACAGTGGAAACCCCCCACAAATGACACCATTTTGGAAACTAGACCCCTCAAGGAACTTATCTAGATGTGTGGTGAGCACTTTGAACCCCCAAGGGCTTCACAGAAGTTTTATAACACCCGGGCATGAAAATAAAAAATATTTTTTTACACAAACATGACCTTTTAGTCCCCAATTTTTTTATTTTCCCAATGGTAACAGGAGAAATTGGACCCCAAAAGTTGTCCAATTTGTCCTGAGTACGCTGATACCCCATATGTGGGAGAAAACTACTGTATGGGCACACGTCAGGGCTCGGAAGGGAAGAAGTGACGTTTGGAATGTAGACTTTGATGGAATGGTCTGTGGGTGTCATGTTGCCTTTGGAGAGCCCCTGATGTACCTAAACAGTGGAAACCCCCCCACAAGTGACCCCATTTTGGAAACTAGACCCCCTAAGGAACTTTATCTAGATGTGTGGTGAGCACTTTTAACCCCCCAGTGCTTCACAGAAGTTTATAACGCCCGTGCGTGAAAATAAAAAAATCATATTTTTTCCACAAACATGATCTTTTAGTCCCCAATTTTTTTATTTTCCCAAGGGTAACAGAAGAAATTGGACCCCAAAAGTTGTTGTCCAATTTGTCTTGAGTAGGGTTGAGCGAAACGGGTCCGTCAATTTCAAAAGTCGCCGACTTTCGCAAAAGTCGGGTTTCATGAATCGAAACCCAACCATAGCGTGAGGTCGGCCACGAGGTCGGCGACCATGGCACCAAAGTCGCTTTTGAAATGATGCTTCAGCGCCCTTTTTCAGCCAATGATGGAGGACGCACACTGTGGGCAAAGCGATGACATAGGCAGCGGTCACCACCATCTTTGAGAAGGGCATGCAAGTGATTGGCTTGCTTTGTGTGGCGTCACAGGGGCTATAAAAGGGCGTGCACGCCGACCGCCATCTTACTTCTGCTGATCTCAGAATAGGGAGAGCTGCTGCTGATGATGCTTCTGTAGGGAGAGCGTTAGGCAGGAAAGAAGATACAAAAAACTGCTTCTGCTGCTAGCGATTTTGCCTGTACAACACACCAGTTAGTGTGCAGTGCAAGGGGAGGCTATATTTTGGTGCATCAGCTCTGTTGGTTATTAGGCTGCCTTATAAGGCTCCCTGATAGCTGCATTGCTGTTTTCACACTGCTGTGCAAACTGCTTTTTTAAAAGCAAAAATACTTTTCATCCTCTTTTTTGCCCATTTACCAAGCGTTCATTTTTCCACACTTTTGTTTGCAGCAGTCCTGCTTATTAGGCTGCCTGCTGCCATACTTGGGACTGAGAGCATCATTGTCAGCTTGCTAAAATCTCTAGGGAGATTCAAGTTCTCCCCAGTCTTATACAGACATTTTATTCACCATCCAATTTCAGCCTGTTATATTGAGGTGTAATCTACACTAGGCCTGAGATAATAGTTCAGTGTCCTCAAGTCTGTAGGGAGATTCAAATTCTCCCCAGTCCTATATAGACATTTTATACACCATCCAATTTCAGCCTGTTATATTGAGGTCTAATCTACAATGGGCCTGAGATATTAGTTCAGTGTCCTCAAGTCTGTAGGGAGATTCAAATTCTCCCCAGTCCTATATAGACATTTTATACACCATCCAATTTCAGCCTGTTATACTGAGGTGTAATCTACACTGGGCCTGAGATAATAGTTCAGTGTCCTCAAGTCTGTAGGGAGATTCAAATTCTCCCCAATACTATATACACCTTGTACCTTGTTTTACAGTACCATATTGCTGGTGGTATTTTGGGTACATTTTCCCAAAAATTAGGAAGTGTGTTGGAAGAGGCCGTGGAAGTGGGCGGGGGTTGCCAGCTGGTAATGATGGTGTTGGTGGTGGTGGTGGATCTGCTGGTAGTGGCAAAAGCACAATAGCACCTAAGGCAGGAGGTGTTGAGCCTGCGTCATCGTCTGGCTCCACAAGGCCTCGAAGGCTCCCTTTTCTGGGAGTAGGTAAACCGCTTTTAAAGCCAGAGCTTCAGGAACAAGTTTTGGCTTACATTGCTGACACAGCCTCCAGCTCTATCGCCTCCTCTTCTGAACTTTCAAAAAATAAAAGCACTGAGTCGTCATTGGAGGCTCATGGTCAGAAACCACACCTTTCCTTGTGTCCTTCACCCCTACCAAAAGTAAAGGATGCGGCAGGCCACACTACAGATTACTCCATGGAGCTCTTTTCACATACCATGCCTGAGTGTTATGAATGGGTCACCGAGGAGAAAAAGGCAGAACAAGCTAAGTCACAGAAGACCAGAGAGGTTGGTAACTATGCAGATTGCAGATCCCTGATCTTACCACACAACTAGAAGTAGCGTGGAGCGTGCCTATGATGTTCCTAGACGCCTCGTCACGGCCGGAGAACTAAATAAGCCTAAAGCAAGAAAAGGGAAAACTAACTTCCCCAGAGCAGACCCCAAAGGAATAGATAGCCCCCACACATGTATTGACGGTGAAACAAGATGAAGGCACAAACACAGGCAGGAAAATAGGCTGAGCAAATAATGGGGCCCAAACTAACTAGACAGGAAAGGAAAGACACTGTCTGCAACCTGCAAAAAACCCTACAAAAATAATGTCCAACACTTCTGATAGCAAAATTAACCCTGAAGTCACTAGAATTCTCCCACTATATCAGCACTATGAAATATTCTGAGACAGAGCAAAAAGAGACCGAACTAGTAAGGGACAAAAAGCCAATTGGCAAAATACTGATAAATAAGAGTGGAAATTCAGCACAGCCCCCAGCCAAGGCTGGCTGACCACACAACTAAAAGTGAATAGACCAACAAAATCAAGTGTGAACATTAGCAGAAAAACTTAGCTTTAGATGACTGGAATAGAGCTGAAAACCAAGAGCTGACAAGCCAGAAGGAATCACCAGCAACTGAATAGGGCGTCGGATGTCTTAAATCCAATCTGAGAATCCTGAGGTCCAATCGTCATCCTCATTCTCAGGTGGTAGATCTCCACCGATCAAATCAGCCTCACTACCTCCTGTTACCACCAGAGGGAGTCTGGAAGGGGAACTCACAACTGGTGAACCAGAAAATGAACTCACAACAGTACCCCCTCCTTGAGGAGGGGTCACCGAACCCTCATCCATGCCACCAGGCCGATCAGGATGGGCCCGGTGAAAAGCATGAACCAATCTATTGGCATGAATATCGAAGGCAGAGACCCAAGAATTATCCTCCTGACCATAACCCTTCCATTTGACCAAATACTGGAGTCTCCGTCTAACCAAATGAGAATCCAATATTTTCTCTACCTCATATTCCACATTGCCTTCGACCAACACAGGGTCAGGAGGTGCTGCCATAGGAACCACTGGCTCAACAAACCTCTTCAACAGTGATTTGTGAAATACGTTGTGGATCTTGAACGTAACTGGAAGAGCCAATGGAAACGAAACAGGATTAAGAATTTCCAAAATCTTATAAGGACCAATAAATCTTGGCTTAAATTTAGGAGATGCAACCTTCATAGCAATATTCTTAGACGACAACCAAACCATATCACCCACTTTAAACCGGGGACCAGTGGTCCTATGCCGGTTGGAAAATCGCTGGGCCTTTTCCTGAGAGAGTGACAACTTATCCACCACTTGATCCTATATCTGCTGCATTCTCTTAACCACAGTGTCCACACCTGGGCAGGATGAAGATTCCACTTTCCCTGAAGAGAATCGAAGATGAAACCCAAAATTACAGAAAAAGGGTGACATCAAAGTGGCAGAACTAGCTCTATTGTTCAGTGCGAACTCGGCCAAGGGCAAAAAGGAGACCCAATCATCCTGATCTGCAGATATAAAACATCTCAAATAAGGCTCCAAGGTCTGGTTTGTTCTCTCAGTCTGTCCATTGGTCTGGGGATGAAATGCAGAGGAGAAGGATAACTGAATTCCCAGATTGGAACAAAAGTCCCTCCAAAATCTGGAAACAAACTGGACTCCTCTGTCGGACACAATGTTCTCAGGAATCCCATGTAACCGAGCCACCTGTTGTAAAAACAAGGGCACCAACTCAGCGGAAGATGGCAACTTTGGGAGTGGTACAAGATGGACCATCTTTGAAAATCTATCACAAATCACCCAGATAACAGTCATTCTCTGAGAGATAGGAAGATCATAAATAAAATCCATTGAGATATGGGTCCATGGCCTCTTGGGCACCGGCAAGGGCATCAGCAACCCACTAGAACGAGAACAGGGTTTAGACCAAGAACAAGTCCCACAGGACTGTACAAAATTCCTGACGTCACGAGATAAGGCAGGCCACCAAAAGGACCGACTCACCAAATCTCTGGTACCAAAAATACCTGGATGACCAGCCAATGCGGAGCAATGAATTTCAGACATCACTCTCTTTCTCCACTGGTCAGGAACATGCAATTTTCCCATAGGGCAACGCTCAGGTTTATCCTCCTGAAATTCCTCCAGGGCGCGTCTCAAATCAGGTGAAATGGCAGAAAGAACTACCCCCTCACCTAGGATGGTAGTAGGCTCGGTCACACTAAGAGAATCGGCCATGAAACTCCTAGAAAGGGCGTCTGCCTTAACATTATTAGTGCCCGGAAGAAAAGAGACCACAAAATTAAGACGTGTGAAAAACAAGGCCCATCTAGCCTGTCAAGGATTCAAGCGTTTGGCCGACTCCAGATAAATCAAATTCTTGCGATCGGTGAGGACCACAACTTGATGTCTAGCTCCATCCAACCAGTGTCTCCACTCCTCAAATGCCCACTTCATGGCCAACAATTCCCGATTCCCCACGTCATAGTTGCGTTCAGATGGGGAGAACTTTCGAGAAAAGAAGGCACAGGGATTCATCTTAGAAGTCACAGGGTCTTTTTGGGGCAAAACAGCTCCTGCACCAATCTCAGAAGCATCTACCTCCACCTGAAATGGAAGTGAGACATCAGGTTGCCGTAAAACTGGAGCTGAAGTAAATCGCTGCTTAAGCTCCTGAAATGCTGAGATAGCCTCAGGAGACCAATTCAGCACATCAGCGCCCTTCTTGGTCAGATCAGTCAGTGGTTTGACAATACCAGAAAAATTACCTATAAATTTACGATAGAAATTAGCAAAACCCAAAAACTTCTGGAGGGCCTTCAAAGAAGTAGACTGAACCCAATCATAAATGGCCTGTACCTTGGCTGGGTCCATTTCAATAGTCGATGGAGATAAGATAAATCCCAAAAATGAAATCCTCTGTACACCAAAGAGGCATTTCGATCCCTTAACAAACGGAATTCTCCCTCAAAATCCGGAACACAGTCTGGACGTGTTCCACATGAGAATCCCAATCACTACAAAAGATCAAAATTTCATCCAGATAGATGATCAAAAACTTATCCACAAGGTCACGGAAAATATCATTCATAAAGGACTGGAAGACAGAAGGGGCATTAGTGAGCCCAAAAGGCATCACCAGGTACTCAAAATGTCCCTCCGGAGTATTAAACGCCATCTTCCATTCATCCCTGTGCTTGATGCAAATTAGATTATATGCACCCCTGAGGTCAAGCTTAGTAAACCAGCAGGCACTCTTAACTCTGGAGAATAAATCAGACATCAGAGGTAACGGGTACTGATATTAAACCGTCATGTTGTTAAGGGAACGATAATCAATACACGGTCTTAATGAACCATCTCTCTTGGCCACAAAAAAAACCCCAGCACCTAAAGGTGACGAGGATGGTCTAATATGACCCTTCTCCAATGACTCCTTAATATAGGATTGCATAGCATCATGTTCGGGTACTGATAAGTTGAAAAGCCGACCCTTGGGAAATTTACACCCAGGCATCAACTCAATTGCCCAGTCATAACTCCTATGAGGAGGCAAAGACGCAGACTTGCTCTCACTAAATACATCTGAAAAATTGACTAGATAAATCAGGAATATCATGAGACTGAGGAGAGGTGGAGAAGACAGGAGCGTCCCTAAGAACACACTGACAACCCCAACTCACCACAGACCCAGATTTCCAATCCAAAACTGGATTATGAGTTTGCAACCAAGGAAAACCCAGAACAATAGTATCATGCAAATTATGCAGCACCAAAAATTTACAATTTTCTTGGTGGTCTGGGGCAACTCGCATTGTCGCCTGGGTCCAAAACTGAGGTTTATTCTCCGCCAAAGGAGTAGCATCAATACCCCTCAAAGGAATAGGCGTCTGCAGAGGCGTCATGGAAAAACCACAACGTTTAGCAAAGTCCAAATCCATCAGATTCAACGCTGCTCCTGAATCCACAAAAGCCTTCGTGGAAAATGTGGATAAGGAGCAGATCAGAGTATTTGCCAAAAGAAACTTAGGTTGTATACTGCCCACAGCAAATGTGTGTTTCTCTCGTTTTGGGCAGACAGAAATAGTATGAGAGACGTCTCCACAGAAAAAACACAGCTTATTACGCCTTCTAAACTCCTGACGTTGCTCCCTAGAAAAAAACCCCATCATATTGCATAGGTTCAGACGTTTGTTCAAAAGGTGGCAGTGCCTCTCGTGTAGTTCTACATTCACGTAAACGCCGATCAACTTGAATTGCTAATGACATAGAATCATCCAGACCAGAGGGAACAGGAAATCCTACCATAACATCTTTTACGGTCTCTGATAAACCCCTCCGAAAGAGAGCTGCCAATGCGCTATCATTCCATGTAGTAAGGACCGCCCACTTTCGGAATTTTTGACAGTATAACTCTGCAGAATCCTGACCCTGGTTTAATGCCAACAGGGTTCTCTCAGCTTGATCAACAGCATTAGGTTCATCATACAACGCTTGAAAAAAATGCATCCACATTAGTCAGAATAGGATTTTCAGGTGTAAGAGAAAAAGCCCAATCCTGGGGATCGCCGCGCAGCAAGGAGATGACGATTTTAACCTGCTGCACAGGGCTCCCCGATGATCTAGGCTTCAAGGCCAGAAATAATTTACAATTATTCTTAAAATTCAGAAATTTAGACCGATCCCCAGAAAACAAATCAGGAGTAGGGATCTTAGGTTCAGAAGCATGTGACTGAATGAGGTAGGTGGAAATTCCCTGCACTTCAAGTCAAATCGTGAATTACCCAGTCCAAGAAGAATCTGACATGGAGTGCACTGATGCACAGCCACTGCTAGATTTATCTGCTGGTACATTCACTCAGAGCACTACATTGTCCTCGCAGTGTACTGAGCCAGAATCTGACCCTGATGAAACTCAGGTGCCCTTCCCGCATACTATACCTCCTTACATGGTGACACAGAGGAAGGTGCACATGACATTGAAGAGGAGGTGATGGATGACCCAGTTGTTGACGCAGATTGGCATCCATTGGGGGAAGAGGGTGCCGCTGCCAATAGCTCAGAAGAGGAGGAGGAGCATCCGCAGCAGGCATCGACATCGCAACAGCTGTTATCTGGCAGGCCCGGAACAGTCCAAAAACGGGTTACAAAAACCAAAAGAGTTGCAGGACAGCTAGGCCAGACGGTCAAATTAGTACAGCGTTCAAGGCTTCAAAATGTCTTCCATAGTAGGAAGAGTGCAGTGTGGCACTTTTTTGAACAAAATCCTAATGATCAAGCAAAGGTTATCTGTAAGAAGTGCGCAAAGACCTTTAGCTGAGGGAAAAATCTGAGAAATTTGAATACCAGTTGCATGCTTAGACATTTAACCACCATGCACTTGCAAGCATGGACGGACTACCAAACCTCACATACCACATGTGCAACTGCTCCCAATGAAGGTAGTCAGCAACGTTACATCGTTTCCCCCACTGTAAGCCCACCAGTTAGCACACCACCAGCAGCAAATGTTGAGGTGTCGTCGCAAGGCCAAAGCAGTCAAGGAATCACAATGTTATTGCTACGAAAGACTGAATCTAGGCCATCAGAAAGAACACCAACTCCATCACCATCATCAACGCTCTCTCAGTCCACCATGTCCATCGCTAGTTCCACCATATACAGCTCTCAAGTCCAGCTCACCCTACCAGAGACTATGAGTAGGACAAGAAAGTACTCATTTTCTCATCCGCGTACACTGGGTTTGAACGCCCACATTGCCAAACTAATCTCGTTAGAGATGATGCCCTACCGATTGGTTGAAAGCGAAGCTTTTCGCGAACTCATGGCCTATGCAGTACCACGCTATGACCTACCCAGTCGGCACTTCTTTTCTCGCAAAGCCATCCCAGCCCTCCACCTTCATGTGAAAGACCGCATTGTCCATGCACTCAAGCAGTCAGTGAGTGGAAAGGTGCACCTCAAAACAGATGCATGGTCCAATAGGCACGGCCAGGGTCGTTACGTGTCCATCACTGCGCACTGGGTAAATGTGGTGGATGCAGGGTCCACAGGGGACAGCGGCGGTGGGACAGTGCTGCCTAACCCACGGTTTAGGAAACAGTTGGGTGTAGGCGTTCGACCCTCTTCCTCCTCCTCCAGAAGCGTAAGCTCGTCCACAGAGCGCAGTCGCACGAGCACTCCATCCGCAGCTGCTAGTGTTGCACACTCGGTGTCCCACTATCGAACAGCTAGTGGTAAGCATCAGCAGGCTGTGTTGAAGATGATGTGTTTGGGCGACAGACACACCGTGGAGGTACTGGCTGACTACTTTCAGCGACAAACTGAATCATGGCTGGGCAGTCTACATCTTGAGGCAGGCAAGGTAGTTAGTGACAACGGCCAGAATTTTGTGGCAGCCATAGCCCTTTCAAAACAACGACACATACCTTGCCTGGCTCACACCTTGAACCTGGTGGTGCAGTGCTTCCTCAATAATTATCTGGAGTTAACACCCCTGCTCCATAAGGCACGAAGACTGTGCTCGCACATCTGCCGGTCGCCCATACACTCCAGTCATATGCAGAAGCTGCAGCGATTGCTCCAACTTCCCAAGCACTGCCTAATTATCGACGTTGCAACAAGGTGGAACTCCACCCTGCACATGGTTGAGAGGCTGTGCGAAAAGAGGCAGGCTGTAATGCATTTGTGGGAAGATACACGGCCAGGCACTTTGAGGGCAGACATGGAGTTGTCGGGTGTGCAGTGGTCGAAGCTGAAAGACCTCTGTTAAGTCCTTCAGTGTTTTGAGGAATGCACACGACTGGTAAGCGCAGACAACGCCATCATAAGCATGAGCATCCCACTTATGCATCTGCTCATGCAAACTTTGACGCACATTAAGGAGCAGGCGTCTGCAGCTGAGGAGGATGAAGAAGAGGAGAAGGGAAGCCTTGATGACAGTCAGCCATTGTCTGCTCCGGGACCACTCCTGGACGAGGTGGAGGAAGAAGAGGAAGAGGATGAGGAGGATGATGATGGGGATGATTATTTAGGGGAGGAGGATGCTTCTCGTGGGGCAAGAGAAAATGTTGGCGTGGCAAGGTCTGGTAAAGGGTTTGTGCGTGACTGGAGGGATGTGGATTTGCCAGAAAGTGCTCCTCCACCCAGCACTCGCAGAGCATCATTGACACATGGAACATTGGCCCACATGTCAGATTATGCCTTGCAGATCCTAAAAAGGGACCCCCACATTGCAAAAATGATGAACGATGATGACTACTGCTTGGCCAACATCCTGGATCCACGCTATAAAGGCAAATTCCAAAACATCATGCCACAGGAGAACCTAGAGCTAATATTGGCTAACAAACAAGCAACTCTGGTAAACCGTTTGTTTGAGGCATTCCCAGCACACAGCAGCGGTGATGGTTCTCCAACGAACCGTAGGGGGCAACATGGAAGAGGTGTTCGTGGTGCACACATCAGAAGTGGTGTTGGAGACAGGGGTTTCATGACCATGTTGTAGACTGATTTTTCAAGTCCCGCTCACCCGACTGGTAATACTGCATCGATTGAAAGTGACAGGAGATAGCAGTTGTCAACTATGGTTACAAACTACTTCTTGTCCCATATCGATGTTCTACCTCACAGGTCATTCCCCTTTGACTATTGGCCTCTAAACTGGACGCCTGGCCTGAATTGGCACAATATGCCTTAAAGGAGCTATCTTGCCCTGCTGCTAGTGTGCTTTTGGAAAGAGTCTTCAGTGCTGCTGGCTCAATCCTGACAGAAAAAAGAACCCGTCTGTCGACCCAAAACGTTGATGATCTAACCTTCATTAAAATGAACCATGCATGGGTTTCAAAGGATTTTGTCCCACCTTCCCCTGATGACACATAGGGTGACAGAAAAATGGCTCGCTTTTGTCCTCCTCTTCCTCAGACTTCTCCAATTCCTCCATTTGCTGCTGCTGAAAGTCCAACATCAACATATGCCATTTTTTAAACCTCCCTAACTGGGCTGCCTCCCCCCCATGGCCAGGGTCACCACCTAGCGCACGCAACCGTGCGAGTGCCATTGCCCTGGGAAGGGAAGCAAAAGACCAGAAAAAGCCATACACCTGACAAATGCTATTGAGAACTCTGCTATTAGAAGTGGAAAGGAAGAACAAAGACGAAAGAATCTAATTAATAAAAATATTGGAGAAAGAGAAACCAATCACAAACTAAAATGTTTCTATACTAATGCACAAAGCATGGGCAACAAACAAGGAGAATTGGAACTACTAACACAGGAAAAGAAATATGATGTCATTGGAATCACTGAAACTTGGTGGGACAATACACATGATTGGAATACAAGACTAGAAGGATACAACTTATTTGCAAGAAACAGACTTGATAAACGAGGAGGGGGTGTCGCATTGTATGTTCGAAACGCGTATATCTGCACAGAGATTAAAGCTTCAGAGACTGGGAGTTCTGTGGAAACTGTTTGGGTAAGAATACAAGGACAGAACAATGGAAAGGACACCATTGTAGGCATTTACTACAGGCCGCCTGTGCAAGCCGAAGATATGGATGAACTCTTTATGCATCAGATGGCCAAGTTCTCCAAAAAATATGACATAGTTGTCATGGGAGATTTCAACTATCCAGACATTTGTTGGGAATCTCTCTCAGGCAAAACTAACAGGTCAAGGAAATTCTTATCCTCTCTTGCTGACAACTTTATCTTCCAAAAGGTAAGGGAGAAAACAAGGGGAACTGCTACCTTGGATCTAATCCTTATAAACAGGGAGGAAATGGTTGAGGAGGTAAAAGTGGCTGGGACCCTAGGAGGTAGCGACCATGCTATTTTAGAATTTTGGATAACTAGAGGCGGAAGACCTGTGAAGACTCAGATGTCAAGGTTAGATTTCAGAAAGGCAGATTTTAAGGGATTCAGAAAGAGAATTGGAGGGATCCAATGGCTGGATATCCTTAAAGACAAAAATGTCCAGGAAGGATGGGAAATCTTGAAAAATGAAATTCTCAAAGCACAGTTGTTAACAATTCCGAAAAGAGGGAAGAATAGGAAGCATTTAAGGAAACCAGGATGGATGAACACAGAACTTAAGCACATGCTAAAAAGGAAGAAAAAAATGTTTATAAAATGGAAAGAGGGAGGCATATCTAAAGAAGAATATAATGCTGTCTGCAGAACCTGCAGGGCACAAATCAGATTATCTAAAGCTGAAAATAAACTGAGGCTTGCAAGAGATGTCAAAAGCAATAATAAAGGATTTTGGGGATATGTCAAAAGTAAAAGAAAAGTCAAAGATGCTATAGGATTTTTACAGGATGAAAATGATGAAATGGAAAGACAGGATGTTGAGAAGGCTGAACTTTTAAATTCCTATTTTGCATCTGTTTTCTCTCAGAAAGGAAATGCAACATCAACTGTTATTCACTGTCCTATTAAGGGAATAGAAGAATCCAGGATATCTATAAACAGAAAGATAGTGAGGAAACACTTAGCTAACCTAAATGAATTCAAGTCTCCAGGTCCAGATGAATTACACCCCAGAGTACTGAAGGAGATAGCAGAAGAAATTTTTGAACCCCTCTCCATAATCTTTGAAAATTCTTGGAGAACAGGAGAAGTGCCAGAAGACTGGAGAAGAGCAAATGTTGTTCCTATCTTCAAAAAGGGGAAGAAGGTGGACCCAGGCAACTATAGGCCGGTGAGTCTGACTTCTATACCAGGAAAGATCTTTGAACAAATTATTAAACAACATGTATGTCAATACCTGGATAAGAATGAAGTGATTAAACAGAGTCAGCATGGGTTTGTAACTAATAAGTCATGTCAGACTAACTTAATTTCCTTCTATGACGGTATCACTGATTGGGTGGATCAAGGAAATGCTGTAGATATAGTATATCTTGACTTCAGCAAAGCATTTGACAAAGTCTCTCATACAATCCTTATTGAAAAAATGACTAAGTATGGAATGGACAAGGCAACTGTTAGGTGGATTCATAACTGGCTTAGTGATCGGACACAAAGAGTGGTCGTAAATGGCTGCACATCCAGTTGGAAGAATGTCTCAAGTGGGGTACCACAGGGCTCTGTCCTGGGCCCTGTATTGTTCAACATCTTTATCAACGATTTAGATGAAGGAATTGAGGGTAAACTGATTAAATTTGCTGATGACACAAAGCTAGGAGGGATAGCTAATACTAGAGAAGAGAGAGAGAGGATTCAAAAAGATTTAAATAAACTGGAGAAGTGGGCAGCAACTAACAGAATGGTTTTTAACAGGGAGAAATGCAAAGTACTACATCTGGGCAATAAAAATGAAAAAAGCATATATAGAATGGGAGGAATAGGGCTAAGTGACAGCACATGTGAAAAAGACTTGGGTATACTAATAGATCACAGACTGAATATGAGTCAACAGTGTGATGCAGCAGCAAAAAAGGCAAATGCAATTCTAGGATGTATTAACAGAAGCATACAGTCTAGATCACGTGAAGTCATTATTTCCCTCTACTCCTCTTTGGTCAGACCTCATCTGGAATATTGTGTCCAGTTTTGGGCACCACATTTTAAAAAAGACATCAACAAACTGGAGCAAGTTCAGAAAAGAGCGACCAGAATGGTGACCGGTCTGCAAACCCTGTCTTATGAGGAAAGGTTGCAGGATTTGGGAATGTTTAGTTTGCAAAAGAGAAGACTGAGAGGAGACTTAATAGCTGTCTACAAATATCTAAAGAGCTGTCACATTGTAGAAGGATCAACTTTATTCTCATTTGCACAAGGAAAGACTAGAAGCAATGGGATGAAACTGAATGGGAGGAGACACAGATTAGATATTAGAAAAAACTTTTTGACAGTTAGAGTGATCAATGAGTGGAACAGGCTGCCATGAGAAGTGGTGAGTTCTCCTTCAATGGAAGTCTTCAAACAGAGGCTGGACAGACATCTGACTGGGATGATTTAGCGAATCCTGCTTTGAGCAGGGGGTTGGACCAGATGGCCCAGGAGGTCCCTTCCAACTGTACGATTCTATGATTCTATGACTCTTGGGCGCCGGCACTGGCACAGAGTCCCTCATAGTGCAATCAAGTGTTTCTGATGGTGGGGGTGCACACCTGCCGCCAGACACACCGGCGTACTATGAGGGGCCCAGTGCCAGTACCGACGCCCATGAGTGGGCCCCCTTGCTTGGGCAGGGCCCCAGCATTTGCAATCTTTACCTCTCCCTGCTCCTCCGCTGTGTAGTCTGGGCTGTCAAATCCTTCCCTGGGACTGCCACTACAAATTTTGTGAACTGATAGATGATGGTTAAGACGTAGCTATTCCCTGTCCTGCTGGCTGGGCTCTAGCTTCAGATGATCAATGGCTTCCATTTCTTATGGACGTTGACTCACAATGAGATGCAGTGGTGGTATATCATCAGCTTTCACAGTTTTCCTACTCACAGACGTGTGACATTCCTGCCCACATTTTTAAATGTTCCCTCTCATGCCAATCCAATAGAATCGCCTACAGCCTGTGGCTTCTGTCTTTTGCACTCCAAAGTTACCTGACAGATCATGATAGGCAGTGAGGACCATGTCTACATCTCTCCCTGTGATCAAAATTTGATGGAGATGAGTAACGGTGATGGGATCAACAGTACTGCGATACAGCAACCCTTTCTTCACAAAGAACTGTTTTCGCTGTCTCCACACGCAAAGTAATTGAGGGTCAGCATCGCCTCTGAGAATTCTCCCGGGAGTTTTTCCCCTGATTAGTAATTCCTAAATTTCTGCAATCACTCGACTTTATGTCTGTACTCTTATGCATCTCGTTTCCTCTTGCGGAGAGTCTGGACTGTCTTACTGAGACAGAAATATATATGAAGATTTAAAAATACCCCAACAGTGTATACTGGTGTACGCTTCAAAAACATTTCCTTTTTTCTACTTTTTAAATCGTTGTCTAATCCATACTGAGGCTGTGAGTGTCTTTGTCGGACTCCGGAAATAAACATGAAGATTTTAAACGTTTAAACTATGCTACTGTATATATACCTGTTATCCGGTGATACTGTACCCTTTCTTAACTTTCTGCAATCTTGTCGAATCCATACTGTGCCTGAGACTGTCTGAGTCTGCCTCCTGATTACAGATGAGTGGTGTTTGAGTGGAACTGTTTGCCAAGTTCAAATTCTAGCTGTTTTGGGCGGTGTTTGATCCGTTCGTCGAACTACAACACTTTGATTAAAATTCGGCTGTTCGAGTTTCCGTTCGAGAACGTTTCGTTAAACAAAAGCATATCTTTTTTTTCACATCAATAATGGTTTTCAATGATAATAGACAGTTTTAGGGCATAGTAGCGGTGTCTGGTAGCCAGCGGTGTAGTACACCTGTGAAGGAGCTACACGTGTGTGTTTCTAATAATTTTTTACCGCATATTGTCCTGAAAATCCTTTTGGGCCTAGTAACTGTTTGCTACTCAGCAGAGGAGCCCACCCGTGAATCGAGCTATGCCGCCTGTTTATAAAAGAACCACCAGTTTTTGACTGCATTTACACCACTTAATACTTTGGACCTAGTAACTGTGTATGCTACTCATCAGAGGAGCCCAGCTGTTAAGCAAGCTACAGAACATGTGGTTTGGACACTTAATTTTTTTTCGAGTGCCCATATACCCATCACACATCCTTCATCTCATAGTCCCATGCCCATATACCCATCATACATATCCTCCATCTCATAGTCCCGTGCCCATATACCCATCATACATAGCCACCATCCCATAGTCCCATGCCCATATACCCGTCATACATATCCTCCATCCCATAGTCCAGTGCCCATATACCCATCACACAGCCTCCATCCCATAGTCCCGTTCCCATATACCCCTCATACATATTCACGATCCCATAGGCCCGTGCCCATATACCCATCATACATATCCTCCATCCCATAGTCCCGTGCCCATATACCCATCATACATATCCACGATCCCATAGGCCCGTGCCCATATACCCATCATACATATCCTCCATCCCATAGTCGAGTGCCCATATACCCATCACACATCCTCCATCCCATAGTCCCATGCCCATATACCCATCATACATATTCGCCATCCCATAGTCGAGTACCCATATACCCATCACACATCCTTCCTCTCATAGTCCCATGCCCATATACCCATCATACATATCCTCCATCCCATAGTCCCGTGCCCATATACCCATCATACATAGCCGCCATCCCATAGTCCCGTGCCCATATACCTGTCATACATATCCTCCATCCCATAGTCCAGTGCCCATATACCCATCACACATCCTCCATCCCATAGTCCCGTGCCCATGTACCCGTCATACATATCCTCCATCCCATAGTCTAGTGCCCATATACCCATCACACATCCTCCATCCCATAGTCAACCATTATGACATCATAATGAGCGGCGGGGCTTGCAACCTGTGATGACATCAGCGTCGCCATGGCAACCATTATGACATCATAATGAGGGGCGGGGCTTAATACACACACACTTTTTCCCCATTATTTAGATAGGGGCAAAATTGTTTGGTGAATTGGAACGCACAGGGTTAAAATTTCACCTCACAACATAGCCTAGGACACGCTCGGGGTCCAGACGTGTGACTGTGCCAAATTTTGTGGCTGTAGCTGCGACGGTGCGGATGCTAATCCCGGACATACATACATACACACACTTACACTTGAGCTTTATATATTAGATTTTTACACTTTTTTTTTAAACTTTATTACAATGTCCCAGGGGGGACATAACTGTCATGTGACAGATCGCTGGTCTGTCACATCACATATCGTTGTGACAGATCAGCGATCTGTCACCGGCAGTGCTGCAGGCATGAGGAAGCCGGCACCCTGCAGGCCCCCGAAGGTCCCCGCCGCCATTTTGGATCCGGGGACCTGCAGGGAAGGAGGCCCCGCAGCAGCGCTGCACATTGCGCTGCTGCGGGGGTCTCAGGGAAGCATGGAGGGAGCCCCCTCCCTCCCGATGCTTCCCTAAATCCCCGGTATACTGCGATCATGTTTGATTGCAGTGTGCCAGGGGTTAATGCTGCGGTGGGGGGCTCAGGGAAGCACGGAGGGAGTCCCCTCCCTGCAGATGCTTCCCTTTAACCCCAGTACACCGCGATCGTGTTTGATCGCGGTGTGCAAGAGGTTAACGTGTCGGGGCGGTCCATGACTGCCCCTGACACATAGTGCCGGGTGTCAGCTGTGATAATCAGCTGACACCCGGCCGTGATCAGCTGCACTCCCCCCGTGAGTGCAGCTGATCGCTATGACATACTATCACGTCCCTGAGAATTAAGTCCCAGGGCACATGGACGGGATAGTACATCATATGGCAGAAAGGGGTTAATATAGTGCTTCTGGTGATGCATTTATCTATTGATGGTGTTTCTGGTGATGTATTCATTTACTGATGGTGGTTCTAGTGACCTTTTAATTTACTGATGATGGTTGTGATACCATTTTTATTTACTGTTGGTGGCTCTGGTAATGTATTAGGCTGTGTGCACTGCATCTGTGTCATCTAAATAGATGTCGCACAGATTTGCATCAAATCCGCAGTGTAGTGCACAGCCAATGCTAGTGAATGGGAAATTAGGGTTTGTTGTGCACATGCTGTGGAAAAATCCACGCAGATTTGCAGAGTTTTTTTTCCACAGCATGTCTATTCTTTTTGCGGATCTGCGGCGTTTCTGCACCCATTGACTTCCATTGAGTCAGGCACATCCGCAGCAAAACCGCAGATGTAAAAAAGATCAGCGGATTTGCTGCGGATGTGGGTGCTAGAAACGCTGCAGATCGGGAATGGGGAAGTTTGTGGGCGGAGACTGTGTGCGTGTCTGTGTGCGGGGGTCTGCGTGTAGTGTGTGTGTGTGTCTGTGTGTGTGCATGTGTCTGCGTGTGTCCCTGTGTGTGCGTGTCTGTGTAAGCAGCCATTGTCTGATGGGACTACTGCTCGCATCTGGCTATGAATGCTCACAGTGATAGCATTGCTGATGATGGGAAAGTAGTCCCATCAGACAATGCATGTGTTCAGTAGTAAAAAATACAAACAAACATGCAGTACATACATATACACAGATAGTACATACAGTACACACAACATATAACATGGAGTACGTACTCACCAATCACCTAGTCCCCGAAGCCCTCGATCTCCTGTAATAAAAATAATAAACCAACCTATACATTACCTTCCCATCGTAGTCCATTTAATATCGAGTGTCCCACGATGATCTCCTGTGTAGAACACTGACATTGGGTGATGTCAGTGCTCTACTGGGGCTCCCGCGATGAACTGACAGGTGGAGGTAATCCTTCGCATTCTATCCCTCCGCTGCCTGGAGAAAGGTCCCCTAACCCTAAGCCTAACCATAATTCTCATGCAGTATTGCTGTAAAGTGAGAGGATGAACTCAGGTAACCTCTTCAGTGATGCACTGCAGGAGCTATTGTCTCCTGTCATTGTATTGTGGGAGGCCCTATAGAGCAGTGACATCACCCGATGTCACTGTTCTATAGGGGAGAGCGTCACTGGACACTCGTTATTAAATGGACTACGTCAGAACAGGGATTATTTGTTTGTTTATTTTTTATTTTTTGCAGGAGATCGAGGGCGTCGCATGGATTAGGCGTCTAATAAATATGGCAAAATTGTGTAGTGTTTTATTTAATTAAAAGATTTTTTCTGGCTGTGTCTTTTTTTTAAACCCTTAAGAACTATAGGATTAGCAATGGATAAGTGTCTTATTGATGCCTCTCCATTACTAACCGGGCTTGATGTCACCTTACAATACAAAGGTGACATTAACTCCTTATTATCCCATATGCCACCGCTACAGGGCAGTGGGATCAGAGAGGCTAAGTGCTGGAATTGGCGCATCTTACACATGCGCCATTTCTGGGGTGGCTGGGGGCCAATAACCATGGTCCCTTACTAGGCTATGAATATCTGCCCCCAGTCGTCAGCTTTCCCTCTCTGGCACAGAAAATTGAGCAGGAGCCCACGCCATTTTTTTTCCCTTTTTTTTCAAAATTAAACATTGTTAATTAATAAACTTCAGCCTTGGTATTACAGTGGGGAAAAAAGTATTTAGTCAGCCACCAATTGTGCAAGTTCTCCCACTTAAAAAGATTAAAGAGACCTGTAATTGACATCATAGGTAGACCACAACTATGAGAGTCAAAATGAGAAAAAAAAAAATACAGAAAATCACTTTGTCTGATTTGGCAAGATTTTTTTTTGCAAATTATGGTGGAAAATAACTATTTGGTCATTAACAAAAGTTCATCTCAATATTTTGTTATATATCCTTTGTTGGCAATGACAGAGGTCAAGCTTTTTCTGTAAGTCTTCAGAAGGTTGGCACACATTGTTGGTGGTATGTTGGCCCATTACTCCATCCAGATTTCCTCTAGAGCAATGATGTTTTAAGCCTGTCACTGGGCAACACGGACTTTCAAAACCCTCCAAATGGCTAGGCCACTCCAGGACCTTCATATGCTTATTACGAAGCCACTCCTTCATTGCCCTGGCTCTGTGATTGGGATCATTATCATGCTGAAAGACCCATCCACATTTCATCTGCAATGCCCTTGTTGATTGAAGGAGGTTTGCACTCAAAATCTCACGATACATGACCCCATTCATTCTTTCATGTACACAGATCAGTCATCCTGGTTCCTTTGCAGAGAAACAGCCCCAAAGCATGATGTTGCCACCCCCTTGATGCACTGTAGGTATGGTGTTATTTGGATGCAACTCAGCATTCTGTCTCCTCCAAACACGATGAGTTTTGTTTCTACCAAACAGTTCTACTTTGGTTTCATCAGACCATATGACATTCTCCCATTACTCTTCTAGATAATTCAAATGCTCTCTAGCAAACTTCATATGGGCCCGGACATGTACTGGCTTAAGCAGGGGGACACGTCTGGCACTGCAGGATCTGAGTCACTGGCAGCGTACTTTGTTACGGTGGTCCCAGTTTTATGCAGGTCATTCACTAGGTCCCCCGTGTGATTCTGGGATTTTTGCTCACCGTTCTTGTGATCATTTTGACCCCATGGGGTGAGATCTTGTGTGGAGATCTATATATCTATCCATAGATCTATATATCTATAGATCTATGGATAGATATATCTATGGATAGATAGATATATCTATAGATAGATTGATAAACTGTATCTATGGATAGATAGATCTATAGATATAGATCTATCTATCGTTCTATCTATAGATCTATCTATCTTTCTATAGATCTATCTATCTATCTAAATAGAAAAGACAGCAGCACAAACTTGAGCAGATTTTGGGTGCAATACTTCCTGAGTAATGCGGTTGTCCAATGCAAAATATATATGCAAAAAAATCAAGCAGCACTCCAGTTCAAGGAAAAATTGTGGGCTTTAATCCAGCAGCAAGTGGTGCAATGTTTTGACCTCACAGCACGGTCTTTGTCAAGCAAAGACCGTGCTGTGAGGTTGAAACGTTGCACCACTTAGTTCTGGATTAAAGCCCCCAACTTTTCCTTGAACTGGAGTGCTGTTTGATTTTTTCCATCTATCTATCTATCTATCTATCTGTCTGAGTGTAATGTAAGGTAGTGCTTGTCATTAAGGTAGGGGACACTCGCTAGGCAGCCAAATAACCAGGTCCGGCACAGGTTTCTCATATAACTCCAACAGTCCATGCGGTTTATTAGGCATCATAAACCATGAACAGCAACAGAAAGTTCATATAAAACAGCATAGCGTCCATGACAGAGCTCTCCTCTGTTATCCCTTTGGTCACACAGGCTTTGTTACATCCACTACACAGGCTCTCTGGCCTCACAGTTATATCCACTCTTCGGGTTACCTTATAGCTGCTTCTCAGTGCAGGCGTTCATTCCCACTCCTGGGAACTCTCACACATGCAGCCATGATAGCATCCTCACATGCAGTCAGAAAGGCAGACATATCTTCCTCCGCACGAGACCTTCCATACGGACCAACCGGGTGCAAGCATTCACCCATGTGACCTACCCTGGCCACCTTATATGGTCCGTAGCCACACCCACCGGATCACATGGCTATGACCTCATCACAGGTCCTTCAATCATTCATACACATATACTTTACTATGGCGTTCTAGACACCCGCCCCTAGGTGGGTTTGTTGGTGATTGATCCCACCCATCTCACCAATCACCTGAAGACTTCTTCCTAACAGATTGGAACGAAAGATCAGCTCTGCTGATCAGCACATAATCCAGCCTTCATCCCAAGGCCACCCACCTTGGGATACATAAAGGTCATTTAGGACCCTGCTTCTGTTACCACTCTGGACATGGCTATCCATCCGTCCTGGGACACCCACACAGCGCCCCCTAGCGGACACAGTGGTCACTACACCACAGTAAACGTGCATTCTTCAATGGAGTATGCAAAATAAGAGGTTGGACAAAGAAATGACATCACAACTCTTTTACTTAAAATAATAGATCTTTATTTAGCTTACAAAAATGCATACAAATGCGCATGAAAAAAAAAAACACATCAAATCCGCATTTTCTGCCAAGAGATGCAGATTCTGTGCAGAAAATTCTGCAGGCAAATCTGCAACATGTACATACCCTTAGTGTACTGATGATGATTCTTGTGATGAATACTGCATCAGAACCATCATCACTATGAACCACTATCCATACAGGAATATGGCATCAGAACCACCTTGAGTTTTGCTGCAAACTGTATTTGTTGCACATCATGCGTATCACTTTATAATGGAGTCTATTTTGCTTCTGGGTCACCCTCCCAGGGCTGTGGGGTACTCAGTACCGGGCTGGTCCTTCAGAGGGGAAGGTCACAGCAGCGGTAACCCGGTCCGTGGCCCTGGGTGCCCATGTAAAAGGGGAATGAGTGGTTGAATAAAGTTTATGAATGATTCGTGACACCACCTTTGGTGTTCGGCAAAGAAGATGTTAAGCCGACGCTGCATGCAGATCATCTGGGACTGATGGTGTAGTGCAGCTATGATGTTGTAGCCCTCCACAGACAGGGCTGTAGTCCCAGGGCAGTGTAGATAAAGGGTTAGGAAGAAGGTGCAGTGTTTGGCACAGAGATGTAGCAGTGCGGAGGATGTTGCAGGAAGGAGGCAAGGACACAACAGGGTGCAGTTTCTTTACCTTTACTTGGCAAACGCAGTCCAGGGTCCTGGTTACAGATGGCACAGGAGCAGGCTAGTCTGGAAGCAACTCGGGTATCTCTCTATCAGATGGGTTGTGTAGTCTCCTTCCTAGCGCTGGCTTGAGGTACATGCAGTACATTGTTACACTGAAGTTCCTCCTTCTTATCTTCTCTTAGAACTACCTGATATGGCAGACAGCTGTAGCCCTCTATCTCTCTTGACTCACCAGTCGCTGTTGTGCCTCCGAGTCTTAGGTGGGAGTAGAGCATTTACAGCTTCCTACTCCTCTGGTTTCTGTTGCAGGACCTTCCGTATCCATACAACCGTGGAGACCAGGCTCCAGATCATGCGCTTTCTCTAGGAGGGAGCTCTCTGTACTCAGCTCAACCCCCAGCTTCTCTCCACACATCTACACACGTTGCCCTCCTCACACTAACTAACTATTTCCCCTCCTGGCCCTCAGAGCGCGCTTCTCCCCCAATCCTGGTTCAGAGCTCCCTCTGCTGGCCTGGAGTGGGAACGTGTTGCATGTCAATGATTAACTGCTAGAGAGACCCTTCCTTGCTTCCAAGCATGACATCACCCTCCCTGGAGGAAGGCAATGCCATTGTGGCGCCCATACTCCTGGGGGCGCCACACTTCCAATAAGATATTCACCAAATTCCGCACACCTTAATTGAAACCAAACAGCCCCCATTATAGTTAAGTAGTATTAGTTTCCATGACTGTCCTTGGTTTTGACATTTAAAATGTAGGATTTACACTCTGGTATCGTGTATATGGCCTGCAAGCAATTAATGATTCCATATCTAACACAGTCCCTGTTGAAAACACACTTCCTATTGAGTCTCACCATTAAAGTACACCACTTTTTTTTACTTTCGCTGGTATTTTTTGGTGATACAGGTGACAATTTTAGAGGAAGTGGTCATTAAAGTTTGTTACCTGACCCATCGGAGGGGGATGCAGGTGCGTAAGGCCTGGATCACACATCCGTTTTTAGACATCCGTCAAAAGCCGCCATTTTGCCAAAAAAACGGATCCGCTTTTTTTGGTGGATCCGTTTTTTTTCCCATAGACTTGCATTAGTGGCTAAAGCGGATCTGTCCAAAAAACGGATCCGTTAGCATCCGTTTGTGGCAAAACTGAAATGGATCCATTTTTTCACACTTTGTCGGACGTCAAAAAACGGATGTGTGAAACAGGCCTTAGGGGTTCTTTTAGTCTCTGGCCCATTCCTTTACATGGGTGCTGTGGGTTCACATGGGGGAGGGATGCCATTGGGTTGATCTGTCACGGGCACCAAAGTACCCTGTCGCTGCTCTGGTTGTAAGCATTTTGGAAGAGAGGAAAATGAGGCAACAATCTGACAGATGTCGACGGTGGTAAGAGCACCAGGTCAGGAATGCTGACTACACATAAAAAATATATAGTCATGTTTTATGTCTGAGAGCAAGGAGGTACAGTCAAAGTAGCATTAATATGTACAGTGGGGCAAAAAAGTATTTAGTCAGTCAGCAATAGTGCAAGTTCCACCACTTAAAAAGATGAGAGGCGTCTGTAATTTACATCATAGGTAGACCTCAACTATGGGAGATAAACTGAGAAAAAAAATCCAGAAAATCACATTGTCTGTTTTTTTTCATTTTATTTGCATATTATGGTGGAAAATAAGTATTTGGTCAGAAACAAAATTTCATCTCAATACTTTGTGATATATCCTTTGTTGGCAATGACAGAGGTCAAATGTTTTCGGTAAGTCTTCACAAGGTTGCCACACACTGTTGTTGGTATGTTGGCCCATTCCTCCATGCAGATCTCCTCTAGAGCAGTGATGTTTTTGGCTTTTCGCTTGGCAACACGGACTTTCAACTCCCTCCAAAGGTTTTCTATAGGGTTGAGATCTGGAGACTGGCTAGGCCACTCCAGGATCTTGAAATGCTTCTTACGAAGCCACTCCTTCGTTGCCCTGGCGGTGTGCTTTGGACCATTGTCATGTTGAAAGACCCAGCCACGTTTCATCTTCAATGCCCTTGCTGATGGAAGGAGGTTTGCACTCAAAATCTCACGATACATGGCCCCATTCATTCTTTCATGTACCCGGATCAGTCGTCCTGGCCCCTTTGCAGAGAAACAGCCCCAAAGCATGATGTTTCCACCACCATGCTTTACAGTAGGTATGGTGTTTGATGGATGCAACTCAGTATTCTTTTTCCTCCAAACACGACAAGTTGTGTTTCTACCAAACAGTTCCAGTTTGGTTTCATCAGACCATAGGACATTCTCCCAAAACTCCTCTGGATCATCCAAATGCTCTCTAGCAAACTTCAGACGGGCCCGGACATGTACAGGCTTAAGCAGTGGGACACGTCTGGCACTGCAGGATCTGAGTCCATGGTGGCGTAGTGTGTTACTTATGGTAGGCCTTGTTACATTGGTCCCAGCTCTCTGCAGTTCATTCACTAGGTCCCCCCCGCGTGGTTCTGGGATTTTTGCTCACCGTTCTTGTGATCATTCTGACCCCACGGGGTGGGATTTTGCGTGGAGCACCAGATCGAGGGAGATTATCAGTGGTCTTGTATGTTTTCCATTTTCTAATTATTGCTCCCACAGTTGATTTCTTCACTCCAAGCTGGTTGGCTATTGCAGATTCAGTCTTCCCAGCCTGGTGCAGGGCTACAATTTTGTTTCTGGTGTCCTTTGACAGCTCTTTGGTCTTCACCATAGTGGAGTTTGGAGTCAGACTGTTTGAGGGTGTGCACAGGTGTCTTTTTATACTGATAACAAGTTTAAACAGGTGCCATTACTACAGGTAATGAGTGGAGGAAAGAGGAGACTCTTAAAGAAGAAGTTACAGGTCTGTGAGAGCCAGAAATCTTGATTGCTTGTTTCTGACCAAATACTTATTTTCCACCATAATATGCAAATAAAATGAAAAAAAAACAGACAATGTGATTTTCTGGATTTTTTTTTCTCAGTTTGTCTCCCATAGTTGAGGTCTACCTATGATGTAAATTACAGACGCCTCTCATCTTTTTAAGTGGTGGAACTTGCACTATTGCTGACTGACTAAATACTTTTTTGCCCCACTGTATGTCAGGACCCAGGTTGTCCCAATAATACACAGCCACTGCTGACCTGTTTTCTTCCCATAACACATGAAGGTGCCATCTCTTTTGTAGGTGCAAACCCTACAGTCTACATAATATGAAAGATTTTGTGATTCAGCAACACCATTCAAAATCTGTGAGGCACATAAAAGGGTTATCCAGTATTTTTTTAAACTAGCTCTAGGAAAGGCCATCAATATTAGATTGGTTGGGGTAAACTCTAAATACATATCCAATCCACTTCTCTATTTTGCACATAACAATAGTTACATAATTGTGACAAAGTCACTGTCAAAGTACTGGAGGGGAGATATGTTTCTCTGACGCTACTAGCGTCAGTCAAACCTGGAAGTTTGCTCCAGCACAATAAGTGCTGAGAGGGGTGAATCAGCCATTTTAAGGGCTAGGTTTTTAAGTGAACAACTGAACAGCATGTGAGTGGCTGTTCACCATATCTGATTCCCAGGGTGGTGTTTAGAAGCTAAATACTCCAGAGTGGTACTCATGTTTACAGTAAACTGAACTGTGAGTTTTTGGTAGTTCTGAGCGGGTGAATCCCTGCAGCCATACAGACTGTATACCATTTTGTTTTGGTTTCCTGGTTTGCTCGAAGGGCCGTGTTTATTTTCACTTTGCACTGGTTTATGCACATGTATATAATAAACCAGTGGAAAATTTAAATAGACAGTGTTCCTGTGTCTACCTCCAAGTACAGCCGAGTGAGCCGATCTACCACACAATCCACAGTTCTGCACATAACATAGTCCACTGTTCTGCACATAACACTTACAGAATCCACAGTGCTGCACATAGCACGCAATCCACTGTTCTGCACATACTGCTTACACAATCCACTGTCCTGCATATAACAATACTAACACAATCCACTGTTCACTGTTCTGCATGTAACTGTACTACCACAATCCACTGTTCTGCACACAACACTTACACAATCCACCGTTCTGTACATAATAATACTAACACAATCCACTGTTCTGCACATAACACCTACACAATTCACTGATCTGCACATAACAATTAGGCTAGTTAAAACCCATCAAATGCAATCCTATGGGATTCCGCAGTTGCTGTGCCAATGCTGCGGATTTTTCTGCTGCGGAATCGCATTGCGGAAAAATCCGCAGCATGTCCATTAATTTTGCGGAATTGCGGCGATTCCGCCGCCATAGGATTGCATAGAAGCGCTCACTTTACGCATGTGACTATGCCCACCATGCGTAAAGTGAGCGTTTCATATGTGGATGGTACCCAGGGTCTGGAGGAGAGGAGACTCTCCTCCATGCCCTGGGTACCATATTCCTGTTAAAAATAGAATTAAAATAAAAAATAGGGTTATACTTACCCTCTGCTGTTCTTTTGGGGAACAAGAAGCCACTTAGCTTTTCCAGATCCTTTGTGCTACCAGTAATGTCGAAGCCCCCTATATTTCCATTAACAGAAGATGAACCTGAGTTAGGATTTGATTTTGTTTGTGGAATGATTTGAAGCTTTTATTGGAAACATTTTACATAACGTTTAGGATCACATTTATCCGACGCTGACCACTTATTTTGGGTTTTCCATCTAAATCTCCGAGTGACGTGACGGATGAAACCCCTGAGGGATCCATTCACTATACTGAGGCAGCAGAGTTACTCTGGACTCTGTCTGGCCTCTGTTCAGCGGTGTCCATTTCAAAAGTGCACAAAACTGTGGCCAACGGCACTTTTATGTAATCCTAAAAAGACTGACACCGGTGGATCATATTGACTCCATCTGTCTCATTATTGGGAATCTTCCGCCAGAGGTTCTGTCTGAATCATGTATTTCAGAGATTTACATGAAAATCCTGGTGTAAGCGCTCAACGCAGAGCGCATGATAAATGTAAGTCTTACTGCAATCTTTGGGAAACAGAATGAAAAAATCAACAGCATGTGAAGAATTGTTTTTATTTATTTTTTATGCTGTTCCTCATGTGGAACAAGTGATTAGGTGACTTTATTCTTCAGGTCGGTGCGATTACAGCGATACCAGATTTTTGTTTGGTTTTATGTTTGGCTGTGGTCACTAAAAGACGCTTTTTACTGCGAAAACTAGTTTTTGTGTCACCATATTTTGATAGCTATAATTTTTCTTATTTCGGTCAACAGAATCATGTGAGGGCTTATTTTTGGCGAGACGAGCTGACTAGAGTTGAGCGACAAGGGTCGGATCGGGTTTCATGAAACAAAATTTGAGTCGGATGAAACTGGTCCGACTAGGGCAAAAAAAGTCGGACTTTCGTCCGAAACCCGACCCAATGCAAGTCAATGGGGCATAAAAGTCGGCATTGAGTGGATGAATGCCATCCGCTAGTAAAATTGGTAAGGCAGCTTTAGTCTTTGGGTCAGTGCAATTACAGCGATACCGGATTTGTATCTTTTTTTGTTTTGGCGCTTTTACACAAAAATTATTTTATAGAAAAAATAATTATTTTTGCATCACTTTATTCTGTAAGCTATAACTTTATTTTTCTGCTGATGGAGCTGTATGGTGGCTTGTTTTTTTGCGGGACAAAATGACGTTTTCAGCGGTACCATTTTTATTTACTTCCTGTTGATTGCGTTTTATTGCACTTTTTGTTCGGTGGTAATAAATGATGACAATGCATTTTTTTGCATAGTTTTTTGTTTATTTTTTTAAGGGGTTAACTAGTAGGACAGTTTTATAGAGCGGGTCGTTATGGATGCGGCAGTACCAAATGTGTACTTTTATTGTTTTTTTATTTACATAAATGTATTTATTTTTAACATTTTTATTTATTTATTTTTTATTTGGGGATTTTTAAGCCCTTACTGCCATTGGACGTTATAGTACGTCCAATGGCAGTACCCTTGCTTTTATGAGGGCTCCGGCGGTGAGCCCACATCAAAGCCGGGACATGTCCGCTGTTTTGAACAGCTGACATGTGCCCGCAATAGGTGCAGGTGGAATCGCGATCCACCCGCGCCTATTAACTAGCATCACTAGATCTGAGCATCGCCTCTATGTAGCAGAGCCGATCAAGCTATGGCAGCTTCTAGCCTCCCATGGAGGCTATTGAAGCATGCCAAAAGTTAAAAAAAAAAAAATGTTTTTAAAAATATGAAAAAAATAAAATAAAAGTTTTAATCACCCCCCCTTCGCCCCATTCAAAATAAAACAATTTAAAAAAAATCACACATACACATATTAGGTATCACCGCATTCAGAATTGCCAAAATCTATCAATAAAAAAAAGGTTTAACCAGATTGCTAAACGGCGTAGCGAGAAAAAAATCAAAATGCCAGAATTGTTTTTTTTGGTCGCCACGACATTGCATTAAAATGCAATAACGGGCGATCAAAAGAACGTGTCTGCAGAAAATTAGTATAATTAAAAACGTCAACTCCGCTTGCAAAAAATAAGCCCTCACCCAACCTGAAATCACGAAAAGTGGAGACGCTACTGGTCTTGGAAAATGGCACAATTTTTTTTTTTTTTAGCAAATTTGCATTTTTTTTTCACTACTTAGATAGAAAATAAAAAAGAACCTAAACATGTTTGTTGTCTATGAATTTGTAATGACCTGGAGAATCATAATGGCAGGTCAGTTTTAGCATTTAGTGAACCTAGCAAAAACGCCAAACAAAAAACAAGTGTGGGATTGCACTTTTTTTGCAATTTCTTCGCACTTGGAATTTTTTTTCTCGTTTTCGAGTATACGACATGGTGAAACCAATGAAGTTGTTCAAAAGTACAACTCGTCCCGCAAAAAATAAGCCCTCACAAGGCCATCTTGACGAAAATATTTTTACAGGGACACATGACCATTTTCTCCACGACCGAGAAAAATGGTCCTATTACTTATTGATCAGAGTTTGAGTTACATTGATCAGGGTTTGATTCAGGCTGTGTGCCCACGTTGCATTTTTTAAGCGTTTTTGATGCGTTTTTCAGGGTCAAACCGCATCAAAAACGCTTAAAGGAAGCATCCCATTCATTTTAATGCATTTTGGCCTTTTTGTGCCAATAGATGCGTTTTTTACCGCTAAGAAAACGCTTAGCGGTAAAAAACACAGCATGTTCATTAATTTCCGCTTAGGTCCGCGTTTTTGGCTATTTCCTATAGCCCAGAAGACGCGCGGAAAAAAATGCATCAAAAACGCGCGTTTTTTTCCGCAAAAATCGCGTGTTTTTTTCCGCGCGTTTTCTGAGATGGAGACCCATTTCCTGAGCGTTTAAAAACGCTTACGTGGGCACATAGCCTTAGGGTAATATTCTTTTTTCTCCACGTCTAAGAAAAACTGATAAGTTTCTTCTCTTCCAATCTGTCCATGAAAATCAGACTGTACTTGGATGTCATGTGAGTGTAGTCTGATTTTTTTATGGACCCATAGACTTGCATTGCCAATTTTGATCTGACAATAGGATCAAAATTGGGCATGTCCCTGATTTTTCTGTGGACCACTCTGTCTGAAGAAAAAAAATTGGCCATGTGCACAGCCCCATAAAATATCATAGGTACAAGTGCTATTCATGAAAACAACAGGTAGCACTTGTCCAAGTAATTTGGTCATGTGCACGAACCCTTAGGCTGGAGTCACACTAACCTGCACAAAATACGGTCAGTATTTTACATGCGTAATACGGATGACAGACCCCTAATTAGTGCTCCGTATGTCATCCGTAATCAAGGTGTGGTCGCGTATTTTGCGCATGTCAGCATCCGTATGTAATCCATATGGCATCCGTATGGCGAGATTTTCTCGCAGGCTTGCAAAATGGACATATAATGGAGCCCTATGACAGGGTTTCTAAAGACACCTGGTGCGTATTTCTCGCAAGTCACATGTGTGGTCCGTGTGTAATCTGTATTTTTTACGCACCCATAGACTTGCATTGGCGTATTACGGCCGTAGTACGCTGACAATCGCAGCATGCTGCGAGTGGCACGGAGCGTAGGATACTGAGGAGAAATATATGCCTGGTGCGAGTGACCCCATAGAAAATCATTGGTCCGTGTCTAATGCGTGCTTTTTGCGCCTCTCACTCTCCCGTATTCCTCGCCAGTGTGACTCCGGCCTTAAAGTGTTGCGCAAGTGTGGATCAGTAAAAACAATGAGAGGGATATGTCACAGAAGCACCACGATCTCTCTCACAGCTGACTGGCCGCAATTAAGTAAAACATAAAAGCAAAACAGTTTTACCCCTTAACTACTGCTATGACCATTTTTATTCTAAAGATCATTTTGGAAAGCCCTTAATAAACCAAAAAGCAGAGAGTGAATTATTCTATAAATTCTACTCAAACAGAGAATTCTGACACTGCCATGAGAAATAATGAATGAAATCAGCAGCTCCACTCATCTAATGTGTGTGTGAATGTCTTTTTGGGGGGCTATTTATAGTAGAATTTATAACCAATAAATGCATGGACCGTAAAACACATAACAATAAGCGATAGTCTAAGTGAATAAATTAGTAAAAATAGAGAAATTGTTATAACCGTGTTCTATTTCCAATACATTCTACCATTCAGAAAGCCAAATAAAGATTAGGTGCTTTACAAATTACCATATTGAATTTCTTGCATTGATTTCTGTACCAATTCAAGCCTATATGAGTTTTGTGAACTACATACTGACTGATCCTATTTTTTAGGCTTTTGCATGTGGTAAAAATAGAAACTTCAATTAAAAAAATTATTTCACAATAATACCTATTCTAAACTTATTTATTTGCATTATTAAATGTTTTCTTTTAATTTCAGGAATTCGTAATGATTGTCGTGTTCGGTTTGGAATATATTATTCGAATATGGTCTGCTGGTTGCTGCTGTCGCTATCGAGGATGGCAGGGAAGGTTAAGATATGCCCGAAAACCATTTTGCGTAATAGGTAAGCATGTTCATTTTATAGGTATGGCACAAATGATTAAGGAAGAGTTCCAGTTGTTGACTTAAAGGGAATATTCAGGATTTGTACTATTTTTTGATATGGGGCTAAGTACTAACAGGCAAATTTTTGCTAACAACCTGTCAGGCTATGTGCACATGTAGTTTGGAGAGCTGCGGATTTTTCAGCGCGGATTTGTAAAAATCCGCAGGTCAAAAGTCCTGCGGTTTACCTGCGGATTAGCCTGTGGTTTAGCCATGCGGTTTCACACCTCACAATGGATAAGGTGTGAAACCACAGCAGAATCCGCACAAAGAATTGACATGCTGCGGATTGTAACCCGCAGCAAATCCGCGCGGGTTACGCAGCGTGTGCACATAGCCTTAGTTCTGTCCTGTGCTGATCTCTGCTGCCTCAATGTGGTCATGGTCCGCTTTTGACAGCAATTCTGCGCCGTCTGCTGATGTCACGTAGACAGAACAGTATCTTCTCTTCCATTCTGCCCTGCTGACTGTGACTCTTTGACAATATCATGCTGATTGACAACTGGCTCCCCACTGCCAAAACCTAAACTTAAACCTATACTAAAACCTGGAAGACAAGAAGCTGTTCTCTTGACGAGTGGTGTATTGAAGCAGCAGAATCACTGGGAGAAATTGTCCCTTTGCAGAACATGCTAGTAGTTAACTAGTACCTGAATGTTACTTCTGAGCCCCATGCACAAAAATAATAAAAGTCCTGGGTAACCCCTTTAATGGATAAAGTATTGTGACAGGATCACTGGCGCCGTATATGAGTGGAGATATGTGTCACAAAGGTTATTATCTTGCGTGATGTGAAACCCATACTTTTTCTCCAGCATGATACATGCTGAGAGTAAATGAGTAATTGTCAAGGGCCTGGTTATCATGGTGAGTGGGTCAGAGATGGGCGGGACTCCTACTCACCATATTTCCACCTCAAGGGTGTGGTTGGAGCGAGTTAAATGTCCAGCCACTGTTTTTTTTCTGTCTGTGCTGTTTTGGAGGAAGGAAGCCTCCAGACTAGAGTTGCGCGAAACGGGTCGGTCAAATTCATAAGTCACCGACTTTCACTGAAGTCGAGTTTCTTGAAACGAAACCCGACCATAGCGTGAGGTTGGCCACGAGGTCGGCAACCAGAGCGCCAAAGTCGCGTTTCAAATGATGCTTCCAGCGCCCTTTTTCAGCCAATGATGGAGGACGCACACTGTGGGCAATGCGATGACATGGGCATCGGTCACCACCATCTTTGAGAAGGGCATGCAAGTGATTGGCTTGCTTTGTGTGGCGTCACAGGGGCTATGAAAGGGCGTGCACGCCAACCGCCATCTTACTTCTGCTGATAGTAGCATTAGGGAGAGCTGCTGATGATGATTCTGAATAAGGGAGAGCGTTAGGTGGGGAAGAAGAACAAAAAAACTGCTTCTGCTGGTAGCGATTTTCACTGTACAACACTACAGTTTGTGTGCAGTGACAGGGGAGGCTATATTTTTTGTGCATCAGCTCTGTTGGTTATTAGGCTGCCTTATAAGGCTCCCTGATAGCTGCATTGCTGTTTGCACACTGCTGTGCAAACTGCTTTTTTAAAAGCAAAAATACTTTTCTTCCTCATTTCTGCACAGTTACCAAGCGTTCATTTTTCCACACTTTTGTGTGCAGCAGTCCTGCTTATTAGGCTGCCTGCTGCCATACTTGGACTACTTGGACTGAGAGCATCATTGTCAGCCTCCTAAAATCTCTAGGGAGCTTCCAATTCTCCCCAATACTATATACACACCTAGTACTTTGTCATACACCAGCCAATTTCAGCCTGTTACATTGAGGTGTAATCTATAGTGGGCCTGAGATAATAGTTCAGCCTCCTAAAATCTCTAGGGAGATTCAAATTCTCCACAATACTATATACACCTTGTACCTTGTCATACACCAGCCAATTTCAGCCTGTTAAATTGAGGTGTAATCTATATTGGGCCTGAGATAATAGTTCAGCCTCCTAAAATCTCTAGGGAGATTCAAATTCTCCCCAATACTATATACACCTTGTACCTTGTTTTACAGTACCATATAGCTGGTGGTATTTTGGGTACATTTTTCCAAAAATGAGGAAGTATGGTGGAAGAGGCCGTGGAAGTGGGCGGGGGTTGCCAGCTGGTACTGATGGTGGTGGGGGTGGTAGTGCATCTGCTGGTAGTGGCAAAAGCACAATAGCACCTAAGGCAGGAGGTGTTGAGCCTGTGTCATTGTCTGGCTCCACAAGGACTCGAAGGCTCCCTTTTCTGGGAGTAGGTAAACCACTTTTAAAGCTGGAACTTCAGGAACAAGTTTTGTCTTACATTGCTGACACAGCCTCCAGCTCTATCGCCTCCTCTTCTGAAGTTTCAAAAAATAAAAGCACTGAGTCGTCAGTGGAGGCTCCTGGTCAGGAACAACACCTTTCCTTGTGTCCTTCACCCCTACCAAAAGTGAAGGATGCGGCAGGCCACACTACAGATTACTCCATGGAGCTCTTTTCACATACCATGCCTGGGTTATCAAGTCAAATCGTGAATTCCCCAGTCCAAGATGAATCTGACATGGCGTGCACTGATGCACAGCCACTGCTAGATTTTTCTGCTGGTACATTCACTCAGAGCACTACATTGTCCTGAGCATTCCCCAAGAGGGCACTTACAAGATTAAAGTATATGGCGCTGGCTTCCCCGTCGCCCCAACGCACGTTTCGCTTCTTCATCAGGCGTTGGGGCGACGGGGAAGCCAGCGCCATATATTTTAATCTTGTAAGTGCCCTCTTGGGGAATGTCTTTTTAGTCACACACCACTTTTTGGGATTATGAGGTATTTACTAATAGTGTAGCGATACAATTTGGGCACTTAAGCTCTATATAAAATAGTAGATAGGCTATGCCTGTTTCCATTATGGAAAGATCCTATTAGTCCTGATAAGTTTATATGGATTTAATCCCAATGTGTTTATTGACATTTTAGTATAGCATATATATGATGTCTCTCCGTGATATACTATTTAGTATTTCTTATAGTACTTTATGAATGTATGCTAATTTGGGCAATTGTGCAATATTGGCTCCCTGTTTTGGATAGCAGTGTCCTTGTCAATTCTTGTTTCATTATATACTGTATGGTATGCTATTGAATTTAATAAAATTTGTAATTTTTGGCAATTTATACTTTTTTCTTGTGGTTTATGAATTATACTCAGTTGTGCCTCCTGGCACACACTCTGATCCTGTGCTCTGTCTTATACTCAGTTGTACCTCCTGGCACACGCTCTGATCCTGTGCTCAGTCTTGTGCTCAGTTGTGCCTCCTGGCACATGCTCCGATCCTGTACTCTGTTATACCTCCTGGAACACCTGCTGCCTAACTCAGTACTCTGATGTGCTCCTTTGCACGTGTCCTGCTTTGCTCACACCCCGACATGCTGGTCGCTGCATGCCATATGTGCTCTCGTGTATCCGTCTTGCACTATCTTGTAGCTAACGCACTCCCTTTTACACGCCTTATGTTCCCGAGTACTCTCTGTGCCTCTGTACACTCACCCTGTTCCGTCCTGTACACCACGTGTCCCTGTGTCCATGCTTTACACGTTCCTGCAGACACACTCACTCGTGTCTCCTGTGAGCCGGCCACCTGGTGTCAGCAGTCGTGGTACCTTACCCCCCTTGGGCTTGCCCCTGACACTCCCTGTATAGGGGGTGGTCCTCACTAGGTCAGCTCGCCCTGAACGGGTTGGTGCCATGATACAGAGGGTCCACTCCAGGAGTCATCACAGTATAATCAGGTCTTGGACCCGCTGGTACCACGGCTCCCGTCCGAAAGGAGCTGGTGTTCCTCCGGGAAAACCAGACTAGGATTATGTCATTTCTTAAGTCCATGGAGTCCCGTTTATCTGCCTTTCAGTCCTCTGACCCTGGGAATGCTTCCCAGTTGGCCAGCCTCCAGCAAGAACTCACGCAGCAACGAGACACCCAGGCCCATATCCTCAACTATATGGCGTCGGTAGATAATCGGCTCCTTTCCATACAATCCGTTTCTGCCCAGTCCTCGGCCCCGCACCCGCTGCCGCGCTTATGCAAGCCACCCCGATATAGCGGTGACCCTAAGTTTTGTCGAGGATTTTTGAACCAATGCCGGTTACATTTTGAGCTTTTACCGCAGCACTATCCCAACGAGCATGCCAAAATTGCATTTATTGTTTACCACTTAGAAGGGGAGGCATTAGCATGGGTGAATCCCCTCTGGGAACACAATGATCCACACATCTCTCAGCTTTCCACCTTTTTGGACACCTTCCGCAAGGTGTTCGACGAGCCGGGTCGTCTGGCTTCTACCACCGAGTCCCTCTTTAACCTCCATCAGGGTACCCTATCGGTGGGACAGTATGACATCCGTTTACGAACCTTGTCCTCCGAACTCGCTTGGAACAACGAGGCCCTTGTAGGGATCTTTTGGCGTGGTCTGTCCGGTCGGATCAAAGATGAACTGGCAGGTCGGGATACTCCCACCTCTTTAGAGGATCTGATCTCTCTGGCGACACGCATAGACCTGCGGTTCCAGGAGCGTGCCCGTGAATCAGCCAGAGAGAGAAGGCCTTCTTGTCTCCCGTCGACTACCCACAGACCTCTCCACTCGCGCCCCGTGCCTTCTGCGACCTCCGTCTCAGAGCCTATGGAGGTGGACCGTTGCAAGTCGGCCGAACAGCGTCTCGAGGAGAGGTTTACTCTTGGTCTCTTCCTTTACTGTGGGAGTTCCTCTCATCTCCTTCATTCCTGTCCCAAGAAGCCGGGAAACTTCTCCACCTAGGATTGTTAGGAGAGGCCTCCCTAGGTGTATGTGACTCCTCTCCCTCCCTGGTCGTGTCCGTTTTACTGAATCTCGGTACCAAGCGTTATTCATAGGAGGCTTTTCTAGATTCTGGCGCGGCTGGGAATTTTATCACACTCGAGGCGGTTAAAAATGACCGGATTCCTGTCAGATCCCTGGAGACTCCCCGGTCGATAATTTCGGTCAATGGTACATCCTTGCAGGAGATCGTTACCCAGGCCACCGAAGAGATGGAGCTGCAGGTCGGAGCCCTGCACCGGGAGATCTCCTTCCACAACTTGTCTACCATGTCTCACACGCTTCTTCTAGGTCTCCCTTGGATACGGACTCATGAGCCAACCCTGGACTGGCGGTCGGGCGATATACTACGCTGGGGACCGTTCTGTTAGGAGAAATGCCTGTTGCCCGTCCATACGATGAAATCTGCCTGTCCGTCCTCGGCACCTACAGGTCTGCCATCGGTTTACTGGTCCTTTGCAGACGTCTTCGACAAGAAGGAGGCCGAGACTCTGTCCCTCCATCGGCCATACGACTGTCCGATTGACCTCGTTCCTGGCTCTAAGCCACCCAGGGGAAGAATATATCCGCTATCCCCTGCTGAAACCCAAGCGATGTCTGAGTATATCCAGGAGAACCTTGCTAGAGATTTTATCCGTAAGTCCTCCTCACCCGCAGGAGCGGGATTCTTCTTTGTCAAAAAGAAGGACGGCTCCCTCCATCCCTGCATAGACTATCGAGGGCTGAACGATATCACGGTCAAGAACAAGTACCCATTGCCATTGATCCCGGAGCTCTTTGACCGGCTTAGAGGAGCTTGAATTTTCACCAAACTGGATCTTCGTGGGGCCTACAACTTGATCTGCATTCGTTCCGGTGATGAGTGGAAGACCGCCTTTAACTCCCGAGACAGTCACTACGAGTACTTTTTCATGCCCTACGGCCTTTGCAATGCTCCAGCGGTGTTCCAGGAATTTGTGAATGACGTCTTCCGGGATATGCTGCACTCCTGCGTGGTAGTCTATTTGGATGACATCCTCGTTTTTTCTCCAGACCTCTCTGCCCACAGAAAGAACGTGCGTCAAGTCCTCCAGCACCTGAAGGAGAACCGCCTTTATGCCAAGCTCGAGAAAAGTGCCTTCGAGCAAACGTCCTTGCCATTCTTGGGGTACATTATCTCGGACTCTGGTCTTCGCATGGATCCGGCAAAGGTGTCCGCCGTTCTCGATTGGCCATGGCCCCATGGGGCGAAGGCAATCCAACGCTGGGGAATAAAAGTCGGCATTGAGTGGATGAATGTCATCCGCTCAATGCCGACTTTTATTTCACATTGACTTGCATTGGGGTCGGGTTTCGGACGAAACTCCGACTTTTTTTTGCCCTAGTCGGACCAGTTCCATCTGAAATAAATTTTGTTTCATGAAACCCGATCCGACCAAAGTCGCTCAACTCTACCTGGCGTACATCCAGTCCGCACAGAGGCTCAACCCTCGGCAAGCCAGGTGGTCCTTATTCTTCACCCGCTTTGACGTCAGAGCAGTTGCCTTGTCAAGATCATTCCTGTCATCTGATACAGAAGAGGAAACTTCTCATAACATTGATCCGTCCAAAGTAATTACAGTGGCTCCTATCAAGTTAACCATTTTACCTCCAGGCAGAACCTATTGTGGCTGAGAATTACCAAAAACGAGTGTTAAACTGGGGACATTCGTCCAAGATTGCCGGCCACGTTGGTGTCAAAAAGACTTTTTGCTTAATCTCTTGCTACTATTGGTGGCCTTCCCTTTCCCAGGACGTTAAAGACTTTGTGGGATCTTGCCCTTCCTGTGCCCAGAACAAGATACCCAGACAGCCACCCTCCGGTCTCCTGCTCCCACTTCCCGTACCATCGGTTCCATGGCAGCACATAGCCATGGATTTCATTACGAATCTGCCTCATTTTTCTGGTTGTACTGTGGTCCTAGTGGTTGGAGACTGATTCTCGAAGATGGCCCACTTCATTCCTCTTCCCGGACTACCCTCTGCTCCTGACTTGGTGAAGATCTTCATTTCCCATATCTTCAGAATTCACGGCTTCCCTCTACACATCGTGTCGGACAGAGAGGTCCTATTCACCTCCCGGTTCTGGAGAGCTCTATGCAGACTCATGAAAGTGTCATTGGATTTCTCTTCCGCCTATCACCCCCAAACCAATGGGCAAGTGGAATGTACCAACCAAATCCTTACATCCTATCTTCGGCACTTTTCAAATACTCATCAGAATGACTTGGTCAGCCTACTCCCTTGGGCTGAGTTCGCCTACAATAACCACTCCAGTGAATCGTCCTCCAAGTCTCCTTTCTTCATCGTCTTTGGACAGCATCCCAGTGTGCCTCTACCGGTAATTCCTGTCTCAGGGGTACCTGCTGCTGATTCTCTGTCTGTGGAGTTCTCCAGGGTATGGCAGGAGACCAAAACCGCTGTCGAGAAAGCACGGGACAGAATGAAACTACACACTGACAAGAGACGCCTGGACGTTCCTCCATATCTCCCTGGTGACAAGGTGTGGCTTTCCTCCAAATACATCTGCCTTAAGGTACCATCTTACAAACTGGGTCCCCGTTACATTGGTCCTTTTGAGGCGTATTAATGATGTTCATTACAAACTGAAGTCACCTCCTTGGCTCCGTATTCCCAATTCCTTCCATGTTTCACTCCTTAAACCTGTGGTACTTAACCGGTTTCATCCTTCTCCAGGCCACACACCCCAGCCTGTTGGCATGGGGGATGAGTTTGAGGTGAATGACATTTTGGCCATGAAGAAGGTAAGAGGGAGAACCATGTTCTTGATTGATTGGAAGGGTTTTGGCCCTAAGGAAAGGTCATGGGAACCCAGGGAGAATATCCATGCACCCCAGATTTTGTCTAAGTTCCTCTCCAGCTTTAGAAAGAGGGGGGTACTGTCACACCACCTGTCTCGCCGCGCTCACCTGGGGGCGGGACCTCGGTCCCGACGTCACCTCTTCCAGAGCCGCGGCCGTTCCAGGGGTCCCGTCGGGTGCGCACGCACACCTCTCGTGCTTGGGTTCTTGTGTGCACTATGTTCTGTGTGTGCACGCGCATCCTTCTCAGCTCTGTCTCCAGGACTGTTCTCTCTATGGTATTGGAGGACTTGACCCGGAAGTCCTAGTGATCATGTGCTAAATCAGGCTACCTCTTCCTATGGGAGGTGTCTGATTATTGTTGTACTTCCTGGCTTGGTCTGCCGTGTCCCTGCCTGGCTGTGCGCTGTATTCGGGTCCTCTGCCTTGTACTCTATTGTGCCTCTTGGCACACGCTCTGAACCTGTACTCTGCCTTGTACTCTACTGTGCCTCTTGGCACATGCTCTGAACCTGCACTCTGCTTTATGCTCAGTGGTGCCTCCTGGCACACACTCTGATCCTGTGCTCTGTCTTATATTCAGTTGTGCCTCCTGGCACATGCTCTGATCCTGTGCTCTGCCTTATGCTCAGTTGCGCCTCCTGGCACATGCTCTGATCCTGTGCTCAGTCTTATGCTCAGTTGTGCCTCCTGGCACACGCTCCGATCCTGTACTCTGTTACAATTCCTGGAACACCTGCTGCCTAACTCAGTACTCTGATGTGCTCCTTTGCACGTGTCCTGCTTTGCTCATACCCAGACGTGCTAGTCGCTGCACGCCATACGTGCTCTCGGGTATCCGTCTTGCACTATCCTGTAGCTAGCGCACTCCCGTGTACACGCCTTGTGTTCCTGAGTACTTTCTGTGCCTCTGTACACTCACCTTGTACCGTCCTGTACACCACGTGTCCATGTATCCACGCTATACACGTTCCTGCAGACACACTCACTCGTGTCTCCTGTGAGCCGGCCACCTGGTGCCAGCAGTCGTCGTACCTTACCCCCTTGGGCTTGCCCCTGACACTCCCTGTAAAGGGGGTGGTCCTCACGAGGTCAGCTCGTCCTGGGAGGGTTGGTGCCACGACCCAGAGGGTCCACTCCAGGAGTCGTCACTGTAACCAAAAGTGTTCCTGTGTCTACCTCAGGGAGCAGCTAGCTGAGCTGACCTTCCACAGTATGTATGATAGATATAAGTGAGCCATAAGTATTTATTCATGCTACTAATGACTGATAAAGACATGGGAAAACAAAACACATTCGATGAACATTACAATTTTAACTGATAAATAAATTACTCAGACACCAGAATTATGGATTAATAATGGCCGCGATGTTTATATAGGGTGACATAAAAGGTTCATAATAAATACCAATCAAATACTTAAAAATACCCAGTACCAATAAATATGAACCACCAATCCACCAGTCCACCCAGACACCTGGGTGACTTTCCCCTCAAATAATACATCGCAACAAGAAATATAAAGGGGAGGGAGGGAAATTTCTTTTTACCTCACAGAGTGAGGATAACTGACAAAACCTCTTTATTTATAGTGAAAATTTTTGTCAACAATCTCCAATCCTCCAATCAGAGGGGAGGAAAAAGGCGCCAATAAAACAAGAAAAACTGGCTAGTAACAGCTCGTGAGTGACCACACAGCTTAAAGTGAAAATTAACCTTTTATAAACCAACTCAAGATAAAAGGGGATATGAATCTAAGTTAAAATAGTGTCTGTTTTCCCATGTGACCCCCCTACATATGATTCAGGGGAGGGCACTTTCCCCAAACGCCATACCTACTTAAGGTATGGCCCCCCCAAAAACAACGCAGCCAACGCTCCACTATTGTTTGTAAATCCAAATTAAAGATATCTAATCGAATATCTGAAAGGTGAACTGAGTCATTCCTGTATAAACCAGGTATAAAACCTTCTAAATCAACATGCCTATAGGAAAAACTGTTGACCAGAAACATGAAACGTTCTATATTCTTATTGACCCTTTTTCTAATCTTCTCTAAGAAAGCTAGCTTAGGGCTAGACCATAAAAGCCTGGGTATGATGTCAGAAAACACAAATGCAGTGTTGACAAACTTAAGTTTAAGAAATGAAATATCATTCCTCATTTCGGCCATAAGGTCAAGAGACTTGGTTTTACCGAGATCATTACCACCAAGATGTATAATCACTAGAGTTGAGCGACTTTTGTTTTTTTAGGGTCGCGTTTCGTTTCGTGAAACCCGACTTTTCCAAAAGTCGGGTCGAGCAAGATCGTCCGATTATAGGGAAAAGTCGGGGTCGTCCCGAAACACGAAACCCAATGTAAGTCAATGGGGAATAAAAGTCGGCAGTGAGAGGAGGACAGGAAACACACCTACAGTGCCCATTTGAATGCCAAAAGCATCAATTCTTCTTTCTTAAGCTTGTCAACCTTAATTAACTTCATAATACAAGTTACGCACTGAAAAATGGGGGTTATTTGGCTACAAACTGTGAGGGGGGGGGGCTGGCTCCAGGTTTTCATGTGCCCTGGGCGAAAGAGCGCCCCTTTAACACATACCACAACTCATCATGCTCCGATACGGCAGAGAAATAGCGGTATAGTCCAATGAAAAATACCTCACTTTTTACATCTCATGACGAGGCCCATCTATTTCTCCATACAGAATCATTGGTCCCATATAATGTTTGAAACAGTATATGATGAGCTCCACATAATGCTACAGTATATGTTGGTCCCCATGGATGAAGCTCCACTGTCTTATGGGCCCAAAAAATGCTCCAAACATAATGGGCCCCATTTCTAATGCTCTAGTGTATAATGGGCCCTGTAAATGCTGCTCCAGTGTCTGATGTCCACCTTTGGAATGTTCCAGTGTATGGTGGGCCCCATCTATCATTCTCCAGAGTATAGTGCTCCCCAAAAATTGCTGTCCCAACATTGAAAACAATCAAATAAGTCTCCTCGCTAGGGAATCCCTGTACTTGTCTGGACAGGTGCTGTAGCTTGCTTAACAGCTCGCCAGCCGTTCTCACGCCCAGTATGGATTACACGTGATTGCACAAAGGTGAGAAAGGGTACCGTATCCCCAGATAATATGTATGGATAGCGTACACATTCAAAATATATGTCTCAGGAGGCAGGCTCAGACGGTGTTAGGCCCAGTATGGATTGCACGTGATTGCACAAAGGTTAGAAAGGGTACCGTATCCCCGGATAACATGTATGGATAGCGTACACATTCAAAATATATGTCTATACAGCATGAGGCAGGCTCAGACGGTGTTAGGCCCAGTATGGATTGCACGTGATTGCACAAAGGTTAGAAAGGGTACCGTATCACCGGATAACATGTATGGATAGCGTACACATTCAAAATATATGTCTATACAGCATGAGGCAGGCTCAGACGGTGTTAGGCCCAGTATGGATTGCACGTGATTGCACAAAGGTTAGAAAGGGTACCGTATCCCTGGATAACATGTATGGATAGCGTACACATTCAAAATATATGTCTCAGGAGGCAGGCTCAGACGGTGTTAGGCCCAGTATGGATTGCACGTGATTGCACAAAGGTTAGAAAGGGTACCGTATCCCCGGATAACATGTATGGATAGCGTACACATTCAAAATATATGTCTATACAGCATGAGGCAGGCTCAGACGGTGTTAGGCCCAGTATGGATTGCACGTGATTGCACAAAGGTTAGAAAGGGTACCGTATCCTTGGATAACATGTATGGATAGCGTACACATTCAAAATATATGTCTCAGGAGGCAGGCTCAGACGGTGTTAGGCCCAGTATGGATTGCACGTGATTGCACAAAGGTTAGAAAGGGTACCGTATCCCCGGATAACATGTATGGATAGCGTACACATTCAAAATATATGTCTATACAGCATGAGGCAAGCTCAGACGGTGTTAGGCCCAGTATGGATTGCACGTGATTGCACAAAGGTTAGAAAGGGTACCGTATCCCCAGATAACATGTATGGATAGCGTACACATTCAAAATATATGTCTCAGGAGGCAGGCTCAGACGGTGTTAGGCCCAGTATGGATTGCACGTGATTGCACAAAGGTTAGAAAGGGTACCGTATCCCTGGATAACATGTATGGATAGCGTACACATTCAAAATATATGTCTATACAGCATGAGGCAGGCTCAGACGGTGTTAGGCCCAGTATGGATTGCACGTGATTGCACAAAGGTTAGAAAGGGTACCGTATCACCGGATAACATGTATGGATAGCGTACACATTCAAAATATATGTCTATACAGCATGAGGCAGGCTCAGACGGTGTTAGGCCCAGTATGGATTGCACGTGATTGCACAAAGGTTAGAAAGGGTACCGTATCCTTGGATAACATGTATGGATAGCGTACACATTCAAAATATATGTCTCAGGAGGCAGGCTCAGACGGTGTTAGGCCCAGTATGGATTGCACGTGATTGCACAAAGGTTAGAAAGGGTACCGTATCCCCGGATAACATGTATGGATAGCGTACACATTCAAAATATATGTCTATACAGCATGAGGCAGGCTCAGACGGTGTTAGGCCCAGTATGGATTGCACGTGATTGCACAAAGGTTAGAAAGGGTACCGTATCCCTGGATAACATGTATGGATAGCGTACACATTCAAAATATATGTCTATACAGCATGAGGCAGGCTCAGACGGTGTTAGGCCCAGTATGGATTGCACGTGATTGCACAAAGGTTAGAAAGGCTACCGTATCCCCGGATAACATGTATGGATAGCGTACACATTCAAAATATATGTCTATACAGCATGAGGCAGGCTCAGACGGTGTTAGGCCCAGTATGGATTGCACGTGATTGCACAAAGGTTAGAAAGGGTACCGTATCCCTGGATAACATGTATGGATAGCGTACACATTCAAAATATATGTCTCAGGAGGCAGGCTCAGACGGTGTTAGGCCCAGTATGGATTGCACGTGATTGCACAAAGGTTAGAAAGGGTACCGTATCCCCGGATAACATGTATGGATAGCGTACACATTCAAAATATATGTCTATACAGCATGAGGCAGGCTCAGACGGTGTTAGGCCCAGTATGGATTGCACGTGATTGCACAAAGGTTAGAAAGGGTACCGTATCCCTGGATAACATGTATGGATAGGGTACACATTCAAAATATATGTCTATACAGCATGAGGCAGGCTCAGACGGTGTTAGGCCCAGTATGGATTGCACGTGATTGCACAAAGGTTAGAAAGGGTACCGTATCCCCGGATAACATGTATGGATAGCGTACACATTCAAAATATATGTCTATACAGCATGAGGCAAGCTCAGACGGTGTTAGGCCCAGTATGGATTGCACGTGATTGCACAAAGGTTAGAAAGGGTACCGTATCCCCAGATAACATGTATGGATAGCGTACACATTCAAAATATATGTCTCAGGAGGCAGGCTCAGACGGTGTTAGGCCCAGTATGGATTGCACGTGATTGCACAAAGGTTAGAAAGGGTACCGTATCCCTGGATAACATGTATGGATAGCGTACACATTCAAAATATATGTCTATACAGCATGAGGCAGGCTCAGACGGTGTTAGGCCCAGTATGGATTGCACGTGATTGCACAAAGGTTAGAAAGGGTACCGTATCACCGGATAACATGTATGGATAGCGTACACATTCAAAATATATGTCTATACAGCATGAGGCAGGCTAAGACGGTGTTAGGCCCAGTATGGATTGCACGTGATTGCACAAAGGTTAGAAAGGGTACCGTATCCCTGGATAACATGTATGGATAGCGTACACATTCAAAATATATGTCTCAGGAGGCAGGCTCAGACGGTGTTAGGCCCAGTATGGATTGCACGTGATTGCACAAAGGTTAGAAAGGGTACCGTATCCCCGGATAACATGTATGGATAGCGTACACATTCAAAATATATGTCTATACAGCATGAGGCAGGCTCAGACGGTGTTAGGCCCAGTATGGATTGCACGTGATTGCACAAAGGTTAGAAAGGGTACCGTATCCCTGGATAACATGTATGGATAGCGTACACATTCAAAATATATGTCTATACAGCATGAGGCAGGCTCAGACGGTGTTAGGCCCAGTATGGATTGCACGTGATTGCACAAAGGTTAGAAAGGGTACCGTATCCCCGGATAACATGTATGGATAACGTACACATTCAAAATATGTCTATACAGCATGAGGCAGGCTCAGACGGTGTTAGGCCCAGTATGGATTGCACGTGATTGCACAAAGGTTAGAAAGGGTACCGTATCCCTGGATAACATGTATGGATATGGTACACATTCAAAATATATGTCTATACAGCATGAGGCAGGCTCAGACGGTGTTAGGCCCAGTATGGATTGCACGTGATTGCACAAAGGTTAGAAAGGGTACCGTATCCCCGGATAACATGTATGGATAGCGTACACATTCAAAATATATGTCTATACAGCATGAGGCAGGCTCAGACGGTGTTAGGCCCAGTATGGATTGCACGTGATTGCACAAAGGTTAGAAAGGGTACCGTATCCCCAGATAACATGTATGGATAGCGTGCACATTCAAAATATATGTCTCAGGAGGCAGGCTCAGACAGTGTTAGGCCCAGTATGGATTGCACGTGATTGCACAAAGGTTAGAAAGGGTACCGTATCCCTGCATAACATGTATGGATAGAGTACACATTCAAAATATATGTCTCAGGAGGCAGGCTCAGACGGTGTTAGGCCCAGTATGGATTGCACGTGATTGCACAAAGGTTAGAAACGGTACCGTATCCCTGGATAACATGTATGGATAGCGTACACATTCAAAATATATGTCTATACAGCATGAGGCAGGCTCAGACGGTGTTAGGCCCAGTATGGATTGCACGTGATTGCACAAAGGTTAGAAAGGGTACCGTATCACCGGATAACATGTATGGATAGCGTACACATTCAAAATATATGTCTATACAGCATGAGGCAGGCTCAGACGGTGTTAGGCCCAGTATGGATTGCACGTGATTGCACAAAGGTTAGAAAGGGTACCGTATCCCTGGATAACATGTATGGATAGCGTACACATTCAAAATATATGTCTCAGGAGGCAGGCTCAGACGGTGTTAGGCCCAGTATGGATTGCAAGTGATTGCACAAAGGTTAGAAAGGGTACCGTATCCCCGGATAACATGTATGGATAGCGTACACATTCAAAATATATGTCTATACAGCATGAGGCAGGCTCAGACGGTGTTAGGCCCAGTATGGATTGCACGTGATTGCACAAAGGTTAGAAAGGGTACCGTATCCCTGGATAACATGTATGGATAGCGTACACATTCAAAATATATGTCTATACAGCATGAGGCAGGCTCAGACGGTGTTAGGCCCAGTATGGATTGCACGTGATTGCACAAAGGTTAGAAAGGGTACCGTATCCCCGAATAACATGTATGGATAGCGTACACATTCAAAATATATGTCTATACAGCATGAGGCAGGCTCAGACGGTGTTAGGCCCAGTATGGATTGCACGTGATTGCACAAAGGTTAGAAAGGGTACCGTATCACCGGATAACATGTATGGAGAGCGTACACATTCAAAATATATGTCTATACAGCATGAGGCAGGCTCAGACGGTGTTAGGCCCAGTATGGATTGCACGTGATTGCACAAAGGTTAGAAAGGGTACCGTATCACCGGATAACATGTATGGAGAGCGTACACATTCAAAATATGTCTATACAGCATGAGGCAGGCTCAGACGGTGTTAGGCCCAGTATGGATTGCACGTGATTGCACAAAGGTTAGAAAGGGTACCGTATCCCTGGATAACATGTATGGATAGCGTACACATTCAAAATATATGTCTATACAGCATGAGGCAGGCTCAGACGGTGTTAGGCCCAGTATGGATTGCACGTGATTGCACAAAGGTTAGAAAGGGTACCGTATCCCTGGATAACATGTATGGATAGCGTACACATTCAAAATATATGTCTATACAGCATGAGGCAGGCTCAGACGGTGTTAGGCCCAGTATGGATTGCACGTGATTGCACAAAGGTTAGAAAGGGTACCGTATCCCTGGATAACATGTATGGATAGCGTACACATTCAAAATATATGTCTCAGGAGGCAGGCTCAGACGGTGTCAGGCACAGTATGGATTTGATGGCCCAGATTATACAGCGGAGGAGCAGGGAGAGGTAAAGATTGCAAATGCTGGGGCCCTGCCCAAGCAAGGGGGGCCCACTCGTGGGCGTCGGTACTGGCACTGGGCCCCTCATAGTACAGCGGTGTGTCTGACGGCGGGTGTGCACCACCACCGTCAGAGACACTTGATTGCACTATGAGGGACCCTGTGCCAGTGCCCGCGCCCAAGAGTTGGCCTACCCACCTGTCCAGGGCAACGGCACTCGCACGGTGTCATGCGGTAGGTGGTGACCCCGGCCATGGGGGGGGAGGCAGCACAGTTAGGGAGTTTTAGAAAGTGGCATATGTTGATGTTGGACATTCAGCTGATGCAAAAGGCGAAATAGGTGAAGTACCAGGAAGAGGTGGACCAAAGCAAGCCATTTTTCTGTCACCCTATGTGTCATCAGGGGAAGGTGGGACAAAATCCTTGGAAACCCATGCGTGGTTCATTTTAATGAAGGTTAGATCATCCACATTTTGGGTTGACAGACGGGTCCTTTTTTCTGTCAGGATTGATCCAGCTGCACTGAAGACTCTTTCCGATAGCACACTTGCAGCTGGGCAAGCGAGCTCCTGTAAGGCATATTGGGCCAATTCAGGCCAGGTGTCCAGTTTAGCGGCCCAATAGTCAAAGGGGAATGACCTGTGTGGGAGAACATCGATATGGGAGGAAAAGTAGTTTGTAACCATAGTTGACAACTGCTGTCTCCTGTCACTTTCCATCGATGCTGTATTACCAGTTGTGTGAGTGGTATTTAAAAAATCAGTCCACAACATTGTCATGAAACCCCTGTCTCCAACGCCACTTCTGCTGTGTGCACCACGAACACCTCTGCCAAGCTGCCCCCGGCCCGTACGGCTCGTGTGAGAACCATCACCACTGCTGTGTGCTGGGAATGCCTCAAGCAACCGATTTACCAGAGTTGCTTGTTTATTAGCCAATATTAGGTCAAGGTTCTCCTGTGGCATGATGTTTTGTAATTTGCCTTTATAGCGTGGATCCAGGATGCTGGCCAACCAGTAGTCGTCATCGTTCATCATTTTGGCAATGCGGGGGTCCCTTTTTAGGATCCGCAAGGCATAATCTGACATGTGGGCCAATGTTCCCGGTGTCAATGATGCACTGCGAGTGCTGGGTGGAGGAGCACTTTCTGGCAAATCCACATCCCTCCAGTCACGCACAAACCCTGTACCAGACCTTGCCACGCCGACATTTTCACTTGCCCCACGAGATGCATCCTCCTCCCCTAAGTAATCATCCCCATCATCATCCTCCTCCTCCTCTTCTTCCTCCACCTCGTCCAGGAGAGGTCCCTGAGCAGACAATGGCTGAATGTCATCAAGGATTCCCTCCTCCTCTACCTCCTCATCAACATTGGCTGCAGACGCCTGCTCCTTAAGGTGCGTCAAAGTTTGCATGAGCAGACGCATAAGTGGGATGCTCATGCTTAGGATGGCGTCGTCTGCGCTTACCAGCCGTGTGCATTCCTCAAAACACTGAAGGACTTTACAAAGGTCTTTCAGCTTCGACCACTGCACACCTGTCAACTCCATGTCTGCTCTCAAAGTGTTTGGCCGTGTATCCTCCCACAAATGCATTATGGCCTGCCTCTGCTCGCACAGCCGCTCCACCATGTGCAGGGTGGAGTTCCACCTTGTTGCAATGTCGATAATGAGGCGGTGGTTGGGAAGGTGGAGCAATCGCTGCAGCTTCTGCATATGAACGAAGTGTACAGGCGACCGGCGGATGTGCGCGCACAGTCTTCGCACCTTCTGGAGCAGGGCTGTTAACTCCGGATAATTTTTGAGGAAGCACTGCACCACCAGGTTCAAGGTGTGAGCCAAGCAAGGTATGTGGCTGAGTTTTGAAAGGGCTATGGCTGCCACAAAATTACGGCCGTTATCACTAACTACCTTGCCTGCCTCAAGATGTACACTGCCCAGCCATGACTCAGTTTGTCGCTTCAAGTACTCGGCCAGCACCTCGGCGGTGTGTCTGTCGCCCAAACACATCATCTGCAACACAGCCTGCTGACGCTTTCCACTAGCTGCTCGATAGGGGGACACATCGTGTGCAACAGTGGCAGCTGCAGATGGAGTGCTCGTACGACTGCGCTCTGTGGACGAGCTTTTGCTTCTGGAGGAGGAGGAGGAGGAGGAGGAGGAGGGTCGAGCGCCTACAGCCAACTGTTTCCTATACCATGGGCTAGGCAGCACTGTCCCACCACCGCTGTCCCCTGTGGACCCTGCATCCACCACATTAACCCAGTGCGCAGTGATGGACACGTAACGGCCCTGGCCATGCCGACTGGACCATGCATCAGTTGTGAGGTGCACCTTTCCGCTCACTGACTGCTTGAGTGCATGGACAATGCGGTCTTTCACATGATGGTGGAGGGCTGGGATGGTTTTGCGAGAGAAGAAGTGGCGACTGGGTAGGTCATAGCGTGGTACTGCATAGGCCATGAGTTCGCGGAAAGCTGTGCTTTCCACCAACCGAAAGGGCATCATCTCAAACGAGATTAGTTTGGCAATGTGGGCGTTCAAACCCAGTGTACGCGGATGAGAGACTGAGTACTTTCTTGACCTACTCATAGTGTCTGGGAGGGTGAGCTGGACTTGAGAGCTGCATATGGTGGAAGTAGCGGTGGACAGGGTGGACTGAGAGAGGGTTGATGATGGTGATGGAGTTGGTGTTCTTTCTGATGGCCTAGAATCAGTCTTTCGTTGATATAACAGTGGGATTCCCTGACTGCTGTGGTCTTGCAACGACACCTCAACATTTGCTGCTGTGCTAACCGGTGGGCTTACAGTGGGGGAAACAATGTAGCGTTGCTGACTACCTTCGTTGTGATCAGTTGCACATGTGGCACTTGAGGTTTGGTGTTGTGTCCACGCTTGCAAGTGCATGCTGGTTAAATGTCTAAGCATGCAACTGGTATTCAAATTTTTTAGATTTTTCCCTCGGCTAAAGGTCTTTGCGCACTTCTTACAGATAACCTTGGCCTGATCATGAGGATTTTGTTCAAAAAAGTGCCACACTGCACTCTTCCTACTTTGGCAGACATTTTGCGGCCTAGCACGCTGTGATCTTTTGACCCTCTGGACAAGCTGTCCAGCAACTCTTTTGATGTTTGGAACCTGTCTTTGGAGTGCTCCGGGCCTGCCAGATAACAGCTGTTGCGATGTCGATGTCTGCTGTGGATGCTCCTCATCTGAGCTATTGGAAGCAGCACCCTCTTCCCCCAATGGATGCCAATCTGGGTCAACAACTGGGTCATCCATCACCTCCTCTTCTATGTCATGTGCACCTTCCTCTGTGTCACCGTGTATGGTTCCTTTTGGATAAAAATTTGGGCTTACTGCGCGCTGCTGAGACCAGGATGAAGTCACCACATGAGAATCTTTTTAACTCTTTATTCCCAACGCGTTTCAAAGTGAAAAGCCACTTCTTCTTCAGGGGATGTCATTCCTGAGAAGAAAAAAAAACTGCTTCTGCTGCTAGCAATTTGGCCTGCACAACACACCAGTCACTGTGTGTGCAGTGCAAGGGGAGGCTATATAGTGGTGTATCAGTGGTGTTGGTTGTTGGGCTGCCTTCTAAGGCTTCCTAACAGGCTGGCATTGCTGTTTACCCACTGCTCTGCAAACTGCACAAAGCCTATTTTTGGAAGAAAGGGTATTAACCGCCAATAAAAACCCTTGACAATCTGAAACAATTAATAATCTTCTATTTTTTAAAAGGTGCCCCCATAAAATGATGCAAGAAAGCAGAGAAAACAGGTCCAAAAATAATTTGTCGTCAGTTAGCCTGTGCGAAATCCAGTTATCAGGCCAAGACTGAAATACCCAATGCGAAAAGCAGATGGCGCTAAAGCCCAAATGTTTATCTGCGTGAAAAAGAAGGGGGACAGAATCAGCTGAATGAAAAGGAGACTGGAAAAAAGATCTACCGTTATACTTAGAAAGAAATTCTAACCAAATCTTAATGTCATCTTTCAAGTCAGAAGTAACCCTTAAATGAGAGAAAGGAGATTTTAACCCTTTTGTAGCGTCATACAATCTACGAGAAAAACCCCTCACCATTGGTAACACTCTCAGGGCAAAATTTAATAACCCTAACAGAGATTGAAGCTCTTTCAAAGTAATTTTCTCTTTTTTGAGGACCATAACCATGGAATTTTGAAGTTTTGAGATTTTATCCAAAGGTAACCTGCACTCCATAGCTGAAGAATCAATAGTAATACTTAGGAATTCTAGAAACTTGGTGGGAGAAACCGTCTTATCTAAAGTTATGGGAATACCAAAATCACGACAAACATCAGTAAATGTATTAAGAAGACCCTGATATGTATCAGAGTTAGGAGGACCTATAAAAAGGAAATCATCCAGATAGTGTAGAACGCCTCCCGAAGGAAATTTAGATTGGACTACCCATTGTAAAAAAAGATGAAAATGACTCAAAATAAAAACATGGGAGGGAAAAACCCATGGGAAGACATTTGTCAAAGAAAAATTTATCGTTAAAGAAAAAACCTAATGAATTTAAGCTGGAAGGGTTAACAGGCAGTAAGCGAAAAGCTGATTGGATGTCTGATTTTGAAAGAAAGGAATCTTTCCCATATAATCTCAAAAGATCCAGAGCATTGTCAAAAGACGTGTAATGAACAGAGACCAAAGATTTGTCAACTTCATCGTTTAGTGATGAGCCATGGGGATAAGAAAGGTGATGAATAAGTCTAAAAGAACCGGGCTCTTTTTTGGGGACAACACCAAGAGGAGAAATGCAAAAATTGGAAAAAGGAGGGTGATCGAAAGGACCTGCAACCCTACCGAATTCAATTTCTTTAGATATTTTAGCTTCAACTACTTCAGGGAGGGCACGAACAGATGGTAAATTATTAATTATAGAGCAACTGGTACCTTTGAAATGGGGGATGTGAAATCCGACAGGAAAACCTGATAAAAGTAGATCTTTACTCGCTGTGTCTGGGTATATGCTTAGCCACGGCAGTATTTTTTCCCAAATCACTGGAGTCGGGGCTCTTAAGAAAAATATCTTTGCCAGATGTTTGCTGAGAAATCATATTCGCCTTCTTAAAACATTTGATTAGCGGGTGAGACCCACCACAAAATGAGCATTCATGTCTGAAGCGACAGTTATACATCCATTTGCAAGAAGATTCGTTAAAGTTGAAGTAGTAGCCTCTCTTAGTTGGAGAAGATGTAGTTTGTTTAACCGAAAAATGCCTCTGCAGGAGCATAATTTTCAACCACAAACCTACATCTTTAACCCCCCATGAGACATTAGAATGAACTGCTAATTTCTGACCAAGCGCTTCGTCATAATTTAACCAAGCTAAGCCTCCAAAGTTCCTATAAGCCTCCAGTACAATGTCGATGTGTTGGAATAAACCACAACATAAATTAGGACTTTTCTCCTCAAGGACAGCGGCAAAAATTAAAAAGGCCTGCAGCCAATTGTTAAAAGATTTAATTACTGAAGGCTTCTTTTCATCACCCTAAACCCTATCATCCCGCTTGTCAACTTTCAGATGTTGGTCCTTATGAGAAGGAAGGAGAGAGAATAAATCAATATATTTCCCATTACAAATTATCTCTTTGACAGAGGCGGGTAAATGGAACCCTAATGGTGAGAGTTCACAAATGATGGCCTCCTTCAAAAGAGACTGAGGAACACCTGAATGTAAGGGGTTAACAGTATGTGTCTGACTAGCCATATTAATGGGGTTGGATCTATTAATAGACACCAACGCTTCAGACACCACAGAACTGGTTAGGGATTTTAGGTAATTCTGGGATACTGACAGGGGCACATTGAAGTTCTCACCCTGTCCAGAGATCGCTGTGTCCTGACCTTGAGATGAGCTCTCGCTCAAGCCCACTGGATGGGGCAAACGGAGCAGCAGAGGAACTTGACTGGCAGGAATGTCTTCTTCCGACCCAGAGGACCTCCAGGCTTGTGAAGAAGCAGGGGCAGCAAGCGCATCTGTACACCATGCGCTGGAGCTGCAGCCGGGAGTAGGAGCCGCTGTCCCCGCAGCGCTTTTACTGCTGTGGCGGGTCGCAGCTGCAACAGCATGTCGATCAACTGGAGGAGGTGTTGGCCCATGACGTCATCGGGAGTCCCGCAATATACTGTGCAACACCTGGGCAGCTGGCGTCTTCTCACGGACTTCCTCCGGTTTCCGGGTAAATCAGACGCTGAGGGCGGAGAGTAGGGGATCTTCGGGTGACACTTCCTCCTGGACCCAGAATGGCCAGAAGATTCGGCTGAGGTAAGGCTTCACTGCAGATCCAGTGGCATCAAGACAGGAGCAGGAGCAGAAAATTCACCCTTTGCCAGGGCAGGATCTAATGCTAGACAGCTCTGCATCCATTCTGCTCTGTCTTCTTCACCAGCCCGTTGAATCAATTTCTGTAAACGGCTCTCCATGACTGGTACGATGATGTAAATTTCTTTTTACCTCACAGAGTGAGGATAACTGACAAAACCTCTTTATTTATAGTGAAAATTTTTGTCAACAACCTCCAATCCTCCAATCAGAAGGGAGGAAAAAGGCGCCAATAAGGCTAGTTTCACACTTGCTTTTTTTTGCAGCGCGTTTTTCCCGCAAAAAAACGCATTGAAAAAACGCATACAAAAGCATACAACTGCTGCGTTTTTTTAAGCATTTTTATGAGCATGCATGAAAAAAACGCAGCGTTTTTATGCGTTTGTATGCGTTTTTAGTGCGTTTTTACCGCGTTTGCGTTTTTTTCCAACATTAGGTGGCCCCTCACACTAACCCAAACCATGACTTTACTAACCCTAACCCTGACCCTAACCCTAACCCTGACCCTAACCCTAACCCTAACCCTGACCCTAACCCTAACCCTAACCCTGACCCTAACCCTTAACCAAATCATACTTAACCCTAACCCAAACCCTAAACCCTAACTAACCCTAACCCTAACCCTGACCCTAACCCTAACCCTAACCCTAACCCTAACCCTGACCCTAACCCTAACCCTGACCCTAACCCTTAACAAAACCATACTTAACCCTAACCCTGACCCTAACCCTAACCCTAACCCTGACCCTAACCCTAACCCTAACCCTGACCCTAACCCTTAACCAAACCATACTTAACCCTAATCCTGACCCTAACCCTGACCCTAACCCTTAACAAAACCATACTTAACCCTAACCCTGACCCTAACCCTAACCCTAACCCTAACCCTGACCCTAACCCTTAACCAAACCATACTTAACCCTAATCCTGACCCTAACCCTGACCCTAACCCTTAACAAAACCATACTTAACCCTAACCCTGACCCTAACCCTAACCCTAACCCTAACCCTGACCCTAACCCTAACCCTAACCCTGACCCTAACCCTTAACCAAACCATACTTAACCCTAATCCTGACCCTAACCCTGACCCTAACCCTTAACCAAACCATACTTAACCCTAACCCAAACCCCAACCCTAACCCTGACCCTGACCCTAACCCTAACCCTAAACCCCCTTAACTAACCCTAACTCTAACCCAAACCCCTAAATTCCATGGTTAAAAAAAAATACGCATATGCAAAAAAACGCATACATGAGCATGCCAGTGCGCACATATGCGCATCCATAGGCTATAATGGCCATTTTTAGCGCAAAACGTGCGCATATGTGCGCATGCGCTTTTTTGCAGGGCCAAAAAATGCAACATGCTGCGTCTGGAAAATACAAACGCACACCCCAAAAAAACGCAGCGCATGAAAATCGCATACATGCGCTTACAAGCGCGCAGGTATGCGCACCCATGTTAAATATAGGGGAAAAAACGCATGCGCACATATGCGTTTTTTTCGAGCGCTAAAAAACGCAAATGTGAAACCAGCCTTAAACAAGAAAAACTGGCTAGCAACAGCTCGTGAGTGACCCCACAGCTTAAAGTGAAAATTAACCTTTTATAAACCAAATCAAGATAAAGGGGATATGAATCTAAGTTAAAATAGTGTCTGGTTTCCCATGTGACCCCCCCCCTACATATGATTCGGGGGAGGGCAATCAGGAGTGAAAAATAAAGGAACTCCCATTTATTATTTATGTGTTATGTCACAGCAAAGCAATAAATTCTTTCTCTCTCTTGCTGTAATATTCTGATATTGCTAAATCATTGCTGTTGCTGCCAAAGCTGCCTCCAGCATGATAGCAAATCTATGCCTGTTGAATCCTGACCATAACCTATTAAAAGAGAGCTGCAGGGAAGCTTAGCTAAATATCAATGAGGATTGTGATTGTGTGTTCAGTGAGCGACCATTTGAAATTAATACAATGTTAACCAATGTGATCATAATACACATTGTGAAATATGTGGTACGTTATTGCAATAAATGCATTTTGTCCTATTGGTTTTTTTAGATTATTGCTTGACAAAAGTCTATACTAAACCCTGACAAGTTGGATTTAGCAAAGAGTTGTATTTCCCATATAATAATTCTGAAACATCTTTTCTTAGAAATATGTGATGTTCATCTGTAACACTTGTTTCACGCTTTGTTCACATGCTCAGCTCTGCCCATCCAATGTTTCTGTGAAGAGGATTTCCATATTAAAACCTTGGACATATATGTTAACTCCTCAATGATCTGTGGTTTACATTTTTGTGCATATATATAGTGGGCTCAAGAGCAGAAACCACTCCATACCGAGTAAATGCTGGCTGTAAGGGGACGAAAAAAATGAAGTAAAAACATGAGACAAATATATGCAGTGGCATGGAAAAGTTTGGGCACCTCTGGTCAAAATTACTGTTATTGTGAACAGTTAAGCAAGTTGAAGATGAAATGATCTCTAAAAAGGCTAAAGTTAAAGATGACACATTTCCTTTGTATTTTAAGAAAAAATATATATACGAGATATATATATCTATATTTATTTTTACATTCTAAAAATTGCAAAAAAGAAACGGGCCGATGTAAATGTTTGCACATCCTTGTAGATTTGTGTGCTCAGATAACTTTGACCAAGATTTCATACCTAGCTTATAGTAAGCTGTAGCCATAGGCTCGTACAAAAACGTCATGTATATTTTTTATGGAAGCCTCATTTATCAGACTGATTTAAATAATAAGAATGAAGTGGATAGCAAAGAATCATGTGAACAGACCGATATTTCCCTGAAAATGTTGACAACTTTGTTAGCATTCTTCCTACCAATAGGATATATCTGACACTATCAGCAGTGATTGATTGTGTAAGGACACATCTCCAACTGGTAACACCCACATACATTTACTCATAGCCTTTCATGAGGAATGATATTGAAACAGCAGGATGTAGAGTTCTAAGAATATATGTTCCAGAATATAGACATGACCAGAGAGTTGAATAAAAGTTTAATTACGATAAGGGCATCATTAATAAAATGCAACTGTACTCATTATGTGTGGCCCTTATGTGCCAATTATGAGCAGGAAGAGGAATGATTGTGTTGACTTCTATAAAATCTGAAAGTAGACTCTTTTGGTGACTGGTTCCCAGAGGCCACATAATGCATCTATAGGGTTGAGAAACAAACACAACCCTAAATAATAGTATTCTTGTGTTTCTACTCTGATATGAAAGCCAAGTCACACCAGACCCATCTTGTTGGAGTTTGCCAGTATTCATACAGTACTTTAGATTTCTGTGTAAATAAGCAAACTAACCCATATTTATATTGAATTGATTATTTTCTAGATATCATCGTCCTTATTGCTTCTGTAGCAGTTGTGTCTGCTGGATCTCAGGGAAATATTTTTGCTACATCAGCACTTCGAAGTCTTCGATTTCTACAGATCTTACGTATGGTGCGAATGGATCGGAGAGGGGGAACTTGGAAGCTACTAGGTTCTGTTGTTTATGCACACAGCAAGGTAATCACTATCATTTGCGCATTTCACATAAATCTAAAGATAAAGTGGGAATTTCTGTTACTGTTTGTACTTAATCTACTGAACATGTACATTGGATACGGAAAGTATTCAGATCCCTTTACATTTTTCACTCTTTGTTTCATTGCAGCCATTTGGTAAATGCAAAAAAGATAATTTTTTTCCCCATTAATGTACACTCTGCACCCCATCTTGACTGGAAAAAAACAGAAATGTAGAAATTTCTGCAAATTTATTACAAAAACTGAAATATCACATGGTCATAAGTATTCAGACCCTTTGCTCAGTATTGAGTAGATGCACCCTTTGGGTTAGTACAGCCATGACTCTTCTTGGGAATGATGCAACAAGTTTTTCACACCTGGATTTGGGGATCCTCTGCCATTCTTCCTTGCAAATCCTCTCCAGTTCCGTCAGGTTGGATGATGAATGTTGGTGGACAGCCATTTTCAGGTCTCTCTAGAGATGCTCAATTGGGTTTAGGTCAAGGCTCGGGCTGGGCCAGTCAAGAAAGGTCACAGAGTTGTTCTGAAGCCACTCCTTTGTTATCTTAGTTGTGTGCTTAGGGTCATTGTCTGGTTGGAAGGTGAACCTTCGGCCAAGTCTGAGGTCGAAAGCACTCTGGAAGAGGTTTCCATCCAGGATATCTGTACTTGGCCGCATTCATGTTTCCTTCAAAGGCAACCAGTCGTCCTGTCCCTGCAGCTTAAAAACACCCCCATAGCACAAAGCTGCCACCACAATGTTTCACTGTTAGGATTGTATTGGGCAGGTGATGAGCAGTGCCTGGTTTTCTCTACACATGCCGCTTAGAATTATCACCAAAAAGTTCTATCTTCATCTCATCAGACCAGAGAATCTTATTTCTCATAGTCTGGGAGTTATTCATGTGATTTTTAGCAAACTCTATGCAGGTTTTCATATGTCTGGCACTGAGGAGAGGCTTTCGTCTGGCCACTCTGCCATAAAGGCCCAACTGGTGGAGGGCTGCAGTGATAGTTGACTTTGTGGAACTTTCTCCCATCTCCCTACTACATCTGTGGAGCTCAGTCACAGTGACCGTGGGGTTATTCTTTACCTCTCTCACCAAGGCTCTTTCCCATGATCACAATGAAAGAAAAAAGAATGGCACTCACCGTTACCAAAAGTAGAAGTCTTTATTTCATGGATAAAAATGTATGGGCTCGGGAGCAATGCAAAGAGTGCGGACGACGGCCGTTTCGCGCTCCTGCGCTTCAACAGGTCCTAATCAATCATTGGGACCTGTTGAAGCGCAGGAGCGCGAAACAGCTGTCATCCGCACTCTTTGCATTGCTCACGAGCCCATGCATTTTTATCCATGAAATAAAGACTTCTACTTTTGGTAACGGTGAGTGCCATTCTTTTTTCTTTCATTGTGCTATTGGATTTTGTTATATTTCTTCAGGATTGAGCACCCGTTCCTTGGTGTATGTGGCGTTCATATAGTGTGTGAAGGGTGTCTTTAGATTTGTTTAAGAGACCACGGTGGTGCAGCGGTGCCGAATCTGTTTCTCTTTTTTGGACTTCTTTTCCACGATTGCTCAGTTTGGCTGGACAGCCAGGTCTAGGCAGACTTCTGGTGCTCCCAAACTTCTTCCATTTAAGGATTATGGAGGTCACTGTGCTCTTAGGAACCTTGAGTACTGAAGAAATTCTTTTGTAACCTTGGCCAGATCTGTGCCTTGCCACAATTCTGTCTCTGAACTCCTTGGCTAGTTCCTTTGACCTCATGATTCTCATTTGGTCTGACATGCACTGTGAGCTGTGTGGTCTTATATAGACAGGTGTGTGCTTTCCAAATCAAGTCCTATCAGTTTAATTAAACATAGCTGGACTCCAATGAAGGAGTAGAACCATCTCAAGGAGAATCACAAGGAAATGGACACCATGTGACTTAAATATGAGTGTCTGAGCAAAGGGTCTGAGTACAATGTGATATTTAAGTTTTTCTTTTTAATAAATTTGCAAAAATTTCTACATTTCTGTTTTTTTTCAGTCACGATGGGATGCAGAGTGTACATTGAAGAGAAAAAATGAACTTTTTTCAATTTACCAAATGCCTGCAATAAAACAAAGAGTGAAAAATCTAAAGGGGTCTGATTACTTTCCGTACCCACTGTATTTCTGGTTGATTAGTGGGGTTATTGCATTTACACAACCCCTTTTCCAATTTTTTGAACTATCAGGAAATGTAGCTATCATAAATGGCTTGATAGAGCAGAGAACTGTTAAAAATAGAAGCTATTACTGTAGCAAATAGGACGTATCGGTGTGTCAGTTAGGCCCCAATCACACTGTCCTTCCTTCCTCCACGTATGATGCTGCGTGGATTTCAGCATACAGCTTAACCCTTGTCCACTTCCCCAGTAAACAGACTGTATGGATTCTTAAGTCTATATTTATTGAGGTGATAATGTGAACTTGATCTATGTGAACGATAACAGGTAACAACTGCAAAGAATAAACAGTGTATCAGTACTGGCACGTCACAGAAACAACAGCATGATACAGGGTGCAATTAACATTAGTAACTGAGACATTACAGAAACTGCACAGTAACCGCATATTACAGAAATGCAGTTTTCATAGCTATATAGGGCAAAGTTCATGCTGCCAGCACTGTTATACTCTATACAGAAATGCATCTATCTGTACACAGTGCAAAGAGCATTATGACTAAACTGGAGGATACGGAGCACAGTATGCCTCCCTTCACAATATACTACACGGTGGCTGCATAACGGCTCCCATATACAGATTCTAACACAAACATATACAGTGAGGCAAAAAAGTATTTAGTCAGTCAGCAATAGTGCAAGTTCCACCACTTAAAAAGATGAGAGGCGTCTGTAATTTACATCATAGGTAGACCTCAACTATGGGAGACAAACTGAGAAAAAAAAATCCAGAAAATCACATTGTCTGTTTTTTTTTCATTTTATTTGCATATTATGGTGGAAAATAAGTATTTGGTCAGAAACAAAATTTCATCTCAATACTTTGTGATATATCCTTTGTTGGCAATGACAGAGGTCAAACGTTTTCTGTAAGTCTTCACAAGGTTGCCACACACTGTTTTTGTATGTTGGCCCATTCCTCCATGCAGATCTCCTCTAGAGCAGTGATGTTTTTGGCTTTTCGCTTGGCAACACGGACTTTCAACTCCCTCCAAAGGTTTTCTATAGGGTTGAGATCTGGAGACTGGCTAGGCCACTCCAGGACCTTGAAATGCTTTTTACGAAGCCACTCCTTCGTTGCCCTGGCGGTGTGCTTTGGATCATTGTCATGTTGAAAGACCCAGCCACGTTTCATCATCAATGCCCTTGCTGATGGAAGGAGGTTTGCACTCAAAATCTCACGATACATGGCCCCATTCATTCTTTCATGTACCCGGATCAGTCGTCCTGGCCCCTTTGCAGAGAAACAGCCCCAAAGCATGATGTTTCCACCACCATGCTTTACAGTAGGTATGGTGTTTGATGGATGCAACTCGGTATTCTTTTTCCTCCAAACACGACAAGTTGTGTTTCTACCAAACAGTTCCAGTTTGGTTTCATCAGACCATAGGACATTCTCCCAAAACTCCTCTGGATCATCCAAATGCTCTCTAGCAAACTTCAGACGGGCCCGGACATGTACAGGCTTAAGCAGTGGGACACGTCTGGCACTGCAGGATCTGAGTCCATGGTGGCGTAGTGTGTTACTTATGGTAGGCCTTGTTACATTGGTCCCAGCTCTCTGCAGTTCATTCACTAGGTCCCCCCGCGTGGTTCTGGGATTTTTGCTCACCGTTCTTGTGATCATTCTGACCCCACGGGGTGGGATTTTGCGTGGAGCACCAGATCGAGGGAGATTATCAGTGGTCTTGTATGTCTTCCATTTTCTAATTATTGCTCCCACAGTTGATTTCTTCACTCCAAGCTGGTTGGCTATTGCAGATTCAGTCTTCCCAGCCTGGTGCAGGGCTACAATTTTGTTTCTGATGTCCTTTGACAGCTCTTTGGTCTTCACCATAGTGGAGTTTGGAGTCAGACTGTTTGAGGGTGTGCACAGGTGTCTTTTTATACTGATAACAAGTTTAAACAGGTGCCATTACTACAGGTAATGAGTGGAGGAAAGAGGAGACTCTTAAAGAAGAAGTTACAGGTCTGTGAGAGCCAGAAATCTTGATTGCTTGTTTCTGACCAAATACTTATTTTCCACCATAATATGCAAATAAAATGAAAAAAAAAACCGACAATGTGATTTTCTGGATTTTTTTTTCCTCAGTTTGTCTCCCATAGTTGAGGTCTACCTATGATGTAAATTACAGACGCCTCTCATCTTTTTAAGTGGTGGAACTTGCACTATTGCTGACTGACTAAATACTTTTTTGCCCCACTGTAACTGCATTAAGACTCTCACCGGGATCCGCTGGACAGGAGAAGTGATTGTACGGAATAGCCAGAAACACGTGTATCATTCAGAAAGCCCGGGAAAAAATGTCTGCAGATCGTCTCCTCGGGGAGCTAAGGGGGCGGTTCTAATCAGAACACACTACTTCTTAAAGGAGAAATACTAATGTATACAGAAACAGGATAAATGAGTAACTAATGACCTCTATGGGTTGTAACTGGTATTATGCTATGAATATTTATCTTGCTGCTCATAAATGGGCAGAACACACACATGTCTGAGATTTAAAGGGAATCTGTCACCCCTTTTTTGAGATCTCATATAATGATATCATTCAATTGTGTGTCACATAAGGATTCTCTTAGTACTTTTGCTTCCCCCTGACCCCGCACCTTTCATGCATAAATACCTTTTTTATATTGGTTCAGATGTATGTAAACTGCCGCTGTCCGGTCTGCTGGGCGGGGCTTATTCAACTGCTCCCCCCCTCCCTGTCTTGCTCTACACATTTCTTCTTGTGTAGAGCAAGACAGGGAGGGGGGAGCAGGTGAATAAGCCCCGGATTCCGCTGCGGTTTGCCATCTCCTCCATTGTGGAGATGAAAAACCGCAGGGCAAAACCGCAGGCTAATCCGCAGGTAAAACCGCAGGTCTTTGACCTGCAGATTTACCTGCGAATTTTACAAAATCCGCGCTGCCAAATCCGCACCCCAATCCGCAGCATGTGCACGTACCCTTAGGCTACATTCCCACGATGAGTATTTTGTGAGTTTTTGACGTTGCAGATTTTCTGAACCAATTAACCCCTTTCTGACATTGGGCATAATAGTACGCCAATGTCGGACTCACCCTGTTTGGTGTGGGCTCCAGCACTGAGCCTGCACCTTTCCAGGCACATGACAGCTGATTTATACAGTTGACATGCCCACAACATCTGCGGGTGAAAGTGCAATCTCTGACAGCGGCATGTAACTCGTGCTTGCGGCAAGCGCACCTGAAGTCGCGGGTCACCGATGGGTTAGCATGACAACCAGAGGTCTTCAGCAGACCTCTAAGATTGTCATAGCCAGATTGCTATGAGCGCCGCCCGGTGGTCGACGCTCATAGCAAATGAACATTACTGCTACACACAGGTGATCTGTTCATCACCTGTATGTAGCAGGGCCAATTGGACAACTGCAGCTTCTAGTCTCCCATGGAGATGATTGAAGCATGCAAAAAATTTAAAAAATGTTTTTAAAAATATTAAAAAAACAAAAATATATAAAACAATAAAAAAATCAAATATACACATATTTGGTATCGCCGCGTTCAGAAATGCCCAATCTATCACTATAAAAAAAGAGTTAGTCCGATCGTTAAATGACGTAATGAGAAAAAAAGTAAAAACACAAGAGTTACGTTTTTTTGGTTGCTGCAACATTGCATTAAACTGACAATAACAGGTGGTCAAAAGATCGTATCTGGACCAAAATGGTATCAATAAAAACGGCAGCTCGGTGTGCAAAAAATAAGCCCTCACCCAACCTAGGATCATGAAAAATTGAGACGCTACTGGTATTGGAATATGGTGTAATTTTTTTTTTTTTAACACATTTTGGATTTTTTTTCACCACTTAAATGAAAGAGAACCTAGACATGTTTGGTGTCTATGAACTTGTAATGACCTGGAGAATCATAATGGCAGGTCAATTTTAGATTTTAGTGAATATGGTAAAAAAAATAAAAAAAATAAAACAACTGTGGGATTGCACTTTTTTTTGCAATTTCACCGCACTAAAATTTTTTTCCCCCATTTTCCAGTACATGATATGTTAAAACCAATGGTGCCTTTCAAAAGTACAACTCGTCCCGCAAAAAACAAGCCTTCATATGGCCATTTTGACCAAAAAGTGAAAAAGTTATGGCTCTAGGAAGAAGGGGAACAAAATTATGAAAATGCAAAAAACAAAATTACCTCTGGACTTTAAGGGTTTAACTAAGTTGATACCTCATGGTATTTGGCTTTGACAACACTTTATTTATACGGTCATGTGCGGATTACATGCATTTTTAATGCGTGTCTACTACGGAAACACATGAAAAACACATGCTTTTTTATGCATCATTATAATACAAGTCAAAGGGGAAATTTGCACATAAAACTCAGCGTACCTGCAAGAGAAATTGACATGTTTGGGATTTGAAAAATCCACCGCAGGTCAGTTTATGCTGATTTAAAAAAAAAAAAAAAAAAAGTACAATAGGCATGAGATTTCTGTAAATCTCACCTACTTTGCTGGAACTGTAAGGCAATGTGCACATGCTCAGTATTTGGTCAGAATTTTACCTCAGGATTTTTATTAAGGCCACGTTTACATGTTCAGTATTTGGTGAGTTTTTTACCTCAGGATTTTTATTAAGGCCAGGTTTACATGTTCGGTATTTGGTGAGTTTTTTACCTCAGGATTTTTATTAAGGCCACGTTCACATGTTCAGTATTTGGTGAGTTTTTTACCTCAGGATTTTTATTAAGGCCAGGTTCACATGTTCAGTAATTGGTGAGTTTTTAACCTCAGAATTTTTATTAAGGCCACGTTCACATGTTCAGTATTTGGTGAGTTTTTTACCTCAGGATTTTTATTAAGGCCAGGTTTACATGTTCAGTATTTGGTGAGTTTTTTACCTCAGAATTTTTATTAAGGCTGATTTTGGCATGCGTTAGGATGTGCTACATTCATTGCAGGCAATGGCGGCGTTAACGGATCCGTTACATAGCGTTAGTGCCGCTAAGTAACGGATCTGTCAGTGCATTGCCCCCTAACGTAATGTGAACCTAGCCTTACAAATAATGACCAAATACTGAATGTGTGAACATGGCCTAAGTCGCAGCATTGTTGATGCAAGCAAAAATATACAATAACAAAGACTCACCAAAGGCACACAGCCTTACTCATTCTGCTTCCATACCTGGATCACAACCGCTCACTTAAGATTAATCCTCGGTAATGTATATAATCGATTTTGAATCCTTTATGAGATACATACAATAGACATAGACCACATTATTATTATTTTAATTATTGCCATTATTATTCTTTGCATTCATGTGAACTTTAAATTTGGGAATTTTTGTATCTTAAAGTATATTAATGGTAGATTGAAAGGAATCAAGTAAAGGTTCAGAGAACTACATACAAGCTGCACAGAAGTTACACACATTCTAGACTTTACACACATGACACACACACCACTCACATTAGGAACACATTGTGTGCTTAAACTACTCTCACCGGACAGATGGCGCATGTTTGCTAATAGTAAGGCCATGTTCACAAATTCAGTATTTGGTCAGTATTTCACATCAGTATTTGTAAGCCAAAAATCCTGGTTTTGGCTTACAAATACTGAGGTAAAGTGAACGAGGCCTAAGTAGAATACGTGCCGCACCACTCACACATTGGATTAATACATCATAGAACAACTACACATAAAACTTATGCCGCACACGCCACTCACACTTGAAACATAGGTCCCTTGTTGCAAATGCTGCACACGCCACTTTTATTTTTCATAGGACACTGGCCGCATACTATACAATGAACTTTGCCCATGTGTCATCATGTCTAATGGCCCAGGTTGCTGTGTAGCCCTAGTCCAAATATAACAGCAGATTGTGGACATATTTTATAAGGTCACATTATATTTAATAAAATGTAAAAGGTTATATTTTTCACCTATTCCAGATTCTCTAAAAGTTGACTATTGACAAACTAGGATAACTTGTTAGCCTTCATACGATTCTAAAACATTGCATTTGTCACGCAGGAACTCATCACAGCGTGGTATATAGGATTTTTAGTGCTCATCTTTTCATCGTTCCTTGTGTATCTGGTGGAGAAAGAAGCTAACACACAATTTCAAACATATGCAGATGCGTTATGGTGGGGTACGGTAAGTAAAATCAATCTTGAATGGATGGAGATATTGTGCTTGGAAGAAAGTTAAACATGTTTCACTGAAAACAATGAATCATTGATTTCTATATGGAATGGAGGTGACTAGTCATTTGTTCTTCAGGAATGAACAGGTCATCAGTTTTTTTTCAGCTATTGAATTAATTACAAGTGAAAATAAATGGTATAAAATGGGAGTGATTATTTATATGATTTTATATTTCATATCTTGCATGTGGTAAGAGGACAAAAAGCACATCACTGTAATTGAAATGGCCCCTATAATAAGATTTATCTTCAGCTCTTTATGTATACTGCAACAGCTCAATAAAACACGTGCATTAGAAGATGTATACCTGTAATCAATGTCCAGCTCTGGTGAGTTAAGATCTTTAGTTGGAACAAACAGAAAATATGATTTTTTTTTTAATAAATATTAATATTTTTATATTTTTAGTTACTTCAAGTTACAATCCTTTAAAACCTTAAAGAACTGACACTTCTGTTTGAGTAAACTAATTGCATACTCAGCGATATAACAGTTCTTTGTTTTAGAATACCATATCTTCCTGATCCATTGTTATTCTTCCTAGAAATGTGTAAATACATTGACAACCGATTGTTTAGGCCTCTGACAAAGGCAATGTCCACATGCAGTTGCTAATTTATTCCTCTATTTCAAAGAGGAAAAATGGAGGAATAACAGAAACAGAATTGAGACAGGTCCGCTATAGAAAAAGCTAATTTTGCTCTGCCACTTTCCATAGATGTATATACATTTTGTATCATTTTCTCTTTATATAGTGTTTATTTCTTATTCTTTTTTAGGAATGCAAAGCGATGTATTTCAAGTAAATATCTAATATTTGCATTTTTATAACGTTTTTTCATTTTTCGGATTATTGTATTAAACTTTACTTCAATGTATTATTCTTTGTGTGCGCAAACCGCACAGTCAAATGTTAATGCGTTACAGAGATTATTTTAGGGGACATCCAGGGCCCTTAATTACATCATGACTATTAAGTGTGTGAGTGGCTGTAAGGCTCTGTGTGAGTGGCTATAAAGCCCCCGTCACACATAACGATGTCCCAGCAATCCCACCAACGATCCGACATGGATGGGATCACTGGGACATCGTTAGGCTGATCGCTGGTGAGCTGTCACATAGACAGTCCCAGCGATCAGGACCAGCGACACTGGACGCTGGTTTCTAATGTAAACGTCGGGTATCCAGGAGCTGCGGCGTTTACATTAGAATCAGCGTCCAGCGTTGCTGATTGCTGGTCTTTCGCTGCCACACGCAGCGATGCGTGCTGGGCAGTGGGAGACCAGCAATCGAAAAATGGCCCAGGCCGCTCGAGCACGATCAGCGATAAACGGCAGGGGGGGCGGTCGCTGATCCCCATCACGCACAGGGATCTCGCTGGCGAGATCGCTGTGTGACGGGACCCTAAGGCTCTGTTCACACGTAGCTTGTTTGCGGCATTTTCTTCTGCAGCCAAAACCTAATCTCTCAAACTACGTTCCCACAATGATTTTATGTTAAGCTTTTGAAGCTATGTATTTTAGAAAAAATGCAGGTAACCTATTTTACTTAATGTGTACAGAAATGGTGCTGAAAATCATCGACATCAAAAAATCACAGAAAACTCATCGTGGAAACATAGCCTTAGCAGTTAAAAATTTGAAGGGTTTAGTGCTTTTTTGGTGCTTTAACCCCTTCCTGACATCTGGCGTACTATCCCATCCACGGGACCCGGGCCCCTATGCCCATGGACGGGATAGTATGTCATAGAGATCAGCGGTGCTCACGGGCAGAGCGCCGATCGTTGCCAGGTGTCAGCTGATTATCACAGCTGACACCCGGCACTACGTGTCAGGGGCGGTCATGGACGTTAACCCCTGGCACACTGCGATCAAACACGATCGCAGTGTACAAGGGATTTAGGGAGGCATCGGCAGGGAGGGGGCTCCCTCCGTGCTTCCCTGAGATCCCCGAAGCAGCGCGATTTGCAGTGCTGCTGCCGGGGCCTCCTTCTGTGCAGGTCCCCGGATCCAATATGGCAGCGGGAAACTTTGGGGGCCTGCAGGAAGGCGGCTTCCTCACTGCCTGCAGAGCACAGGCATGAGGAAGCCTTGTGCAGCGCCTGTGTCAGATCTCTGATCAGTCACAGCGATCGATCTGTGATGTGTCAGATCAGCAATCTCACACATGACAGTGATGTCCCCCCGGGACAGTGTAATAACATTTTTAAAAAAAAGTGTAAAAATAATTTATAAAAAGGCGCTAAATAAATTAAAAAAAAATATTCCCTAATAAATTCATTTTTTGGAAATAAAAAAAAAAAAAAAAAAAGTACACATATTTGGTATCGCCGCATCTGCAACGACCCGCCCTATAAAACTGTCCCATTAGTTAACCCCTTGGTGAACCCCTTAAAAAGTAAAAATAAAAAACAAAGCAAAAAATAATGCTCTATCATCATACCGCCGAACAAAAAGTGCAATAACGCGCGATCAAAATGACAGATATAAATAACCATGGTACCGCTGAAAACGTCATCTTGTCCCGCAAAAAATGAGCCACCATACAGCCTCATCAGCAAAAAAATAAAAAAGTTATAACTCGCAGAATAAAGCGATGCAAAAATAATTATTTTTTATATAAAATTGTTTTCATTGCATAAAAGTGCCAAAACATAAAAAAATGACATAAATGAGGTATCGCTATAATCGTACTCACCCAAATAAAACCACCTTATCAATTTTACCGCACACAGAACGGTGTAAATGCACCCCCCAAAAGAAATTCTTGAAATGCTGGGTTTTGCTCATTCTGCCTCCCAAAAATCGGAATAAAAAGCGATCAAAAATATCACGTGCCCGAAAATGGTACCAATAAAAACGTCAACTCGTCCCGCAAAAAATAAGACCTCACGTGACTCGGTGGGTCAAAATATGGAAAAATTATAGCTCTCAAAATGTGGTGATGCAAAAACTATTTTTACAATAAAAAGCGTCTTTTAGTGTGTGACAGCTGCCAAACATAAAAACCCACCATAAATAGTAATTCAAACTCCCGTTTATCACCCCCTTAGTTAGAGAAAAATAATAAAATTAAAAAAATGTATTTATTTCCATTTTCCCGTTAGGGTTAGGGCTAGGGTTAGAGTTAGGGCTAGGGTTAGGGCTGAGATTAGGGTTAGGGGTGTGTTGGGGTTAGGGTTGGAGTTAGAATTGGGGGGTTTCCACTGTTTGGGCACATCAAGTGCTCTCCAAGTGCAACATGGCGTCTGATCTCAATTCCAGCCAATTCTGCGTTGAAAAAGTCAAAGGGTGCTGCTCCCCTTCCAAGCTCTGCCATGTGCCCACACGGTGTTTTACTCCCACATATGGGATATCTGCCTACTCAGGACAAATTGCAAAACAACTTTTGGGGTCCAATTTCTCCTGTTACCCTTAGGAAAATAAAAAATTGGGGACAAAAATATCATTTTTGTGGAAAAAAAATATGATTTTTTTATTTTTACGCCCGGGCGTTATAAACTTCTGTGAAGCACTTGGGGTTTTAAAGTGCTCACCACACATCTAGATAAGTTCCATGGGGGGTCTAGTTTCCAAAATGGGGTCACTTGTGGGGAGTTTCAACAGTTTAGGCTCATCAGAGACTCTCCAAACGCGACATGACACCCGCAGACCATTCCATCAAAGTCTGCATTCCAAAACGTCACTACTTCCCTTCCGAGCCCCGATGTGTCCCCATACAGTAGTTTTCTCCCACATATGGGGTATCAGCGTACTCAAGACAAATTGGAAAACAACTTTTGTGGTCCAATTTCTCCTGTTACCCATGGGAAAATAAAAAAATTGGGGACTAAAAGATCATGTTTGTGGAAAAAATCTGATTTTTTTTATTTTCACGCCCAGGCGTTATGAACTTATGTGAAGCCCTTGGAGGTTCAAAGTGCTCACCACACATCTAGATAAATTCCTTGGGGGGGGTCTAGTTTCCAAAATGGTGTCATTTGTGGGGGGTTTCCACTGTTTAGGCACATCAGGGGCTTTCCAAACGTGGCATGGCGTCCAATCCCAATTCCAGCCAAAAAAGTCAAATGGCGCTGCTTCCCTTCCGAGCTCTGCCATGCGCAAATAGTGGTTTACCCCACATGTGGGGTATCAGCGTACTCAGGACAAATTGCACAATACTTTTTAGGGTCCGGTTAACCTTGGGAAAATAAAAATTCGGGGTGAAAAGATCGTTTTTGTGGAAAAAATGTGATTTTTTAATTTTACGGCTGTACGTTATAAACTTCTGTGAAGCCCTGGGAGGTTCAAAGTTCTCACCACACATTTAGATAGGTTCCTTGGGGGGTCTAGTTTCCAAATTGGTGTCATTTGTGGGGGGTTTCCACTGTTTTGGCACATCAGGGGCTTTCCAAACGCCACATGGCGTCCGATCTCAATTGCAGCCATAAAAGTCAAATGGCGCTGCTTCCCTTCCGAGCTCTGCCATACGCCCAAATAGTCATTTACACCCACATATGGGGTATCAGCGTACTCAGGACAAATTGCACAATAACTTTTAGTGTCCTGTTACCCTAGGGAAAATAAAAATTGGGGGTGAAAAGATCATTTTGTGGAAAAAAATATGATTTTTTTAATTGTACGGTTGTACGTTATAAACTTCTGTGAAGCCCTTGTGGGTTCAAAGTTTTCACCACATATCTAGATAAGTTCCTTGGGGGGTCTAGTTTCCAAAATGGGGTAACTTGTGGGGGGTTTCCACTGTTTAGGCACAGCAGGGGCTCTCCAAACGTGACATGGCGTCCGATCTGAATTCCAGCCAATTTTGCATTGAAAAAGTCAAACGGTGCTCCTTCCCTTCTGATCTCTGCCATGCGCCGAAACACTGGTTCCCCCCACATATCAGGTATTAGCGTACTCATGATAAATTGCACAATAACTTTTGCAGTCCAATTTATCCTGTTACCCGTGGTAAAATAAAAAAAATTGGACCTGAAGTAAATTTTTTTGTGAAAAAAGTTAAATGTTCATTTTTTTAAAACATTCAAAAAAAGGGTTAATAAACTTCTTCAATGTGGTTTTGAGCACCTTGGTGCAGTTTTTAGAAATTTGTCACTTTTGGGTATTTTCTATCATATAGACCCCTCATATAGACCCCTCAAAGTGACTTAAAATGTGATGTGGTCTGTAAAAATAAAATGGTGTTGCAAAAATGAGAAATCGCTGGTCAAATTTTAACCCTTAGGCCGGGGTCACACTGGCGAGGAATACGGCCGAGTGAGAGGCGCTAAAAGCACGCATTAGACACGGACCAATGATTCGCTATGGGGTCCCTCGCACCAGCCGTATATTTCTCATCCGTATTCTACGGTACGTGCCAATTGCAGCATGCTGCGATTGTCAGCGTACTACGACCGTAGTACGCCAATGCAAGTCTATGGGTGTGCAAAAAATACGGATTACACACGGACCACACATGTGACTTGCGAGAAATACGCACCCGGTGTCTTTTAGCAAAGGCGGCAATTCAGTGCGCTATACAGTAAACTCACACGGACAGGTTTAATAAAGATACTAAAGAATAGATACAGACACATAGAATACATATCTGTTTAGAAACCCTGTCATAGGGCTCAATTATATGTCCATTTTGCAAGCCTGCGAGAAAATCTTGCAATACGGATGCCATACGGATTACATACGGATGCTGACATGCGCAAAATACACGACCACGCCTTGATTATGGATGACATACGGAGCACTGTTTAGGGGCCATTCAACCGTATTACGCATGTAAAATACTGACCGTATTTTGCGTCGGTTAGTGTGACCCCGGCCTCATAAACCAAAAAAAATTTTGGCTCCAAAATTGTGCTGATGTAAAGTAAACTGTGAAATGTTACTTATTAAGTTTTTTACGTGCCATATCTCTGTGATTTAAGGGCATAAAAATTCAAAGTTGGAAAATTGCGAAATTTTCAAAATTTTCGCCAAATTTCCATTTTTTTCACAATTAAACGCAATTTATATGAATTAGATTTTACCACTAACATGAAGTACAATATGTCATGAGAAAACAATGTCAGAATCAGTGGGATCCATGGAAGCATTTCAGAGTTATTACCTCATAAAGGGACAGTGGTCAGAATTGTAAAAATTGGCCCGGTCATGAACGTGCAAACCACCCTTGGGGGTAAAGGGATTAAATGCTGCATTTTTTACTGCATTTTTCAGAATCCCAAAGTTCAGCTTTGCTTCCACCATACAAGCATGAATAATACATGGGCCTCCAAAGCAAGACGTATGTGAAGCCATAAAATATTTTGCATTGCTTACTTTAAAACATGCAAAAATAATTATTTTTTCTATAAAATAGTTTTTATTGTGTAAAAGCGCCAAAGTATAAAAAATTATATAAATGAGCTATTGCTTTAATCGTACTGACCCGAAGAATAAGGGCGGCGTCACACACAACGTAGAAAAATACGGACCATATTGTACGGCCGCAATTTGCAGAAATGGTCCCTAAATAGTGATCCGTATGTCATCCGTTGTCAGGCTGTGGCTGCGTATTTTTCCCATGTAAGCATCCGTATGTAATCCGTATGGCATCCGTATGCCGAGAGTTTCTCGCAGGCTTGCAAAATGGACATATAATGGAACCCTATGATGGGTTTTCAAACACAAACGAAAGAATAGATATAGACACATAGAATGCATATATATATATATATATATATATATATGTGTGTGTGTATTCTATGTGTCTATATCTATTCCTTCGTTTCTTTATTAAACCTGTCAGTATGATTTTACTGTATCGCGCACTGAATTGCCGCCTTTTCTAAAGGACACCGGTTGCGTATTTCTCGCAAGTCACACATCTGGTCCGTGTGTAATGCGCTTTTTTGCGCACCCATAGACTTGCATTGGCGTACTATGGTCGTAGTACGCTGACAATCGCAGCATGGTGCGATTGGCTCGGCCCGTAAAAAATACGTGAGAAAAATATGGCTGATGGGAGCTACCCCATAGAGAATCATTAGTCCGTGTGCAATGCGTTTTTTTAATGCCTCTCACTCGTCCGTATTTCTCTCTAGTGTGACGCCGGCCTAAAGCTGCCTTACCAATTTTACCACACGCGGAACGGTAAAAATAAAAGCAATTCCTGAATTGCTGGTTTTTGTTAATTTTGTCTCCTAAAAATCGGAATAGACAGTGATGAAAAAATTTAATGTGCCCAAAAGTGGTACTAATAAAGACATCAGCTCGTCCTGCAAAAAAACAAGCCCTCAAATTACTCTGTCGGACGAAATATGAAAAAAATTATAGCTGTCAAAAAGCATCTTTTAGTGTGTGACAGCAGCCAAACATAAAAACCCGATATAAATCTGGTATTGCTGTAATCGCACCGACCCATATAATAAAGTCACCTAATCACTTATACCGCATGAGGAATGGCATAAAAAATAAAATCAATTCTTCACATGCTGTTGATTTTTTCATTCCGCCTCCCAAAGATCGCTGTAAGGCTCGGGGCACATTTATCCTGCACTCTACGCTGAGCGCATACACCGGGTTTTCCATGTAAATTTCTGAAATACGTGATTCAGACAGAACCCCAGCAGAAAATTCCCTATAATGAGGCAGATTGAGGCACTGTGGACGCCATAGCACCTGTAATCCAGGGGGTGTCCTATTTAGGATTGCTTAAAAGTGACGTCGACCACAGTTTTGTGCACTTCTGAAAAGAATGAAACTGTGGAACAGAGACCAGACTGAGTCCAGAGTAACTCTGCTGCCTCACTATAGAGAATGGATCCATCAGGGGTTTCATCCGAATCACGTCACTCAGAGATTTAGATGGAAACCCCAAAGTAAGTGGTCAGAGTAGATACCTGTGATCCCAAGCGTTATCTAAAATGTTCCCAATGAAAGCTTCCACTCAATCCACAAAAAAAGCAAGTCTCCACTCAGATCTGTCATTTGTTAATGGAAATATAGGGGGTTTCCAAGTTACTGATAGCACAAAGGCTCTGGAAAAGCGAAATAGCTCCTCACCTGCCAAAAGAAATTCACCATATTCTCCACTCCCAAATCCAAATGCCCCCTCCCTTCTGAACCCCAGTGTGCCTAAACCACATATAGCACCCACATGTCTGGCATTTTTGTAGTGATGAGAGCCCGCCTAATTTACAGGTGCGTGTCTCCAGAAGCACGGGCTGGGCATAATGTACTGGTCACTACAGCGTACTGGTCACTACAACGGCAGTTTGCAATTTTCACTCAGCAACATACACTGCTATCTGTTTCTGTAAAACATCCATGGAGTCAAAATCATCACTACATCTGTAGATAAATTCCCAAAGGGTTATAATTTCCAAAATGGGGTCACTTTATTATTATTATTATTATTATAGCAGCGCCATTTATTCCATGGCGCTTTACATGTGAGGAGGGGTATACATAATACATACAAGTACAGTAATCTTAAACAATGCTAGTCACAACTGGTACAGGATGAGAAAGGACCCTGCTCGCGAGGGCTCACAATCTACAACGGGATGGGTGAGGATACAGTAGGCGAGGGTAGAGCTGGTCGTGCAGCGGTTTGGTAGATCGGTGGTTACTGCAAGTTGTAGGCTTGTCGGAAGAGGTAGGTCTTCAAGTTCTTTTTGAAGGTTTCCATGGTAGGCGAGAGTCTGATATATTGTGGTAGAGAGTTCCAGAGTAGAGGGGATGCGCGGGAGAAATCTTGTATGCGATTGTGGGAAGAGACGATAAGAGGGGAGTACAGAAGGAGATTTTGTGAGGATGAGAGGTTTCGTGCAGGTAAGTACCGGGAGACTAGGTCACAGATGTACGGAGGACTCAGGTTGTGGATGGCTTTGTATGTCATGGTTAGGGTTTTGAACTGGAGTCTTTGGGTAATGGGGAGCCAGTGCAGGGATTGACAGAGGGGAGAGGCTGGGAAATAGCGGGGGGACAGGTGGATTAGTCGGGCAGCAGAGTTAAGAATAGATTGGAGGGGTGCGAGAGTGTTACAGGGGAGGCCACAGAGCAGGAGGTTGCAGTAGTCAAGGCGGGAGATGATGAGGGCATGGACTAGGGTTTTTGCAGATTCTTGGTTGAGGAATGTACGGGTCCGTGAAATATTTTTGAGTTGAAGTCGGCAGGAAGCGGAAAGGGCTTGGATATGTGGTTTGCAACAGAGATCAGTGTCAAGGATAACCCCGAGGCAGCGAGCTTGTGGGACTGGAGAGAGTGGGCAGCCATTTACTTTAATGGATAGGTCCGTTGGGGGGGTCACGTGAGATGGGCGAAAGATGATTAATTCTGTTTTGTCCATATTAAGTTTTAGAAATCTAGCGGAGAAGAAGGATGAAATAGCAGACACACATTGAGGGATTCTGTTTAGTAGGGAGGTGATATCTGGTCCAGAGATGTAGATCTGTGTGTCATCAGCATAGAGATGATACTGAAAGCCATGAGATTCTATGAGCTGACCGAGGCCGAAGGTGTAAACGGAGAAGAGCAGGGGCCCTAGGACTGAACCTTGCGGGACTCCGACGGATAGGGGGCGCAGTGAGGAGGTGGTGTGCGAATGGGAGACGCTGAATGTCTGGTCTGCTAGGTATGATGCACTTGAGGGGAATTCTGCTTTTTTTTAGCACTTAGGGTCTCTTTTTATGGAATCCACAAACTAGTCTAGGAAAATCTGCACTCCAGGAGACAAATAGCAATATGTCCATCCCGAGTCACTGTATGGCAATGTAGTACTGTATAGCCATATATGGGGTATTTCTACATTCAGCAGAAATTGTGGGACAAATTCTGGTGCCATTTCTCAGAATGAAAATGTAAAACTTGGGTCTAACACACAATCTTGGTGGTAAAAATGTAAACTATTTTTTCTTCACTGCCGAATGGTATAAAAGATTTTGACATGCTTGTGGTGTCAATATAATCACTACATCCCTAGATGAATTCATTGAGAGGTGTAATTGTAAAATGGGGAGTTCCGCTGTTCTGGCATCTCAGGGGCTCTGTCAATGTAACATAGCACTCTCAAACAAGTGCAGCAAAATCTGCACTGTAATGGCGCTACTTCCCTTCTGAGCTTGTCAAAAGTAGTTTTCTACCACATATGGGGTATCGGTGAACTCAGGTGAAATTGAACAACAAACTTTGGGGTCTATTTTCTCCTTTTGCCTTTGTGAAAATACAAAATTTTAGCTAAAAAAGATTTTTGTGGGAAAAATTTTATTTCTTTTATTTTCATGGCTTAAAGATATAAACTTCTGTGAGGCATCTGGGGGTTCAAGGTGCTCAGTACACATCTAGATAAGGTCTAATTTCCAAAATGTTGTCACTTGTGGGGGGTTTCCACTGTTTAGGCACATCAGGGGCTCTTCAAATGCGGCATGGCATCCACTGGTGCTCCTTCCCTTCCAAGCCCTGCCAAGCGCCCAAACAGTAGTATTCCCCCACATGTGGAGTATCAGCATATTCAGGAGAAATTTCACAACAAATTGTATGGAGCAATTTCTCCTGTTACCCTTATGAAGATGCAAAATATGGAGCTAAAAAAGATTTATTTGGGAAAAATGTGATTTTTTTTTTTTTAAATTCCACTGCTTTATGCTATAAACTTCTGTGAAGCACCGGTGGGTTCAAGGTTCTCAATACACATCTAGATAAGTTCTATAAGGGATCTAGATTCCAAAATGGTGTCAGATGGTTTTCCACTGTTTAGGCACATCAGGGGCTCTTCAAACACGACTTGGCGTCCACTAATTATTCCATCAAATTTTGCATTCCAAAAGTCAAATGGTGCTCCTTCTCTTCCAAGCCCTGCCGTGTGCCCAAACAGTTGTTTTCCTCCACATATTGGGTATCAGCGTACTAAGGAGAAATTGCACAACAAATTGTATGCCGCAATTTATCCTTTTACCCTTATGTAAATACAAAGTTTGGAGCTAAAAAGATTTATTTTGGAAAAATGTGATTTTTTTTATCTCCATGACTCTACGTAATAAACTTCTGTGAAGCACCTGTGGGTTCAAGGTGCTCAATACACATCTAGATAAGTTTCCTAAGGGTCTATTTTCCAAAATGGTATCACTTGTTGGGGGTTTCCACTGTTTAGGCACATTAAGGGCTCTCCAAATGCTAAATGGTAACTGCTAATTATTCCAGCATATTTTACATTCAAAAAGTCAAGTGGCGCTTCTTCCCTTTCGAGCCCTGCTGGCTGCCATGTGCCCAAACAGTACATTTCCCCCTCAAATGGAGTATCAGCATGCGCAGGAGAAATTGCATAATAAAATTTATGGTCCATTTTCTCCTGTTACCCTTTTGAAAGTAAAAAGAAATATAGGTCTAAAAGAAAATTTTTGCAAAGAATAGTAAATGTTTATTTTTTCCTTCCACATTCCAAACATTCTTGTGAAGCACCTGAAGGGTTAATAAACTTCTTGAATGTGGTTTTGTGCACCTTGAGAGGTGCAGTTTTTAGCATGGTGTCATGTTTGGGTATTTTCTGTCATATAAGCCCCTCAAAGTCACTTCAAATGTGAGGTGGTCCCTAAAAAAATGATTTTGCAAATTTTGGTTTCGCTGGTCAACTTTTAACCCTTATAACTGCTTAACAAAAAAAATTATGTTTCGAAAATTGTGGTGATGTAAAGTAAACATGTGGGAAATCTTATTTAGTAGCTATTTTGTGAGATATGACCCTCTGATTTAAGGGCATAAAAATTAAAAGTTTGAAAATTGCGAAATTTTCAAAATTTTCGTCAAATTTCCATTTTTTTTGCAAATAAATGCAAGTTATATGGAAGAATTTTTACCACTGTCTTAAAGTACAATATGTCAGAGAAAACATTCTCAGAATCACCAGGATCCGTTGAAGCATTCTAGAGTTATTACCTCATAAACTGACAGTGGTCAGAATTGTAAAAATTGACCTGGTCATTAAGGTGAAAACAGGCTTCGTCTCAAAGAAGTTAATTTGCATAAAAACCTGAAGCAGAAACACAATGTGTGAACATAGCCTAAAGGCCCCGTTACATTTAGCGATGCACCAGCGATCCCAACCACGATATGACCCGGTCAGGATCGCTGGTGCATCGCTAAGTGGTCGCTAGTGAGCTGCCAAACAGGCAGATCTCACTAGCGACGCAGCGATGCTCGTTACTCACCTGTCAGACGTGGCGAGGGTGATGTCTTCCACCCGCGTCCATGGCTCGCTTGTCGGCGCCCGCAGGAAGCCGACGACGAGAAATGGACCAGGCCAACCTCGCGCGATTAGCGATAGCCAGCTGGGGGCCGGTCGTAGGGGAGTGTCACATGTAGCAAGATCGCTAGCGATATCGCTGCTGCGTCACAAAATCGGTGACCGGCCCTTAACACGTATTACTAATTTAATTTAACTGTACTTGGAGTCAGTAGAAACAAAATCACAAGAAGGAATAGGTGTCATATCTTGCAACATCGGCATTTTCTTCACTAAAAATGCTGCAAAAACTGATGGCAGCATATTTTGCTGTGTTTTTGTCCTTTTTCATTGCTTTCCAGGCTGTGGTTTTCAAAATGTAGTCAGGAAAAAAGAAATGTGTATGAGATTTCAGAAGTCTCATAGAAAACAGCTTTTAAATTGCATAAAAAAGCAGCAAAAAAACACTGGAAAAAATACTTATGAACATAGCCTTAATCAGTATTTTGGACCTTTATCTCCTTGCAGTAATTTGATGACTTGTTTGTATCAAAGGATTAAATAAATGTGTAAAACTAAGATTATAATGAATCTTTTCTCATAAAATGATACATCAATCTCTTGAGCTCCCCCTGCCTGCAGATTGTACTGCATTTTCATTTTGATAGGTTTCCTTTAAGTCTCAGCTGCAATGCAATTTAAAGGCACAGAGACAAGAAGGGGTTAAAGTAAAGTTTGACCTTCAGAAAACATACATTTTAATCCTTTTGTAATATATCTTAAAGGGGAAATCTGGGGAAATAAAAAAAAGTATTCAAATTCTTTCATAAATGATAAATCAGACAGTCATAGTATAGGCTAATTAGTGTGACACTGGTTTTGCTGCTGAGTGCTTCACCTCACAGGAGGTCACAAATCAGGGGGTGTAGCCTGCTCCTGGCTTCTAGTAACAGCCAGCCCCCTGATAACATCTTCTAAGGCTATGTGCACAAGCGGCGGAATGGGGTGCGGATGTGGGGAGGAGGACCCCCATACAGTGATTGGGCTGGAACCAGGGGGACCGCCATCAGGGTTGTTGAAGAAACCACATCAGGGGGATTACAAAGGGAGACATGCGACTGAAGTTGTCAGGGCAACAGGGGGCGGGGCGAGGGTAAAAGGAGCAGGGGACGCGCTGAGGTGGCAGTTGGCAGAGAGCCTGACAGGAGAGAGGAAGCCGTGCGGCAGAGAGAGGACTGTGGCAACTGACGGTGTGGAAAAGAGAGACAGGCAGGAGTCTGAAAAAGGGAAATTTGAGACTTACCGAAGGTTGACGCGTAAGAGACTCTCCCCGGGAGTTTCCCCCCGCAAAGATTCAGATAAAGTGACGGCCGCTGATTCCCTCCGTGGTGTGACAGGACCGGGATCTCAGGCGACCGCTGCGACGACACAGCAATCCGGTACAGTGGCCAGGACACTGCCCCCCTGTCTTCTCCCACAGCCGCGGCCCCGTCATCACCGACCTCAGGGGACGTCACCTCGCTATAGGCGGCCGCAGAGCCCATCCCGGTTACTGAGGGGACACTGAGCAGAATTTGTTAACGTTTATGTCTTTTTTGAAACTGCGTCATGACCTGGCTGGGGAACGAGCGCCTCTAAACGGACGCCTGGGAGATTGACCCCCTGAACAGTTTCTTCAGGGCCCGTTGTGCCCCACCGACCCCACTTCTTCAGGGCCTGTTGTGCCCCACCGTGCCAGCTTCTTCAGGGCCCGTTGTGCCCCACCGACCCCATTTCTTTAGGGCCCGTTGCGCCCCACCGCCCAGTTTCTTCAGGGCCTGTTGTGCCCCATCGTTCCGGTTTCTTCAGGGCCTGTTGTGCCCCATCGTTCCGGTTACTACAGGGCCCGTTGCGCCCCACCGTCCAGTTTCTTAAGGGCCTGCTGCGCCCCATCGTTCTGGTCTCTTCGGGGCTGGACAAGCACAAGTCCTTCCGGGAAGTCGTGGATTACAAGGCAGCCACATCTGCAACCCCTGAGTGGTCGTGAACTCGAGCGACGCCCGGAAGGCTAAGTGTATTATAGAGAAAATAAGGACCCTTTTTGTTTTTTTTATGTTGTTTTACGAGTCCCTGCGAGGACAAATAAGTGTTTCCCCTTTTGTCTGATTTAAGCAGTTTTAGCCCTTGCGGCTTTAAAACTTATAAAAGTTTATTTCACCCCACATTCAGTCTCGTGTCTCGTCACTGCATCCTGTGAGCCTGCTCGAACCCTACACTTGGCGTAGTCGGCAGGATGCAGTCTCCGAGCGCGGACAGTGGTAGCCCCGAACATGGGGGAGCTGTAAGCTCTGTAAATAATGAGGGTCCCCGTACCAGCATCTCATTGGGGGCCATGTTGAACAACCTGCCTAGATTCTCTGGCTCAAATACTATGCTATGGAGCTGGACAGAGCGGATGAGGGGGCTTTTTCGGATGCACCCAATGACCCCTGACCTGGAAGCTGAAGTGGCACTCATGGCCCTAGACGGGGAGGTGCGGAGGTCAGTGATGTTGAAACCCCCGGGGCACCGCAACACTTTTGAAAAGGTGTTGCAGATAGTGGAACAGACCCACGGGGATCCCACTAATGTGGGAGAGTTAAGGACCCGACTGTTTAGCCGGATGCAGGCAGAGGGGGAGACGATTACTCAGTATATGAATGTACTCCAAGAGTTGCATACGACTATTGAAAGAAAAGATGGGGTAGGGGTAGGACCTGTTGACATAACCCTACGTGACCTACTGGTGACTGGACTGCGAGATCCACTGATAAAGCAGGCTTTAAGGGAACGGATCAGAATGAATCCCCAAATCGACTTTTCAGAAGTGGGAAGTCAGGCACGGGTTCAGGAGCAAGAGCAGGGGATGGCGGTCCCCGTGGGGAAGGTCCGAGGTGTGGAGGCCTCCTCGAACACAGTTGAGGAACCTCAATGGGTGGAGGAGATGAAGCGTGAATTGAAAAATATAAAGAGCGAGTTGGCTGAAGTAAAGAGAAGAACCGAACCGGAGACTGGACGACCCAGTGCTAATCCCGGTCCCTGGGGGTCACGCTCTCCGCGAGGTGGTCAATCTCTACCGGCCCGGTGTTATGAGTGTGGAGAACCAGGCCACTTCGCCCGAGAGTGTCCGCGGCGTGGGAGAATACCCACCCCGGCGGCCATTAAACTAAAGGGCTCCGGGCTGGGGGGACGCCGCTCGGAGCCGAAAACCACAACTAGGGGTGGTGGAAGTCCCGAAGATTTGGTAGCAAAGTGTCCTGAAGTTTGGGCAGAAGTAGAGGGCCGGGCCGTCCGGTGTCTGGTGGACACGGGGTCACAAGTAACCACTATGCCCGCAGCGTACTTTCAACAAAACTTTCCGGAGGCAGCAAGGCCTCAGTGGGGGCCCATGATTAGACTAGTAGCCGCCAACCAACTGCCGGTTCCGGTTGCCGGGGTAGTGTGGGTGCAGGTGACGTTGTGCGGTAAACCCCTCGGCCGCAGAGGGGTGGTGCTGACTCAAGGAGAAGCTGATCAACGACACCCCGTCACCCTAGGCATGAATATTTTAAAAGAGTTTGGTAACCTGTTGCTTAATGATCCCACACAAAGGACACTGAAGCAGTGGGGTTCTCGCACAGCTCAGGGACAGGTATTCCAGCAGCTGGTGCGAGGTGCGCGGGTGCATCGGGACTGCCAGGAGGGTGAGGCTCTGGGCAAGGTCATCGCGACAGCAGCACCCCTGCTTGTGCTGCCTCCTGGACAGACAGTGGTGGCCCTGCCAATTCGGGCCCCGATACCTTTGGAAGGCGTAGAGGTGCAGGTGGAGCCGTGTCACTCAGAGCACTTACCTCCTGGCATACTGGTGGCCCGTTCCCTCGCTACGGTGCGAAAAGGAACCGCCCTGGTCCGCTGCGTTAACCTTGAAGACCGAGATATCATTCTGAAAGCACGGACTGTACTGGCCAAACTAATAAAGCCTCTAGAAGAAGTGCTGCCCGCTGCTGCGGTTCAATTACGAGTACACCCCGAGGATCCCGGGGAGGTAACAATACGAACCCTACAGGCCCACGAAGTCTCGACACAAGAGAAGGGCCGAAATATTTTGGAGCAGATGCGGGCCGAGCTTTCTGGACTAACTGCGGCCCAACTTTCACAAGTAAAAGCATTGCTGGGACAGTACCATGAAGTATTTGCTAGTCATGAGGACGACTTTGGGTGTACCACCGCCATCACTCATGAGATCCCCACAGCAGGAGCGGCCCCTATCCGAGAACGATATCGACAGATCCCGCCACAACTCTATCAGGAGGTGAAAACTTTGCTGGCTCAGATGCTACAAAAAGGGGTGATACGGGAAAGTCAAAGCCCTTGGGCGGCCCCCATCGTGTTGGTTCGGAAGAAAGATGGTACACTACGATTCTGTGTGGATTATCGTAAATTGAATGCTTGCACTATTAAAGACTCATACCCACTGCCCCGCATAGAAGAATCTCTGTCTGCATTGGGTAAAGCAACATATTTTTCGACCCTGGACTTGGCCAGTGGGTACTGGCAGGTGCCTATGTCAGAAGAGGACAGAGCTAAGACGGCGTTCATAGTGCCCATGGGACTGTTTGAGTTTAATCGAATGCCATTCGGGCTGGCCAACGCCCCCGGGACATTTCAGCGATTGATGGAGCGATGTCTAGGGGATCTCAATTTTGAGGCCACGTTGATCTACCTGGACGACATCATCGTCTATGCCGCCTCCTTCGAGGACCACCTGAAGCGGTTGGGACAGGTACTCAGCCGGCTGCAAAAGTACGGGTTGAAGGTGAAGCCTCAGAAATGTCACCTATTTCGCTCTCAGATTGAGTATCTGGGTCATGTCGTTTCGGCAGAAGGTGTGAGGCCATCCCGGGAGAAGATTGCTGCTATCCAGGAATGGCCTACCCCCGAGACGGTGAAAGACGTGCGGGCTTTTCTGGGGTTAGCTGGATATTACCGTCGTTTCGTAAAGAATTTTGCATGTCGAGCTCGAGCCCTACATGACCTGCTGAAGGGGGCTCCCGCTGGGGCCAATGGGCGAAAAATCCAGTGGCAACACCCTCAGGAAGAGGCCTTCCGAGATCTCAAGGCTGCACTCTCGGATGCCCCAGTGTTGGCTTATGCGGATTTTTCTCAGCCGTTCATCCTGCACACTGACGGGAGTCTTCACGGGCTAGGAGCTGTGTTGTCACAAGTTCAGGATGGCCGGGAAAGGGTGATCGCATATGGAAGCCGTTCACTCCATGACTCCGAGCGTAACCCTGACAATTACAGCTCTTTTAAGCTCGAGCTCCTCGCAGTGGTGTGGGCTATGACGGAGAGATTCGCAGAGTACCTAGCGGGCTCCGAGGTGGTAGTGCGAACTGACAATAACCCACTGGCTCATTTGGAAAACGCCAAGTTGGGGGCTTTGGAGCAGCGATGGGTGGCCCGAATGGCGAAGTACAATTACAAGATTATTTACAAAAGAAGGGCCGAGAATGTTCATGCAGATGCTCTCTCTAGGATTCGACATACAACTCCTGGACAGAATCGAGACGAAGAATTAGAAGGAGAGGAAATACCGTTCGCTCTTACCGCTGCCGTGCTCACCAATGTTGATGCAAAAGTATCTTCCCCAGAGGCCCACAGGGGCATCCTGGAACAATCTCGTAATAAGTGGATACAACAGCAACAAGAAGATGAAGAAGTTGGACTTCTCCGGAAATGGGTCGCTGCTGGTCAATTACCCACTGACACTCAACGACAAGCTTTGACCCAAGACCTGTCGCTGATGCTGCGACAATGGGAGAGACTGATTATCCGAAGGAGATTACTGTACCGTAAGATCACTTCGCAAACAACCTCAACGACTGTTTGGCAGGTGGTTACGCCCGGAGCTCAGCTACACGAACTGGCTCGAGAGGCTCACGAAAAAGGGGCCCACTTTGGAGTCAAAAAGACTTTGCAATGGTTACAACAGAAAGTTTATCACCCACGCTTGTCGGCTGTTGTGGACGAAGTTTGTCGTACTTGCCGCTTATGTGAATTGGCCAAACCGCCTGCTCAGAGGGCCTCAACACAGACGATTGTGACTTCAGAACCCTTGGAGCTCTTGACGGTGGATTATCTGCACATTGGTCCCGCATTCCAGGGATACGAACACTGCCTCGTCATGGTGGATCATTTCACTAAATTCGCTGTGGTCACCCCTACTCGAGACCAGACCGCGGAGTCAGCCGCCTCCGCAATTTGCAGAAATTTTATACAAGTGTACGGCTGTCCTCAACGCATACATTCCGACCAGGGAGCATGTTTTTTGGGGAAAGTTATGGAGGAACTACATCATCTTTATGGGATTGATAAATCCCGGACCACACCATATCACCCGCAAGGGAATGGGGCTTGTGAGCGATTTAATCGGACATTGATTCAAATGCTACGCACTCTGGAGAGTGACAAGAAAGCTCGTTGGCCTGAATATGTTTCTGAATTAGTGTGGGTTTATAATAATCGGGTACATCGAGTAACGGGCTATACTCCTTATTTCCTGCTGTTCGGACGAGAGGGTAAAGGGATCACGGAGGTAGAGTTGGACCCCGAAGAGCCTCGGCCCTGGACCGGAGTGTCGTCTTGGGTCCGAAATCATCGCCACAGGTTGCAAACTCTTCACCGAATTGTACATACCAAACTTCAAGACTGGGAACACCCCGGGAAGAATACAACCTCCCCTCCCCATCTCCAAAGCGGGGACCGTGTGCTTGTACTAGATCAACGCCCCCAGAATAAACTGGAGTCACGTTGGGAAGAGAGTCCTTATCGGGTACTACGCCGTATCCATTCAGAAGGACCTGTGTACGAAATACAGCCCGAGCAGGATGAAACACTGCCCACTCGCATTGTGCATCGTAATATGTTACGCCTGTGTATTTCTTCCGACCCGAAGCAACTGGAACCCGTCCCGAAGACATCCGAACCGGAGTCCATATGCTGGGACTCAGACGACGAGGATTTCCCTCCAGTTCCCAAGGGCCCTCCACCCAATAATGAGCCAGTTGACACAATTAACCCACCGGCATCTTGCAGCTCACCGACGTCCACCACCCCAGAAGATTCCACCCCAGTCGAACTTAGACGCTCCGAGCGGTCAACAGCCGGCAAACCCCCCGAACGGTATGAACAAGACCAGTTCGTATGGCAACAAATATTGACACCTTTACAGACCAATCTCAATAGACTAACACCCTCGCCCGAGGACTGGCGAGCTTACAGGGTGGGGGAATGTGGGGAGGAGGACCCCCATACAGTGATTGGGCTGGAACCAGGGGGACCGCCATCAGGGTTGTTGAAGAAACCACATCAGGGGGATTACAAAGGGAGACATGCGACTGAAGTTGTCAGGGCAACAGGGGGCGGGGCGAGGGTAAAAGGAGCAGGGGACGCGCTGAGGTGGCAGTTGGCAGAGAGCCTGACAGGAGAGAGGAAGCCGTGCGGCAGAGAGAGGACTGTGGCAACTGACGGTGTGGAAAAGAGAGACAGGCAGGAGTCTGAAAAAGGGAAATTTGAGACTTACCGAAGGTTGACGCGTAAGAGACTCTCCCCGGGAGTTTCCCCCCGCAAAGATTCAGATAAAGTGACGGCCGCTGATTCCCTCCGTGGTGTGACAGGATCGGGATCTCAGGCGACCGCTGCGACGACACAGCAATCCGGTACAGTGGCCAGGACACTGCCCCCCTGTCTTCTCCCACAGCCGCGGCCCCGTCATCACCGACCTCAGGGGACGTCACCTCGCTATAGGCGGCCGCAGAGCCCGTCCCGGTTACTGAGGGGACACTGAGCAGAATTTGTTAACGTTTATGTCTTTTTTGAAACTGCGTCATGACCTGGCTGGGGAACGAGCGCCTCTAAACGGACGCCTGGGAGATTGACCCCCTGAACAGTTTCTTCAGGGCCCGTTGTGCCCCACCGACCCCACTTCTTCAGGGCCTGTTGTGCCCCACCGTGCCAGCTTCTTCAGGGCCCGTTGTGCCCCACCGACCCCATTTCTTTAGGGCCCGTTGCGCCCCACCGCCCAGTTTCTTCAGGGCCTGTTGTGCCCCATCGTTCCGGTTTCTTCAGGGCCTGTTGTGCCCCATCGTTCCGGTTACTACAGGGCCCGTTGCGCCCCACCGTCCAGTTTCTTAAGGGCCTGCTGCGCCCCATCGTTCTGGTCTCTTCGGGGCTGGACAAGCACAAGTCCTTCCGGGAAGTCGTGGATTACAAGGCAGCCACATCTGCAACCCCTGAGTGGTCGTGAACTCGAGCGACGCCCGGAAGGCTAAGTGTATTATAGAGAAAATAAGGACCCTTTTTGTTTTTTTTATGTTGTTTTACGAGTCCCTGCGAGGACAAATAAGTGTTTCCCCTTTTGTCTGATTTAAGCAGTTTTAGCCCTTGCGGCTTTAAAACTTATAAAAGTTTATTTCACCCCACATTCAGTCTCGTGTCTCGTCACTGCATCCTGTGAGCCTGCTCGAACCCTACACGGATTTTGTAAAATCCGCAGGTAAATCTGCAGGTCAAAAGACCTGCGGTTTTACCTGCGGATTGCTCTGCGGTTTTTCATCTCCACAATGGAGGAGATGGCAAACCGCAATGGAATCCGCAGAAAGAATTGACATGTCAATTCTTTCTGCGGTTTCAAAACCGCAGAAAAAACGCGCGGAAAAATCCGCACCGTCTACACTGCGGTTTTTTATTCCCATAGGGAATAATGGTACTGTACACCGCAGCAAAAACTGCTGTGGACCCGCAGCAGTCAAATCCGCTGCGGAACCGCAGCAGAATCTGCAGCGTGTGCACACACCCTAAGCAGTCTGAGATCAGGGGATGTGGCCAGCTCATGCCAAGCTACATGTCCAGATTTGTTTTTTGTGTCCAAAACCTCCTTTCCTCTTCCACTCATGTTTGCTAATTCACACCTACTATCACTCCAGATTCATGTGTCTCCTCATCCTAAAGTAACCATCCTAATCTCTGCTGCAGCATCTTTCAGAATCCTTTCCTCTCCCTGCTCCCATGCTGCAGCAGAGATAAGGCTATGTTTACATGTTCAGCAGTGACGAGTTAGAGCAGGTCAAGCAGCAATAAACATATACACAACTTTTCAGTTTTTCAAAATTGGTCTGCTACAGGTGTACAAATTTGGTCCCTCAGTACTCAGTCCCCAGCCACCACTATTTCTCCCGGAGTGGCATCTGTGCCTTGTACCAGCACGTGTCCAGGAACATCACCCGTGATCAAGAGCTTGTGGCCAGGGACGCTAGATTTCACTGACGGCACACTGGGTGAACATTGTGGAGGACGGGGACAAATCCCACCCTGGCACAGCACATGTGCTACTGACACTGAGGATTTATGGCTCTACTTCTATCAAGATTACCTCCACCTTCTACACCAGTTCCTGTACTCCTTCCTGCCCCTCCTCATCCTCCATCTCTGACGTGCTATCTCAGAGCACATCATCCAAATCAGCTGGAAGCTCTGCAGCACTGCCTCAGCGAAACGGAAGCTAATTTGTTTAGGAGACAAACTGCACGCCGAGGCAGAGTTATTGAACAGACCAGACAGATCTGTGGCTCAGGCTGCTGAACCTACAATCAGGCATGGCCATTTATGATAATGGCAGTAATCTGGTGGCAGCTGTAAAGATTGGTAAGCTGACACACTTACCATGTTTGGCCCACATGCTCAACTTGGTATCTCAGAGGTTTCTGAAAACCTACCCAGATTTTCCAGAGCTTCAGCACCCGTTTCTGCAAGTCAGCTACAGCTGTCACCACTCTAGCAGTGCTGTAGTAGCACATGCAAGTGAGAGCTCACCCACTGGTGTGCGATGTGACCATTTGCTGGAACTCCATACTGCACATGCTAGCAAGGCTTTGTGAGCAGCAGAGGCCAGTTGTGGAATACCAGCTCCATCATGCCGGTCAGTCTTCTGGACAGCCTCCACACATAACAACTGAAAAGTGGGCATTGATGTCTGACATTTGTGCAGCTCTCCAAAACTTTGAGGACTCCACAAAGATGGTGAACAGCAATGATGCCATCATCAGCATAATAATCCTGCTTTTGTTCCTTCTTAAACAGTCACTGCTGAGAATTAAACATGAAGCTTTGCATGTTGACTAGGTGGAGATACCAACAATAAAATATAATGATGGTAGTGTGATGGTTTGGAGCTATTATACTGCTTCAGAACTTGGAAGACTTGCTGTGGTAAATGGAACCAGGAATTCTGCTGTCTACCAAAAACTCCTGAAAGAGAATGTCCAGTCTTCTGTTTGTGAACTCAAGATGAAGTGCATTTGGGTTATGCAGCAGGACAATGATCCAAGACATACCAGCAAGTTCACCTCTGAATGACTTAAGAAAAACAAAATTAAGACTTTGGAGTGGCCTAGCCAAAGTCCTGACCTTAATCAGATTGAGATGCTGTGGAATGACCTTAAAAAAGCGATTCATGCTTGGAAACCCTCCAATGTGGCTGAATTGAAACAATTCTACAAAGATGAGTAGGCCAAAATTCCTCTAGAGCGTTGTAATAGACTCATTGCCAGTAATTACAAACGCTTGATTGCAGTTGTTGCTGCCAGTGTTGGCCCAACCTGTTATTAGGTTTAGGGGGCAGTCACATTTTCACACAAGGCCCCTGTAGGTTTGGATTTCTTTTTCCCTCCATAATAAAAACCTTCATTTAAAAACTGCATTTTGGGTTTACTTGTGTTATCTTTGTCTAATATTTACATTTTTTGGTGATCTGAAACAATTAAAGTGTGCCAAACATGCAAAAGAATGGGGGCAAACACTTTTTCACACAACTTTATTACACGCTGTTAGGATTGGCATGCCTTCATTTTATAATTAAAGGGCTTGTTCAGGTTTGAGATGAAAGTCTGCAGTCATTCTAGGTGACTGCAGGCTTTTGAATTCTCAAAGTGCATGCACTGCACACTTGTAGGATTATCCCTTGCTGGTGGCTAGAGTAGACAGTCATGTCAGCACAAGTATGCAATTTGTATACTTCTGGCCACATTCTGACTAGGCGTGTCGGGCTTGCTTAATTCATTTTCATTGAGTGAGGCGACACATATCTAGTCAGCACGTGATCGCATGTGTGCAAATCGCCGGCACCAGAGAATCCTGACAATGTGCAGTGTGCACTGTGAGATTGTCCAGACTCCATGATAGCTTTTCACACCCACAGCTCATCAGTGAAAACTACCAGCTTCTCTGGTCTTCTGCAATACATCCCCAGGTGATGCTCTTAAAAATACCAGTGTCATCACAGTGCTCCTAAATTAAAGTTCCCTACGCTGAGCCATTGAATAATTTCCCCTCACTATAACCTATGCACAAAACATGACCCCACACTGTCCCTCTTATGGTACATGCAGTCCACATTGCTCTCTCCTTTCCGTACTGGACCTGATCTTCACACTGTCCTCTCTCACTGTTTTCCCCCCATAGGGCCCAGTCTCAATACTGATGCCCCCTCATCACACTCTCCCTCTCTCTGGCATACTATCCCTTCTTGGCTGTGCCCTTACACTCTCCCCCTATGCCACCCCCCACACTACTCAGTCTCTACTCTGTGCCCACTCAAACTTTTTTCCCTTATACTGTTTCCTCACACATTTACCCCCTCGCCTCCTCATGCATCCCCTCATACTGTGTCTGCACCCATCCCATCACCCTTGCTCCAAATACTGTGTCTGCATACATTCCCTCCTTCACTCCCCATACTGCATCTGCACCCGTCTTCCCCATTCTGTATTCGCATACATTCTCCTAGTCACCATACTTTGTATCAATCCGTCGTCATATATGCTCCCCCTCACCCCTCATACTGTGTCTGCACCCCCACTCTTCATACAGTGTCCACACCATCCTCCTACTCACCATACTGTCTCCGCACCCATCCACTCACTCACCATACTGTGTCTGCACCCATCCCCCCACTCACCACACTGTGTCCACACCCCCCACTCCTCATACTGTGTCCGAGCCATCCCCCCACTCCCCATACTGTGTTCGCACCATCCACCCCACTCATCATACTGTGTCCACACCAAACTCTCAAACTCACTCATCATACTGTGTCCTCACCATACGCCTACTCACCATACTGAGTCCGCACCATCCCCCCACTAACCATACTGTGTTCACACCCATCCCAGCACTCACCATATTGTGTCTGTACTCATCCCCATACTGCTTTCTCATCCCCATCTCACCTTTGCTCCTCATACAGTGTCTTCCAATTTCTCCCACTCCTCATATTGTCTGCACCTGTCCCTTTCCGCACACAAACTAAATATCCCCATCTTAAATCTCCCTCCACACACAGTAAATACCCCCATCCTAAATCTCCCCCACACACACTAAATAACCTCATCCTAAATCTCCCCCACACTCACTAAATACTCTCATGATACCCCTGGATTTGGTGTCAGCCAGCTGCTGACATCAGTCCTAAAAACAATTACCCTGATTGCCACTGCACTGTACCATTGCAATCAGGAATGGTTGAGGCTAAACGCCAGAACTGTAGCATCAAATACACTCACTTCTGTGGTGGCTGCAGGAAAATATTTGTTGGTCAAAAATGGCCCAATAACCATTAGCATTTCCAGCCTATTAATATCACCCTGCAGCTGTCTGCTTTCCCTTAGCTGGTTATTTAAAAAAAAATTGGGGAGGGGACCCACACTGTTTTTTCTATTTATTTGTTTATTAACAATAAATAAATTAAAAATAATGATAAATTAATGAAAAAAAGCAACGTGGGGTCCCTCCTGTTTTATATAACCAGCCAAGAGAAAGCAAAAAGCTGTGAGCTGGTCTTTTTATTTTGGGAAAGGACCAATAATCATGGACTTTCCCAAGCAATTAATATCAGACCCCAACTGACCCCATATCATTATTTTTATGGTCCCCCCAATTTTTATAACCAGCTTAGGCAAAGCAGACAGCTGAAGGCTGATATTAATAGGCTGGAAAGGGATATGGATATTGACTTAATAAAACCAGCCCTCAGCAACCCCAGAAATGTCACATCCATTAGCCTTGGATCTTCCCAATTGCCCTGTTATGGTGGCGATCGGGGTAACGGGACTGTAGGGTTGATATCAGCTGTGTAATGTACGCTGACATCAAGCTCACAGGTTAGTAATGGAGCGTTGTCTATCAGACACTCCATTACTAACCCAGTAAGCAAAAAGAGAAGAAAACACACAGAAAAAAAATATTTATTTGAAAAAAAACACAGAAAAAAATATTTATTTGAAAAAAAAACTCCCCAACATTTTCCCTCTTTCCCCATTTATTAAAAATAAAATAATAAAAGAAAAATAATAATAATAATTATCCACAGGGTCCGCCGTCACTCATCAGTGCTGAACTCGCGCTGCCCTTGTGTGAACCAGGAGCTGTGAACTGAGGTGATGTCAGTAAGGTTACATCAATTCATAGCAGCGCTGTCCTCATGAGAATCAGCCACTGTGAACTGAGATAGCCTTACTGACATCACCTCAGTTCACACAGCTGGGTCTTGCAAAGTGCCAGACCCGGCAGTGGCTGCTGCTTCAGTCTATGGAGCTCCATTCTCTGAATCGAGCTCCAATAGATTGGATGAAGAAGACTGGGATTGTCATGGGATCACCATATTATGGATTACTTAAACCCTGTAGATTTTTTTTACATTTTTTTTACTAAATGGGGAAAAGAGGGAAATTGTTAGGGAGTTTTTTCAAATAAAGATTTTTTTCTGTGTATTCTTCAAATAAAGATTTTTTTGGTATGTTTTCTTCTTGTTACTTACCGAGTTAGTAAGGGGTGTCTGATAGACGCCACCCTATTACTAAACTGTGGGCTTGATATGAGCAGACATTACACAGCTAACATTAAACTCACAATCCCATTACTCCGATTGCCACCGAACCAGGGCAATCAGGAAGAGCCAAGGTTAGGCTAGTTTCACACTAGCATTTACACTCACTGGCCACTTTATTAGGTACACCATGCTAGTAACGGGTTGGACCCCCTTTTGCCTTCAGAACTGCCTCAATTCTTCATGGCAGAGATTTAACAAGGTGCTGGAAGCATTCCTCAGAGATTTTGGACCATATTGACATGATGGCATCACACAGTTGGCGCAGATTTGTCGGCTGCACATCCCTGATGCGAATCTCCCGTTCCACCACATCCCAAAGATGCTCTATTGGATTGAGATCTGGTGACTGAGGAGGCCATTTGAGTACAGTGAACTCATTGTCATGTTCAAGAAACCAATCTGAGATGATTCGAGCTTTATGACATGGCGCATTATCCTGCTGAAAGTAGCCATCAGATGCCTGTTCTTAGCTGAGAGGAGTGGTACCCAGTGTGGTCTTCTGCTGCTGTAGCCCATCTGCCTCAAAGTTCGACGCACTGTGCGTTCAGAGATGCTCTTCTGCCTACCTTGGTTGTAACGGGTGGCAATTTGAGTCACTGTTGCCTTTCTATCAGCTCGAACCAGTATGCCCATTCTCCTCTGACCTCTGGCATCAACAAGGCATTTCCGGCCACAGAACTGCCGCTCACTGGATTTTTTTTCTTTTTCGGACCATTCTCTGTAAACCCTAGAGATGGTTGTGCGTGAAAATCCCAGTAGATCAGCAGTTTCTGAAATACTCAGACCAGCCCTTCTGGCACCAACAATCTTGCCACGTTCAAAGGCACTCAAATTGCCTTTCTTCCCCATACTGATGCTCGGTTTGAACTGCAGGAGATTGTCTTGACCAAGTCTACATGCCTAAATGCACTGAGTTGCCGCCATGTGATTGGCTGATTAGAAATTAAGTCTTAACACACAGTTGGACAGGTGTACCTAATAAAGTGGCCAGTGAGTGTATGAGCGCAGTGACGGCCTGCGCACGGCCGCCGCTAAGCCCCGCCCCCTGTCACGCCTCCGCCGGTAGCTCTGCCTACTGGCACATGATGCTGCATGCGTCCTGCGTCCCCTATCTTTATCACTGGGGGCGCAGGCCGTGCGCAATATGCGTTTGGCGGCGCATGCGTCCTTTTGACGGTGCGCGACCTGCGCCAAACGCAACCTGCTGCAGTTTGGTTGTGCCGGCGCACCGTCAAAAAGGCGCATGCGCGGCCAAACGCATATTGCGCACGGCCTGCACCCCCAGTGATAAAGATAGGGGACGCAGGACGCATGCAGCGTCATGCGCCGGTAGGCGGAGCTACCGGCGGAGGCGCGGCAGGGGCGGGGCTTAGCGGCGGCCGTGCGCAGGCCGTCGCTGCGCTCAAAAACGCTAGTGTGAAACTAGCCTACAGCGCCAGAATTGGTTGGTGCATCTAATGGATGCCCATTTCTAGGGCGGCTGAGGGCCGGTTTTCATTAGGCTGGGAAGGGGCCAATATTCATAGTCCTTTACAGCTTATTAATATCAGCCTTCAGCTGTATACTGTACCTTAGCTGGTTATTAAAAATAGGGGAGGGACCATATTTTTAGTATCCAAACATCCACAAGTCCGCTCATTCCTAATCCTGAGTGGAAGGGGAAGGAGGGTGCCTACACACAAAGCAAAGCCAGACATGTAGATTGGCAGGGGCTGGCCACACTCCCAGATCTCAGACTGAATGGAAGGAGCAGTTATCACGGAGCTGGCTGTTACTGCCTGGAGAAGGGTACACCGCATGATCTGTGACACAGTGCTCACACTAGCGTATAAAAAATTGGTCCAATTCTCATCCAGGAGAGTTAGACGATTTTTTCTCACTTGTCATCCATGTACAATCTGTTTTTTATTCAGCAGCTATTAATCATTTACAGGACTGTTTACAGTTTCCTATGTTGCACAATTGTAATGTATCTGTAATAATTGAATGCCATTCGAATGGTCCGTATAGCATGCAATTTTTTTCTCGCACTGTCTCATATTAAAGTGAAATCGCAGCACGTTGCGATTTTCTTTTCTCATGCCAAGTACAGCTAAGAAAAAATACACAGATCTTCACTGCCTTATTGAATAACATTGGCTTGAGTGCAATCCCGATTTTTTTAATCTGATTGCACTCGTCCAATTTATGCGCTAGTGTGAGCGAGCCCTGAAGATAATATGATAATTGGAAGCAGTACAATTAATGTCGGCATTATAGTTTATGAAGGTATTTCAATGTGAATAATTTTTAGCTTCCCGGAGTTCCCCTTTAATTACAATTTCAACTTGGTAAGGGCAAACTGTCAGTAATTCAGATATAGTGGTTTCTAAAAACAAATTTCAAAGTAGCCGTAGTCTAAAGGGGGTTTTACACATAGCGATATCGCTAGCAATATCGCTAAAGCGTCACCGATTTTGTGATGCAGCAGCAATATTGCTAGCGATATCGCTATGTGTGATACTTACCTCCGACCGGCTCCCCCGCTGTCTGTCGCTTATCGCATGAGATCGGCCGGGTCCATTTCTCGTCAGGCGCTTCCTGCTGGCGCCGACGAGCGACGTGTGGACGCGGGCGGGAGGACGTCAGCATCGCTGCGTGTGAAAGGTAAGTAACGACCGCTGCTGCGTCGCTACATCGCTAGTGAGATCTGCCTGTTTGACAGCTCACTAGCGACCATTTAGCGATGCACCAGCGATCCTGACCGGGTCGTATCGTGGTCGGATCGCTGGTGCATCGCTAAATGTAAAGGGGCCTTAAGGCTACAGTTGTGGCCAAAAGTATTGACACCCCTGCAATTCTGTCAGATAATACTCCGTTTCTTCCTGAAAATGATTGCAAACACAAATTCTTTGGTATTATTATCTTCATTTAATTTGTCTTAAATGAAAAAACACAAAAGAGAATGAAGCAAAAAGCAAAACATTGATCATTTTACACAAAACTCCAAAAATGGGCCAGACAAAAGTATTGGCACCCTCAGCCTAATACTTGGATGCACAACCTTTAGCCAAAATAACTGCGACCAACCGCTTCCGGTAACCATCAATGAGTTTCATACAATGCTCTGCTGGAATTTTAGACCATTCTTCTTTGGCAAACTACTCCAGGTCCCTGATATTTGAAGGGTGCCTTCTCCAAACTGCCATTTTTAGATCTCTCCACAGGTGTTCTGTGGGATTCAGGTCTGGACTCATTGCTGGCCACCTTAAAAGTCTCCAGTGCTTTCTCTCAAACCATTTTCTAGTGCTTTTTGAAGTGTGTTTTGGGTCATTGTACTGCTGGAAGACCCATGACCTCTGAGGGAGACCCAGCTTTCTCACACTGGGCCCTAAATTATGCTGCAAAATTTGTTGGTAGTCTTCAGACTTCATAATGCCATGCACACGGTCAAGCAGTCCAGTGCCAGAGGCAGCAAAGCAACACCAAAACATCAGGGAACCTCTGCCATGTTTGACTGCAGGGACCATGTTCTTTTCTTTGAATGCCTCTTTTTTTCTCCTGTAAACTCTATGTTGATGCCTTTGCCCAAAAAGCTCTACTTTTGTCTCATCTGACCAGAGAACATTCTTCCAAAACGTTTTAGGCTTTTTCAGGTAAGTTTTGGCAAACTCCAGCCTGGCTTTTTTATGTCTCGGGGTAAGAAGTGGGGTCTTCCTGGGTCTCCTACCATACAGTCCCTTTTCATTCAGACACCGACGGATAGTACGGGTTGACACTGTTGTACCCTCGGACTGCAGGGCAGCTTGAACTTGTTTGGATGTTAGTCGAGGTTCTTTATCCAACATCAGCACAATCTTGCGTTGAAATCTCTTGTCAATTTTTCTTTTCCGTCCACATCTAGGGAGGTTAGCCACAGTGCCATGGGCTTTAAACTTCTTGATGACACTGCGCACGGTAGACACAGGAACATTCAGGTCTTTGGAGATGGACTTGTAGCCTTGAGATTGCTCATGCTTCCTCACAATTTGGTTTCTCAAGTCATCAGACAGTTCTTTGGCCTTTTTTCTTTTCTCCATGCTCAATGTGGTACACACAAGGACACAGGACAGAGGTTGACTCAACTTTAATCCATGTCAACTGGCTGCAAGTGTGTTTTAGTTATTGCCAACACCAGTTAGGTGCCACAGGTAAGTTACAGGTGCTGTTAATTACACAAATTAGAGAAGCATCACATGATTTTTCGAACAGTGCCAATACTTTTGTCCACCCTCTTTTTTATGTTTGGTGTGGAATTACATCCAATTTGGCTTTAGGACAATCCTTTTTGTGTTTTTTCATTTAAGACAAATTAAATGAAGATAATAATACCAAAGAATTTGTGTTTGCAATCATTTTCAGGAAGAAACTGAGTATTATCTGACAGAATTGCAGGGGTGTCAATACTTTTGGCCACAACTGTACATTCCCAAGATGAGCTTTTATCGCATTTTTGACACAGGGATAATATGCAATGTCATACGGTTCCAGCAAAGTGAATGGAATTTCTAGAAATCTCATGCCCACTGTGCTTCTTATTTACACTGTGTAAACTGACCTGCAATTTGTTTTTCAAATCCACAGCATGTCAACTTCTGTTACAGGTACACTGCGTTTTCTGTGCAGATATTCCACATAGACTTACATTAGATGCAGAAAATCAGCAGGTAAAACACATGCATTTTTAATGCATTTCCACAGCAGAAATGCTTCAAAGATGCATGTAATCCGCACCTATGCATGTCAATAAAGTTTAGTTAGCTCAAAATACCAGAAAGTTTCAAAAACAAGGCAGCTTTATTTAAAGAATTACACACCAGAGACAAAATTGCAGTATCAAAAACATGACAAAAATGCATGGTAAAAAAAAGCGCAAGATACTTAATTTAAATAATAGGTACAAAAATGGTGCAGAAATTCTGCAACATCAAAAGCTCACCAAAAGCTAATCATAGCCTTAGGTTACATTCCAACAATGATCTTTTCGTGCATTTTTGCTCCACCAGCCTCTTACATTCACAACAAAGTGGATGGTAGTTATAGAAATCTCATGCTCACTGTGCCCACTTTTTTTTACTCAGTGTAAAATCACCAACAGTGCGTGTTTCAAATCCGCAGCAAGCAAATTTCTCTGGTGGGTACATTGAGTGTTCTGTGTGGAATTTCCCGATAGACTCACATTAGATGCGGAAAATCAGCAGGTAAAAAACATACATGCATTTTAAATGCGTTTCCTTGACGGAAACACATAAAAAATGCATGTAATCCGCACCTACATATATCAATATAGTTTTGTCCAAGCCTAAAACCAGTAATTATCAAAGACAAAGCAGCTTTATTTAAAGCATGACACACCAAAAAGAGGCAAAATGCAACAAAAACACAATAAAAACACGTTAAAAAAGTACACAAAAACGTAATGAAAAACCACAAATAACTTAAAGGGAATCTATCACCCTTTTTTCGACTATGAGCTGCCGGCACCGACATCGGGGGCTTATCTACAGCATTCTGTAATGCTGTAGATAAGCCCCCGATGTAACCTGAAAGATAAGAAAAACAAGTTAGATTATACTCACCCCGGCGTCCAGTCCGGTCTGATGGATGTCTCCGTCTGGTCCAGCGCCTCCCATCTTCATACGATGCCGTCCTCTTCTTTCCTTCCTGTCATGGCTCCTGCGCAGGTGCACTGCTCTGCCCTGTTGAGGGCAGAGCAGAGTCCTGCAGCGCGCAGGCGTCGGGAAAGGTGCCGGACAGCAACACCCATCGGACCAAGACCAGACCGCCCCCAGTGAGTATAATCTAACTCCTTTTTCTTATCTTTCAGGTTACATTGGGGTATTATCTACAGAATTACAGTCGGCAGCTCATAGTCGAAAAATGGGGTGACAGATTCCCTTTAAATTAAATAATGTGCAGAAATTTTGCAGCATCAAAAACTCACCAAAAGCTCATTATGGAAACTTAGCCTTAGGCAGGATTCTCCCCTGGTGGCCATAGCAAGGTTAGGATGCAGCTGGAAACTGCGCTAAAATGTATATATCTGTAAATTGGTGCAGTTTTCAAATACGGTAGTTTATTATTTCAGGTGAAAAATTGCTGTTTACCTACTAAACTGTGCCACCATTAGCTGTCAGTGTGAGCTGCGCCAGGTCATATGTATTCTCAAAGGGCCCACTGCTGACAGGGGCTCTAAATATGATTGGTAAAACTAAGTAGACTACACCAACGACATTTAGAAATGGCTGCCCTGAAAGGCAGTGTCTATTAGCTTATTTTCACAGCGGATGCTCAAAAACAGTTTGCAATCAGGGAGCTATTCTTAGTCAGTCCCAGATAGACAAAGAAAAAATAGCGTGAAAGGAATAAGCAAGCACCAAGTGGCTTATCATATGAAGTAATCAGATAAAATTATACACTTTAGTATATCTTAAGACAGCTGACTGAACGCTCATTATTGAAAATCAATTTCTGGCAAGTACAGCGGTGCTAAGCCTTCGACCCAACCCCATTGTTGTTCTTTCCTACGTACTAATAGGAATTGTTGCTAAGTGTGGTAACTTGTTTTTCGTAATAAGCTTTATAGACATACTGATTATTTTGCCAAAATAAGTCATAGATGGTTCGAAGATGTGCTACTGCTAATTGGAATGACTTGCTTGTATACATTAGCATGGTTAATTGTCATTTTATCCGTACACAGCAGGAGAATGGGGGAGTGCAGATATAGGTTGTGCAGGAGAGGTACATTGAAACCATGTTCTTCAATTGTACAAGCTTTGCTACCAATATCATATTGTCCAAGGTCGTTTTCTGTAAAACCACACTATCTCCTTTAGGTAGTATTCAGACGTAGTGAAACTCCTGCTTTATTTCCTTTGCTTTTTTTGTGCAGAGAAAAACACTGTGTTTCACAATTGAAGTGATATATTCAAAACTCATGCCTGTTTTAGTGCATATTTTCACCACAGATTTTTTTGGGAGCCTGAAAAAGGTAAAAAATGCACTGACAAAAGCATAAAAAATGGATAAATCAAAAGCAACAAAAATGCAATAAACAGAGAATTGCTATTTTCAATTTTGGAGCGTACTAGCAAAAGTATAGAGAAAACACATTATTTTGACATGTGGTTTCATAAGGGTATGTTCTGAAGGGAAAACTGGCCTGCAGTGGCAAGAATCACCACATACATTCCTCAACTTTGAAATTGCAACATCAAGAAGGAAAAGTTGAGGAATTATATTGTTAGAAATCACAGGATCGATACACATGTTAATGATGGAAAATCCAAGATTCCGAAGCACGAGAGAAAATAGGGATAAAACATAACCTTTTACTCCATCCTTAAAAATCACATGGTGAAATACAATTAAGGTAGACGAGTAGTATTGTATTTCGCCATAAGATTTTTAAGGATGGAATAAAGGTTATGTTTTATCCCTATTTGCCTCGGAACCTTGGATTTTCTGTGGTTTTTGACCTTGTGGGGGGGTCTAACGAGTCAGCACGGAGCCACCAGTGGTGCATGAGAATCACCCTTGGACTAGACATACTAATGATGCAAATAATGTAAAAGTTAAAGCAAAATTTTCAAACAATTTCAAATTATTTCACATTTAATATGAGCGCCACACGCAGAATACAGACACTTAAACACCTTGGCTGCTATCAGTGAGGCTATTAATGGTTGTCTAGGGAATGTTCTGCCAAGCTGAGTACACTTGGTCACACAAATCATCAAGATCCACTACTAGCAGCTCCCTTATCAATTGTTGACCTATTACTTAGATAGGAGATTACAGTTGCTACTAATTAGTTTCTAAGTGGAGGGAAAATAAAGGAACTAGAGGTAGAACTTCTCCCTCCTCCTCTCAGCAACATAGAATCTTCTCAGTAACAAATGTCACCTCCTATATCAATAATATAAAAATCAGTCTTCACTGCTTACAGATTTTACGAGTGAATTGAGAATTTTGAAAATGAAGGATATGATAAGATATATTACAAAGTTTATTATTTTCACGTGAAGTATTGATTTAGTACATGAAAATTAAAACGACAGTCACTCTGTAAATATACAGAACTATTCAAGCTTGGCATTGCAATAATTATCTTATCCTGAAGAATCACACTTCCAAGCAGATCAGTTTTACGGCAGAATGGAAATTACAGAATTGGCGGGTGGTTTAACTCCTTTACATTTTTTTTCCTTTTTCCAATGCATTGTATGGCTAAATCAATGGTGCTATTTAAAACTGTAGCTGCACCCCATAGCATTTGTTACCCAACATAAGAACCACTTATTAGGCCACCACCTGCCCCGAAGCTGTACAACATATCCAAGGAGAAACAAAAAACACAATAGATAACAAAAACAAAAAACAAGTTGACAAAAACATATGTGGGTAGAAAGCTTGTTTCTATTGCATGAAATGATGCTATCTTTTATATTTAGAATGTATCTGGGGAGCAGTCAGTTATTTTGTGCTTTTCGATACATTTGGCGCATCTTTATTGTTTACGTTTTCCACTTATTTTTTTACTTTCTTTGTGCCAAACATTTTAACCAAAATTTTGACACATTTATCAGAGCATGGTGTCACATTTAGGTCACATCCACAATTTCAGCAGGCTGTGTTTCTATAGACAAGGCTCAAAAGTATAGAAAACACATAATAAATATTGTTCCAGTCAAGAAAGAGGTTTTTTTTTATTGTGCACAAATGATGCCATTTAAAATTGGGTCCCTATGTTTCCATTATTCTTTCTACCTCACTATGCACATTGTTCCAATGTACCATCCACATTGCACATTAAATGAGAACATCGCATTATGAATGTAAAAATCTACATTACAGCCATGTCTGATCACAGCTTCATAAATTACTTTTAGCACATTCGGTGCTCCAGTATATAATCTTTGTATGCTTCATATATTCTTACCGTATTACTTTTTCATATGTATTACAGATCACATTGACAACCATTGGCTATGGTGACAAAACTCCTCATACTTGGCTTGGAAGGCTTCTTTCTGCTGGTTTTGCTCTTCTTGGTATTTCCTTCTTTGCACTACCTGCAGTGAGTATAAAGCGCAGAACTTACTTAATAAATAGTAATTTAGTGCGGATCTATAAGTGTATGTGCACACATTAAGAATTCACTGCAGACATTTCTGCAACAAAATAAATGTGTCCCTTGGCAGTAAAAACATAGTGTAAAATGAATACTTCTTTATGCATTTTTATATGACCTTGTTACACAGCAGCTATTCTGACGACTCACGCCTGCGTCCCTGAGTTCTGTGTCGCCAACGAGGTCACTCTTCGGCATCAAACACAGCGATGCATGCTGGCCAGTGGGATGCCAACAATCAAAAAATGGCCTAGGACATTCGAGCAAGATCAGCGATATCCAGTGGGGGGGGGCGGTCGCCGCTATGTGTCACACGTAGCGAGATCGCTGGTGAGGTCGTTGTTGCGTCACAAAATCTGTGACATTTCAGCGATCTCATTAATGATCTCGTTATGTGAGACGGGGCCTTAGGGTACCGTTACACTTAGCGATGCACCAGCTATCCTGACAGCGATATGGATCGCTGGTGCATCGCTAAGTGGTCGCTAGTGAGCTGCCACACAGGCAGATCTCACCAGCGACAATGCAGGTGTCGGGGTCGCTACTTACCTGTCAGATGCGGCGATCTAGACGTCCTCCGCCCGCCTCCATGCGTTGCTCGTCGGCGCCACAGGAAGCCCAGCAGGAAGCGCCCGATGAGAAATGATCCAGGACCTTCTCGCGCGATCAGCGATGAGCAGCGGGGGAGCCGGTTGGAGGTAAGTATCACATGTAGCGATATCTCTAGCAATATCGCTATAACGTCACAAAATCTGTGATGTTACAGCGATATTGCTAGCGATATCGCTATGTGTAATGGGGCTTTAACAGAGCAGGCCTGTGCTCTAATCTGTCTCATAATGGTGCAGTCTCTTCTTTAAGATGTAAAGTAAGACGTGTGACAAGGGTTTTACCTACTGAAGCAATCCCTTTAAGGCTATGTTCCCAGAATGAGCTTTTGGTGAACTTTGACATTGCAGATTTTGTTCATCATTTCTGACCCATTAAGTAAAATAGGTTAATGTTTGTTTTGTTTTTTTTAAATACTCAACTTTAAAAACTCATCATGGGAACGTAGCCTAAAAAGGCTATTTCAACAGAATTATTTCCAAGATTGCTGTGAGTGTGAATGAGGCTGGATAACTGGCTCATTTAATAGCAAAACCAGACCCATTACTTGTTACAGCTGAAGCATTGAAGGAGGATTATTGGCTTAGCTGTTGAAATCCAACAACTTCCATAGCGAAGAACCAATCTGAAGATTACGGCACCTTTGTAATATAAATATATTATATATTACAATATATATTATAATATATTATAGTAAATTGTTTGTATTTGTATTAGAAAATCCTTTAAATACATGTATTAAGTTGACAACCCTTTAGTAGCTCCTTGGTCATTTCTAATTTATTACAGCACATCTTGATTGCATGAGAATGCAGCACGAGCAGCACGGTGGCTCAGTGGATAGCACTTCAGCCTTGTAGCGCTGGTGTCGAATCCCACCAAGGACAACATCTGCAAGGAGTTTGTATGTTCTCCCCGTGTTTGCGTGGGTTTCCTCCGGGTACTCTGGTTTCCTCCCACATTCCAAAGACATACTGATAAGGAATTTAGATTGTGAGCCCCATCGGGGACAGTGATGATAATTTGTGCAAACTGTAAAGCACTGCGGAATATGTTAGCACTACATAAATATTATTATTATTATGAGAACACTGTGTTACTCCCTTGCTCACCGCCATCAGGCACCGGTGTGCCGCTGCTCCTACTCCGCCCCGGTCTTCCTTGCTTCCTGCTCTTGCTCCCCGCTGGGCGCCTGCCTCCTCCTCTGCCGCCGTCAAATCTGGTGTGCTCACTCGGGTGAGTTTCGGTATCACGATCCAGTGGGTCCACTCTTGGTACCCGCCGCGTAACAGTATAATCAGGCCATGGACCCCGCTGGGACCTCTGCTCAGAAGGAGGTGGTATTTTTGCAGGAAAACCAGACTCGCATCATGTCTTTCATGAAGACAATGTATTCATGTTTGTTGGCCTTACAGGCCTCGGATCCCGGGAATGCCTCCCAGTTAGCCAGCCTCCAGCAGAAGCTGGTCCAGCAGCGCGATACCCAGGCTCACATTTCATCCTATATGGCTTCCGTGGATGACCGCCTGCTCTCCTTGCAGTTGGCCTCCTCGCAGGCACCATCCCGTGCCTCTGACTCCACGCCAGCTCCCTTCCCCGTCTCGGTAAACCACCTCGTTATGGTGGCAACCCCAAGCTGTGCTGGGGTTTTCTCAACCAATGTTGCCTGCACTTTGAGTTGTTGCCCCAGCAGTACCCCACCGACTGGGCTATGCTGGCTTTTATCGTGTCACATTTGGAAGGAGAGGCCCTTTCCTGGGTGAATCCTCTTTGGGAACGAAACGACCCCATTGTGTCCAGTATTTTGACTTTTATGGACACCTTCCAGAGGGTCTTTGATGAGCCTGGGTGGATCGCTTCCACCATGGATTCCCTCTTTAATCTCCATCAGGACACTCTCATGGTCTGACAATATGCTATCCACTTCCGCACGTTGTCCTCAGAGCTGGGGTGAAACAACGAGGCTTTGGTTGGGACCTTTTGGTGAGGGTTGTCTGGCAAGATTAAAGGGAACCTGTCACCCCCCCCAGGTGTTTTTAAGTAAAAGAGCCACCTTGTGCAGCACTAATTCTGCATTATGTCAAGGTGGCTCTTTTATTTAGCGTCCTTTCCACCGCAGAAATAATCATTTTTAAATTTGGTCAGACATACCTGATTTTTGACCAGGGGGCAGGTCTTTCCCCCTCTGACACCGACGCCTGGCATCCATCAGTCATGCCCTCCTTTAGAATTAGGCACCACCTCCCCAGCTTCATTTCAATTCCTTGGGCCTGCTCTGTACTCTATTTTCTTGGGCAGTTAGCGCTGCCCGTGCCCTCACATCATGGCCTTCCTATCGCGCCTGCGTGGACGCTTGGCCAGAGATCCCGCCATGGGCATGCACAGTAGTTCTCTGCGGCTCTGATGCCCAAGATTCCCAGCCCCGCAGTGTGAATAAATCATAAGCGACTACGGGGCAGGATCTCTTGCCGCGCATCGTTGCAGGCGTGATAGGAAGGCCATGATGTGATGTAAGGGCACGGGCAGCGCTAACTGCGCATGCCCAAGAAAATAGAGTACAGAGCAGGCCCAAGGAATTGAAATGAAGCTGAGGAGGCAGCGCAAAATTCAAACGGAGGATATGACTGAGGATGCCAGATGTCGGTGTCAGAGGGGGAAAGACCTGCCCCCCAGTCAAAAATCAGGTATGTCTGACCAAATTTAAAAGCGATTATTTCTGCGGTGGAAGGGACGCTAAATAAAAGAGCCACCTTGACAGAATGCAGCATTAGTGCTGCACAAGGTGGCTCTTTTACTTAAAAACACCTGGGGGGTGACAGGTTCCCTTTAAAGATGAGCTTGCTGGACGAGATACTCCGACCACCTTGGAGGATCTCATTTCGCTTGCCACGTGCATTGATTTGCGCATTCAGGAGCGTTCTCGAGAGGCTGCCAGAGAGAGGAGACCTTTTTGGCCTTCTTCAGCCCATAGATCACCCAGTCCTCGGCCTTTGCGTTCCTCCGGCACTTCTGCACTGTTGCCAATGCTTGTAGACCGGGTTAAGTTGGCGGAACAACACCGGAGAGAGAGGGTAGCACAGGGCTTGTGCTTGTACTGTGGTGGAACGTCTCATTTCCTGCGCTCACGTCCGGAGAGGCCGGGAAACGCCTCCACCTAGGTCAGGTAAGAGAGGCCCCCCTAGGTGTGTCAGATTCCTCTCAACCCCTTACTCTTTCTGTTTTGATTGTCCAGGGTCAGAGCCGTGGCTCTGACGTGGCTTATGTGGATTCGGGCGCGGCAGGCAACTTTATTCGGCTCAAGGAGGTGAAGAAATACCGGATCCTCGTGATCTCTTTAAAGTACCCTCATATGATTGCTTCCGTAGATGGTAAACCCCTGCAAGAGTCCATCTCCATGGTTACTGAAGAAGTGGTTCTGCAGATTGGGGCATCCGTGTCAAGAGAGATGCTTAGGGTCTGTCCGCCTGGTCACCCCCTCTCAACCCTCTTCTGGTCCTGTGGGACTGCCTTCCGCCTACTGGTCCTTCGCAAACTTTTTTGATAAAAAGGAGGCTGAAACCCTTCCATCTCATCGGCCCTATGACTGCCCAGTCGAACTACGGCAGGGAACCACCCCACCAAGGGGCCGAATCTATCCACTCTCTCCGGCCGGGACATCTGCCATGTCCGAATACGTCCGCGAGAACCTTGCCAAGGGGTTTATACGAAAATCCTCCTCGCCCGCAGGTGCCGTCTTTTTCTTCGTAAAAAAGGATGGCTCTCTTCGGCCATGCATCGATTACAGAGGCCTGAATGACATCATGATAAAAATTAATTACCCTCTGCCGCTCATCCCTGAACTCTTCGATCGCCTGAGAGGGGCTCGGATCTTCTCTAAGACTTAGACTTACGTGGAGCCTACAACCTCATTCATATCTGCTCCGAAGACGAGTGGAAGACCGCTTTTAACATCCGGGATGGACATTACGAATATCTCGTCATGCCCTTTGGCCTGTGTAACGCTCCCGCAGTATTTGAAGAATTTGTCAATGACATCTTCCGGGACCTGCTATTCCTGCATTGTGGTCTACCTAGATGACACTCTTGTCTTCTCTCCGGATTTATCTTCTCACAGGAGGTGCTGCAGCGCTTACGAGAGAACCGTCTATAGGCTAAGCTGGAAAAGTGCATCTTCGAGTATTCTTCCTTGCCTTTTGGGGGTAAATTGTCTCTGAGTCTGGGCTGGAGATGGACCCTGAAAAATTGTCTGCGATTCTCCAGTGGCCACGCCCTGGTAGGGGTAAAGGCCATCCAGTGATTTCTCGGTTTTGCCAACTACTACCGACAGTTTATCCTGCATTTCTCGTCCATAACCAAGCCAATCTCGTGCCTCACTTGGAAAGGAGTCAACCCCGCAACCTGGTCTCCGGAAGCCGAAGATGCCTTTCTAAGCCTAAAACAAGCTTTTGCGGCTGCGCCTGTTTTACATCAGCCCGAGGCGAACAAATGGTTTGTCCTGGAAGTGGACGCATCTTCCACTGGGGCCGGCGCAGTGCTGTCTCAGAGGTCTTCTTCTGGCCGATTGGTCACTTGTGGATTCTTTTCTAAGGCCTTTTCTCCTGCGGAGTGCAACTATTCTCTCTGAGATCGGGAGCTGTTAGCCATAAAAATGGCTTTAGAGGAGTGGTGCTACCTACTGGAGGGGGCTATCAATCCTTTTATCATCTTCACTGACCATAAAAACCTGGCCTACATATAGTCAGCCCAGAGGCTCAACCCCCGACAGGCCAGGTGGTCCCTGTTCTTTGCTCACTTCGACTTCGAGTTGCATTTCCGTCCTGGTCAGAAGAATGTCAAGACTAACGTGTTATATTGGTCTCTTCAGCTCCCAGACTTGGAAGAGGTGCCCTCTCACATCAATGATCCGCTCAAAATCATGATGGTGGCTGACTTCACTGCCTCGTGCCCCTCCTGTGCCAAAGTCAAGGTCCCCAGACGACTGCCTTCGGGACTCCTGCTTCCATTACCTGTTCCTTCGTCTCTCTGGCAACACATAGCCTTGGATTTTATCACGGACCTGCCCCGCTCTTCCGGTTGCACAACTATTCTGGTGATAGTAGACTGGTTCTCTAAGATGTTGCACTTTGTTCCGCTACAAGGACTGCCCTCCGCTCCTGAATTGGCAAAGGTCTTCGTCCAGCACGTCTTCCGAATTAATGGATTTCCACAACACATTGTATCTGACCGTGGAGTTCAATTTACATCTCGATTTTGGAGGGCTTTATGTGGTCTCTTGGAGGTAAAGTTGGATTTCTCTTCTGCATACCACCCTCAAACCAATGGCCAAGTGGAGCGTGTGAATAAAGTGTTGGCGTCCTATCTACATCATTTCTCCAACTCACACCAAGATGACTGGTCCTGCCTTGTCCTGTGGGCCGAGTTTGCCTATAATAACCATCCCAGCGAGTCCTCAGCCAAGTCTCCATTTTTTGTAGTTTTTGGCATGCATCCCGGTATTCCTCTGCCAGTTCCTGCCACCTCCGGGGTTCCTGCAGCCGACTCCATAACCTTGGAATTCTCCAGAATTTGGCAAGAGACTAAGGAGGTGCACGGGAGAGCCGGAGAACGTATGAAGAGCCATGCTGACAAGAGGCGCTTGGATGCTCCAACTTACCTTCCAGGTGAGAAGGTTTGGCTCTCTTCTAAATATATTAGATTGCAGATTCCCTCCTACAAGTTAGGACCTCGTTACATCAGCCCTTTTGAAGTCCTTCGGGGCATCAACAATGTGGCCTACAAGCTGAAGTTGCCTGCCTTGCTCTGTGTTCCCAAGATCTTCCACGTCTCTCTCCTGAAGCCAGTCATACTGAATCATTTCCATCCTGCTCCCGGTTCCTCTCCTCCACCGGTCAGTGCCGATAATGTTTTTGAGGTGAAGTATATTCTAGCCTCCAAGAGGGTCAGGGGTAAGACGTTCTTTTTAATTGATTGGAAGGGGTTTGGCCCCAAGGAGAGGTCTTGGGAAGCCAGGGAGAACATTAATGCGCCCCGTATTCTTAAAAAGTTTTTGTCCAAGGGTAGAGGAAGGGGTGTAAGAGAGAGGGTACTGTTACTTCCTTGCTCACCTCCATTGGTCCCAGGTCTGCCGCCTCCTGCGCTGCTGCTCCCCCGCTGCCCCAGTCTTCCTTGCATCCTGCTCTTGCTCCCCACCGGGTGCTTGCATGGGCACTCCGGCGTGCTCCTCTGTCGCCAGCCGTGCCCTCCAGCTACTCGCGCATGCGCCTTAGGGCCTGTCCGCACATGTACCCGCAGATCTTATCCCAGTGCGTGACCTGACACGGCAGCACTGCCTGTCCAATGGAGGGCAGGCACCGGGTATTTCAGGCTGCCCTCCCTTAGTGGAGGTGCCTGATTATTGAGTTCAACTCTCATATTTAGGCCCGTCTTGCTGCCGCTAGCTTGCTCCCTGTATAGCTGCGTCTTAACCCCTTGTCTCCCTCCTTCTCTTCCATAACCCTCTCCTGCCCTGTATCCTCCTGGTGCCTGCTTACCATCTCCACTTCCGCTCCCCTCTGCCTTATACCGTGTTCATCTCGTGGTTTACCTCCTCCATACATCTTCTACTCCTTTCCTGCTCAGTTCCTTCCCTCTCCCTACTACCCAGTCTCATTTCCATTTTTTGTGTTTATCCCTGAGCTGACCCCTGGTCCTGGCATCCATGGTACTAGAGGTCCCTGAGCTTGCTCCCTAACGATCCCTGTATAGGGGTTGGTCAAATCTGGTGTGCTCGCTTGGGTGACTTTCGGTATCACGGTACAGTGGGTCTACTCTTGGTACCCGCCGCCTCCGGCGTAACACACTATAGCTATCATACATTTTAGAACTGTAATAGCTTTCATTTTAGTTTATAAAACATTTTCTTTGTTGTTCTTACACTCTTTTCATAAAATATACAATTAAAGTTTGTTTCTAAAAAATAACCCTTGTGCTCTAATCAATGAAGTAAATATATGTCTCTTAGATAACTGATGATTTCTCACTCATGTTAGCCGTTGTCCAACAGAGATTTCTAATATTGAATATGTTTTTTAATCAATGATTGTTTGAAATATTTTTATTTAATGAGGCCACAAGATACAACATTATAGTTTATTTTGCTTATTTGAGACCAATTAAATTGGAAATGGAAGTTAGAACATAGTACCAGAGTTAAACTGGGAAAAGTCAGTCAATTAAGTAGGAAAAATGTAATTTTACATGACAGTAGATTTCTTTCAAACTTCCTACAGAAGGGAGTAAATGGTTGCTGATATTTAACTTCTTAAAAAAAGAGATACTGTACTACATATCTACTTTATTCATGGTCTCTCAAATAAAGTTTTTTTACATAGAGTTCGCTCAAAATGATCAATTTGTAGCATGTCAGACACTTATTGAATGGATATTTCAATATTATTCATAGAATCATAGAATCGTAGAGTTGGAAGGGACCTCCTGGGCCATCTGGTCCAACCCCCTGCTCAAAGCAGGATTCGCTAAATCATCCCAGTCAGATGTCTGTCCAGCCTCTGTTTGAAGACTTCCATTGAAGGAGAACTCACCACTTCTCGTGGCAGCTTGTTCCACTCATTGATCACTCTAACTGTCAAAAAGCTTTTTCTAATATCTAATCTGTGTGTCCTCCCATTCAGTTTCATCCCATTGCTTCTAGTCTTTCCTTGTGCAAATGAGAATAAAGTTGATCCTTCTACAATGTGACAGCCCTTTAGATATTTGTAGACAGCTATTAAGTCTCCTCTCAGTCTTCTCTTTTGCAAACTAAACAATCCCAAATCCTGCAACCTTTCCTCATAAGACAGGGTTTGCAGACCGGTCACCATTCTGGTTGCTCTTTTCTGAACTTGCTCCAGTTTGTTGATGTCTTTTTTTAAAATGTGGTGCCCAAAACTGGACACAGTTTTCCAGATGAGGTCTGACCAAAGAGGAGTAGAGGGAAATAATGACTTCACGTGATCTAGACTGTATGCTTCTGTTAATACATCCTAGAATTGCATTTGCCTTTTTTGCTGCTGCATCACACTGTTGACTCATATTCAGTCTGTGATCTATTAGTATACCCAAGTCTTTTTTACATGTGCTGTTGCTTAGGCCTATTCCTCCCACTCTGTATATGCTTTTTTCATTTTTATTGCCCAGATGTAGTACTTTGCATTTTTCCCTGTTAAAAACCATTCTGTTAGTTGCTGCCCACTTCTCCAGTTTAGTTATATCTTTTTGAATCCTCTCTCTTCTCTAGTATTAGCTATCCCTCCTAGCTTTGTGTCATCAGCAAATTTAATCAGTTAACCCTCAATTCCTTCATCTAAATTGTTGATAAAGATGTTGAACAATACAGGGCCCAGGACAGAGCCCTGTGGTACCCCACTTGAGACATTCTTCCAACTGGATGTGCAGCCATTTACGACCACTCTTTGGGTCCGATCACTAAACCAGTTATGAATCCACCTAACAGTTGCCTTGTCCATTCCATACTTTACATTTTTTCAATAAGGATTGTATGAGATACTTTGTCAAATGCTTTGCTGAAGTCAAGATATACTATATCTACAGCATTTCCTTGATCCACCTAATCAGTGATTCCATCATAGAAGGAAATTAAGTTAGTCTGACATGACTTATTAGTTACAAACCCATGCTGACTCTGTTTAATCACTTCATTCTTATCCAGGTATTGACATACATGTTGTTTAATAATTTGTTCAAAGATTTTTCCTGGTATAGAAGTCAGACTCACCGGCCTATAGTTGCCTGGGTCCACCTTCTTCCCCTTTTTGAAGATAAGAACAACATTTGCTCTTCTCCAGTCTTCTGGGACTTTTCCTGTTCTCCAAGAATTTTCAAAGATTATGGAGAGGGGTTCAAAAATTTCTTCTGCTATCTCCTTCAGTACTCTGGGGTATAATTCATCTGGACATGGAGACTTGAATTCATTTAGGTTAGCTAAATGTTTCCTCACTATCTTTCTGTTTATAGATATCCTGGATTCTTCTATTCCCTTAATAGGACAGTGAAGAACAGTTGATGTTACATTTCCTTTATGAGAGAAAACAGATGAAAAATAGGAATTTAAAAGTTCGGCCTTCTCAACATCCTGTCTTACCATTTCATCATTTTCATCCTGTAAAAATCCTATAGCATCTTTGACTTTTCTTTTACTTTTGACATATCCCCAAAATCCTTTATTATTGCTTTTGACATCTCTTGCAAGCCTCAACTCATTATCAGCTTTAGCTAATCTGATTTGTGCCATGCAGGTTCTGCAGACAGCATTATATTCTTCTTTAGATATGCCTCCCTCTTTCCATTTTATAAACATTTTTTTCTTCCTTTTTAGCATGTGCTTAAGTTCTGTGTTCATCCATCCTGGCTTCCTTAAATGCTTCCTATTCTTCCCTCTTTTCGGAATTGTTAACAATTGTGCTTTGAGAATTTCATTTTTCAAGATTTCCCATCCTTCCTGGACATTTTTGTCTTTAAGGATATCCAGCCATTGGATCCCTCCAATTCTCTTTCTGAATCCCTTAAAATCTGCCTTTCTGAAATCTAACATTGACGTCTGAGTCTTCACAGGTCTTCCTCCTCTAGTTATCCAAAATTCTAAAATAGCATGGTCGCTACCTCCAAGGGTCCCAGCCACTTTTACCTACTCAACCATTTCCTCCCTCTTTATAAGGATTAGATCCAAGGTAGCAGTTCCCCTTGTTTTCTCCCCTACCTTTTGGAAGATAAAGTTGTCAGCAAGAGAGGATAAGAATTTCCTTGACCTGTTAGTTTTGCCTGAGAGAGATTCCCAACAAATGTCTGGATAGTTGAAATCTCCCATGACAACTATGTAATATTTTTTGGCCATTTGATGAATAAAGAGTTCATCCATATCTTCAGCTTGCACAGGCGGCCTGTAGTAAATGCCTACAATGGTGTCCTTTCCATTGTTCTGTCCTTGTATTCTTACCTAAACAGTTTCTACAGAACTCCCAGTCTCTGAAGTTTCAATCTCTGTGCAGATATACGCGTTTCTAACATACAATGCGACACCTCCTCCTCGTTTATCAAGTCTGTTTCTTGCAAATAAATTCCATTCAAGGCAACAGCAAACATTGTGGAAATGTTTCTTGATTTTGATAGTACAAATTGTTAGCACATTAATATTCTTTGAGGTACATCTCAATGCTTGTACAGTCAGTCTATCTTAGGTTGTAAGCTCATATATCAATGCTGGAATTCCCTTAAAGGGAATCTGTCACCCCTTTTTTGAGATATCATATAATGATATCATTCAATTGTGTGTCACATAAGGATTCTCTTAGTACTTTTGCTTCCCCCTGACCCCGCACCTTTCATGCATAAATACCTTTTTTATATCGGTTCAGATGTATGTAAACTGCCATGGTCTGGTACGATGGGCGGGGCTTATTCAACTGCTCTCCCCTCCCTGTCTTGCTCTACACAAGAAGAAATGCATAGAGCAAGACAGGGAGGGGGGAGCAGTTGAATAAGCCCCGCCCAGCGGGCCGGACAGCGGCAGTTTACATACATCTGAACCGATATAAAAAAGGTATTTATGCATGAAAGGTGCGGGGTCAGGGGGAAGCAAAAGTACTAAGAGAATCCTTATGTGACACACAATTGAATGATATCATTATATGATATCTCAAAAAAGCGGTGACAGATTCCCTTTAAGGGAACAAGGAGAGGGGATGGCTTTTTCTGATTGTAGTAAGTTTAAAAGAGAGAGATTAAAATCAAAACCAAGGAATTTGCTCACCTGATGGAGTTGTGCATATTTGGGCACAAATCCTAAAAATGCATGAAATAAATTCAATAGATGCAGCCGACACAGTGTGCTGATGGAAATTCCTCCAAGAGAGTTCCAGTAGTGTATAATGAGGGTGGGGATACCTGGTGAAGGGCTCTCCCATAATAGTAGATGTAATCAAATGGAAAAATTACTAAAAAAGTTTCTTGGTAATTTTTCCATTTGATTACATCTTCTATCGTGGGAGCGCCCTTCATCTGGTATCTCCACCCTCATGTTGCCAGTTCAAAAAGACAACCTCAGGCAAACTTGGCACTAGTCACTCTGTATAGTAGTTGCCAGAGGAACCTCAGCTTTCATCCTACAACCCCTTTACAGTGATCTGGACATGCAATTGGGGCCTTTGGGTTTCATCCACAGAGTAGTCTGAGGCAAAGATTGCCAAACTAGATGTGTCAGAAACATAAAAGACAGAATCAGAAGACAATACCATAGTCAGGGGAATAGCCAGGGTCAGATACTAGGAGGTCAGTCAGAATCAAAGTTAGACAAGCTAAGGTCAGGTCAGCTGGTTCATGGAGACAAAGACAGGATTACATGCCTGGTAAAGAACAGGAAGGATGAGTAAAACAGATGAATAACACAAGAATCTATGAAGTAAACCAAGATCAATTATTGGCAATTACGGTATGGTTGTGGCTCATTGGCCACAACAAGTAGCTAATTACAACTGCTGAGATGTCCTAGTCATACCATCATCCCTGACTGTACAGAGCCTGCACTGTCCAGTGATATTGGCCATGATGTTTATTTCATCACTAGTGCTACCGACAAAGTGAACATGGAGGCGTCTGGTGACAGAGGCATACATTACTGGAGCAGATCCATTTAGGGATGTAAGACTAATGTGCCTGTTAGTTGAAATGGCCCCACAATTACATTTCTCTTTTCCAAGACGCCAAACACAATTTCATTGGAATTATTAGAAAAAAACTCTGATGTCAAGTTATTGTTGTTGCATGCAGTTTTTGCAAACCCGCATGGTGTTCTTTCACTCACAATATATACTGAATGTCCTTAGTGTTGGTGTTCATACATGCTCATTAGCTCAGACCCAAAAAACATTTCCATGATTATACGGGTGGCCAAATGATTCATCTATTGTGCAGATAATAAAAATTGGCTTCTTTTCTTCTTGTCACAGTAAAAAAAAACATGGTTAGCAATCCTCTGGCAAGCAGAAAAGAAGCCACTACTACCGTGCAGATTCTTATAAATGCTAAATATTTTGTACCTTTCAGGGAATTCTTGGGTCAGGATTTGCCTTAAAAGTTCAGGAACAACATCGACAGAAGCACTTTGAAAAAAGGAGAAATCCTGCAGCTAGTTTAATTCAGGTGAGAGTTAAGTAATGTCCTAATCAATACTAGAACATCTATACAGTATAAATGTGAAACATTTTCGGTACTGCTTTTGTACACGTTAGAACATATTAATCATAATTGTCTATTTCTTAATCAGTGCAAACTGAGACCAGACAGACAAATTTTATCAGAGTGGTTCATGCCGTTTAATAAATCTGTCTAATTTTAAGACGGTCTGGTCTAAATTTACATCAGCTAACAGTTGGCTCACCTTGTGCCACAAATATGCGTCACAATTTTTTGCTCATAGTGTCGTAAATTAAGTCACACCGTTGTCCCGATAAGCCACATTCTATCAGCCATGTCCCCTATATAGACAAGTTGTACAAAGTGTCTACAACATGTCATATACAGTATGTATGGTAAATATCTTTAAAAACATTTTTGGGGAGCAAATTACGCTTGAATTCTGGCGCATTTCGCTTCATACAGTAGATATGACTCCTTGTCTTTATATATATTTAATATTATGTAAAAATAAGTGCATAAAGCATAATTGTAACAAAACGAATCCTAAAATATTAGTGTCACGCAAAACATACAGTAAACAGTAATTACTTCTTATAAATATATTTTCATTGGTCTGGAAACATTTGCCAGTGGACTAACACTTCTATCTGAAAGTGTTGATCCACATATTGCTGTATATTGCACAATGTGAAAGGTCAGAAATATTCCAAAAATAAGGCTACTTTCACGCTTCAGTATTTTAGCATCAGGCACGATGCGGCGAAATTTGTAAAAACCGGATCCGCCGCCGGTTGCCACCGGATCTGGCTTTTCTCTCATAGACTTACATTATCGCTGCATTGTGCCGGATGGCCATGCGTCGCGTCCGGCTTTTGCCGGATCCGTCTAAAAGTGACGGTGCGGCGTCTGGAAAAAACACTGTATGTAACGTTTTTTCCTGTGCCGGGCCGCTTTTTTAAACAGCGCATGCCCGGAAGATTTCCTCTGACATGCATGTTAACCCTTGAAGCATCAAAAAATCTCTCTCTCTCTCTCTCCCTCTCTCTCTCCCCCCCTCTTCCAGTTTTCCCATCTTTGCTGGATTTCAACTGACATCAAAAACCTGAAGTGTGAAAGTAGCCTAAGGCGGCATTGACCACAGTTAACTATAGCACATTAAGTGCAACAAATTACCCTTACAGCTAGTTGTTAAAGAGTTATTTTCAAGTTGTCTCTTGAGCTGTTCAGAGTAATGCAATCTTCTTACAGTTTCCAGGACTGATTCTCATCCTTAAGTGACAGTTCTGGTGAGCTATAGAGATGAACGACTTTGCCTTTTTTCGGGTTGAGCCGGGTTTCATGAAACCCGACTTTGTCAAAAGTCGAGTCGAACGAAATCGGCTGATTATCGTGAAAAGTCGAAGGCCGACTGAAACAAAAAACCCAATGCTAGTCAATGGGGAAGAAAAGTCTGCAGTGAGTGGAGGACAGGAAACACACCTAAAGTGCCCATTTTAAAGCCAAAAGCATCAATTGTTATTACTTAAGCTTGTCAACCTTAATTTACTTTATAATAATAGTTAGGCATTGAAAACTGGGGGTTATTTGGCTAAAGTTGTGGGGGGGTAGGGCTGGCTCCAGATTTTCGTGGGCCCAGGGCAAAAGAGTGTCAATGGGCTCCTTTAACACATGCCACAATTCATGATCCCCTGATATGGCAGAGAAATAGCGGTATAGTACAATGAAAAATACTTCACTTCTTACATCTCATGACTGATATCCATTTTAAATTCTCCAATAGCTCCAAAAATGGACAGTATATTACTCCATACAATATTATGGCCACCGCATAGTGCGCTATACAGAGTAATGAGGCCCATATATTTCTCCATACAGAATCATTTGTCCCATTTAATGTTCCATACAGTATATGATGAGCTCCACATAATGCTACAGTATATGTTGGTCCCCATGGATGAAGCTCCACTGTCTTATGGGCCCAAATAATGCTCCATATATAATGGGCCCCATTTCTAATGCTCCAGTGTATAATGGGCCCTGTAAATGCTGCTCCAGTGTCTGATGTCCACCTTTGGAATGCTTCAGTGTATGGTGGGCCTCATATATCATTCTCCAGAGTATAGTGATCCCCAAAAATAGCTGCCCCAACATTGAAAACAATTAAATAAGTCTCGCTAGCGAATCCCTGCACTAGACTCCTCATCATCCCCATCTTCCATCTCACTGCACTTGGACTGTTTAGGCAGAGGGCGTACAGACGTGATGTCATCGCGCTCTCTGACCAGAATGTCACTGTCAGAAAGCGCGGAAGACGTCACAGTGGTGGAGCAGGGAGAGGTAAGTATTTCAACTTTGCAAGTTCTGTGATCTTGCGCAAGCAGAGGGGGCCCACTCGTTGGCGACGGCACTGGCACAGGGCCCCTCATAGTACGCCGGTGTGTCTGACGGCGGGTGTGCACCCCCACCGTCAGAGACACTTGATTCTACTATGAGGGACCTTGTGCCAGTGCCGTTGCCAAAGAGTGTGCCCACCCACCTGTCCAGGGCAACGGTACTCGCACGGGTGCGTGCGCCAGGTGGTGACCCCGGCCCTGTGGGGGGAGGCAGCACAGTTAGGGAGGTGGAAAAATTGGCATATGTTGATGTTGGACATTCAGCATCTGCAAATGGAGTAATTGGAGAAGTCCACGGAAGAGGAGGACAAAAGCAAGCCATTTTTCTGGCAACCCACGTGTCAGCAGGGGAGGGTGAGACAAAATCCTTTGAAGCCCATGCATGGTTCATTTTAATGAAGGTTAGATCATCAACCTTTTGGGTCGACAGACGGGTCCTTTTTTCTGTCAGGATTGATCCAGCAGCACTGAAGACTCTTTCGGATAGCACACTAGCAGTAGGGCAAGCGCGCTCCTGTAAGGCATATTGTGCCAATTCAGGCCAGGTGTCAAGTTTACTGGCCCAATAGTCAAAGGGGAATGACCGGTGAGGGAGAACATCGATATGGGAGGAGAAGTAGTTTGTTACCATAGTTGACAACTGCTGTCTCCTGTCACTTTCGATCGATGCAGTATTACCAGTCATGTGAGCAGTACTTGAAAAATCAGTCCACAACATGGTCATGAAACCCCTGTGTCCAACGCCACTTTGGCTGTGTGCACCACAAACACCTCTTTTATGTTGCCACCTACGGCTTGTTGGAAAAACATCACCGCTTCTGTGTGCTGGAAATGCCTCAAACAAACGGTTTACCGGAGTTGCTTGTTTGTTAGCCAATATTAGCTCTAGGTTCTGCTGTGGCATGATATTTTGAAATTTGCCTTTATAGCGTGGATCCAGGATGCTGGCCAACCAGTAGTCGTCATCGTTCATCATTTTGGCAATGCGGGGGTCCCTTTTTAGGATCTGCAAGGCATAATCAGACATGTGGGCCAATGTTCCAGGTGTCAATGATGCACTGTGAGTGCTGGGTGGAGGAGCACTTTCTGGCAAATCCACATCCCTCCAGTCACGCACAAACCCTGTACCTGATCTTGCCACGCCAACATTTTTTCTTGCCCCCAGAGAAGCATCCTCCTCCCAAAATAATCATCCCCATCAACCTCCTCCTCCTCCTCTTCCTCTTCTTCCTCCACTTCGTCCACGAGACTTCCCTGACCAGAAAATGGCTGACTGTCATCAAGGCTTCCCTCCTCCTCTTCCTCCTCGACTGCAGACGCCTGCTCCTTAATGTGCGTCAAAGTTTGCATGAGCAGACGCATAAGTGGGATGCTCATGCTTATGATGGCGTTGTCTGCACTTACCAGCCGTGTCAAAACACTGAATGCATTCCTCAAAACACTGAAAGACTTTACAGAGGTCTTTCAGCTTCGACCACTGCACACCAGACAACTCCATGTCTGCCTGCAAACTGCCTGCCCGTGTATCCTCCCACAAATTAATTACAGCCTGCCTCTGTTCGCACAGCCTCTGAACCATGTGCAGGGTGGAGTTCCACCTTGTTGCATCGTCGATAATTAGGCGGTGCTTGGGAAGGTGGAGCAACCGCTGCAGCTGCTGCATACGACTGGAGTGTACGGGCGACCGGCGGATGTGCGAGCACAGTCTTCGTACCTTATGGAGCAGGGGTGTTAACTCCGGATTATTATTGAGGAAGCACTGCACCACCAGGTTCAAGGTGTGAGCCAGGGAAGGTATGTGTCTGAGTTTTGAAAGGGCTATGGCTGCCACAAAATTCTGGCCGTTATCACTAACTACCTTGCCTGCCTCAAGATGTAGACTGCCCAGCCATGACTCAGTTTGTCGCTGCAAGTAGTTGGCCAGTACCTCCGCGATGTGTCTGTTGTCTCCCAAACACATCATCTTCAACACAGCCTGCTGACGCTTACCACTAGCTGTTCGATAGTGGGACACCTCGTGTGCAACACTGGCAGCTGCGGATGGAGTTCTCGTGCGACTGCGCTCTGTGGAAGAGCTTTCGCTTCTGGAGGAGGAGGAGGGTCGAACGCCTACAGCCAACTGTTTCCTATACCGTGGGCTAGGCAGCGCTGTCCCACTGCCGCTGTCCCCTGTGGACTCTGCATCCACCACATTAACCCAGTGCGCAGTGATGGACACGTAACGGCCCTGGCCATGCCTACTGGCCCATGCATCTGTTGTGAGGTGCACCTTTCCACTCACTGATTGCTTGAGTGCATGGACAATGCGGTCTTTCACATGCACGTGGAGGGCTGGGATGGCTTTTTGCGAAAAGAAGTGCCGACTGGGTAGGTCATAGCTTGGTACTGCGTAGGCCATGAGCTCGTGGAAAGCTTTGCTTTCAACCAACCGGTAGGGCATCATCTCTAACAAGATTAGTTTGGCAATGTGGGCATTCAAAGCCAGTGTACGTGGATGAGAGGATGAGTACTTTCTTGTCCTACTCAGAGTCTCTGATAGGGTGAGCTGGACTTGAGAGCTGCATATGGTGGAACTAGCGGTGGACATGGCAGACTGAGAGAGGGTTGGTGATGGTGTTGTTGGTGTTGCTGATGGCCTAGATTCAGTCTTTTGTAGCAATAACATTGTGATTCCATGACTGCTTTGCCCTTGCGAAGACACCTCGACATTTGCTGCTGGTGGTGTGCTAACTGGTGGGCTTACAGTGGGGGAAGCGATGTAGCGTTGCTGACTACCTTCATTCGAAGCAGGTGCACATGTGGTACGTGAGGTTTGGTAGTCTGTCCAGGCTTGCAAGTGCATGGTGGTTAAATGTCTAAGCATGCAACTGGTATTCAAATTTCTCAGATTTTTCCGTCGGCTAAATGTCTTTGCACACTTCTTACAGGTAACTTTTGCCTGATCATTAGGATTTTGTTCAAAAAAGTGCCACACTGCACTCTTCCTACTATGGAAGACATTTTGAGACCTTGCACGCTGTGCTAATTTGACCGTCTGGCCAAGCTGTCCTGCAACTCTTTTGTTTTTTGTAACACGTTTTTGGACTGCTCCGGTCCTGCCAGATAACAGCTGTTGCGATGTCGTTGCCTGCTGCGGATCCTCCTCCTCCTCTTCTGAGCTATTGGCATCGGCACCCTCTTCCCCCAATGGATGCCAATCTGGGTCAATAACTGGGTCATCTATCACCTTCTCTTCAATTTCATGTGCACCTTCCTCTGTGTCACCGTGTAAGGTGGTATAGTATGCGGGAAGGGGCACCTGAGTTTCATCAGGGTCTGATTCTGGCTCAGTACACTGCGAGGACAATGTAGTGCTCTGAGTGAATGTACCAGCAGAAAAATCTAGCAGTGGCTGTGCATCAGTGCACTCCATGTCAGATTCATCTTGGACTGGGGAATTCACGATTTGACTTGATAACCCAGGCATGGTATGTGAAAAGAGCTCCATGGAGTAATCGGTGGTGTGGCCTGCCACATCCTTCAATTTTGGTAGGGGTGAAGGACTCAAGGAAAGGTGTTGTTCCTGACCAGGAGCCTCCAATGACGACTCAGTGCTTTTATTTTTTGAAACTTCAGAAGAGGAGGCGAGAGAGCTGGAGGCTGTGTCAGCAATGTAAGCCAAAACTTGTTCCTGAAGCTCCGGCTTTAAAAGTGGTTTACCTACTCCCAGAAAAGAGAGCCTTCGAAGCCTTGAGGAGCCAGACAATGACACAGGCTCAACACCTCCTGCCTTAGGTGCTATTGTGCTTTTGCCACTACCAACAGATGCAACACCACCCCCACCACCATCGGGACCAGCTGGCAACCACCGCCCACTTCCATGGCGTCTTCCACCATACTTGCTCATTTTTGTGAAAATGTACCCAAAATACCACCAGCTATAAGGTACTGTAAAACAAGGTAGAAGGTGTATCTACTATTGGTGAGAATTTGGATCTCACTATAGATTTGAGGACGCAGAACTATTGTCTCTGGCCCACTAGAGATTACACCTCAATGTAACAGACTGAAATTGGATGGTGTATGACAAGGTGTAGGGTGTCTATAGGATTGGTGAGAATTTGAATCTCACTATAGATTTGAGGACGCAGAACTATTGTCTCTGGCCCAGTAGAGATTACACCTCAATGTAACAGACTGAAATTGGATGGTGTATGACAAGGTGTACGGTGTCTATAGGATTGGTGCAGGAAAGATGTATATCTTTGTACCGTGGTAGCCAGTAGATAATTGTATTAGTCTATGCCTGATGAAGAGACCTGAGTAGTCTCGAAAGCTTGCAATGTGTTACCATCTTTTCAGTTAGCCATTAAAAGGTATCAACCACTGAGGACTCTCAATTCTGAATATTTTTATAGGATTGGTGAGAATTTGAATCTCACTATACATTTGAGGACGCAGAACTATTGTCTCTGGCCCAGTAGAGATTACACCTCAATGTAACAGGCTGAAATTGGATGGTGTATGACAAGGTGTAGGGTGTCTATAGGATTGGTGAGAATTTGAATCTCACTATAGATTTGAGGACGCAGAACTATTGTCTCTGGCCCAGTAGAGATTACACCTCAATGTAACAGACTGAAATTGGATGGTGTATAACAAGGTGGAGGGTGTCTATAGGATTGGTGAGATTTTGGATCTCACAAGAGATTTGAGGACGCTGACAATGATGCTCTCAGTCCAAGTATGGACGCAGGCAGCATAATAAGCAGGACTGCTGCACAGTGCACACACAAAAGGGTGGAAAAATGAACCCTTGGTCTGTGCAGAAAAGAGGAAGAAAAGCATTTTTGCTTTTAAAAAAGCAGTTTGCACAGCAGTGTGCAAACAGCAATGCAGCTATCAGGGAGCCTTATAAGGCAGCCTAATAACCAACAGAGCTGATGCACAAAAATAAAGCCTCCCCTGTCACTGCACACAAAGTGTTGTGTTGTAAGTGGAAATCGCTAACAGCAGAAGCAATTTTTTGGTTCTTCTTCCCTGCCTAACGCTCTCCCTTATTCAGAATAAGCAGCTGCAACCTCTCCCTAAGGCCGGAGTCACACTAGCGATAAAATCGGACGAATGCAATGCGATTAAAAATCGCATTGCATTCGTCTCAATGTTATTCAATGGTGCTGCTCCCATCATGCATTTTTTTATCGGATCCGTTCCTCGGACCGAGACAATCGCAGCATGCTGCGATTGTTACCGATTTTCGGATCGGATTCGCCAATGCAAGTCTATGGATGGGATTAAAAATCGCAATGAAAACGCACCACACGTGTAACTTGTGATTAAATCGCAAGACTTCTCCAGGTCAACAGGAAAGAGCATCAGGCATTGGCATTGGATGTCAGTTTGATGCTTACATGCGAATAAAATCGGTTCATCGCCGGAAATTCTGATGACAGACGGATCCCTGGACAAGAAATCTTTGTGCGATTTCGTACCGTTAAAATCGGTCCGAATTTTTAATGGTTGTGTGTGACTCCAGCCTAATGCTAATATCGGCAAAAGTAAGATGGCGGTTGGCGTGCACGCCTTTTTATAGCCCCTGTGACGCCTCACAAAGCAAGCCAATCACTTGCATGCCCTTCTCAAAGATGGTGGTGACCGATGCCTATGTCATCGCATTGCCCACAGTGTGCGTCCTCCATCATTGGCTGAAAAAGGGCGCTGGAAGCATCTTTTGAAACGCGACTTTGGCGCTCTGGTCACCGACCTCGTGGCCGACCTCACGCTATGGTTGGGATTCGTTTCATGAAACCCGACTTCAGCGAAAGTTGGCGACTTTTGAATATGACCGACCCGTTTCGCTCAACTCTAGTGAGCAGCACAGCTGTAATATTATTAGAACTATAACGCCCAGCTCAAGTTCTGCTATAACACATTCAGCTGTTTGTGGTTTGCTCTGAGTCTACACTGTTATCATTGTATTTACACATAGAGTTAACAAACCATTTCATTAAGCACACCGGTCTGGATAGTGAGAGCAGAGAGACGTAATTAGGAGAGCTTTTGTGAAAGCTGCCAGGCTAGTGATTTATAACTGCATCTCTTCAGAAGATGAGTGAAAGGGTAGGTAGGAGGAGGGAGGAAGGTGAGCAGCTATAACTGCTGTATATAAATCAAAGCACTAGAGACAGCTGACTGGGATGTTAAGATTTAACCCATATAATGGAATTTAACTGCTGCACACTCTTATCCAGGCAATAGAGGTTGGGCTCCATGGAAACAAGCTATACGCTATAAATGATAAACGTTCTCATTGCAGGAGAATGACAGCAAGTAGAAGAAACAAGTCAAATGCAAACTTGCTTATTTTCATGCTGTCTAACTAATTAAAGCAATTTAAGAACTTGAGAATACCTCTTTAAGAACCTGGCTTAATGGTGGACTTAGACTTTGATAAAATAGCGCACTCCATTATTGGTGGAAATATCATTGCAGTGGTGGCCGCAATAACTCAAATTCAGACACTACTCGCTTTTATTTACCCATCCACTTACTATGTATACTAAACATTAAAATATGGAAAGGAGGAAAATCTCAGCCCCCTTGCCTCTCCTTAAAGAGGACCAGTTACAAAGCAAAAGTGGGCAATTTGTGCTCTTTTTTTCATTCTCAATTCTTCCCTGATTAATCCTGTTTTTTTTTTTACTCAATAAGGTTCCAGGTGTATGGGCCTTTTTATTTATGGTCTTTACCAAGGGGAGCTTGACACATGGATATCTCTATTTTTTGTAGTGCTTTGCATTATTATCAATTGAGCAATACCCCCTTGGTAAAGACTATACAAAGCAATTATAAATTTGTGTAAATATACATGTATGTAACTGTGCTTCAGGGAACCCAGGTAGAAAATTTACATCAAGATTTTCAATGTATTTCGATATATTGGTATTCTCTTCCAGGTTTCAAGCCAAAGTTTCTAAATTTATATAAAATCATTTTTTGACAAATTTATTTCCAGACTTTTGAAAGCATATTTTTTTCAGAATAGGTAGAATAATAATCCGGTGCTCACATTGCCACCTTCTCTTGTTATCAGTAAGATGCTATTATTCATGTGCGGTGCAAAAATCTCTATGACGCATTAGTCTCTTAAAAGTTTTTTTTTTGTCTATTTTGTTTAAATAATTTAAAGCTTTAAAGAATTATAAATGAAATGACCTTTAATGTTCATTAAATGTGTAAAAGATTATCTTTTATTCTTGTTTAAAGGTATGTATTAAAGAAACTAATTTTAGGAGGTTTTCCTGCTAGAAACATTTATCATCTATGCAAAAAAAGTATGATCTTTGGAGTCTGATCACCAATCCCAAGAATGGGAGTCCCAAGTCTAACTGTATGAACGGAGCTGTAGTGCACTTGATTTATTACTGCTCCATTCACGTCTATAGAACTGACAGAAATAACTATTCCATCAGTCTCATTGAAGTGAATGAAGCAGTTGTACCCCATGCTCACTATTAGGGCTCATACTCACTTGCGAGAGACTCGCACGATTCTCATGCGAGTCTCTCGCATGAAAACCTGGAACTGCCACCGGCACTGGGACCAGAGCATGCGGCTACATGTATTTCTATGCAGCCGCACGTTACGGTCCCAGTGCTGGCAGAAGTGCCAGGTTTTCATGCGAGAGACTCGCACGAGAATCGTGCGAGTCTCTCGCAAGTGAGTATGAGCCCTTAGAGTTGAGTGAATATGTTCGGAATCGGTTGCCAAATCTTAATTTGCCATATTCATGCCATATTGGTACCCTATTCGTGACAAATTTATGTTTGAGAATTGTTTCCAAACATATTTGGTCATTTCTACTCCCATTGACTTCAATGACGCTTGGCTGTCGTAATCGGAACCGACTTTTGAAATATTTGCTCAACTCTACTCACTATTACACACTTTACACACGGAACTTGGGATCTCCAATCTCTGATCAGTGAAGGTCACAATGATTGGACCCCCAATGATCTTACATTTTATCAATTATTCTGATAAATGCATTTAGTGGTAGACCGCCTTTAATTTACTTGTCCAAAATTAACTTCACGTGTTGTGCAAAAGTACTGTGAACATAATCATATGATAATTCGTTTAAATAAAAAAAATCTTTATTTTACCGTACAACCCCAGGGTTGAAAATAAATCCATTCTTCTAGCATCTATTTTTGGCTTATTAAGTTCCTTTTATATAATAATGATACTTTTCCTTGATCTTTTCATCCAAACATGACAACTAAGAGTATTGTGATCTGACCCATCCTTCATACATTCAGTTTTTGGTGCAGGTTTTTTTTAAGCTAATAACAGAGAAAGTATTGAAAAATTTCCTTTAGGCTCTAAAGAAAAAACTTTAAATTAAAAAAAGTTTAGGCTGTAGTAAATGACAGATATGTTGCACCTGTCCTATGCATCTGAAAAGGGATTGCAGAAATCCATGCACATGCTGCAGATACACCAGTAACTCAATCACTTAAACCAAATATTCAGTCACAGAAATGTCAGAAAATTTTGACAAATCTGTTACTGTGAGTTTTCCTTAATATCGTACATTTTTTATTTCTTTTGGCTTAGATTTTTAACTGCATCAAAAATTCAATGTGTGAATTCATCCATTCTCACTTTATTTTAAGAAAGTTTTTTTTAACAAAGGAAGAACATCCAAAGATAAACAAAGACAAAATTACCTATGGTCTTAAGGGACAAACATAGAAAAAAAACCAAAACAAGAAAACAATCACTAAAACATTTGTAAAATAGAGTTAAAACCCAAGACAAAAACATTCTCAATAGTTCTGGCAATTTATTTGACCAATATATACTCTATCAAATATCAATATATCAAACAATCAAAAAATATAGAGTAAGGACACAAGAGTTATATTGTATATTATTATATTTTCAATTATGGTAGGTAGGAAACAAATTTCATTGAGTGAGGTGCGCCATTTTTGTTGAATATTTCTGTTGCCAACCTCTGTGATTAGGTAGGGTTTTGCTTTTCCCTCACCTACCCTAATTGATACTATACATTTTATCTCTTGTGTCCCTAATCTATACCTTTCTTTGCATAGAGTACGGTATATGCTGCTGAAGTAAATTGTTAGAGTTATTTAGAATATTTTTTGTCTCGAGTTTTATCTCTATCCAATTCATAGTTTTAGTGGGTTTTTGTCTTGTTTTGATTTTTAAAACCGCAGGTTACTTTCACACTTACGTTTTTTTGCTGCAAGTTTTTTGCGCACACAAACGCATGAAAAAAGCGCATCATGCATTTGTGTACTTTTTTGTGGGTTTTGGTGCATTTTTTTAAAAAAAAAATGCATGCTTTTTTTGCGCATACGTGCGCATTACAATGCGCACTAATAGACTTTAATGGGTGTTTTGCTTTAAAAAAACGCATTGCGTGCGCATGCGTTTTTTTGGGGCAAGTCGGACGCACAAAAAATGCAACAGGATGCATTTTGTGCGCCCGAGCGCACACTGCAAAAAAACGCATGCGCATACAAACGTGTACGTGCGCATATGTATGCGCACATATGCGCACCCATGTTAAAGTATGGGGAAAAAGCACATGCTTTTTTGGCGCTAAAAAGCAGCGCAAAAAAACGCAAGTGTGAAACCAGCCCGAGATCATTGGTTGGCTGCAGAGATCACATGGGGTATAGAAAACCTCTTTAAAGTTTATTCAGCTCCATATAATAGATTATTTCAGTTAAATCACTTGTGTTTATAGAGGGTAAAGTAGAGAATGGCACTGCCATTTTGTCATCATAAAGAACCCAACTAAAATATGAACCTCAAAGATAGTTAATAGGAACCTGAACAACAGGCGATCCAGGATTTGTGGCAGTTAAAGGTTCCTTCTGTTATCTCACAGAAAAAGAAAGTATAGACCCCTATTACACTTCCTTCACTGGTTCCACAGTATGTGTTCAGGGCATTGACTGGTGTCCTCACAGAAAAGGGAAGTATAGACCCCCGTTACACTTCCTTCACTAGGGCCACAGTATGGGCTCAGGGCATTGACTGGTGTCTTCACAGAAAATGGAAGTATAGACCCTCATTAAACTTCCTTCACTGGGGTCATGGTATGGGTTCAGGGCACTGACTGGTGTTGAATAAGCAGTAGTTATCAGGGATATTAGAAGTCTATGATCAGTTTTAGTCATATACAGTGCAGTAGTTATGAAATGTAAGGCAGGAATTGCCCAAAGCAGACATTTAAAGGGGTTTTCCACTTAAAGCAGTTTGGACACTAATGGCCATAAGATGCTACTCAGCCTTCCGCTAATCAACAGATGGCTCCCTACTATTGAATATAAAAGTGTGATCCAGCTCACCTACGTTGAAGTAGCCAGCAAATCCTCAACTCAGATGAAAGCAGTATTGCTACTACTGCTCAGTGGTAGCAATAGGAAAAAGGTAGACATATCAAAACATTTTTTGAATAAAGAATTGCAAAAAAAAATGTATTTGTAGAATTGGATAAAACAGAACTTTCCCAGTACTATAGAAAAAATAACAAATGTGAGAGCTTTTCCTACATGTTTCGAACAGAATCTCAGTCCCTACTCAAGGATGGCTCCCCACTGTTGCTCTAGCCTCTACTTACTGGCTGCAGCTGTGACGTTACAACTAAAGCGCACGTCCACTAGAGGCCATAAGTGGAAAACCCCTTTAAAGATCATTATACACCGTTGCTAAAGAAATACATAGATAACATTTTGAAAAATAGTTTATTTTGACACTTGTACGTCCAAGTGATAATGATAAACTTTGATTTACTATGCATGAAAAATAGAGTTACATTTTAAAAAAAGCAATCATCGTTGTAAATATGTTTATAAAAAGATTTCTGATCAAAAGGGGTTGTCCAGTGGGCCTGTAGGTGTCCAACTCCAACTCTTGGCCATTTATATCAAAGTCCTGAGCTACCTCTGATAAAATAAATGACATTGACACTGAGATATATTGTTATTCCACAAATGCCTTGTTATTTTTTCATACCTCTTTTTACCTGTTTTTTATGCAGACTTATATAATTTAAGCTCTTTAAAGAATTCCACATTTCTTGATAAATAGAAAATGACTTTCATTGTATATTTTCTACAAAGTTCTAAGCCATGAAATGAGCGTATTTACCAGATTTTTTGCAGACTTTTTATATTTTTCTGTATACTTACAATACTTTTCATGGCTTTCACACAATTACATAGTAAATCAATAGTTCTTTATCATTACAAATAGCTGTTGTTAGAACCTTCAGAAAAACACTACAGATCTCACCAGCAGCCTTGTTTGACTCAAAATAACTATTAATAAATATTTCTAGATTTTATTCACAGTCGGTATATTTCTATGTGATGCTAGATATGCAAATATGACTCTTGCAGATAACTTTCATCTTAAAATAAATGGTAGTTGCCAAAGTCTTAGATTGGTATTATTTCTCCCGGGACCAAAATTCTGTTTGCTGCTTAAGTCCTACATCTAAATACCCTGGCCAAGGCCAAGGAGCTTGTTAGGCGCCTTACCTGGTACCCAGGCACCTCATATAGTTCATTGATAAATTACAAAAAGCTAATTGCAGGAGTAATAAGCTAATTGCAGGAGTAATCATTCTTTGATGACTGGTAGTAATGACCTAGTGTATTTTCAAAGGCTTGCCTTTCAGACGTGTTAGGCCTGTTTCACACTTGCTTTTTTTTCCAGCGCGTTTTTCCCGCAAAAAAACGCATTGAAAAACGCATACAAAAGCATACAACTGCTGCGTTTTTTTCAAGCATTTTTATGAGCATGCATGAAAAAAACGCAGCGTTTTTAAGCGTTTGTATGCGTTTTTAGTGCGTTTTTACCGCGTTTGCGTTTTTTTCCAACATTAGGTGGCCCCTCACACTAACCCAAACCATGACTTTACTAACCCTAACCCTGACCCTAACCCTAACCCTAACCCTGACCCTAACCCTAACCCTAACCCTAACCCTGACCCTAACCCTTAACCAAACCATACTTAACCCTAACCCTAACCCTGACCCTAACCCTAACCCTAACCCTAACCCTGACCCTAACCCTTAACCAAACCATACTTAACCCTAACCCTAACCCTGACCCTAACCCTTAACCAAACCATACTTAACCCTAACCCTAACCCTAACCCTGACCCTAACCCTAACCCTGACCCTAACCCTAACCCTTAACCAAACCATACTTAACCCTAACCCTAACCCTGACCCTAACCCTAACCCTAACCCTTAACCAAACCATACTTAACCCTAACCCTAACCCTGACCCTAACCCTAACCCTAAACCTTAACCAAACCATACTTAACCCTAACCCTAACCCTGACCCTAACCCTAACCCTAACCCTTAACCAAACCATACTTAACCCTAACCCTAACCCTAACCCTGACCCTAACCCTAACCCTTATTCTGACCCTAACCCTTAACCAAACCATACTTAACCCTAACCCTGACCCTAACCCTAACCCTAACCCTGACCCTAACCCTTAACCAAACCATACTTAACCCTAACCCTAACCCTGACCCTAACCCTAACCCTAACCCTAACCCTTAACCAAACCATACTTAACCCTAACCCTAACCCTGACCCTAACCCTAACCCTAACCCTTAACCAAACCATACTTAACCCTAACCCTAACCCTAACCCTGACCCTAACCCTAACCCTAACCCTTATTCTGACCCTAACCCTTAACCAAACCATACTTAACCCTAACCCTGACCCTAACCCTGACCCTAACCCTAACCCTAACCCTGACCCTAACCCTTAACCAAACCATACTTAACCCTAACCCTGACCCTAACCCTGACCCTAACCCTAACCCTAACCCTAACCCTAACCCTGACCCTAACCCTTAACCAAACCATACTTAACCCTAACCCTGACCCTAACCCTAACCCTAACCCTGACCCTAACCCTAACCCTAAACCCCCTTAACTAACCCTAACTTTACCCAAACCCCTAAATTCCATTGTCTAAACTAATGGTAAAAAAAAAACGCATGTGCAAAAAAACGCATACATAAGCATGCCAATGCGCACATATGCTCACCATAGACTTATAATGGGTGTCTTGCTGTAAAAAAATGCATTGCGAGCGCATGCGTTTTTTTGAGGCAAATCGGACGCACAAAAAATGCAACAGGTTGCATTTTGTGCGCCCGAGCGCATACCGCAAAAAAACGCATGCGCGGTAAAACGCGTACAAACACATGTGTATGCGCACATAAGCGCATCCCATGCAAAGTATAGGAAAAAAAAACGCATGCGCTAATTAGCGCTAAATTACCGCGAAAAAAAACGCAAATGTGAAACTAGCCTTAGCGGGCTCCTGGGGGTCTCTTGAATTACAGTAGTCATACTTAGTCTTAAATAGACCTTCAGCCTCACATTTTATTATTGAACACTTCCCTCATCTTAAGGTGGGATTCCCAATGAAAAATATTATATTACCAAATTACCATTTTACTTTCCCAGCAATATATTTTGAGTAGTTGTTGTCTATTTTAACCACTTATGCTGTATGTTAAACATATCCTACATATCCAAATGTAAATGGACAACTAACCATCATATATGAGTCTATAGTAGATCTCAGTGTAAAACCAAAGCCATTAACCCCTTACCTACAATTGACGTAATATTCCGTCCATGTGACCATGGACCTAATTACCATGGACGGAATATTACGTCATCGTGATCAGCGGCGCCCACGTGGTGAGCGCCGCTGATCGCGGCCGAGTGTCAGCTAATTATCATAGCTGACACCCGGCACAATGTGTCAGGGGCGGTCACGGACCGCCCCCGACACGTTAACCCCTTGCACACCGCGATCAAACGCGATCGCGGTGTACCGGGGGTTAAAGGGAAGCATCGGCAGGGAGGGGGCTCCCTCCGTGCTTCCCTGAGCCCCCCACGGCAGCGCAATGTGCAGCGCTGCTGCGGGGGGCTCTTTCCCTACAGGCCCCCGGATCCAAGATGGCGACGGGGGCCTGCAGGGAGCTGACTTCCTCACTGCCTGCAAAGCGCAGGCATGAGGAAGTCTGCAGCAGTGCCTGTGACAGATCGCTGATCTGTCACAGTGATCTGTGATGTGACAGATCAGCGATCTGTCACAGGACAGTGATGTCCCACCTGGGACAAGGTAATAAAGTAAAAAAAAAAAAAAAAAAAGTGTTAAAAATAATTAAAAAAAAATCGCTAAATAAATCAGTAAAAAAAAAAAAAAATATTCCCCAATAAATCCATTTTTTCAAAATAAAAAAAAACAAAAACAATAAAAGTACACATATTTGGTATCACCGCGTCCGTAATGACCTGCCCTATAAAACTGTCCCATTAGTTAACCCTTTTAGCGAACCCCTTAAAAAATAAAAATAAAAAACGAAGCAAAAAATAATGATTTATTATCATACCACCGAACAAAAAGTGCAATAACGCGCGATCAAAAAGACGCATATAAATATGCATGGTACCGCTGAAAACGTCATCTTGTCCCGCAAAAAACGATCCACCATACAGCATCATCCGCAAAAAAATAAAAAAGTTATAGCTCGCAGAATAAAGCGATACAAAAATAATTATTTTTTATATAAAATAGTTTTCATTGCAAAAAAACGACAAAACATAAAAAAACGACCTAAATGAGGTATCGCTGTAACCATACTGACCCGAAGAATAAAACCGCTTTATCAATTTTACCGCACGCGGAACGGTGTAAACGCACCCCCCCAAAAGAAATTCATGAAACGCTGGTTTTTGTTCATTCTGCGTCCCAAAAATCGGAATAAAAAGCGATCAAAAAATGTCACGTGACCGAAAATGGTACCAATAAAAACGTCAACTCGTCCCGCAAAAAATAAGACCTCACATGACTCGGTGGGACAAAATACGGAAAAATTATAGCTCACAATATGTGGTGATGCAAAAACTATTTTTACAATAAAAAGCGTCTTTTAGCGTGCGACAGCCGCCAAACATAAAAACCGCCATAAATCGTAAATCAAACCCCCCGTTATCACCCCCTTAGTTAGGGAAAAATAATAAAACTAAAAGAAAATGTATTTATTTCCATTTTCCCGCTAGGGTTAGGGTTAGGGTAGGGTTAGGGCTAGGGTTAGGGTTAGGGCTAGGGTTAGGGCTAGGGTTAGGGCTAGGGTTAGGGTTAGGGTTAGGGCTAGGGTTAGGGCTAGGGTTAGGGCTAGGGCTCAGATTAGGGTTAGGGGTGTGTTGAGGTTCGGGTTGGAGTTATAATTGGGGGTTTCCACTGTTTGGGCACATCAGGTGCTCTCCAAAGGCAACATGGCGCCTGATCTCAATTCCAGCCAATTCTGCGTTGAAAAAGTCAAATGGTGCTCCTTCCCTTCCAAGCTCTGCCATGTGCCCAAACAGTGTTTTACCCCCACATGTAGGGTATCAGCCTACTCAGGACAAATTACAAAACAACTTTTGGGGTCCAATTTCTCCTGTTACCCTTAGGAAAATAAAAAATTGGGGGCAAAAATATAATTTTGCGGAAAAAAATGTTTTTTTTATTTTCACGCCCAGGCGTTATAAACTTCTGTGAAGCACTTGGGGGTTCAAAGTGCTCTCCACACATCTAGATAAGCTCGGTGGGGGGTCTAGTTTCCAAAATGGGGTCACTTGTGGGGAGTTTCAATAGTTTAGGTACATTAGGGGCTCTCCAAACGCATATGACACCCGCATACCAATCCATCAAAGTCTGCATTCCAAAACGTCACTACTTCCCTTCCGAGCCCCGACGTGTGCCCATACAGTAGTTTTCTCCCACATATGAGGTATCAGCGTACTCAGGACAAATTGGACAACAACTTTTGGGGTCCAATTTCTCCTGTTACCCTTGGGAAAATAAAAAAAATGGGGACTAAAAGATGATGTTTGTTGAAAAAATACGATATTTTTATTTTCACGCCCGGTCGTTATAAACTTCTGTGAAGCACTGGGGGGTTCAAAGTGCTCACCACACATCTAGATAAGTTCATTAGGGGGTCTAGTTTCCAAAATGGGGTCACTTGTGGGGGGTTTCCACTATTTAGGTACATCAGGGGCTCTCCAAACGCAACATGACACCCGCAGACCATTCCATCAAAGTCTGCATTCCAAAACGTCACTACTTCCCTTCCGAGCCCCGACGTGTGCGCATACAGTAGTTTTCTCCCACATATGAGGTATCAGCGTACTCAGGACAAATTGGACAACAACTTTTGGGGTCCAATTTCTCCTGTTACCCTTGGGAAAATAAAAAAATGGGGACTAAAAGATCATGTTTGTGGAAAAAATACGATTTTTTTATTTTCACGCCCGGACGTTATAAACTTCAGTGAAGCACTGGGGGGTTCAAAGTGCTCACCACACATCTAGATAAGTTCCTTGGGGGGTCTAGTTTCCAAAATGGTGTCATTTGTGGGGGGTTTCTACTGTTTTGGTACATCAGGGGCTTTCCTAACGCGACATGGTGTCCGATCTCAATTCCAGCCAAAAACGTCAAATGGAGCTGCTTCCCTTCTGAGCTCTGCCATACGCCCAAATAGTGGTTTACCCCCACATGTGGGGTATCAGCGTACTCAGGATAAATTGCACAATATCTTTTAGGGTCCTGTTACTTTTGGAAAAATAAGAATTGAGGGTGAAAAGATCATTTTTGTGGAAAAAATATGATTTTTTAATTGTACTGCTGTACGTTATAAACTTCTGTGAAGCCCTTGGGGGTTCAAAGTTCTCACCACACATCTAGATAAGTTCCTTGGGGGGTCTAGATTCCAAAATGGTGTCATTCGTGGGGGGTTTCCACTGTTTTGGTACATCAGGGGTTTTCCAATCGCGACATGGTGTCCGATCTCAATTCTAGCCAAAAACGTCAAATGGCGCTGCTTCCCTTCTGAGCTCTGCTATGCGCCCAAATAGTCATTTACACCCACATATGGGGTATCAGCGTACTCAGGACAAATTGCACAATAACTTTTAGGGTCCTGTTACCCTTGGAAAAATAAAAATTGGGGGTGAAAAGATCATTTTTGTGGAAAAAATATGATTTTTTAATTGTACCGCTGTACGTTATAAACTTCTGTGAAGCCCTTGTGGGTTCAAAGTTCTCACCACATATCTAGATAAGTTCCTTGGGGGGTCTAGTTTCCAAAATGGGGTCACTTGGGGGGGTTTCCACTGTTTAGGTACATCAGGGGCTCGCCAAACGTGACATGGCGTCCGATCTGAATTCCAGCCAATTTTGCATTGAAAAAGTCAAATGGCGCTCCTTCCATTCTGAGCTCTGCCATGCGCCGAAACAGTGGTTCCCCCCCACATATCAGGTATCAGCGTACTCAGGACAAATTGCACAATAAGTCTTGCAGTCCAATTTCTCCTGTTACCCTTGGTAAAATAAAGAAAATTGAACCTGAAGTATTTTTTTTGTGAAAAAAAGTTAAATGTTCATTTTTTTTTTAATATTCAAAAAATTCCTGTGACGCACCTAAAGGGTTAATAAACTTCTTGAATGTGGTTTTAAGCACCTTAAGGGGTGCAGTTTTTAGAATGGTGTCACTTTTGGGTATTTTCTATCATATAGACCCCTCAAAGTGGCTTCAAATGTGAAGTGGTCCCTAAAAATAAAATGGTGTTGCAAAAATGAGAAATCGCTGGTCAATTTTTAACCCTTATAACTTCCTAACAAAAAAAAAATTTGGTTCCAAAACTGTGCTGATGTAAAGTAAACATGTGGGAAATGTTATGTATTAAGTTTTTTGTGTGCCGTATCGCTGTGATTTAAGGGCATAAAAATTCAAAGTTGGAAAATTGCGAAATTTTCTAAATTTTCGCCAAATTTCTGTTTTTTTCACAAATAAACGCAAGTTATTTGAATGCAATTTTACCACTAAAATGAAGTACAATATGTCACGAGAAAACAATGTCAGAATCACCGGGATCCATAGAAGCGTTCCAGAGTTATGACCTCATAAAGGTACAGTGGTCAGAATTGTAAAAATTGGCCCGGTAGTTAACGTGCAAACCACCCTTGGTAGTGAAGGGGTTAAGATGAATTTGTTCAACCCTTTGCTCCAATCTTCACTAGATTTTATGACATAAAAGTCAGTATAGGATAAAGTCATATGAGTAGTTGCGATATCATTGCACGGCTCAAAGTTCCAATATATTACAAAGGCCTTTAATGATATTGAGGTCAGGAGGACCCATTTTCTCAAAAATTTAGATTGTCTTGCTTAAAGAATTCAACCCCAATAATGTAATAACAGCTTTATCAGGTCCAAACAATTGTAATCATGTCTTTATTTCAAGTAACTGTTAGTGCAGTTTGTCAAAAAAACAATATCTAATCCTGGTGATTGTGCACCCAAAGAATTCGGGGATTGTACTTGCTAATCTCAGGCTTGTGTGCAGTTTCTTAGACAATGACAATAAACCAGTGATGCATACTGTAAATAGGCAGCATTTGTGCATTGGTTCCATGGTTAGTTTGGCACTTATGAGAGGGCACTAAAAGCAGAAACATGCAGAATCAGTAATGCTTTGGACTTTACAGGTCTCCTTCTATGAGATTTTGCTACCTGATGCTTAAAGGGAATCCGTCAGCAGGTTTTGCTGTGTAATTTGACAGCAATGTGTGGTATGGGCAGAGACCCTGATTCTAGTGATGTATGACTGGGTGGAGTAGTTGTGATAGAATTACAGTTTTCTCTGTTGCAGATTTAGCAAAGCTCAGAATGCTGAGCTGTGTATAACCCCAACCACACACTGATTGGCAGCTTTATGTGTACGTTAATCAGTGCTGGGGGCGTGGTTTGACTAGAAGGCAGGAGGCCAGTTGTCCTATAATGATAATCTGCGGCTGCTAAAACATTGATTGTGTAGAAACATCAACACCCAGTCCACTGGAATCAGGATTTCTTCCCCTACATCATGGTGCTCTCAGATTGCATAGTGAAAACCTGGTGGCAAATTCCATTTAATAGCTGTAGCAGACTAGACACAATCAAATGTTTTATGTAAGTTTAACACACTCACCAGCTCTTTTAGTCAACCATCATCACGGGATCAATAGAAAATTGACCATTTTCAAATCTTAAGCTACCAGTTCCCAGAGTGTAATTGGTGAGCTTGTTGGATGACTACATTTAGTATGAAATACTCATTAGTCACCTTTGTACATATACTAGATTCAGCATGTCTTAATTTTATCAAATAGTCATATTATTGCTTTACTCTTTAGTAAATAATAAGTTGGATATAATCGATAAGTCATGAGCGACATTCTGGAAATATGTGGCCTGCAGAGTTCTCATTTTACGTGGGATATGTGGTGCCTATTAAATGCAATTACGGTACATTTAGCTATTTTAATGGACACCACTAATGTTCCCGAGGTGTGCTCTAGTTAATAAAAGAACGCCATTGTCAGGCATAGGATTACGGGCTGTTTAGACTAGTCCAATCCCCTTCAGGGAAGATTTAGTTCATTCCTCTGACTCTGTGTCTAAATACTTTGCCAGGGAAGAGGCTCTTGGGGCTTTCCCATGTACCCGAGCACATGCCCTAAAATCACCTCGTCCCTCTGCTGAGGGATAAAGGTTTTATATACAGACTGGATATACAAGAGCAAACACTGGAGCTAGGAGCAAAAAATGTTATAGCCCAAAGCTAATAGAAATGACAACAAACGATTGCTGAAGTGTAAAAAAAAAAATTTTTGTTCAATTACAAATTGTTTACATCAATTGTTATTATGGAAGAGAATATTTCTTTCTTAATTGCTCATATGGTGCTGAATTGCAATATGGATGATAAATGGTTTGCATGGTACATTAACAACATTTTTAGAAAACAAACATACACTTACTAATGATAAAGAGCAATTACTCAAGATACAAAAGCGAAAGCCGGAACTTTTCATATTAATGTACTGGATTAACATCAATATTTAAACAGCATAATTGAAGCAAAATAACATTATCCCTATATAAATTATGGTAATTAAAAGACAGAACCTTGTACATTTTCCCAGCCATCCGAGGCACTTATGTTACACCACAGAGTCTCCGGAAACAATTCTGTCTCCATATGCCCTTAAAAGGAACAGGTCACGTGTAAAAATGCGATTATCCTGCAGATATGGGGTTAATCTGCAGGTTAATAGCATTCTGACCCTGCTCGGTGCATGTACTTTGAGCCCCACTGGAGGGAGGACATTGACTTTCACAGGGGCGGAGCCGGTGCCGGTTTAGTCACTGCTCTGTGTAACTGCACCCCCCGGCACTGACTGACAGCGGCTCAGCATTAGACCCGGCTTTCAGTCAGTGTCAGAGGTGCGGTTATAGCGGTGACTGAAGCCATTTACAGTGCCACTCCCATGACTGAAATCCGGGAGGAATAAAGTTAATTTCCTCCCTACAGTGGGAGTCTAAGTTCCCATTGTAGGGGAACTTGCCAGGCAGGTATAGAAAGCTATTATCCTGCAGATTATCCCCATAACTGCCAGTTAATAGATTTTTTTTGTTCAAGTAACAGGTTTTCTTTAAAAACAGAAAATCAGTGTTCAAAGTAAGCAAATCAACAAAAGCAAATACTAAAAATATAAAACAACCAAGAAAAGTTCTAATGAGATCCTGGTAAACTTTTTTAATATAGTAATTGCCGATACATTTATTTTATGGGTTTTGTAAATTCATCTAACACATTTACATGAGATTGTAACTGATCTGGGGAAAAGTCCATGTTATCAGTCTGTAGTCTAATTTTCTTGCTTCCACAGCTTCTTTCCATTTACTGATAAAATTCAGCAGAGTTCTTGAAAACTTCGATATGAAGCACGTAGAATATCAGCAGATAGTATGACTTTATTATACCATGAAAAAATTAAAAAGGGTTGTCCTCGCTCAGAAAAGTATTTTTTCTATAATAGTCCATGAGCCAAGAGCCAATTTTGACGATATCGGTACCACCCGGAGTGACTAATTCTCTTTGGTGTTTTTAGGTAGATGCATGTCTGTAGTTTATGTTTTGATATGATAGCCCTTGCACATCAGTAGCTTAACCCCTTCAGGCCTATTGGTACCCAAATGCCTAGGCCATTTTTTGTAAATCTGACCTGTCACTTCATGCGGTAATAACTTTGGGACGCTATCACCTACCCACGCCATTCTGAGAATGTTTTCTCGTGACATATTGTACTTCATGGTAGTGCTAATTGTGAGTCAATAGATTTTACCTTTCTGCATAAAAAATTACAAAATACACGAAAATTTGGGAAAAATTCGCTATTTTTGAACTTTGAAATTCTCTACTTTTTACAAAAATGCTGATACCCCCCATGACAGTTATTAGTTTACATTCTCCACATGTCTACTTCACATTGGCATCATTTTGGAAATGAAATTTTATATTTTTCGGATGTGATAAGGCTTATAGTTTTATACGCAATTTTTAAAGTTTACGACTAAATTTCCAAAACCCATTTTTCCAAGGACCAAGTCAGTTCAGACGTCACTTTATGGGTCTTGTATAACAGAACCCACCCATACGTTACCCCATTTTGCAAACTACACCCCTCAAGGTGTCCAAAACAGATTTTCAAAACTTTGTTAACCCCTTAGGTGTTGCACAGGAATTCAAGCAAAATGACAGTGAAATATCAAAATTTCAATTTTTTGGCAGATATTCCATTGTAATCCAATTTTACCTGCAACCCAGCAAGGGTTAACAGCAAACCCAAACCCAAAATTGGTTACCCCAATTCCGCAGTTTATAGAAACACCCCACGTGTACACGTAAACTAAATTATGGGCGCGCAAGAGGGCTCAGCACAGAAGGAGAGCTAGGCGGTTTTTGGGATAATAGATTACACTGGAAGAAATCCAGTGTGCCATGTCGTATTGGAGAGACCCTGAGGTACCCCCAGAGTGGAAACCCCCAAAAGGTTACCGCATTTTGGAAACTACACCCCCTAAGGAATGTTTTAGGGGGTATAGTAACCACTTTGACCCAACAAGCGCTCCATAGGAGTTTCATGCACTTGGTTGAAGAAATTGAAAAGTACGTTTTTTTACCGGAAAAAGTCGCTTTAGTCCCACATTTTTCATTTTGAAAAGGGGGACCAGGAAAAAGTACACCCCACTTTTTATTCCCCATTGTCTCCCGAACACGGCAATACCACAAGTGTTGTCTAAAACCACAGTATTGGCGCATATGGGAGGGGGAGGAGGGGATGTGTAGTGTAGTGTTTTTGTTTTTTTAACTTTCTTTTACACTTTTTGCCTGCCTGCCCAGACTTGCTGGGACTTGTGGTACCACAAGTTCCAGCGAGTGCAGGCAGGTCCGGCCAGCCTGCACAGTGCAGCGATCGTCCCTGTAAGAGACCCTGTGCTGACAGGATCTCATACAGGCAGAGGCGACACTGTGTCGGCCCTGCTACATCGCTGCTATGGCTAGAACGATGTTCTAGCCAATCGCAGCACAGGGGGAGGAGATCAGACACTGACATCCTCCCCCTGGCCTGTGGAGTGACTGGTAAATGCACCAATCGCTCCACAGGCACGAACCCCTGCAGCGAATCACGCCATGTTTTACAAGGCATGCTGCGATTCACTGGCCTATATAGCCCAGCGAATCACAGTGATTCTAGCTGCAGGGGGTCGGCGCGATGGCCACACACGGCGAGGGGACAAGCCCTGCTGCCGGTAAGTGCGGCCATCTACCCTCGATCCCCGCGCGATTAGCGGCGGGGATGCTAAAGGGGTTGTGCCGTACTAGTACTGCTCTTGTCCTTTGGTCCAGGACGAGAGAGCAGTACTCGTACGGCGCTCGGTGCCAAGGGTTTTAATGTTTTTCTTTGTGTTTGCAGGTGTTTACTGACATATCTAATGGCATGATGGAAGTACCAGCGAGGAAGAAATCACGGATCGACTGTATCATACACTGCTCTAATGATGACAGTGATGATCTGGCGTCCCTACAGGATTTGGACTCCTGGAAAACATTGCTTAGGGCTGCAGAGATCAGACAGCATGAATCCGTCCTGGAAGCAGCTAAGGGCCTTGAAGAACGAGAAATACCACACATGCAATATCACCGTAAATGTCGTAGTCTCTTTACAATGAAGAAGTCACTGGATTCTATCCTTGCCAAGGGTGTCAATGTCGAAACAGCAAGCGAAATCCCCAGGAGGAGGCTACCGAGGGGTACCCCCAGTGATAGCAGGGTGTATGCCAAAGTATGTATGTTCTGCGAGAAGTCAAGCAAGTATCTCAAAGGAGAAAAAACAAGGGAGCCAATCGTCCAGTGTGTTGAGCTACGAGCAGATGAGACGATCCGCAGAGCAGCGATAAGGAAAGGCACACAGAGAATCATTGGTTTACTTAGCAGAGACCTTGTTGCTTCAGAGGGGCACTACCACAAGTCGTGCTACAAACTATTCATAAAAGATGATTCCCAAGTGGCCTGTAGGTCTGGTGCAGCAGAAAATCAGGAAGAAAGCAAGGAAGTACGCTACGGAGAGGCAGAGAGAGAAGCCCTTGAGGAACTCTTCTTGTATATAAGGACTGAATTGTTCCCAAACCCAGAAGTACTGCCTATGATAAACCTCACATCTAGGCTTCAGAGATGCATGATGTCCCGTGGTATCATCAAACTGAAACCATCGACAAAGAAACATGTTCGCCGAAAACTTGAAGCAGAGTTTGGTGAATCACTCCGCTTTCACTCCGATGAGAAAGGTAAGCTTCTAGTTTATCCATATAGCCTATCAATGGACGACCTTGCCCGGCAAGCACACAGCATGACAAAAGATCTGCAAGAAGCAAGAGCCGCTAACTCTGGAGATGTCGTAACCAAAGCAGCAATGCAGCTGAGGAATGAGATCAAGAAGCAAGATGTGAGTCAGCCATGGCCTCCCGATACAGATCAGAATGTCGTTCCTGCATTAGTCACTCAATTCCGCAAACCCTGCTTACAGGAGATTGTTAGCGCCAAACTCCCTCTGAAAGAGCTCAACGTCTTGCCACATCCTTCGGCAGTGACTTGGTTTTTGCTGTTACCAATGGAAAGACAAAGCCACCCAAGCACGTACTGCTGTCCTTTGCAATTAAGTCTTTGACCGGCAATACAGAACTGGTTCGAACTCTGAATCGTCTTGGCCACTGTGTGTCATATTCAACGGCTGAGGAGATCGATACAGCCCTTTGTATCCAGAAGTTGGAATGTTCAACGGATGACATCCCAATGCCAGCAAATATCTACCCTGGTGTGTTCACAACCTTGGCCTGGGATAACATTGACAGACTTGAGGAGACACTAAGTGGAGCAGGTACATCTCATAGAGTCAATGGCATCGCTGTTCAGTCCAATGTTGCATGCTCTGTGACAAAAGTCCTGCCAGATGTAACCAAGTCGAAGAAAAGAAGCATAATTCCAACAGAATTAATGCTACCAATATACAATGTTGGGCGGCGGGAAGGGCCACCCAGGATTGAGACTGCGAATGTTAACACTACCGAGGAGGTCCAGGATTCAAAGACCAAGAACCATATCTGGCTTCTGGCTAGAATGTCAGACCATGAGGATCAGGCCATTAGCAGTTGGACTGGGTTCAACATCCAAATCCGCAACGACATTGTAGTGGCCCAGGACACTGTAAGCTACCTGCCCACTATCAATGCTCCTGCAACAGCCATGTCCACTGTGAATGAAGTCTTGGAGCAAACACATGCCATCATGCAGACCCTGAAACTTAGCAGAATTGTGTGCGTGTTTGATCAAGCACTCTATGCCAAAGCTGCCGAGGTTATCTGGAAACAGGAGAAGTTCAAGAACATTATAATTAGAATTGGTGTCTTCCACACAATCTGTAATCTCCTCTCCATCATAGGTAAGAGATTTCAGGATGCAGGCCTTAGAGATCTGTGTGTTAAATCCGGTGTCATCGCTGAAGGATCAGTGTCTGGAGTGATGGACGGCCGGAGGTACAACAGAGCAGTGAGACTACACAAGCTGGTCTATGAAGCACTTATGAGGCTTGCATGGAAAAACTTCCTTCCATGGCTAGAAGAAAACCATGCAAGGGACCTTCACCATCTGGATGAAACACTGAAGAACATCACAAACTTTCGCATCAGTGTGTCGCAGGGATCCTTCGAAAAGTTCTTGGATAATGAATCTTGCACACTTACCCTGAAGCTCTTTCAAGTTTATCTTGAGACCTTCAGAAATGAACAACTCTCAGCATTCTGGATGTCATACTTGGACATGGTCGAGACCATGCTGGCCCTGGTTCGAGCTTCAAGAGAAGGCAACTGGATGCTTCACCTAGGAGCAATCCGACAGATGATACCGTGGTGTTTTGCCTATGACAAGATCAACTATGCCCGATACCTAACCTATTACTATGCTACGATGTCTCGGCTGCCCATAGACCACCCAGAGGTCCATGAATACTTCATGAAAGGAGGCTTTTCGGTCCAGATCGGTAGCAAGAATCCTTTTGGACGGATTCCTGTGGACCAGACCATCGAAGAAACAATCAACAAAGACACCCAGACACCAGGGGGCACAAAAGGCTTCAGCCTCAAAGTTGGAGCTGTTGCCAGATTCTACCTGACATCGGAGTACCGCAGCATCTACTTGAGGCAGCTGAGGGCCCTAGTAGGCCAGCAATATACTGACTTCAGTCATTCAGACCTACAGGTGTCCAGGATTAGAAGAGATGAAGCCGATGTCCGATCTTTTGTTGAACTGCTGGAGACTGGTTGGTTGAACCCCTTCAACAAAGAGCATAATGGTGAACTTATCAGTTTATCAACAGCGACTGCAGCACCACCAGATGTAGCCAAAGACCTTCTAGGAGCATACAGTATAGGAGAGGATGCATATCACACATTCAAGGATGAGCGTTTGGGTACCGATACGCCAACTACACTGTTTCATGACAAGATGACTAAGAACAATCTTAAAACGTTCTCTAACATGAGAATGAAGACACACAGACAAGGCCTTGGCAAGGAGGTAATTTTGAAGGCTGACAGGAACCTATTTGGCCAGATGATACTTGTAGCTGAGAACAGAAAGCTACAAATGAGTGATGTCTTGACTCATCCCCTGGGGCCATTGCCATGGGCACTTGCCAACGGTGATGGGTCTATCCGCAAGACCAACAAGGCTGCCCTAGCAAGGGAGTTGGAGAGGAATGCTCCTCCTGCAGAGGTGATCCCTGAGCCCTCTGCAACCATCATTGATGGGATGAGCCTGGTTCAGAAACTGAAGGGAAACGATGCAACATTTGCCCAGCTAGCAGGCACAGCAATGAGTCGCGCTATCCATGAGGGTGCTAAGAGCAAGCGCATTGATATTGTCTTTGACGTCTACAAGGAGACATCCATCAAAGATACAGAAAGAGTCAACAGATATGAAGGCACAGGGATCCATTTCAAGAACATTCAACATGGGCACAACATCCAGCAGTGGAGAAAGCTACTAAGTAATTCCTCCAACAAGGCAAGTCTCATAAAATTTCTGGTAGAAGAATGGAAGGCGAAACACCACAGGGAGAAACTTGAGGAGAAGATGTATGTCACATGTGAGCAGCTCTGCTTTAAGATCACCAAAGAACAGTGGGAAGAGGCTGCTGACCTTAAGTCAAGTCAAGAAGAAGCAGACACACGCCTCCTTCTCCATGCTCTTCATGCAGCAGAATCTGGTTACAAGTCTGTCATCATCACTTCAGAGGATACTGATGTCATGGTCCTGTGTCTGGGCATGTGCCACAAAATCCCATCCCACCTGTTCCAGAAATGCGGTACACAGAACCGGACAAGATTCCTGGATATCACCACTCTGAGCAGAACATTGGGAGGCAGCGTGTGTGATTCATTGATTGGTATGCATGCATTTACAGGCTGTGACACAGTCAGTGCATTCACTGGCCATGTGAAGATGACGACACTCAAGCAGTTGAAGATGAACAAGACATACCAGGATGCCTTTCAGGAAGTTGGTCGTTCATGGGAAGTGTCTCCCGAACTCTTTGAGAAGTTACAGGAAATCACCTGCCACATGTACCTGCCAACTACCCAAACAACTGAGGTAAACAGGCTCCGGTATCAGCTGTTCTGTGCCAGACGTGGAGTGGTAGAGTCAAGTCAACTCCCTCCTTGCCAAGACTGCCTTTTCATGCATGCACTGCGTGCAAACTACCAGGCTGCGATCTGGAGGAGAAGTCTGCAGAGCCAGCCATTTGTTGCAAACCCAACAGACTGCGGTTGGATGATAGATAATGACGGAAAGCTTGTTGTCAAGTGGATGCGAGGGGCACCAGCACCAGAAGCTATTATCCAGCTACTGTCCTGCAAGTGTGTGCGGTCATGCGAACTTCCTCAGTGTACTTGCATCAGCAATGGCCTGAAGTGCACGGACATGTGCAGGTTACAGACATGCCAGAACAAGGGTATTGAAGACGAGCCAGTAGAACAACAGTCAGATTCAGAGTCTGATGTTGAAGATATTATGGAGTAACGTTATATAATTATACATACACACACAATATATATATATATATATATATATATACACACACACCTACACACACACACACATTAGTATGGACAAGCCCAAGACATGTTCAGTGTGTATTTACATAACTTGGATTAAATTTTGTTACAAATACTACATGCATTGTATTGACATTTTGGCATTTCCACTAAATCGACCTTTAATCATTATTTTTTGGAAATATAGGTAGGATCTATTCAAAAGGTGAAAAATACCATTAACCCCTTCGCGCCGGCCGCTGTAGCGGTACGGCGAATCGTACCCGGATCATATGCCGGGCGATCGCCGCGGGTCGGGAGCCGGTTCCCGGTGCAAAGTGGTTACTGTACCTCCTAAAACATTCCTTAGGGGGTGTAGTTTCAAAAATGGGGTCACTTTTTTGGGGTTTCCACTGTGCGGGACCTCAGGGTGTCTCCAAATGTGACATGGCCCCATAGATTTCTTACAGTGAATTTTGCCGCAGCTTCGCTTGCGAAGCCTGCCGTGCGCCAATACTGTGGTTTTAGACAACACTTGTGGTATTGCCATGTTCGGGAGACAATGGGGAATAAAAAGTGGGGTGTACTTTTTCCTGGTCCCCCTTTTCAAAATGAAAAATCTGGGCCTAAAGCGACATTTTTCGGTAAAAAACGTACTTTTCAATTTCCTCAACCAAGTGCATGAAACTCCAATAGAGCGCTTGTTGGGTCAAAGTGGTTACTATACCCCCTAAAACATTCCTTAGGGGGTGTAGTTTCCAAAATGCGGTAACCTTTTGGGGGTTTCCACTCTGGGGGTACCTCAGGGTCTCTCCAATACGACATGGCCCACTGGATTTCTTCCAGTGTAATCTATTATCCCAAAAACCGCCTAGCTCTCCTTCTGTGCTGAGCCCTCTTGCGCGCCCATAATTTAGTTTACGTGTACATGTGGGGTGTTTCTATAAACTGCGGAATTGGGGTAACCAATTTTGGGTTTGGGTTTGCTGTTAACTCTTGCTGGGTTGCAGGTAAAATTGGATTACAATGGAATATCTGCCAAAAAATTGAAATTTTGATATTTCACTGTCATTTTGCTTGAATTCCTGTGCAACACCTAAGGGGTTAACAAAGTTTTGAAAATCCGTTTTGGACACCTTGAGGGGTGTAGTTTGCAAAATGGGGTAATGTATGGGTGGGTTCTGTTATACAAGACCCATAAAGTGACATCCGAACTGACTTGGTCCTTGGAAAAATGGGTTTTGGAAATTTAGTCGTAAACTTTAAAAATTGCGTATAAAACTATGAGCCTTATCACATCCGAAAAATATAAAATTTCATTTCCAAAATGATGCCAATGTGAAGTAGACATGTGGAGAATGTAAACTAATAACTGTTATGGGGGGTATCAGCATTTTTGTAAAAAGTAGAGAATTTCAAAGTTCAAAAATAGCGAATTTTTCCCAAATTTTCGTGTATTTTGTAATTTTTTATGCAGAAAGGTAAAATCTATTTACTCACAATTAGCACTACCATGAAGTACAATATGTCACGAGAAAACAATCTCAGTATGGCGTGGGTAGGTGATAGCGTCCCAAAGTTATTACCGCATGAAGTGACAGGTCAGATTTACAAAAAATGGCCTAGGCATTTGGGTACAAATAGGCCTGAAGGGGTTAAGCTACTGATGTGCAAGGGCTATCATATCAAAACAAAAACTACAGACATGCATCTACCTAAAAACACCAAAGAGAATTAGTCACTCCGGGTAGTACCGATATCTGGCCCGGCTCATGGACTATAAGCTATGTTAGTAGTAAAAATAAAAACAGATTGTGCTTTACTTACCCTGCCTGGGTGTAGAGCCTCTGCTACTGTCCTGGTGTTTGCTGCGCTGGTGACACATTGACAGTAGCGCTGCAGCCAATCAGTAAATTCAGAGGCACTAAGCGCCTTGTACCATCTATATCGGCAGAGCGGGTCTGCTCAGTTACTGTCTGCATTACTGTCAATGTGACATCAGCATTGCAGAAAACAACAGACATCAGAATCAATAGTTCAGACTCAGCACTGGACCTGGGAAGGATAAGTAGTGCACAACTTGTTATTTTTTTCTATCCTATAAGACAGATTTTCCTGAAAAGGGACAATGTTTTAATTCACTAAAAATTAGACTACTCATTCAGTCGGCAGTAGGAATTCTGTCAAAATCAATGAAATGTTCATTTAACCCATTATCACCAGATTAAAAATAATTCTTATTCAAAGAACTTATAGCAGTGGTTACCAACCCATGACACCTGAGACTATTCTCTGTTACTCAGTAGGTGTTTTGTACCATAATGTATTACAGTACCAACAAAGTGGATATGATTTTTACCATTTACTTATCCTTTTCTTCAAGACAAAAGCAGATAGAATGGCCAAGCTTTGTCAAAAAATATCATTTCATTTATTGATATATATGCAGATGTAATAGAACACTCTGTGCACAAAGACGATCATTGCTAAAGTCAGCAGGATAATGTGCTGGTGAGAATAATGATTTTAGGCAGAATTAAAAATCATTTTACCCAACAAAGGAGTGTTTTGCTCTTAAGTGGTGTGATAGCCAGTCAGTGGACAGGCAAATTATCCAGAAATGAGCATTTACAATTTTAGGTCTATGTAATTTATGTTACTCGCTTTTATAGTCCCATTAATTCATCAGTACTTTATAGACTTCATCATCAATGTCTCCCTCGGAGCTCACAGTCTAAATTCCCTATCAGTACTGCTTTGGATTAGGAGGAAACTCACACAAACACAGGGAGAACAGACATTGCACTTGTTGGGATTTGAACTGAGGACCCCGGTGCCCCACTGAGTCACCATGCTGCCCGATATTGGGAACTAAATAACCATGACCCACCTCAGGCCAGTTTCACACATCTATTTTTCACATGTTATACTCGACCATGATGCATGGACAACCCATGGGTCTCCAAATCCAAAGTCGATGGCCTTATGTATGTTTATGGGGCATGTGACCCACTGCCAGTTTGTGTAACGCGGTCCACATACTGACCGTGAATCACCGATCAGTGGAACCATCATTAGACTGACATAAATAAACCCATTATCAGTATAACCCTGTAATGTGAAATAATTATAATATATAGGTCATGAAAAATGCAACATAAGTACAAATGTTCGTAAAGCCTACCCATAGATTGTCTCCACTTGTTGGACTGGTTCCAACGCCACCAATAGGTGTCATTAATATTTGTTATTGCCCTTTTTGCATTTTTCCAAGTTATTTCTCAGTGCAGGGTAATAATGATAATGGGTTGATTATGTTAATTACTAATTTTGGCCTTGTGTGATTGCATCACCCATAGTCCATCAAGCTGGATGAGAGTCTGCAAACATGTCTTACAAGAGCCTATAGGCAATGTGGTCATATCAGATTGTCCTGTAAGCACTTAGATGTGACATCACTAGAATCACCTAACCTTTATTGTTTAAAAAAGGCAGTGGGAGTTGTAAATTGAGTGCATGCATTATTGCGGTAATTTAGTTTTTCAGCAATGTTTCCTTTCACGCACTTTAGAAAAACAAATTCTACTTTTCCACTTGTTAACAGTAACAAACTGGAACCACATTTTATAAAGCAGATAATGAGAAAGTTTTCATGTACAGTATTACGGAATAAATAGTGCACATTGTGCTAAAAAAAAAATGAATCCCTGGATCTTAAAAATAAAAAATCTATCTGAGATTATCCATAGTGATTTTCTTCCACGTACCTAGTTATCTGGCTTGGACTGGCCCACAGGGGAACAGGGGAATCTCTCGGTGGGCCCTTGTGCAAATCTAGGCCCCCAACCTTACTGTATGTTCAGTACTTGTCATAATTCACTTGATTCTCTATGTACAGAAAAAAGCAGCATCATTTATTAACCAAATTACCCAGTTTATTATATAGAGATATAGGTAAATTTGTGAACCAGGATCATGTAATATTTGTACGCAGGTAAAAATTGGGCCCCCAAAGTCAATATTACTGGTGGGCCCTTGGAACCCCAGTCTGACACTGCTAGGTATCATCTACCTAAGTAAAGCACGATTTAGATAAGTGGCAGGCAGTGCTGTGAGTGAAGTATTAATACTCCTTACCGGACTTGGTTCTTCCTTTATTTCATGTTTTGTTGGTTCCCTTGTGCTTCTTATTTTTTCCTCATACCAGGCTACTTGGCGGTTTTATTCTACTGATTCCAGTCGAACATACCTGACAGCCACCTGGCGATATTATGAAAGTATTCTTCCACCTCTCAGGCATGTATCAATGCTATGAATGATGAATAAAGCCATGACTTGTACTGGTTTACTAATCTGCTTTTCAATTTTGTTTTATCCCCTGCTCCCTTCTGCCTTGTTTTTTTCTTTTTTTTATTATATATCCTGCACGTAGTGTGTATGGCGTAGTTATGCGGCTGATGAGAAATCGGTTTCCATTGCTACCTGGAAGCCTCATTTGAAGGCCTTGCATACCTGCAGCCCTACAAAGTAGGTACAAATATGGCAGCTGGTGTTGTTCGTGATGTCTGTTTAACTTATAGAACACTAGTATTTATGTCAGTTTGTCTCTTGACTTTATCTACATGACAGTCCTAAATTTAAATGTATGCTAATAAATCAGACTAAAATCTCAAGGCTCCAAATTAAAACCCCATTTTCTTAGATGTTGTGTTACTTTGTCTGTTAAAGTGCTATTAGAAAGATTTTGTAAGCTTACAGGGGTTTTCCAATTTTAAGAAACCCCTGTCCCCAGGTGCACTTTGTTTTAAAATAGAAAATGTTCTTTACTCATCCTTTCTATTTCCAGCACTTCTCTGTTGCTCCCAGTGTCTGATATAGTCTCCATCACTGACTTCATATCTACAGCACTGCAGCTAAGCGGCTTTGAGATGCTCTTTACGTCAACTTGGGCATAGCCGTTGAGGTCAGCTATTAGTGTCAGGGCGGTCGGAGTGACATCATCGCTGCAGACAATGACAGCCTTCAGCCTTCCGACACTAACAGTCACTGTGAGACGCTACAGAGATAGTAGTGGATTTGAGGAGGGTGAGTAAAGCACTTGGGGAGAGGGATTTTCTGAAATCAGAAAACCCCTTTGTTTTTGTTTTGTTTTTTAAACAGGATAAATGACTTAAATAAAAAACAAATTTGCCTAACCAATCTCCCATTCTCACACTTCGTGGGTCCCTTGCCATCCTCTGCTACTTAGTCCCGCTCAACACAATCACTGGTGATCAGTGGGATTGGCTGACAGGTCATGTGCTGGTTTTTGAAAGGAACCAGAAAGCAGAGATGGGGTGGGGGGCAGGAAAAAAGAAAAATCAATGAAGTGGCAGGGAATCAGTAAGGCCAGTATAACTTTTAGTATTTTTTTTGTGAATTTGCTGTTTGAAGAAATATATTATCAGCCAAGTGACTACTTTAACTACTTCTGCCTAAGCACTTTATATAGAAATCCATGTAAATGATATACCGTATGTTTGACCACAATTGTCTTCCTTCCATGATGACTGCAAATGAGCCATGGATTAGAGAGACTGGTACCAGAACAATCAGCTGATTATCAGAATGGATTTCATTGAATGAGTGATTGTCATCTTCATCTTCATGAGATAGGCCCCTTTATTTGAACTTGTCAAGTTGAACATACTGCCTAATGTTCAGGCAACATCCCATTCTATAGAGCAGAAGGAGCTGAGCATATTAACATATTGTAGGAAAAGCTGGAGGCCCCGATTCATCATCTGCACATGTTTTTAAGTCACTTTCATTTTTTTGTCTTGTGGTATTCTTTTCCGATTTAGTCGCCAAATTCATCAAAATGGTGCACCAGTTTCATGAATTTGGCGCAAAGTTAAAAATGGACTGGAACTGTTTGGAGATCTTTACTGCCAAAAGTCACTTGTTGGTGCCAAAAGTTGCAAAAGATGCACTAAAAATTGGTGTACTAAAAATACGCCAGGGGAGGAATGGAGTAGAGTTGCGCCAAATTTTGTGACTTTTATGAATCAGCCAAAAACATCTGGAATTGCTAGTCTCTGCCCACAAAGTGGAAAAAAGAGGTAAGCATATATAAAATATACTTCAAAAAAGGTGCAAATACAATCATGAATAGGGTGCAAAACACAAAAATAGAGACAAAAACAGGTGCAAAGGCAATAATGAATCGGGGCCTAAGTATCCTGTAACTGGAACTTAAGTTCCATATGAGTGTGTACACGTACAGAAATCTTTAGGACCATCCACTGTACTCATTTCTATAAAAAAAATACAAAATTACAAAGCAGCATTATTCCAAAAAAAATGCTAGAATGAAATTTTATATAGAGAAGTTCACAGGCAACATTTTGGTTTGGAACAGGCTAGATTGAGGAGCTGAAACCGTGACTGTGAACTCATATTTTTGGACTGCTGTGTCATCATTGTGAAATACGGGAACTAGCAGAAGCATCTGAAAGCTGTCATACACCTAAATTATCAAGGTACCGTGCTGTTCCTTCTTTCCACAATTTTAAATCACAATATTAAATATTAAGCTCCTCCTACTTGTATCAGGGCACCTGCAGACAGTATGTTCAAAATGAACAAAATGTTCAACAAACCTCAGACTATATTTTTAAGCAACCTTATAAAGGGGATTTCTAGCTTGACTAAAAAGCTGACAGCAACAATCCATGAGGATAAAACAAGATATACTCACCCTGGGAATCTGCTGCCCACTACAGCACGACCATTATGACGGATTCCGCTAGATCACTTGTCACTTGATCACTGTGACCACTGATTGACTGTAGGATCAGAATACTGGTTGTTGGAAAATCATCACTTTTGGTGCCAAAGAAACTGTCAGAATGGCAGCAGATTCAGGTGAAGGGTGAGTATTAGTGTTGATCAAGCACTGAAATGCTTGAGTGCTCGGTATTCAAATTGAGCACTTTGGACAGTCAGATGTGCTCAAGTTGAGTATAATGAAAGCGAATAACAAACTCGAACATTTTTTCGAATCTCACTCTACCTGTGCCCCGCTCAGATAATCTTACAGAGACCTGAGCGCGAAGCAATACTCAGCACCTCTCAAGTATTAAGCCATGCCGAGCACGCTCGCCCATCAGTAGTGAGTATATCTTCTCTCCTCTTATCCCCATGACTTCACACTGTCAGTATTTTAAACACGTTGGGAAACTCCTTTAACTATGTTTTTTAGCCTTGAACTCATTTTCAGTTTTTTCTTTCATGATGCCCTCTATTATACTCTATTCAAGCAAAAACCTCCAATTAGAATTATGTGGATGTCGTGTTCCCAGAGCATTTATGTCACATGACTGGCAGCAAAATAAAGCCAGGATGATTGTTGTTTCTGCAGGAAACTATTAGAATTTTGAAAACAAAATTGTTCATTTAACCCCTTAAGGACTGAGCAATTTTTACATTTTGCACTTTCATTCTTCATTCCCCTTCTAAGAGCTGTAACTTTAATATCTTCCAACTGACAAAGCCATGTGAGGGCTTATTTTTTTGTTGAACTTTTGTTGAACTAAAGGTTCTTTTGTTCAGCGTTATCCATTTTGTCATACTGCTGACTGGAGAATGGGAAAATAAATCCAGGTGAAGTGAAATTGAGAAAAAAACCGCAATTCCACAATAGTATTTTGGGGTTTTGGGGTTTTTTCGGTGTTCATTCCAGTAAAAATGACTTGGAAAAATGATTGTCAATGTCCGTACGATTATGAAGATACCAGACTTGCAAATATATATATATTTTTATTTGTGTTGAAAAATTCAGAAATTCATAGAAAAAAACACTCTCCCAAACCGATAAAATTGTTATTTTTCTGATAATCCAGCCTTGTTAGTGCTTGTACGTTGTGTGGTGACCTGATGCTTTTATTGATTCTGTTTTAGTGTAGACACAGCACTTTGATCGCATCCTATTGCATCTTTTGTGAAGTTGCGGCAACCAGAAACCAGCAATTCTGATATTTCAATTTTTTTTCTATTAACAGTTTTTATAGATTGGGTAAATACATTTTGTGTTTTAGATATATTGGACATTTCTAGACTCATTGATTAGAAATATGTTTTTTTTTTAATCCTTTATATTTCTTTATACCGTACTTAATTGTTAACTGAGGAAAAGGGGTTTATTTGAGTTTGTAGATTTTTTTTTTTAAATTTTTTCCATTTTTAAAAACTATTTTTTTACATTTTACTTTATTTGTTAGTCCCCTTACAGGGCTTGAACCTGTTAGAGGCAGATGCTAGCTATATAATACAGCCTACATATGCCATTACAGGCGATCTTTAGCAGAAAACTGTCCAATGCATTTGTCACTACGTCCTATGTTTCATCAGTCTGAATATCAGTTTTCTAAACTAGTACACACTGACCTTTATTCAATAACAGGAAAGACAGCAACCTATTTTTGTCACAGCCTTTTCTGCCAGACACAGATCCAAGTCTTCTATGTTTGCAAATCATACAGATTTAATTAACTATTTGGCAGAATTTGCATAGATGCCTCACATCCCACATAGCTCTCTAAAGAATGTGTTGACCTATCTAAAGGCAAAGCATAGCCATAAAGAATTAGCCTCTAAGATTGGATGTGCTTTTGACGTAATGGAAAAGGGTAAAAAAAAATTCTCATGGAAAATCAAAATAGAACTCTAACCTGAGCTGAAACATCTTTCTTCATGACCCACATGTTTATTGCAAGCGCTGAGACCACCAAAGTGTTTTAAAGGGAATCCGTCACCCCTTTTTTGAGATATCATATAATGATATCATTCAATTGTGTGTCACATAAGGATACTCTTAGTACTTTTGCTTCCCCCTGACCCCGCACCTTTCATGCATAAATACCTTTTTTATATCGGTTCAGATGTATGTAAACTGCCACGGTCCGGTCCGATGGGCGGGGCTTATTCAACTGCCCCCCCCCTCTGTCTTGCTCTACACAAGAAGAAATGCGTAGAGCAAGACAGGGAGGGGGGAGCAGTTGAATAAGCCCCGCCCAGCGGACCGGACAGCGGCAGTTTACATACATCTGAACCGATATAAAAAAGGTATTTATACATGAAAGGTGCGGGGTCAGGGGGAAGCAAAAGTACTAAGAGAATCCTTATGTGACACACAATTGAATGATATCATTATATGATATCTCAAAAAAGGGGTGACAGATTCCATTTAAGCTGTTCTACACCCCAGACTGTCAGAGTAATTAATCAAGACCTTGAACCACAAGATATACAGCAACTTCTTCACCATAAGCGTGATTTCACATGGCAGTTTTTTATCATATATGAAAAATTCTCATTGTTTTTTTTCAGAGTTCTAGACCCATTTTTTTGTGTTCGTTTTAGTTTTTTGTGTCTGTTTCTCATATACAGTTTACCTGAGAATTGAGAATTTTGAGAATGAATAATTAGTCCTGTGAAAAAAGAAGCAGATTTGTCTGATAAGATATATTATAAAAATTCTTATTAAACATAATATTTCTGGCCATTATGTGACTTAGGAATTATTCCCTTTGCACTAGAAAGGTCAGCAATTTCTCTGTGTCGTTCTTTTTTGTCCCTCCAACTTCTTCCTCCCTCCTCTCTCTATACTGTAGAGTGTTACAGGCAAGGGGTATAGTTCGACAGTTTGACCACTCATAGAAGACAGATTTGTAGATGGATTTGAGCAATTTATTTTTTTAAGTGAGTGATAAGTGCAGAAGAAAAAGTGCCGAAAGAAAAAGAAAAAAAGACATTTTTCTTTACTAATAAATAACAAAGTTTCTTATCTTCACTTACACTACTGAATTCTGAAAAAGATGTTATTACTTTAAGATGACCCTTCACCTCCCCAACTTTGACTTTTTTTGCTAAATATTTTTTATATTCTCAATGTTATTCCTCCTAGAAACGTATGAATAAATTGACAGCTGGGTGTTACCAGTTGGGGTTTGTCTCCGTGCACTCTGACACTGCCCAATAAATACTGATACTTTGAGCCCATCTAGGGACACACCCATTTGACAAGGGAGGGTGATAACATCCAGTTGCCAATTAATTATTAATGTAAGGCAAAATGTAGAGCTGTGAAAAAAGATGCTGTGGAATCTTATTTTCATGGGTATTTTCTAAAACAAACATGACAGGGTTGGTGACCGGTCCTCTGGAATGGGTTGTCCACATTTGTATTTAAACCTGCAAAGGAAGCCTCTGTTTTAAAAATAATAATATTTGCCTTACTTACTGACCGTAACTCCAACACTGCCTCTCAGGTGCCAATCTGTAGCATGTGACTACTGCAGCCAATCACTGGGCTCAGCAGCAACGCTAAGGCTGATGGCGTAAACCACTGAGCTCCAGTGAGTACCTGCAGTTCTCACATGCTGTAGACATCACCTCTGCAGCAATGTCAATAAACACTGAAGAGGCAGTGCCAGAGTGGCAGGATAGCAATGCTGATTTTCCTTTTTTAAACACATTTTCTTTTTTAGGCCTCCTTCACATGTCCGTATAATACCGTTACCCGAAAAAACGATACCGGTGTCATCAGTGTTTTGGATGAGTGAGCCAGGTTATCAGTGTGCCACTTGTGGGCGATCAATTTGTTTCGAGTATGTTAAGAAAAAACAATTCCAAAGCTTCTCCTATACTTTGCAATGTTAAACATGGACGGCATATGGATGACACATGGATGCCATCCGTGTGCTGGACATGTTTTACATGGACCCATAGACTTGTATTGGCTCTTGTCATCCATGCTTCCTGTAAAAAAACTGACATGTCGCCGTATGGTTTGCGTGGACACATGATCCGTGCAAACACATGGACATATGATCCATGCAAACACATGGACAACTGCATAGATTATAATGGGTATGTGTGGCATCCATGAAAAAAATGGATGCAAATGCAGACATTTAAAGGAAGTCTTAGACAGATCGAGCCTGTTCATTGTTAAGCTTCAAACCTCTTTGAGCAATTGGGGACATTAATTTGGAGCCTCGGGTTATTAGGTCTTTGGAAAGTATTTGCCAAGAACCATGAAGAACACTGCTTGGACAAACACAATTATATGTTCATATTACGTGCTTATATAAGACAATATTTTCAATACAAGCAAAAATATAGCCCACTTACAGTTATTTTCCAAATTGTTCCATGAGAGACAACTATTAATTGACTTTAATCTACTTCATCACTGCAGATACTATTATTCTTAATAAAAGTCTACAGCTTTCTGTAAAGTATGTGTCTGCCATGCATTTGCCTCATTGAGTGCTTTGCCAGTCTGCTGTGCTATGTACTGAGCATGCTGCATGGAAATGGACTGTGGGAAACATATATGTGATGTGTTTGCTTCCGAGCTTTGTTGCACTGTTTAAGCTAAAGCAAATTGTGTGTTGTGTGTCCCATATTGAATAACAATTGCATTTCCTATTGTCCTATGAACTGTTTATATCACATAATATAAATACAGTCCGCTTAATTACATTATTTTTCATTCTTTTTCATTAACTAATACCTGAAGGAAAGAACAAGGAGAGACAACTGGAAGGTTTGTGTAAATATGATTTATTCTTCTTTGAGCATAAATTTACATTTTAATGGATATGCATAGTAAACATACAAATGAAGGCCCTGTTTAAGAAAATGTCAAATATGTTACCCAATTGTAAGTCCATTATTGATACATAAATTCCAAGTTGCAATAGAATGAACCAAAAGCAAAAAAACTGCATGTGACGATATCCCAACATTTCTAATATTGGGACATGAGTCTTTTTATAATGGTAAAGATTAGTCAAAGTTGTAGTATAGCCACATTTTTATGTGCGACTTTTAAAGTGTACATTTCATATGATGTGAGTTTTCAGAATAAGCTTTAATTTGTAGAACATGAGGAGTAGCACTATCTCTGACCATGATATGACTTCTATATGACGTTTTGGTCTTTTGGACAAATCTTTTGATTCTATTTCTCTAATGTGTTTTCCCTGAGTAGAGACTAGCTAATATGATAGTTCATACATTTCATACAGAGAGAAGTTCCAGCTCCTTTTTATCTGTAACAACACAAATTTGGACTGACAAAATGAGTAGCCAAATGAAGAGAACCAAAATATAGACTAAAATAATTAATTTTTAATTAATCATTTGTTAAAAACATAGAAAAAGTTGCAAAGGAAATGTAACAAAAACAGACCGCCCAAAAAGGGGGACATTGTGCTGTTCTGCTATCCCGAGAGTCACAAAAAAAGCTGCACTTTAAACCATAGGAGTAAGGTAAATACAATGTATACATCAAAGTCTGTGACTTCCTATGAAAATAATGCAAGCTGTAAGGAGACTGCTCTGCTGAGCACTAGCTGAAATAGCATAAGGCTGGTTTCACATTTGCGTTTTTTAGCGCTGGAAAAAAACGCACACCTGCGCATGCGTTTTTTCCCCTATATTTAACATGGGTGCGCATACCTGCGCGCTGGTAAGCGCATGTATGCGATTTTCATGCGCTGCGTTTTTTTGGGGTGTGCGTTGGGATTTTCCAGACGCAGCATGTTGCATTTTTTGGCCCTGCAAAAAAGCGCATGCGCACATATGCGCACGTTTTGCGCTAAAAATGGCCATTATAGCCTATGGATGCGCATATGTGCGCACTGGCATGCTCATGTATGCATTTTTTTGCATATGCGTTTTTTTTTAAACCATGGAATTTAGGGGTTTGGGTTAGAGTTAGGGTTAGTTAAGGGGGTTTAGGGTTAGGGTTATGGTCAGGGTCAGGGTTAGGGTTGGGGTTTGGGTCAGGGTTAGGGTTAAGTATGGTTTTGTTAAGGATTAGGGTCATGGTTAGGGTCAGGATTAGGGTTAAGTATGGTTTTGTTAAGGGTTAGGGTCAGGGTTAGGGTTAGGGTTAGGGTCAGGGTTAGGGTTAGGGCTAGGGTTAGGGTCAGGGTTAGGGTCAGGATTAGGGTTAAGTATGGTTTTGTTAAGGATTAGGGTCATGGTTAGGGTCAGGATTAGGGTTAAGTATGGTTTTGTTAAGGGTTAGGGTCAGGGTTAGGGTTAGGGTTAGGGTTAGGGTCAGGGTTAGGGTTAGGGTTAGGGTCAGGGTTAGGGTCAGGATTAGGGTTAAGTATGGTTTTGTTAAGGATTAGGGTCAGGGTTAGGGTCAGGATTAGGGTTAGTATGGTTTTGTTAAGGGTTAGGGTCAGGGTTAGGGTTAGGGTTAGGGTTAGGGTTAGGGTCAGGGTTAGGGTCAGGATTAGGGTTAAGTATGGTTTGGTTAAGGGTTAGGGTCAGGGTCAGGGTTAGGGTTAGGGTTAGGGTCAGGGTTAGGGTTAAGTATGGTTTTGTTAAGGGTTAGGGTCAGGGTTAGGGTTAGGGTTAGGGTCAGGGTTAGGGTTAGGGTTAGGGTTAGGGTCAGGGTTAGGGTTAGGGTTAGGGTTAGGGTTAGGGTTAGTTAGGGTTTAGGGTTTGGGTTAGGGTTAAGTATGATTTGGTTAAGGGTTAGGGTCAGGGTTAGGGTTAGGGTTAGGGTCAGGGTTAGGGTTAGGGTTAGGGTCAGGGTTAGGGTTAGTAAAGTCATGGTTTGGGTAGTGTGAGGGGCCACCTAAAAATGTTGGAAAAAAACGCAAACGCGGTAAAAACGCGCTAAAAACGCATACAAACGCATAAAAACGCTGCGTTTTTTTCATGCATGCTCATAAAAATGCTTGAAAAAAACGCAGCAGTTGTATGCTTATGTATGCGTTTTTTCAATGCGTTTTTTTGCGGGAAAAACGCGCTGCAAAAAAAAGCAAGTGTGAAACTAGCCTAAGTATGGTAAATTAAAAGTTTTACCAGGGTAGCCAGACATGGCACAGCCATGAGGCTAGACCTCAGTGTCCCTCCTTACCCCGATGTACGTTTTGCATTCAGCTTCTTCTGGGGGTGTCCACGCTGTCCACTGCCTCTGTCTCCTCTCGGTTTGGGACACCCACGTCATGCAGCACTGCTTACTGTCCAGACCCTAGATCTGCTTCTGATGCACACTGGTATATATCTGATGACGGCTGAACAGGACGTCGGAAGGTGAGAATAACTATATTTTTTGTTTTTTTTATTTTTTACACCTGATCGCTGGTCTCCCGCTGTCACACACAGCGATGTGTGCTGGCCAGCGGGAGACCAGCGACCAAAGAAATGTCCAGAGATTTCTTGCAGCGATCAGTGATACCGGCAGGGGGGCCGCTCGCTGATCGCTGTCACACACCGCAATCTCGCTGGTGAGATCGCTGTTACGTCACAAAAGTTGTGACTCAGCAGCGATCTCGCTACCGAGATTGCTTAGTGAGACGGGGCCTTAAGGAGATAGTGCTGTGGGTTAGTGTCACGTCACCGTCAGACTCGGGGCCTGCTGTTCCGCCCTCAGCCACTAGGAGGCGACGGACTGTCACGCCGCCCTCGGGCTCGGGGCCTGCTGTCCAGGCCTCGGCTACCAGGAGGCGCCGGACTGACATGTCATCGTCGAATTCAGGGCCTGCTGTTCCGCCCTCAGCCACTGTGAGGCGCCGTGGCTCGCGCCCGAGTAATGGCGGCAACAGTGAAAGGGCTTCTGCGCAGGCGTCTAGTGGACACAGACTCCGCTCCTCTGTCAGTAATGAAGGGGTTGGTGCATCGTCATCAGGTCTGGTCCTGGGGGCGGTCCTGATGACATCATCAGCCCGGGAGCCTGTGAGGGATGACCTGATCCCTCAAATACCTTTGGACTGGGCTTGCAAGCCGCCGGATATATTCTTGGTTCCCTTGCGTGTTACTGTGTGAATTGCTGTTGACTGACTCTGACTTTTGCCTGGACTTCTGACTCTGCTTCTGCCTAACGATTCTGTACCTCTGCGACTCTCCTGGTTTATGACTCTGACTTCGGCCTGGATTCTGACTCTGCTTCTGCCTAACGATTCTGTACCTCTGCGACTCTCCTGGTTTATGACTCTGACTTCGGCCTGGATTCTGACTCTGCTTCTGCCTAACGATTCTGTACCTCTGCGACTCTCCTGGTTTATGACTCTGGCTTCGGCCTGGAATCTGACTCTGCTACTGTCTACTGTTTTTGTACCGTTGCTGCCTGACTGGTTTAGTCTCAGATATCATTGCCTCTGTGTCCTGTATTGGAACACCTTTCTGGCGACCGTCCTGCTCTGGTCATTGCTCCTATTCAGACAGTGCCTCCTGGGCTCTGCTATAAATCCAGATCCCTGTATAGGGGTAAAGGGTATCAGTGTTTCTCGGGGTGCTGTCTGGCTGCAGTCCAGACCGCAGGCAGACGTCACATTATATCCGGCCCAAAAAAATAAAACTGCTCTTGTGTCTATACTTAACACATATAAAAGCAGTTTTCCTTACCTTTTTTTTTTCTTCCTCCTGACTGAGCTGATTCCTGGCCCAAACACCTGTTACATTGCACAGCCTGGAAGGTCACTCTCAGGCTCAAGCATGCTGCAGCCTGGAAGCTTCAAAGAAAATACTGGCTGTTGGAAATCCACATTCCTGGAGCATCGCCCCCTGGAAAGCGGCCAAACTGTTGTTACCAGTTTCCCTTTCTTTTGCTAAGAAACGTCTGTGTGTGAAGGCTTATGTGGATTGTGGTGCTGCCGGCAACCTTATGGATTTTTTATTTGCTAAGAGTCTGGGTGTACCTCTGCTAAAGCTTAAAGTGCCTATTCAGACTATTACAATTAATGGTACATCTATAGATCAGGGAGGCGTGGAATTCATTACTGACGAAATTTCTATGTCAGTGGGGACATTGCATAACGAACAAATGTCATTTTTTGTTATACACAATTTATCAGATCCAGTTGTGTTAGGCATGCCATGGTTGCACCAGCATAATCCAGTTATTGACTGGCGCATAGGTGATATCGTGCGCTGGAGTCCACGGTGTCAGAATCACTGTATGTCACTGTCAGTGAACCAAGTTAAAATTAAAAACCCCTCCATTCCATATGCATTCGGAGATTATGAAGATGTCTTCTCCATAGTGGAGTCTGAGAAACTACCTCCTCATAGAGAGTACGACTGTCCTATAGACTTGGTCCCTGGTGCCCGTCTCCCTAAGGGGAGAATATTCAACCTCTCGGGTCCGGAGCGTGTAGCCATGAATGACTACATAGCAGACAGCCTACGTAAAGGCTTTATTAGACCTTCCACCTCACCTGTAGGAGCTGGGTTTTTCTTTGTAGAAAAAAAAGATGGTGGACTCAGACCATGCATCGATTATCGTGAGCTGAACGCAATTACTGTAAAAAATCAGTACTCGCTCCCACTCATTCCTGATCTGTTTAATCAGCTACTGGGAGCCCGCTGGTTTACTAAACTTGACCTCCGGGGGGCATATAGTCTGGTCCGCATAAGAAGCGGTGACGAATGGAAAACGGCCTTTAATACACCTCTTGGTCACTTTGAGTACCTTGTAATGCCGTTCGGACTCAGTAACGCACCTGCCGTATTTCAACACTTTGTCAATGACATTTTCAGGGACATTTGTGGGGTGTATGTCGTCGTGTATCTGGATGACATTTTGATTTATTTGGCTGACCCTGTGACACATGCTCAACACGTCCGTTCGGTATTGCAGAGACTGCGAAAAAACTCCTTGTATGCGAAATTAGAAAAATGTGTTTTTTTTGCTGAAGAGGTACAGTTCTTAGGATACATGGTCTCAGGCAAGGGGTTTCGCATGGACCCTGCCAAGATTCAACCCATTAAGGATTGGGTGCAACCCAAATCGCTGAAAGCGCTGCAGCGGTTTTTGGGATTTGCGAATTATTACCGCAAGTTTATCAGGGGTTTCTCTGAGATTGCCAAGCCACTCACGGACCTTACCCGAAAAGGGGTGGACGTGACTAATTGGAATCCTGAGGCAACCCGAGCTTTTTCTACACTAAAGGAGTGCTTCGTGGCCAACCCGGTGTTGATTCAACCAAACTTGGACCACCCCTTTATTGTTGAAGTAGATGCCTCCGAAGTCGGAGTGGGAGCAGTGCTCTCGCAAGGCACTGCATCCCTCACTCAGCTTCGCCCATGTGCATTTTTCTCCCGCAATTCTCTGCCACGGAGGGAAACTATGACGTCGGTAATCGAGAATTACTGGCGATCAAATGGGCCTTCGAGGAATGGCGCCACTTCCTCGAAGGTGCCAAACACAAGGTCACTGTTATTACAGACCACAAAAACCTAACCTACCTAGAGTCAGCTAAAAGACTAAATCCTAGGCAGGCTAGGTGGGCCTTGTTTTTCTCCAGGTTTGATTTTATAATCACCTTCCGCCCCGGGACTAAAAATGTGAGGGCAGATGCCCTCTCTCGCAGTTTCTGCCCCACACAGACCGAGGACTGTGAACCAGTCCCAATATTGGCTAATGGAATCGTCGTGTCGGCAGTGTCTTTGGACCTTCTGGAGGAGATCCGTAGGTCTTCAGAGCAAGTTCCTGACACTACGCCCCCCAAAAAATTGTTCGTTCCGGCTAACCTTCGTCTGCAGGTTCTAAAAGAATCGCACGACTCTGTCCTGGCAGGCCATCCAGGTCTCAATAATACCACCAGGTTGGTAACTAGGAACTTTTGGTGGCCGACGGTGGTCAAGGACTGTAAGGACTATGTTTCAGCGTGTGAAGTCTGTGCCCGCGCCAAGTCCCTCCATAGTCGCCCTGCCGGCTGGCTTCAGTCCTTGCCCACCCCTGAGAGTCCATGGACCCACATCTCCATGGATTTCATTACAGACCTGCCGCCATCAGATGGGAAAACTTGTATCTGGGTGGTGGTAGACAGGTTCAGCAAGCAGGGCCATTTTATTCCCCTGTCTGGGTTGCCTAACTCTGAGACTTTAAGTAAGTTGTTTATCCTGCACATTGTACGTCTGCACGGCGTTCCGGAAAATATTGTGTCCGACAGGGGTACCCAGTTTGTCTCGAAGTTCTGGAGGGCATTCTGTAGACGCATTGGTGTGGAGTTGTCCTTTTCTTCGGCATACCATCCCGAAACTAATGGTCAAACTGAGCGTACTAACCAAGCTCTGGAACAATACCTCCGCTGTTATGTGTCAGGACATCAGACCGATTGGGTGGAACATCTGCCATTGGCTGAGTTCGCCCTCAATAATCAATATCAAGACTCCATTAAAACTACCTCTTTCTTTTGTAACCTTGGACTACATCCGCGCTTTGGGTCGTTTTCGGCCAGGATGTCGGAGCTCCCTGGGGTGGAGCAAAATATACATCGGCTAAAAACGATTTGGTCTGAGGTTAATTCAAATTTGAAAGGGGCTCAGGGTAGACAGGCTTCGGCTGCAAATAGACGACGATCTAAGGGGCCGCACCTGGGAGTTGGCGACAAGGTTTGGCTCTCTACAAAAAATATCAAGCTTAAGGTACCGTCCGCCAAACTAGGTCCCAGGTTCATCGGCCCATACGAAATTATCGAGGTGGTTAACCCAGTAGCCTTCCGCTTAAAACTTCCACAGTCATTCAAATTGCCTAACGTATTCCACAGGTCTCTCCTCAAACCTTATCGTTCTCCCATTCACCCTGTTCAGTCCCCTCCTCCTCCTGTTTCGGTCGGGGGAGCTCTGGAGTATGAAGTCCAGGGTATCCTTGACTCCCGCCTTGTGAGGGGCTCAGTACAGTATCTGGTACACTGGAAGGGCTACGGCCCAGAAGAAAGGTCCTGGGTTCCTGCGGGGAACGTCCATGCCAAGGCATTAATTAGGAGATTTCATCTTCTTCACCCTGACAAACCGGGTTTTGAGGGTCCGGAGGCCCCTCCTGGAGAGGGGGGTACTGTCACGTCACCGTCAGACTCGGGGCCTGCTGTTCCGCCCTCAGCCACTAGGAGGCGACGGACTGTCACGCCGCCCTCGGGCTCGGGGCCTGCTGTCCAGGCCTCGGCTACCAGGAGGCGCCGGACTGACATGTCATCGTCGAATTCAGGGCCTGCTGTTCCGCCCTCAGCCACTGTGAGGCGCCGTGGCTCGCGCCCAAGTAATGGCGGCAACAGTGAAAGGGCTTCTGCGCAGGCGTCTAGTGGACACAGACTCCGCTCCTCTGTCAGTCATGAAGGGGTTGGTGCATCGTCATCAGGTCTGGTCCTGGGGGCGGTCCTGATGACATCATCAGCCCGGGAGCCTGTGAGGGATGACCTGATCCCTCAAATACCTTTGGACTGGGCTTGCAAGCCGCCGGATATATTCTTGGTTCCCCTGCGTGTTACTGTGTGAATTGCTGTTGACTGACTCTGACTTTTGCCTGGACTTCTGACTCTGCTTCTGCCTAACGATTCTGTACCTCTGCGACTCTCCTGGTTTATGACTCTGACTTCGGCCTGGATTCTGACTCTGCTTCTGCCTAACGATTCTGTACCTCTGCGACTCTCCTGGTTTATGACTCTGGCTTCGGCCTGGAATCTGACTCTGCTACTGTCTACTGTTTTTGTACCGTTGCTGCCTGACTGGTTTAGTCTCGGATATCATTGCCTCTGTGTCCTGTATTGGAACACCTTTCTGGCGACCGTCCTGCTCTGGTCATTGCTCCTATTCAGACAGTGCCTCCTGGGCTCTGCTATAAATCCAGATCCCTGTATAGGGGTAAAGGGTATCAGTGTTTCTCGGGGTGCTGTCTGGCTGCAGTCCAGACCGCAGGCAGACGTCACAGTTAGAGCACTTGCACAGCAATGTGACAGGAGTGCTGGCTGAGCCCTGGGAACAAGCTGCTGCCGGAGATTGTTTTTATGTGGAGGACACAGGTTTTATTTATTTATTTATTTTACTCGCTTATATAGCGCCATTAAATCTACAGTGCTTTTATGTCAAGATCTCAGTGCCGGTTTGACTCGTGCACATGGGATTAATGTCTGGAATCAGTGCTGATGACTGGCATTTCTGGGGTTAAAGGTTGTGATCCCGGTGCAGGCTTACCTGCACACCTGGGGCTATGATTGTGGCCTCTCCCTGGTTCTGGGAGAGGCTTCTTATAGCCTCAGGACACTCCCATCCCTGTCAGTTATACTCTTGCCCATGGCATAGTGTGGTGACCCCTGAGTGTGTTTTTGCTGTGTTCTGGTTGCTTGATAATCTGTGTATGACTCGGTCTGTTCTCTGGATATTGCTTTGGATTCTGCTTGGTACCTTCTATGTCTGTTTGGTTTTGACTGCTGCTTGACCCTGACTATCCGCTATGTCTCATCCTTGGTACGTTACGGCTATCTCTGGGTATGAACCCCGTTTTGCCTGACTCTGAGTAATTCTGTATAGTGTCTTTCCATCTCACTAAGCAGGACGCTAAGCCCCGCCCCCTTGCAGTCACATGACCATAGGTCCCGTGTCTGCTTGCTAAACTTCAGCATCCACAGGTCCTGTGCATCGGTACTTTCTGGCTGTACCTGACCCCGGTATCCCTACAGTGCGGGTGAGTCCCTGCTCAGTGGAGGCTGCACGCCGGCGCTGACAGGATCCTGACACTCAGGACACGCGCACTGGATCAGTGAGCAAGTACAGTGCGGTGTTCCTGACATTATAACTGACCATTAAGTTTTTGGGTTTTTTTTTTCTCTGCTGAGAAATATGGATCCCATACAATCTCTTGCTGAGCAAATGAAAAATCTGAGTCAGATGTTTCAGGGTTTATCTCTGGAGCAGCAAGCTCTGGCACGTTCTCAGCAGCAGGTTTCTGAGACAGTGTGGGGGGCTTTAGCTGCTGGGTCTCTGGGGGCTGGGGCGAGTGATGTTGTTTTGGTGTCCCCAGAACCACCTGTTAAACTGCCTGATTTTTTTTCTGGGAACAAAAAGGAGTTCAGGGTCTTCATGGAGGGGTGCAAACTCTTCTTTAGTTTGAGGCCACGTTCCTCTGGGGACGAAAGTCAGAAGGTAGGGGTCATTATGTCTCTGTTAAGATGGTCCCCACAAGCTTGGGCTTTCTCCCTTCCTCCCACTGCCCCTGAGAGAGTGTCTGTGAATGCGTTTTTTGAGGCCCTCGGGCACATATATGATGAGCCGGACCGAGTGCGATTGGCAGAGGACATGGTGATGACTGTCAGGGGAAACACTCGGCTGAGTGGTTTTGCACAGAATTCCGCCGCTGGGCCGCAGAGGTCTCTTGGGACGACGACGCACTCTGAGGACTCTTTCGCAGAGGCTTGTCCGAGCGGTTACAGGATGCCTTGGCATTACATCCCCCACCTAACTCTCTCAAGGACACCATGACCCAGGCCGTCCGGATGGACCACAGGCTGCGGACCAGGGGGGTGATGCAGGCGGAGACTCCATTGTTCCCTATTGGAAAAGAGAATGTTTCTGTACCCATGGACGTAGGGGCTCTCTCCCTGAAGGAAAAGGAGAGACAATGCCGGAGAGAAAAGCAGTTATGCTTCTACTGTGGTAAAACGGGACATTGGAAAAGGGAGTGTCCTGATTGTCCATCCTCAACCGGGTCGACGGGAAACGACTAGGTCTGGGTAGTCAGCGGGGAGACTACTCAGACCCTCAGGTACCCTTTTCCTCGTTTTCTAAGGTGTTGCTTCATGTGGAACTGTTAGTGGACGATTGCTGTTTTCCCTCTACAGCTTTCGTGGACTACGGATCATCCATCAATCTCATTGACTCCCAATTGGTCACACGCTGTAAGATAGGGACAGTTAGACTTAAGGTTCAGATCAAAGTGGTGGCCATTGACTCCTCCCCCCTCACTAAAGAGGGAATTCTCTTTATGTCTGACTTGTTTTCACTCAAAGTGGGCGCTACCCATGTGGAAAAATTAAGTTGTTTGGTTCTGGACAATCTACCAGCAGGATTGGTGTTGGGCATGCCCTGGTTACAACGCCATAACCCAGTCATTAACTGGAAAACGGGGGAGATTGTTCAGTAGGGGTTTATTGATTCGATGTTATGTGATAAGTCTGCACTATTGGTTGAACCTGTTAAATCTGTATCTGTGTCATCTGTCGAGCTGGAAGGTATTCCAGAGTACCTGAAAGAATTCGAAGATGTGTTCTCTGAAAGCGAGGCCGAGACGTTGCCGCCACATAGACCCTTTGACTGCGCTATCGAGTTAGTCCCGGGGGCTAAATTTCCTAAAGCCCGTCTGTTTAATTTATCTGGCCCTGAGTGCTTGGCCATGAAAGATTACATTGCTGAGAGCCTTCGCAAAGGACACATACGTCCCTCAGTCTCACCTGTGGCGGCAGGGGTTTTTTTTGTTAAGAAAAAAGATGGTGGTTTACGTCCCTGCCTCGATTTTCGTGAGCTGAACAAGATTACTGTACGAAATACGTACCCCCTTCCGTTGATTCCCGATTTGTGTAACCAACTTTCAGGGGCAAAATGGTTCTCCAAACTGGATCTTCGGGGGGCATGTAATTTGATAAGGGTCCAGGAGGGGGATGAATGGAAAACAGCGTTCCTCATGACCGAGGGACTGTTTGAAAATTTAGTCATGCTGTTTGGTCTTACCAATGCCCCAGCCATATTTCAGAATTTCATCAATGTGGTATTCTCGGATCTCATTGGTCATTTTGTTGTCATTTACTTAGACGATATTCTGATATACTCACACGACAGTCAATCTCATCTGAATCATGTACGAACCGTTCTCCAAAGACTGAGGGAAAATTATCTGTATGCCAAATTGGAGAAATGTGTGTTTTTTGTTCAGGAATTGTCTTTGTTGGGATTAATTGTGTTCTGTGAGGGTTTTCACATGGACCCCAAGAAGGTGCAGGCCATTGCGGATTGGGTGCAACCCCAAGACCTTAAGGGTTTTCAGCGCTTCTTGGGGTTCGCCAAATATTACCACAAATTTATTTGGGGGTTTTCACAGGTGGTCAAACCACTCACAGATCTTACTTGTAAAGGTGCGGATGTGAGAAACTGGTCCTCGCTCACAAAAGAGGCCTTTGCGACCCTGAAAAGAAGCTTTATGTCTGCTCCTGTGTTAGTACAGCCTGATCCGTACAAACCATTCGTCGTGGAAGTGGACGCCTCTGAGGTGGGGGTGGGCGCGGTGTTGTCCCAAGGGCCTGCCACTCTAACCAACCTCAGGCCATGTGCTTTCTTTTCCAAGAAGTTCTCTGCTGCGGTAAGAAATTACGACGTAGGCAATAGAGAGCTTCTTGTGGTCAAATTGGTGTTTGATGAATGGAGGCACTTTTTGGAGGGGGCCAGTCACCCGGTTACGGTGATCACGGATCACAAAAATTTGTCATACATTGAGTCTGCTAAAAGACTAACGCCCAGAACGGCCCATTGGTCACTTTTTTTCCCGTTTTCAGTTTACGATTACATTTCATCCAGTGTCTAAGACTGTCAAGGCTAACGCCTTATCGCGCAGTTTTCAGCCGGTGTCGCCCCCTGAGCCACCGTCCTCCATTCTTCACCCTGGGGTTGTGATAGCAGAGGTCTTATCTGAATTGGAACGGGAGATTCAGGGGGCCCAGTCGCGGGCCCCGGCGGCCAAGCCGGAGGGGAAGTTGTTTGTCCCAGAGCAACTTCGCCTGAAACTCTTGCAGGTGTTCCATGAATCCAAGCTGAGTGCTCACCCTGGTATTTCAGCCACACGTCTGGCGGTGGCTAGGATCTTTTGGTGGCCTACCCTTGGTTCGGACATAAAAAAATTCATTGCTGGTTGTGGGGTTTGCGCTTGTTCTAAAAGCTCTCATAGCCGGCCTGCAGGGGAGCTGATGCTCTTGGCAGTGCCCGAAAGACCATGGACTCACTTATCCATGGATTTTGTTACCAATCTCCCTCCATCTAAGGGTAATACAGTGGTATGGGTAGTGGTGAACAGGTTTTCTAAGCAGGCTCATTTTGTACCCCTGTCCGCACTACCATCAGCTGAGACATTGTCCAGGTTGTTTGTGCAGCATGTGATCCGGTTGCATGGGGTACACCTGAATGTGGTGTTTGATCGTGGTGTGCAGTTTGTGGCTAAGTTTTGGCGTGCTTTCTGCAAAAAATTAGGGATGTCTCTGTCCTTTTCGTCTGCATACCATCCTGAGAGCAATGGTCAGACGGAGCACACTAACCAGTCCCTGGAACAGATCCTCAGGTGTCTAACCTCTGTAGACAGAATGACTGGTGCGATGCAATGCCGTTGGCTGAATTTGCCTTCAATAGTCGGGTGAGTCAATCCACGGGTATGACTCCTTTTTTGATCAATTATGAGTTCAGTCCTCATTTTGGTGAGTTTTCTCGTCTGGACTCGGGGTGTCCCGGGGCTGAGGGCTCTGTTCAGCGATTACAGAATACGTGGGCAGAAGTTCAGCGGACTATATCTAGGTTTCAGGGCAGGTATAAGTTTTTCGCGGACAGGAAACGAACACCAGGGCCCACGTTTCAGGTTGGAGACAAGGTTTGGCTCTCCACCCGAAACATTAAGTTGAAGGTCCCTTCAGCCAAGTTGGGGCCCAAATTCATTGGCCCATACAACATTGTGGAAAAAATCAATCCAGTGGCGTATAGGCTGTGCCTTCCACCCTCTTTCAAGATCCCTAACGTCTTCCACAAATTTCTACTGAAACCTTTTGAAGCAGTCCGGGGAGACTCCGAGTCTGCTGCTTCTCCTGTTTTGGTCGAGGAGCAGGTGGAGTACGAGGTTGGTCATATCGTAGATTCCAGGTTGGTACAGCAGTCGGTACAGTACCTGGTTCATTGGAAGGGGTATGGACCGGAAGACAGGTCCTGGGTACCGGCCCGGTTGATGCATGCTGATCGCCTGGTGCGGGCTTTCCATGCTAAGTACCCGGGCAAGCCTGGGGGTCCAGAGGCCCCCCCGTTGAGAGGGGGGTACTGTCATGATCTCAGTGCGGGTTTGACTCGCACACGTGGGGTTAATGTCTGGAACAAGTGCTGATGACTGGCATTTCTGGGGTTAATGGTTGTGATCCCGGTGCAGGCTTACCTGCACACCTGGGGCTATGATTGTGGCCTCTCCCTGGTTCTGGGAGAGGCTTCTTATAGCCTCAGGACGCTCCCATCCCTGTCAGTTATACTCTTGCCCTTGGCATAGTGTGGTGACCCCTGAGTGTGTTTTTGCTGTGTTCTGGTTGCTTGATAATCTGTGTATGACTCAGTCTGTTCTCTGGATGTTGCTTTGGATTCTGCTTGGTACCTTCTATGTCTGTTTGGTTTTGACTGCTGCTTGGCCCTGACTATCCGCTCTGTCTCATCCTTGGTACGTTACGGCTATCTCTGTGTATGAACCCCGTTTTGCCTGACTGAGTAATTCTGTATAGTGTCTTTCCATCTCACTAAGCAGGACGCTAAGCCCCGCCCCCTTGCAGTCACATGACCGTAGGTCCCGTGTCTGCTTGCTAAACTTCAGCATCCACAGGTCCTGTGCATCGGTACTTTCTGGCTGTACCTGACCACGGTACCCCTACAGTGTGGGTGAGTCCCTGCTCAGCGGAGGCTGCACGCCGGCGCTGACAGGATCCTGACACTCAGGACATGCGCACTGGCTCAGTGAGCAAGTACAGTGCGGTATTCCTGACAGTTTATGGACACTGTCTCTGATGGGGCTCACAATGTAGATTGAGTACAGTATGTCTTTGGAAAGTGAGAGGAAACCCATACAAACACCTTGTCCTTGGTGGGATTTGAACCCAGGACTGCATGGCTGCAGTGCTAACCACTGAGCCACCGTGCTTCCCATCCTTTCACTGTCAGCATCCGTACTCCAGATATGTATGTTCTGATATCAAAGGCAGGTAAAAAGACTAGGGAAAAGAAATTGGTTAGAAGTTACTAATGCTTCTTTTTACAAGAATAAAGACAAATCACCTAAATAAATAAATTTCAAATTTATATAACTTTCCATGCTGGACAAACTTATTAAAATTGAAAAGTATAGTTACTCTTTAAATAAGAAAAATAGTGATTTAATGAACATGAATTATTAGTTTGACTAAATGGGTTAAGAAGACAATACTTGAACAATACTGCTCTGATGCTCATTTTAAGTTATATGGCTAAGGTAGAGGGAAATTCCTAGAATTGTGTTGATGCTAGCAGCTTCCTCTGCCAATTCTGATTGCCATGAATTACCGCAGTCAGGTCATTGTTAGCAGATACACTCTAAGGCCCCATTCAGACAACCATGAATAACATACCTGTTCTTTTGATAAATTTTCTCGACAGATTTCTAATGGACGATATCTCCGTCTCCTTGCCGTGCGGGCTCAGACGCTATGCTGCTGTGATTGTGACTCCTCTAACACAGGACTTCCGTCTATGCTCTGTACATACAGTGGGGAAAAAGTATTTAGTCAGCCGTCAATTGTGCAAGTTCTGCCACTTAAAGGGAATCTGTCACCTACCCTTTGGCGGGCGATGAAAACGAGGTCGGTCCGGCCCGATGGGCGGTGTTCCCGATGTGTGCCGCCTCCCCATCCTTGCCCGCCGTCCGCAGGTTATTGCTGAATTGGAGTAGGTGTACGCCATTTTTTGCGCGTGCGCTAAGCATTCATAGCTAGCGCACGCGCAGTATGCTCTGCCCAACTGCGGGCAAAGCCGAAAAGCCGGACTGCGCATGCAGTGGTTAACTAAGCCCCAGAACACAGCAAAATACTTCTGGGGCTTAGTTAACCGGCACATGCGCAGTCCGGCTTTTCGGCTTTGACTGCAGTTGGGCAAAGCATACTGCGCGTGCGCTAGCTATGAATGCTTAGCGTACGCGCAAAAAATGGCGTACACCTACTCCAATTCAGCAATAACCTGCGAACGGTGGGCAAGGAAGGGGAGGCGGCACACATCGGGAACACCGCACATCGGACAGGACCGACCTTGTTTTCATCGCCCGCCAAAGGGTAGGTGACAGATTCCCTTTAAAAAGATGAGAGAGGCCTGTAATTGACATCATAGGTAGACCACAACTATGAAAGTCAAAATAAGAAAACAAATCCAGAAAATCACCTTGTCTGAATTGGCAAGATTTATTTTGCAAATTATGGTGGAAAATAAGTATTTAGTCATTAACAAAAGTTCATCTCAATATTTTGTTATATATCCTTTGTTGGCAATGACAGAGGTCAAACGTTTTCTGCAATTCTTCACACTGTTGGTGGTATGTTGCCCCATTCCTCCATGCAGATCTCCTCTAGAGCAGTGATGTTTTGGGCCTGTCGCTGGGGAACTCGGACTTTCAAATTCCTTCAAAGGTTTTCTATGGAGTTGGGATCTGGAGACTGGCTAGGCCACTCCAGTACCTTCATATGCTTCTTACGAAGCCACTCCTTCATTGCCCTGGCGGTGTGCTTGGGATACTTTCATGCTGAAAGACTCATCCACATTTCATCTTCAATGCCCTTGCTGATTGAAGGAGGGTTGCACTCAAAATCTCACGATACATGGCCCCATTCATTCTTTCATGTACATGGATCAGTCTTCCTGGTCCCTTTGCAGAGAAACAGCCCTAAAGCATGATGTTGCCACCCCCCATGCTTCACAGTAGTGTTCATTGGATGCAACTCAGCATTCTGTCTCCTCCAAACGCAACAAGTTTTGTTTCTACCAAACAGTTCTACTTTGGTTTCATCAGACAATATGACATTCTCCCAATACTCTTCTAAATAATCTGAATGTTCTCTAGCAAACTTCAGACAGGCCCAGACATGTACTGGCTTAAGCAGAGGGACACTGGCGGCGTAGTGTGTTACTGATGGTAGCCTTTGTTACGGTGGTCCCAGCTCTATGCAGGTCATTTACTAGGTCCCTCCATGTGGTTCTGGGATTTTTGCTCACCATTCTTGTGATCATTTTGACCCCATGGGGTGAGATCTTGCATGGAGCCCCAGAGTGAGTGAGATTATCAGTGGTTTTGTATGTCTTCCATTTTCTTATTATTGCTCCCACAGTTTATTTCATCACACCAAGCTGCTTGCCTATTGCAGATTCAGTCTTCCCAGCCTGGTGCAGGGCTACAATTTTGTTTCTGTGTCCTTTGACAGCTCTTTGGTCTACGCCATAGTGGAGTTTGGAGTGTGACTGTTTGAGGTTGTGGACAGGTGTTTTTATACTGATAACAAGTTCAAACAGGTGCCATTACTACAGGTGGAGGACAGAGGAGCCTCTTAAAGAAGAAGTTGCAGGTTTGTGAGAGCCAGAAATCTTCCATGTTTGTAGGTGACCAAATACTTACTTTCCACCATAATTTGCAAAATAAATCAGATCAGACAAGATGATTTTCTGGATTAGTTTTCTCATTTTGACACTCATAGTTGTGGTCTACCTATGATGTCAATTACAGGCCTCTCTCATCTTTTTAATTGGAAGAACTTGCACAATTGGTGGATGACTAAATACTTTTTTTCCCCCACTGTATTGTAGTGTTCAAGGAGGTTTGGATTGAGCAACTGTCCACTGCATAGATTTTCCATTCTTGACAGCAGTTTATTCATTCATCTAAACAGAGAATGTGCTGTCAACATAAATAAATACTATATGGAATATGGATCAGATGATCATACCAACGTATCTTATAGGCACAAGGGTTTTAACATTTATAGATTGACATCTCAGATGATTTACAGTGGGCAATGATCTGGAAAGAACGTTTCCATTAATGTTCCTTGTTACAAACGTGTTCACATGTACAAGGCCCTCAAAATGTGAAAAACATAGCATCTTTAAAGTCCAATCATGTAAATATTCATGTCTCCATCTTAGTGTAACATTATTTTGGGAGAAAAGAGGATGATTAAAATAAATTTTTGATCTTCGATTAAAGCACATTGTATCCCCCTATCCTTGGTGGCTGAAGTTGCTGCAAGGTGTTGCCTAGATTACAAGGGAGAAGAGGGAGTGCTATCTAAGCGTAGGATTAGATTATATCATGATTGGTAGCAGATGAGGAACATTGCTCACTTTGTGCAGTTGTGCATATAGGCACAACTGTAGGATAACGATAATTCCGTATTAATCCTTGATAGCGGTCTGCTGCCATCTTTATATACTGTGGATGGTCCTTAAAAAGGTTCCAATGTGACATGTGTATTTGTAGAAAAAAAAACAAGAACAACAACTCTGTGCTTCCAGGATTCTTCAATATAGTTTATTAAAATGCAATATTAAAACACAACACATTTCGGCCTACCAGTCTTCATCAGGTGAATAGTTCAGTACAACCCATGCAACTTATTTATACCTTTTCCGGTGCTCATTTGCATAGCAAATATTTTCAAAGCACTTGTTCTCACTTTATCTTTTTTGTGTCCCTTTCTTTAATTTCCTTCTTTTTTTGATCATGTGCATAAATATATAATGCAATCAATAAAGTTTTCAAGTGAATATAAGAAAATGATCTCACACATCTTCTCATGCAACCAATTAACAGCAGCACTTTGCGCCACTCCTTAGTTCAAATCGGTTTCAAGATCAGAAAATCTTTTACTGTGAATTAAAAGACTTAAGGGCATGTCACACTAAGAGATATCACTAGCAATATCGCTATAACTAGTGACGTTATAGCGATATTGCTAGCGATATCTCTGTGTCTGATACTTACCTACGACCGGCTCCCCCGCTGGTTATCGCTGATCGCGCGAGAACGTTCAGGACTGTTTCTCATCGTCAGCTTCCTGTGGCGCTTCCTGCTGTGAGGACGAGCGACGGGTGGAGCCGGCCTGGAGGACGCAGGATCGCCTGGTGTGACAGGTAAGTAGCGATCCCCGTCCCCAGCGATGTCGCTAGTGAGATCTGCCTATGTGGCAGCTCACTAGCGACCACTTATCGATGTACCAGCGATCCTGACCGCGTCATATCGCTGGTCGGGATTGTTGGTGCATCGCTAAGTGTGACAGTACCTTTATTTAACAAAACGATCCATAAAATGTTAATGCGGACATGAATTTATAATTAATCCTGAAAGACATCCTATTACCAATACCTCTAAGGGTATGATGTCTTAATTCTGACGGCACCAAGGTTTTCCTAGGTGAAGTCGCTTCAGAAAGAGTTATTGGTCTTTTTCCTATAGCTGCTTTGATTACAGTTTTACATGAGTATTTTCCCTATTCTTTCAATTATAAAAAAGAATGAACATATTAATTATTTTAATTACTTCACAGTTTTCCAAACCCTGAAGCTTTTAAAAAAAAGCAAAAAAATACGGAACATATGCAAAGCAATGTTATCCTTCTATCGCTGTGCATTATTATTATTAATGTTTTGCAGCACTTTTTCAGGAGGATTCCAGGCAGAATCTATCTAAAAAAAAAAAAAACTTCATGTGCACATACCCTAACAGAACAAGTAATATTACCTTTCTTACTTTGTGCTTCATCTAATGTTATGCGACATGATAGGACTACAATTACATGTCCATTCATTGTCTATTGAAATGCTGGAAATAGAGGAATCCCATAGACAATGATAATTATACTTGCCAAGTTGGATATAACCCTTTAATCTACTGCAAATAAACAGCTAAAGTACCGGTCTTGATCAAGGGCTGGGGGAGGTTACTAATTATTTTATCCTAGTCCAGACAGAGCAGACAGGTGACTCAGGCTGTAGGCAGTTGCCTAACAGCATTCCTTAATATAATGAAGACGAGAAGGGTTGAAATTTCTGATTTACATTTCATGAGACACACAAGACAGATTTTCTTACATATCTAATTCCAAAATCAGATTAACTGGATTAAAGAAAATGAGATTAAGAAAGTCATTTTTTCATTTTGTATGGGGAGGGCCCTTGGCGGTACTCGGTACCGGGCCCGTCGACTTCAACGGGGGGCGGTTTCACGGCGGCAGCGACCCGGTCCGTGGCCCTGGGGTGTCCATTAAATAAAATGATGAAAGGGGAAGGGGATAAGTTGTTGGGTTGGTGATGTGGTAAAAATTAAGATCAAGTTTATATATGGTTAAATACGTGACACCACCTGTGATATTCTGGTCAGAGGTGACCAGCGCTGCGGTGTTGTTCCTCTGAGACTGTTGATGTCGCGCAGCTGAGGTGAAAATAGCCCTCCACAGGTAGAGCAATAGTCCCAGGGCAAAGATGTTAGATTAATAGTCAAAATGGCTGTGAACGTTGGGGTGCAGAGAAATGAGAGGAGGTCACAGAGAGGTGCAGTTTCTTTACCTTTTACTGGTAATAGGTTGCAGTCCGGAGTACCACATACAGGTGATGGAATGAATCCGGCTCGCCTGGAGGCATTCAGGGGATCCATCTTGCCAGGTGGGGGTTTAGGACCTTCCTTCTGCGCTTTTTGTGTGGGTCTCTGCTGTTTGTAACTAAGCTGAGACCCTCTATTTGTGATGATTTCTCTAACCTGCACGGCTGTCAGCGTGAGCCTATTTCACGGGTACCGTCCTTTTCACCGTCAGCCCCCAGGCTCCTTATCTGCTGCCGTGCCCTCAGGTGTGCAATGTCACACAGGAATTTACAATCCCCTGTACTTTCAGATTCGGCGATCAGGACATACAGCTCCTGACCACCAAGGACTCTGACATCCCTTTTCTCTCTATTAGCGCTTCGCTCTGGGGTCTGCTATATGCAGTTTTCTCAGCTTCCCCAGAGCCTCTCCGTCTCTGCTCGTGTCCTTTCCTCTTCATAGATCAGCTCCCTGTCTTGAACTCTTCACAGATCAGCTCCTTCTCCTGAACTCACTGGATCTTCCAGAAAGATCTTTTTACCTCACATTTAACTGTCCTGTCATTTCCTCACAGCTCACAGCTGCTCTCGTTTCCATGACAACTCCCTCAGCTCACTTCTAGCTGACTCACCAACCCCCTCTGCTGGCCAGAATTTATAAGGCAACTCCCTTTTCTGACCTGCAGCGGGAATTGTGATTTAATCTATGTTACCTGGCATGGGGGTCCCCTTTCTGCCTCCAAGCATGACTTCACCTCATAGAGGGAGGCAATGTCACTGTGACAACTGGACTCTGGAGTGTCACATATGTTTAGCGTTAAAAAAATAATGAAAATTGAAAATTTAAAAAAAAAAAAAGTTTACCAGTTGAACAAAGTGCTGGTTGTGCATGCACACTGGTGCACCGCTCAGTCTATAGCACTGATAGCCATTTGCAGCTGTGTTGATGCAGTTTTTAATTCATCTTTTTCTTGATCAAATTATAGAGTTGATAATAAACAGAGACAAATCTTCCAGTTATATTTGGTCTTCCCTCAAATCAAAAAGAACATGTCTAAATATGTAATCCACAGCAGTTATAGGTTTGGAAACTGGTCCTGAACTGAGCACCAGTTTCCAGTGTAGGGTGCCAAGGGCCCACCAGTAACATTGACTTTTGGGAGGCCCACTTTTCACCTGCATACCAATATTACACTATCCTTGTTCACAAATTTACATATATCTCTATATACAGTAATAATAAACTGGGTAGTTTGGTTAATGAATGATGAGATGCTGCTTTTTTTCTGTACAGCGTGAGTCAAGCGAATTATGCCAAGTACTGCCCATATAGTGGGGTCAGGGACCCAGATCTGCACTGGGGCCCACCTGGGGATTTCCCTTGTTACCCTATGGGCTAGTCCGAGCCTGCCAGTATCCAGCACCAGTATTCAGCACCAGTATCCAACCCATACATGCTTTGGACTACACATTTATACTTATTGCTTTTTTAAACACTTTGACAAAGTATTCAGGTCAGCCTTTGAAACAAGTCACCTTTTTCCCCCCATTCTTCTGCTATGCACTTCATGGAATGCAGTTTTAAATGATCCAGTAAAGTTGATTTTTTTAATCCAGGAGCTGGATCGCTACTTTTTTTTGTAATTGTTTACAAGTCTGGTCAGAACGTGGTTTCAAGAATACTGAACTTAAGTATATTTACAGTGAACTGGGTTTTCTCCTATTTTATTTTCAAAATATGTAGTCTATGCAGGTTCTTCATAACAATGCAATGTTTAGTACATTCCTTTTCCTACAGACAAGGAACAAAGGTTTACTTTTGACTTCCATCTTGTATTACTGAACTTGACTTTTGAAAAGTCTAGTATGCATCACAACAATTTCTTCTTTTTTTTTCTTCAAGGTTTTTTCTTTTACTAGTGTATACATCCAGTGGGGAAAATAAGTATTTCATACATTGCCAATTTTGCAAGTTTTCCCACCCATAAAGAATGGAGAGGTCTGTAATTGATCATAGGTTCACTTGAACTATCACATTGTATGATTTTTACATACGGTAATTAATTTGCATTTTATTGCATGGAATAGGTATTTGATACAACAGAAAAACAGAACTTAATATTTGGTACAAAATCCTTTGTTTACAATTACAGAGGTCAGACGTTTCCTGTAGTTCTTGAACAATTTTGCACACACTGCAGTAGAGATTTTGTCTTATGCCTCCATACAGATCTTTTCCAGATCTTTCATGTTTTGGGGCTGTCACTGGGCAACATTGAGTTTCAGCTACCCCCAAAGATTTTCTATTGAGTTCAGGTCTAGACACTGGCTAGGCCACTCCAGGACCTTGAAATGCTTCTTATGAAGTCACTCTTTATTTGCCTGGCTGTGTGTTTCAGATCATTGTCATGCTGGAAGACTCAGCTACTACCTATCTTCAATGCTCTTACTGACGGAAGGAGATTGTGAGCCAGAATCTTGTGATAGATGACCCCATCCATCCTCCCTTCAATACAGTGCAGTCGTGCTGTCTACTTTGCAGAAAAACACCTCCAAAGTATGATGTTTCCCCCACCATGCTTTGGTTGGGATGGTGTTCTTGGGGTTGTACTCATCCTTCTTCTTCCTCCAAACATGGCGAGTGGAGTTGATATCAAAAAGTCTATTTTGGTATCATCTGACCACATGACCATCTCCCATGCCTCCTCTGGATCATTCAGATGGTTATTGGTGAACTTCAAACAGGCCTGGACATGTGCTGGCATGAGCAGGGGGAACTTACGTGCCCTGCAAGATTTTAATCCATGATGCGGTGTGTTACTAACGGTAATGTTGGAGACTGTGGTCCATTCTCTCTTCAGGTCATTGACCGGGTCTTCCCATGTAGTTCTGGGCTGATTCCTGACCTTTCTGAGAATCATCCTTACCCCATAAGTTGAGATCTTGTATAGAACCCCAGACCAAGGAAGATTGACAGTCATCTTGTGTTTCTTCCATTTTCTAATAATTGACCCAAGAGTTGTTGTTTGCTGACCAATTTCCTCCATCCCAGTCTTGTGCAGGTCTAGAATTTTGTTGTCCCTGGTGTGCTCATACAGCTCTTTGGTCTTGGATATGGTGGAGACGTTGGAGTGTGATTGAGTGAGTGGTTAGATGTATTTTATACAGGTAACAAGTTCAAAAAGGTGCAGTGAATACAGGTAATGAGTGTAGAGTAGGAGGACTTTTTGAAGAAAAACAGGTCTGTGAAAGCCAGAATTCTTGCTGGTTGATGGTGATTAAATACTTATTTCATGCAATAAAATGGAATTTAATTATTTAAAAATCATACAATGTGATTTTCTGGATTTTATTTGTAGATTCTGTCTCTGTCATGAGACAGTAGTGGGAAGACAGGGGAAGAGGAACCAGGGCCCCTGAACTGCCCCTCAGGCTAAGGAGGGCCCTGACTTTCCTTAACTTGGGGGTACACTTAATGGTAGTGAGGCCCAAATCCCCGACCTGTCCCTATCTCCTGTTTAGCCCTGAGCTAAACCCCAACCCCCGCCTCAGGAGGTGAGGCAGGGAATAAAGTAAACTGCACCAAAACCCAAGAAAAAGGCAATACAGACACCTCGGGGTTAAAATACAAGACTTAGCTTCTCTGCTGCAATGCTCCAGGACAGCAGAGTCATCCACTTGAGAACAGCATACAACTGAAGCACCACAGAACTCTGTCAGCTCCTGCTGCAGCTTGGTTGGTCTCCAAAGAGGAACAATATCACCAACAGTTAGCTGGTGCACCTGGCGAGTTTATATAGGAAGGTGGGAGTGTTTTCCACCTGCATAGATAATTAATCACAATGCATTGACACCAGCGGCCACCAGCAGACTAACTAAGGTTGTAGTAACACGAGCGGTCACCGGGGGCAACAGCTGACAATAACCCCCGATGGCCTGAAAGTAAAAAAGGTTATATATGAGGATCCAGATCTGACATCGATCCAAATCTGGATTGTGACAGTCTCTCAGAGTTTAACTGAACTTATGATAAATATTACAAACCTCTCCATTCTTTGTATGTAGAAAAACCTGCAAAATCAGCAGTGCATCAAATACTTATTTTCCCCACTGTAAGTTAGAATTTGTATTAAGCACACACATTTTTTCTAGGTTTCAAGTCATGTTTCTTTGATTGTGAATCATAAAGTTACTGGATCCCTTCTAATAAGTCAGTTGTCTTGTTTTCTAGAAAATGTTTCATTGTTGAAGATATGTACATCTATAATATCATAATATCCTTCTGTTTGTACAAACAGATCCTCTTGGAAAACTATTGTGTTTACATGTTCCCAGGTCAATATCCTTATTTAGTTTGCTAGAATATTGTTCTGTGTCCTTCGTAGTTTCCAGATGTTTTCTTTTATATCTGCTGCATTTTTTCCATCTTGTATTCATCTTTGATGACAATTTGATGTGCTATCAGATAGGGCTACAATCTGAAATAGTTTGTGAGCCTTCCTTATATACTGTGCTTTCTCCAAATGATATTTCAAAAATCTGATCATAATTTTTAATTTCAACTTCATTTAGATCTTGAGTCTGACAAGTTCAGGATGTTTTTCTCATTGTATACAATAGGTCTTATCTTTCCTATTGCATTTAGATTTTTACATCAATAAGTATTTAGGGCATCTGATTTTGGCGGGGTAGGGGACGTTGTTCTTTGAAAATATTGAAGTCAGTTGGGTATTTTCTCCTGCCTTATTTCTGCTTCCAATACATTTTGTCTGACTGTAATCACTTCACTTTCTTACTGTAGTATCTATTTATCAGCATCACATCTTGTTAGGAGGACTAGTTTATTTCAATCTAGTTTTCTAACATTGTAACTGTGTGTTAAGACGACTTTATTTATTCTGTATTGTACATTATATGAAAGTTAGAAGACATTAGGAATGTATATAGATGTTTTAAAATAACCTACTATGGTACACTTCCATTACAACTTCTTCTAGTTGAGGTAGAATTACATAAATCTAATAACAAAGATCCAATACTGAAAAAATAAAAAAAATAAGGCAGCTTTCAATGTGTCAGAATATGCAGGTATATCTGGGTTACCCTCCCAGGGCTGTGGGGTACTTGGTACCGGGCTGGTATCAGTGGGATGTGTCACAGCGGCGGTGACCCGGACCGTGGCCCTGGGCGCCCAAGTAATAGGAAGATGTGAATGGTGGAATGTAGTTAGATGAATAGTTCGTGACGCCACCTGTGGTGTTCGGCAAGGGAGGTGTTAAGCCGACGCTGCAGACAGATCCTCCGGGACAGATGGTGTGGTGCAGCAATGATGTTACAGCCCTTCACAGGCAGGGCTGTTGTCCCAGGGCAGTGTAGATGGTGTAGTGTCCGGCGCAGGGGATGTAGCAGTGCCAGGCGGACGGACGCAGGAAGGAATGGAGGACACTAGGGCATGTAGTTCCAAAGCATTACTCACAGTCTGTAGTGCCCGCTTCTGTGCCGTGTCCTCCGGGTCAGGGACTCAGTCAACCCCCAGGCAAGATGAAAGGCTCCCTTCCACGCTCCACCAACTTATGTGCCTTTTCTGAACGTCTCCTCTATAGCGCCTTTAAGTGTGAAGATCTCCTAGTACTGAGTTACACTGGAGTTCCTCCTGACAGATGTTCCCAAGAACTCTACTTGTATGGCAGACAGCTGTAGCCTGCTTCGGGGACTCTCTACTCCTAAGTCCCTGCTCTCTATCCGTGTTGCTGTTGTGCCCTCAAGTCTTAGATGGGAGTAGTGCAATTACAGCCCACTACTCCACCGGTGTCTGCTGCAGAACTATTAGTGTCCATACAACCTCGGGGACCGGGCCCCGGCCTTGCGCTTAGAACTTCTAGGCAGGGTTCTTCCTCTAACCCACGTCCTCTGTGTTCCCTTTTACTCCTACGTTCCGTACTTGTCTTTCTCTCCTATGGAAGCTCAGGCTTCAGTTCAATGTCTTTCTCCTTCTTTCCTTTCCCGTGCCAGCTTGCTCAGGTCACTGAGGCAGCTGCAGTACTCCTTCCTCCATCCCTCTTCCAGGGATCCCCACTCCTCTCCGAGTGGCTTCCTCTCTCCTACTCTCCTTCTGACTCACTGACCGACTGACCTGTAATCCTAAACCATCCCGCTCTTTTATGTATTCTCAACTCCACCCACCTCCCAGCACGTCTAGTGTTCCAAGCAGGGAACCACCAAAGGTGTTCTGCTTCTCTCTAAGCAAGGAGCCACAATGTGGTTTTGCTGAACTACTCTATTGCGTGGGGTGCAAGTGTTGGAGCGTGGTCAGGAGCCCCCAACTTACCTGAATGGTGGAGCACCACACCTTAGGAGAAGGTGCAGTACCTCTGTGGCGACTGAGCCTCAGGGGTGCCACATATCAACTGAGCAATGTGTTCCCTCCTCAATCAAAGAATGTTGTAATCTGGTGAACCCTTACAGCCTGTGTCTTGGAAAGCTAAGAAGATAAGAGATAGGTAAAAGAAAAGAAGAAAAGAAATAACTAAATAAAAACTGTCTTAACAATTTAGAAAAGTAAGAAAAAGAAAAATAATACATGAAAAGATTAGCTGACTAGTGTAAAATATGCTATTTTAGCATCATAAGTTATTGCGTTATTATCTTGCTATATGATTTTTGTCATGGACTAGTGGGCCTCTAAATTCTAATGATGTCTGGTGGCTGTAGTTATTGTTTGTTAACTCATTTAATGTTTCCTTGATCATTAGAAAATATCACTGAATAAACACACCGAAAGATATTTATAGTTGCTCTGCTGTCTGGAGCCTTGTTAAGTCTTTTAATTTGACTGCATATCATAAGAGTAATGAAACAGGAAAAAAATGTTACTAAAAATCATTGTCTGCAAATAATAATTGACATTTTATTGTTACTCCCCCTTCCTCTCCTCATCCATCTCTCAGTTATCTTTTTAGCACCTGAACTACCTATTTTATTGTGCGATTATGGTCATCATTTGTCTTTTTTCCATGTATTCAAAGTGAACTGAGAAATTACAGAAACAGTATTCTATTTTAAAAGATTTAACCAGTTTTCTAATCCCACGTTTATTTTATTTGACATACTGTAAATATGACATGTTTTGGAAAAAAGCACCCCCCAAAATCAAGAACATAGAAGAAAATGTTTTACTTTTATTTTTTTATTTTCTTCCTTCTTTTGTTTCTTTAACAAAGAAATTCCAAAACAGATTCCATTATCTCAAAATGATTTTTCACCTTCTCAACTAACCTGGAGGAAAGAAGGGAGATTATTTTTCAATTAAGATACAAAAAGGTATAAGCAGTAGAAAGTCTTTATGCATGGTGACATTGATGGAGACTGTAGATTAACAAGTATTTTCTGTTGTTTTCTGTATTAGTTTAAACCCACACACAATTCCGACCAAATAAAATTACATGATTTTTGCATGCCTGCTCGATGGATACATTAGTCTATGTGGTAACTACACGGATTGAAGTGGCCACAGAAAGCTGCACATAGCCAGCCTTTTAATGGTACACAGATTTGTTTTTTAGACTCCTCTGTGAAGAATTGACAAACTGCACGAGAAAATGGAAATATTGTGACTGTAGAATAATAGGCTAACCAAAAATGAAATATTGGAAGCTGTTCTCTGTCTCCAAGCTCTGAAAACAACTTTGAGGAAAATGTTTAGTAACTAAAGTTGGCTTTTATTCCACTAAACCGGTAAATGTAGCAGTAGTTATAATACGATGGTTCTTCTTCCTGAAGTACCCCAAGACGATGGTTCTTTTTCAAAAGCTCCTGGTCCAGTGGCAACATCAGTATTCTCTGTTGATGGACAGGAATCCTGAGATTCGCCTCCTACCTGCTGATGTCTCCGGCGCCTCTTCTAATTTAAAAGCCTGGTGCAACATCATACTTGCGGCGTGACAGATACAGTCATATGTTAAAGTTTGGGCACCCCTATTAATGTTAACCTTTTTTCTTTATAACAATTTTGGTTTTTGCATCAGCTATTTCAGTTTCATATATCTAATAACTTATGGACTCAGTTATATTTCTGGATTCAAATGAGGTTTATTGTACTAACAGAAAATGTGTAATCTGCATTTAAACAAAATTTGACCGGTGCAAAATTATAGGCACCCTTATCATTTTCTTGATTTGAACACTCCTAACTAGTTTGTACTGACTTCCTGAAGCACTAAATTGGTTTTGTAAACTCATTGAGCTTTGAACTTCATAGCCAGGGGTATCAAATCATGAGAAAAGGTATTTAAGGTGGCCACTTGCAAGTAGTTCTCCTATTTGATTCTCCTATGAAGAGTGGCATCATGGGCTCCTCAAAACAACTCTCAAATGATCTCAAAACAAAGATTATTCAACATAGCTTTTCAGGGGAAGGATACAAAAAGTTGTCTCAGAGATTTAACCTGTCAGTTTCCACTGTGAGGAACATAGTAAGGAAATGGAAGAACACAGGTACAGTTCTTGTTAAGCCCAGAAGTGGCAGGCCAAGAAAAATATCAGAAAGGCAGAGAAGAAGAATGGTGAGAACAGTCAAGGACAATCCACAGACCACCTCCAAAGACCTGCAGCATCATCTTGCTGCAGATGGTGTCACTGTGCATCGGTCAACAATACAGCGCACTTTGCACAAGGAGAAGCTGTATGGGAGAGTGATGCGAAAGAAGCCGTTTCTGCAAGCACGCCACAAACAGAGTCACCTGAGGTATGCAAAAGCACATTTGGACAAGCCAGTTACATTTTGGAAGAAGGTCCTGTGGACTGATGAAACAAAGATTGCGCTGTTTGGTCATACAAAAAGGCGTTAATTATGCATGGAGGCTAAAAAACACAGCATTCCAAGGAAAACACTTGCTACCCACAGTAAAATTTGGTGGAGGTTCCATCATGCTTTGGGGCTGTGTGGCCAATGCCGGCACTGGGAATCTTGTTAAAGTTGAGGGTCGCATGGATTCAACTCAGTATCAGCAGATTCTTGACTATAATGTGCAAGAATCAGTGACGAAGTTGAAGTTACGCAGGGGATGGATATTTCAGCAAGACAATGATCCAAAACACCGCTCCAATTCTACTCAGGCATTCATGCAGAGGAATGATTACAATGTTCTGGAATGGCCATCCCAGTCCCCAGACCTGAATATCATTGAACATCTGTGTGATGATTTGAAGCGGGCTGTCCATGCTCGGCGACCATCAAACTTAACTGAACTGGAATTGTTTTGTAAACAGGAATGGTCACAAATACCTTCATCCAGGATCCAGGAACTCATTAATAGCTACAGGAAGCGACTAGAGGCTGTTATTTTTGCAAAAAGAGGATCTACAAAATATTAATGTCACTTTTATGTTGAGGTGCCCAAACTTTTGCACCGGTCAAATTTTGTTTAAATGCAGATTGCACATTTTCTGTTAGTACAATAAACCTCATTTGAATCCAGAAATATAACTGAGTCCATCGGTTATTAGATATATGAAACTAAAATAGCTGTTGCAAAAACCAAAATTGTTATAAAGAAAAAAGGTTAACATTAATAGGGGTGCCCAAACTTTAACATATGGCTGTATGACATTACGCCAGGTCTATAAACAAAAAGAAACACTGAGGAGGTCAGCAGGTAGGAGGCAGCTTGCAGGCTTTCCTGTCCAGCGATCACGGAATACTGATGTGGCTACTGGACCAGAGTCCTACAAATCGATTTGCTCATATCTAGTAATAGCAAAACACAAATATATAAAGTATGTTCATAGGATTGGAATTTTGAAAACCTGTTTGAAAGGTCATCAATTTATTTGAGCAATAGTACATAAATGGACTGAGTACTTTTTCACTAAACATGGTGTAAGAATCAAAGTTTCTTGAATAAGCAGAATTATACATTTTTTATCAATATACAAAGTATTAGAAAAATGGTTATTCTTGCCTATACAACAGTGAGAATAAATATACATAAAATGTGTTAAGAATTCCCTATCGTAAGACAATACAATTTTCTTATCTTGTGTAACATTATGGTCTATGTAAGTCATAATAGAAGGTTCAGTATGGCTCACCATAGTAATACACAAGTGCAACATTTTCCAAAATGCACTTTTACTAAACTATTTTACAGGTCTAAATACTTTTACAGCTGTTGTTTTCCTGCTATAAGCTCTGCAGGAGAGTTTTCTTTTGTGTGTTTTCCCTACTGAAAACTGGAGTCATATAGGAAAATTGAGACTACATTTAAGGCTTTCTATTTCCATAACACTTATCCACTTAGATCCCTGATGTCATAAAGAAAAATGCATGCTGCGATCACACCAGATCTACATTGTGTGAATGCCATTTAAAATTAAATGTGCACTTTCTTAGTTCCTAAATGTGCACTTTCTTCGTTCTAATCTATAAATGGCATAAGTACATTTTATAACAGTGCTTCTCAAACTGTGAGACTGGTCTCCCTAGTGAGGCCCCAGTCAGTTGTTGGTGAAGAATAGATGGGAAGGCAGTTTTATCCTAAAAATAAGCAAGTGCTACATATGACTGCAGTAGTCTCTAGTTTAATAGGATAATTACTCATCATCTACATTAGAATGTACGAGCTAAAAAAATTGAGAAATATTTTTTAATTTTAATATGTACTTCCATTACAGATGGTGAGACCTAGACATTGCCTTGATCTGTATGATCAGACACCAGTAAAGTCCCAGGCATAACCTTGGTCTATATGGTAGGTCCAGGCATTTTCTTGATCTGTATGATCAGGTACCAGTAAAAGCCCAGGCATAACCTTTGTCTGTCTGGCAGGTCCAGGAATTTTGTTGATCTGTCTGATGATGCATCAGTAGAAACCCAAGCGTAACCTGGGTCTGTCTGGTAGGCCCAAGCATTATTTTGATCTGTTTAATGAAACACCAGTAGAAAAAGTTTGAGAAGCCCTGTTTTAGCAGATAGTATTGGTTGGGGTCTGAGTACAGCCTTTATAAGGAGGTGTTTTGTCCATTTAGCTTCCATCAGCCTTGGTTGGGTCATGGACAGTAATGACTTGATCTATCTTTACCTAATGAAGCCATGAGAGGTTTACGGGAACAATTCTAGTGGTTGGTGGAGGTCTCAGTTCCTAGACCCCCACTAATACTATCCTTTCTATGTCTGTCAGTACAAAGATACATGTACAGCTCTACTCACTTTTTGATCATAATTTTAATTGTGTAGCTTCAGCGCTTTACTGGCTTAATAGTTGATGCTAACAAAATGTCAAAAGAATCTTGCAATTTGATCATAAACCACAATCACATAATTTATCTGCAATTTCGTATGGTTTTATTTCTGAATACTAGGGTCTCTGGTTGTCTGTTTATCTGTAATAATCTGTAATAATAGTACATAATGAGGCCTAACACATGTGCTGAGCGTGCCATGCTTAGTAATCTGATCCTCTATTTCCCCTCACTCCTAGTAAGCTTTGTAGTAATAAGCAGAAGCTCTTCAGGATGTACAGCTCTCGGAACCTTAGGTATTCCGCATCCTGTCTGCTCATATGATATCTGAGAATGCCAGCTGAGAGAAGGTGCATGATGGGTGACTTCCTCTTCCTGTGCTTTGTAATCTAAACTGTCTTTGCCTAATCTTTGCTGTGACTTTATTATTTTTTGTGGTACTATCAAACTGCTTGCAAGATTCACTGCTGCTTGCTGCCTGTAATGACGTATTGTACGCCGGCAGGTTGTTGTTGCCACTTACCATTAAAATTAGAATTTAATACTTGACTGAATAACCGAACATGCAGGCTCGTCTAAACTGAATCGCCCTCCTATTCCTCTAATGACCGCTTCTTATTAGTAGCTAACACTGATACTGAACAGATGGGATAATTAAACTGACTGGTGTCCAGAAAGATAAAAAAACAGGATAAGCCTGTTACAGTATGCTAAACAGCAGTCTGCGCTCTTCTGGGTATGTGCAGTACTAGATTTGGTGTGTATATGGATTTGTGCATTTTTTGAGCCAAAAAGATGATATTCTGCCAACTTGTTATTTCATATTCATTCATACTTGATACATTTATTTCAAGAATTCTCCTATTCAACGCAGATAATGTGTGGCACATTCAGCCTTGATAATCTGAGGAAAAGAGTATTTTTGGAGCTATTCTGCATTGTTTCCTTCTCTTCGTTGTCCTGTTAATGTCTTTTATTGCCTTTTACTGCATTTCCAATGTGCTTGTCTTTGCTGGTTTTCTGCTTTCTATTCTTTCCACAGATAACTTTATGGTAAGATTAAAAATATGCTAAAATGGCAGCTGCAAGTATGCAAAAGTAAGATTAAAGGAGGATTGAAAAATATCGATCACTGGACAACAACAAACTGACCCATACATAGAGCTTATATGTTATACCACCTTAAGTGGGAAGTCTTTGTGGCGCCATAGACCGTTCATGTCTTTGACAGTGGACAAACTTACTTACAGAATCAGCAAGGGATCAAATACTTATTTACCCCACTGTAAAGAGCATATATATGTTAGACCACCTTAAGTGGGAAGTCTTTGTGGCGCCATAGACTACATTTCTACCTACAGTAAAGGTTAAACTAGCAAACAAGAAAAAAACCACTGTGAAATATTGTTAATTAAACTCATAAATTGATATTTTATACAAAAAAGCAGTATATGAATAACCAGAGGAGTATATACCCTTTAAAATTATTTTACAGCCTATCAGATCCCTTCATGAAGGCTGTAAGATGCGGCCTTTGATTGTATGGTTAGTAAGTCTATTACACACTCCACCCGAACCTGACATTGTGATTGCCTGCTTGTCCTTTAAATATGGCATCTACCCCCTCCCCAACACGTGCCTCCTGAAGAAGTATTGAGACGAAGCGTGCGTTGGGGCGACGGGGATGCTTCCACCAAGTCTATCTATAAGTAACGCCATTATGCTATAATCTATTGTTCAACTTGTGGGGGAAGCTTTACCCATGTATTATATTTTTCTAGATTTAATTGGCACAATAGGCATTGGTTACTACGTTCTATGTTATATGGAACGGCGTCCCCATTTCTTGTTATGTCCAGTAGTATGTTTGTTTGCAAATAATTTCTGATTTAATTAATTATATTTGACTTAATAAAATAATTTTAAAGGGTAACTACTCTTCTGGTTATTGATTTAACCACTTTTTTGTATAAAACTGCAGTAAAGGTTGGCTACTATAGCTGCCCAACATTTCTGCAATCATGTTCTAATGGTTTCCTTTATTAGAATTTTACTAGCTTTTTTTCTGAAGATGCTTTTTTCTTAAGATGACATAAATAACCAAATAAAAGACAAGTATGAGCTAAAGTTTTCACATATAACTATCATCATGTAATGTTGTAATATTAAAGGAGTTTTCTCGTCTTAGAATAACTGCAAATTTGTAGCCTTTGTCACTTTGTGACTGCAGACTTGTGAATCCTCACATCACATGCACTGTGAGGTTTCTCTGGGGCTGGCGCTGGCAGTGGGTGATCATGTGAGCGCAACTTTGTGATTTGCATACTTCCTACCACATTTTGACTAGTTGTGTCCAGCCTCGCTCAACACACTTGCATTGAGCAAGGCCATGCCCTTCATGTATGCAAATCACATACTTGCAGTCACACGCCTGAAGCCGGCACCACAGAATACTTATGGCGTGCAGTGCACGCACTGTGAGGATGCACAAGTTTTTAGATGCATAGATTGACTGCAGACTTGTAGTGTAAGACCGGACAGCCCCTTTACGCTAAGGTAGTCCAACTGATACATAATATTTAAGCATATTAAGCATGTAGATTCTTAAAACTTTCCATATAACAAATAACTTTTTCAAATGTTTCTATTGTACAAATTTATATTTATTTATTAAGAGTAACTAAACTTTTTAATGATTTTATCCAAAATTATAAGTTATGAAATTTTGCAAACCACTTTATTAGTGAATTTGTCTTCATTCCTGTAAAAACAATTTGCAAGTAGTTTCCAAACCTCTGCTTCTTTCCAGTGTATTTGCCTGCCGTTAGCTGCAGTGATATCTAAACTTACTGCGTTCGGAGTACAGATGTTGGCAGTCAAAGGGTCAGCTCTACCCCTGTGTTTCACTACCTCTGGAGATAAGTTGTCGGATGGGTGAGTTGCTGGGAGGGCACAATCCTCAGAGGAGGATATGTGCTGACCCTTTGACTACCATCGTTTATACTACAAATGGGTACAATCAGCTTTCAAAGCAGCTGAAGGAAAACAGACTGGGGAAAAGCAGGGATTGTCAAGCCTCTAACAAGAAAGTATTTTAGAGGAATGATGACAAATCTCCTAATAAAGCTATTTGCAAAATTTTATAATTTTCTATGCTGGAAAAAAATATTATAAAAATGAAAAAAATTTGCTCACTAAACATTTGGTATTTTCAAATTAAAGGTAATTACACTACCTGCAAAAATTACATACTTCTCCGAAATGCTGTGAAAGCAAGAATTTTACTTAATTACCATAAGTTTTTCTTCCTCTATTTTGAATAGTTCTCAAAAGGGTTGCCCAGCCTCAGACTACAAGACTGCAGTTATAGTATGTGACTGAAGACTTGTGAATACTCACAGCGTACGCATTGGCATTCTCTTGTGCTGTCACCAAGAATGGGCGGTCTTGTGACTGTAAGTATGCGACTTACATACTTCCAGCCACATTCCAACAAGACGTGTCGTGTATGGCCTCGCTCAACACACCTGCATTGAGTGAAGCTGTGCACGTTTAGTTGGCATGTGACTATCTATATGCAAATCTGCACCGGAGAATCCTCACAGTGTGCAGACTTGTAGCCTAAGGCTGGAGCACCCTTTTAATAACAACAGAAATGATGACTTACTTTAAGAGTAAAAATATGACATCAGGAATGTGACTGAAAAGTGTTGTGAAAAATGTTGCATGTGTTTTCTCAATCAGATATCAGTTATTAGCTTGGAAATAAAATCAATTTATATAAAAGTTTTATATTTTCTTTTTAACTTCTTAGTATAAAATTTCATTTGGTACAAGTGCAGTGTAAATTAATTAACCGAATGAGATCTTGTGTATATTTGTATGTTATTATTTTCTAATAATTGCAGCATGCAGAATATATTTTCATGTAGTACTTTGCATGTGGAATATTTATTAAGTGCATGTGCATTGCATGTAGTTTGTATATTTTTTTTAAACTGAAATATTTATACATTGGAGGAATTTTTTATATGAATGTAAAAGATGTACAATTTAACTTAAAGTGATGCATTGGATAAAAGCGAAAAATCCAGCATTGATCTGGAGTGGAAGTAGCCAACGTAACTCTGAAATCTTAACTACAAGGAGCTCACAGATCAAAAGATTCACGGCCGACCATTCTACTGGCACAATCATGGGCAGCAGTTATCATGACCCACTAGGGGTTGTATATGTGCAGCAATAGCGGTAATATATTTCTTATACAAGTTCTAAGACAATAGCTGTCCAAATCCTGAGCATGTTGGTTATGCTGCTAGAAGACTATTACGCATCTTCCAATTGGCGGGAACCATGTCGGTGAGACTGTAAGGGAGGACTGGTTACTTCCTCTCTGGCAAAAGTTGACAAGTTACTTTAATTTAATATTATATAATTTAATAATGGATAATTACAATTTCAGATTATCTTACTGCTATATTCTACCTTACTGACACACAAACACCGAAGAAATCTCCAAGGCACCAGCGCGGCCGTAGCAAGCATCCTCTTATGCTTTCACACTCTGCCCGAATAAGCTTTATATTTTATTGGATTTCTAAGTCCTTGGAAATGTGTTTGCTTTGATTGACCTAAAGAAATTCAGTCTTGTTAAAGTCTGTTATGTATGCAATCAGCAATTCCAATATCCATCATCTCTTGGACTGTCCTGATTTCTCCATAAAATAAATGAAATTGTAAATACTGAATAACACAGATGGAAGAGACTTAATTCATATTGGGCTTTGTATTTTAAGTTATTAGTTTATACTGTAATTTCATCTGTCACAAAAGCCTCTCTTATTTACAACTTTGTAGCTTTTTACTAAAATGTTGAAATAGTGGAATTGTTTATATGTCACTATACAGCAATTCTCTGACTCTTTCATCAGTTTGAGGGGTATTGCCTTCTCAGCCATTCCTGGCTGAAGTGGTAATATCAGCCAAGGCGTGCGAGAAACAATGCAGCTAAGCGAGTCCCAAATGTCTTTTGCAGTTGCACAGAGGCAGGTATTTCCATGTAAGCCATTTACACCCCTTAGGGAATGTGCACACGTTAAGTATTTCCTGCAGACATTTTGAGATCAAAAACATGTCTCTTGGTAGGAAGAACGCTGCCTAAAAAAACACACATTTTTGCCACCTTTTTAGTGCGCTTTTCTCCCTTTATTTGACTGGGTGATAAACGCTTCGAAAAAGCTGAAAAAATTGACATAAAACTGCTTCAAATCTGCAAGGAAAAAATAAGCAACATGCGCATGATATTTCAGAAATCTCATTCACTTTGCTGGGGCAGTAAAATGCAACAATTTTCATGATAAAAACAAGGAAAAACTCATCAAAAACACAAATTGTGCACATACATTTAAGGCTTGCTCACACCAACGTATTATTGATCCTAGTGCAATCCGACAAAACATCGACATGGACCGATATTATTAACATGTCCAATTATTTTCTCTGGCCGGCTCAGTCCAAGGAGAAAAATAACCTTGTTCCTGAGTTTGACTGCATGGGAAACATCAGATTGCACTCCGATGTCATCGGAATGCAATCCTATTTCCCAGCATTGACACAATGGAGAAGGTGGAGAAATTTTGTTCTCCATCTTCTCCCCACAATTTGCTCTGATTCCCTCATTTTAGAGAATTGAATCAGACTATTCTATGATTGGAGTTGATCAGAGTGTCATTTGCATAATCGACCCAATTCTCTCGGATAAGAGAATCTACGGCCATTTGAGCCTACCCTTAATATGCATTTCTATCTAAGTAAAACATACAAAAAATAAATGCATATTTTTCAAACAACCCCACTAACTGTAATCTCCAAATGGGATGTATAATATAATTAGCCTAACTAGCTTTACATTTAATATTTTCAAATTCTTGAGCTTAGACCAGTGTTTCCCAAACAGGCTTCTAGAATGTGCTCAGAGGTTGCTCTGAAGATGGCAGCAGCTGCATCTACAGTATACATTGCAGACTATTTCAGACTTATTAAGGCAAGCAAAATAGTCATTATATTTCATCAAAATATAGAGTAATACTGTTATGTAAAAGTTGTGGTGACTTCAAACTTTACAAGACTCCTTGATATGGGTCCACAAGGTAATAGTCTACTTAAGATATTACTTTACCCACTACTTCCTTATAATATGAAGACATCCTTTTCATGAAATTTCAATTTAGTAGGTAGAGCACTGTTGCATTAAATTACCATGTCAGCATTTTTTGTATTTTATTGCTGAAGTGGTGTCACTAACTTAAGTTCCTTGCCCTTAGTAATGTACTAAACAGCCATCATCTTCCACTGTTATTGGTGCTGCCCCAATCGGTTGTCTGCCAAATAGCACCAGTGTTTGTTGAGCGATTGAAAAGTCACAACTCAATGTAAGTCTGAGAGCCAGAACGAGGCCAGAACGAGGCTCTCATAGACTTGCATTGAGAGCTTATGACTACTACCCCTGACTTCAGTCAGAAGTTGCAGTCAAAAGATGGCAGAGCAGTACTGGACCAACTTTGTGAAAAGCTAAAGAGAGCGGCTGATAACTATATTACAAGGATCAGAGAACTTAGATAAGTAATACCACTCCATAGCTAAAATTAAAAAAAAACTCTTGAGTGGTGCTTTAAGTAATAGTAGTCACTAAGGTCAGCCTCTCATAACCACATTTTTTACGCTTTTAGTTTCAGTCAGGAGATCTGCAAGTTGTTAAGAAATTACGGTCCCTACACTGACCATGAAAGGCGAATGTGAGAAGCCAGCCTAAGTCACACTGGAAACAAATGCTGGAAGTAAAATGCTCTAGTGGAGGTCTTTCAGAAACACATTGGATTGCTGATACCAGGAGACAATAAATGTATTAAAGGGGCTGCCCGACACCGAAATTGTTTTTCAGACATGGATGTTTTCAAAATAACAAAATTACATTATGTCCGTTGATCCAGAAAAGGCCATGACAGATGATTGTGCCAACTCCAGAGGTAATGTCTGTACTGTCCGGATGTCAATAGGACCCCTGAAGCCTTTGCTTGGCTTCATCGGTCTCGAAGAGTGTGTCTTCAAAGAAAGCTCTTCTAATCACTTGACAGGACAGACAACCTGTTTAATAGTGATATTTTTGAATGCTGTGACAATGGTTTCTTGAGCCAAAGGGAGTGCCTTATTGGGATATTCATCTTTCACCTTCAAGCTATGGATGATAGTTTCGTCTAATTCAACCAGTGAAAAAAAAAATTCACAAAAATACCTGGGACTTGTGGCAAAACCACAACGGCAATACACTGCAGTTTGTGACTATGAATTTAATGAAATCTCTTTTATAAATATTACACATATGCAGTTTGGCAATATACTGCAGGAGAAAAACTTCAAAAGTAAGCAAGCCATGTTGTGTTAACTACGGAATAAACATAATGACCATATTTCATGCAAATTACTTTAATGATAATGGTATGGGATAATGATCAGCCACAGATAGCTTAAAATCCCATAAGATAATTAGGTTGCTATATTCATTCTTCACTAGTTTGAAAATCATTGAGTCGTCCCTTGTCTGAAACTTTTGCCAGATATAACAAAGCTATGTTTTCCTAAAGTCATGGCTGATGTAATAACAGGCACTTAATAGGTGTCAGGTTTATTTCCCAAAATCCAATACCAAATGGTAACATTTCCAGCTCGGTCACAAAATTGCTCTTTTATAAACAGCACAAAGAAGCTGTGAAAACATTATTTGGCTCTTACAGTATTTAAAAGAACACAATGCCTAGAGCAAATGGTTCTCTAAAGATTATTGGACCATAAGAGACAGTGAATGTTTCACTATGGACCTAAAAAAGTCCATGCTGCCATATAATGAGAATGATGCAATATGGTGATACTTTTATTTATTTCATTTAAATGGCAGTATGCTTTAAGCTCAGTACTGTTTATAGAGACCAGTGATGGTCGAGTACTATAATGCTCGAGTGCTCGTTGTTCGGGTCCAGCATATTGGAATGCTCGGGTTGCTCGACCCCAGCAACAAGCCCAATGTGATTCTATGGGAAACTCGAGCATTTTTGCCTCGCCCCCCCCCCCCCGAGGGTCTTTTGAGTGTCTATAAACTGTGGAAATCAATGGGAACAGTGCTCAAATGACATGGGAACATCATGGGGAAGACCCCTGGAAGCATTTCTGACTCCCAGGTCACTGCTGTGAACAATGTTGTCAGAGTCTTACGCCACTTTTACAGATTCACAATGAAACATACAAAAACAAAAACAAAATGGATTTTCCTGGGAAATATGTTAAGGAACATCCTTTCCAGGGTAATGACTTGCATATAAGGCAAAATAAATAACCATAAACATAAATGCTCCTCCACACCTTGGGCTATGTTCACACGTAGCATTTTTTTTATGCATTTTTGAACTTTAGCATTGCTTTCAACCAAGACAAACAGATCATCTAGGAAATGTCATTTTAACATTTTACAATCTTAGGCCTGTTTCACACTTGCTTTTTTTTGCAGCGCATTTTTCCCGCAAAAAAACGCATTGAAAAACGCATACAAAAGCATACAACTGCTGCGTTTTTTTCAAGCATTTTTATGAGCATGCATGAAAAAAACGCAGCGTTTTTATGCGTTTGTATGCGTTTTTAGTGCGTTTTTACCGCGTTTGCGTTTTTTCCAACATTAGGTGGCCCCTCACACTAACCCAAACCATGACTTTACTAACCCTAACCCTGACCCTAACCCTAACCCTAACCCTGACCCTAACCCTAACCCTAACCCTTAACCAAACCATACTTAACCCTAACCCTGACCCTAACCCTTAACCAAACCATACTTAACCCTAACCCAAACCCTAACTAACCTTAACCCTAACCCTAACCCTAACCCTGACCCTAACCCTAACCCTAACCCTGACCCTAACCCTAACCCTAACCCTTAACCAAACCATACTTAACCCTAACCCTGACCCTAACCCTTAACCAAACCATACTTAACCCTAACCCAAACCCTAACTAACCTTAACCCTAACCCTAACCCTGACCCTAACCCTAACCCTAACCCTAACCCTGACCCTAACCCTTAACCAAACCATACTTAACCCTAACCCTGACCCTAACCCTGACCCTAACCCTTAACCAAACCATACTTAACCCTAACCCTGACCCTAACCCTAACCCTGACCCTAACCCTAACCCTGACCCTAACCCTAACCCTAACCCTAACCCTTAACCAAACCATACTTAACCCTAACCCTGACCCTAACCCTTAACCAAACCATACTTAACCTTAACCCTAACCCTAACCCTGACCCTAACCCTAACCCTAACCCTGACCCTAACCCTTAACCAAACCATACCTAACCCTAACCCTAACCCTAACCCTGACCCTAACCCTTAACCAAACCATACTTAACCCTAACCCTGACCCTAACCCTAACCCTAACCCTGACCCTAACCCTTAACCAAACCATACTTAACCCTAACCCTGACCCTAACCCTAACCCTAACCCTAACCCTGACCCTAACTTATAATGGGTGTCTTGCTGTAAAAAAACGCATTGCGCGCGCATGCATTTTTTTGAGGCAAATCGGACGCACAAAAAATGCAACAAGTTGCATTTTGTGCGCCCGAGCGCATACCGCAAAAAAACGCATGCGCGGTAAAACGCGTACAAACGCATGTGTATGCGCACATAAGCGCATCCCATGCAAAGTATAGGAAAAAAAAACGCATGCGCTATTTAGCGCTAAATTACCGCGAAAAAAAACGCAAATGTGAAACCAGCCTTAGCTGGCCATGTGGTGTGTGACATCATCAGACACATCCTGTTTCATTTATCAAGGAGGGACAAAGTTACAAAGCCTATTTTTATTGGACCATCAGGTGGCCTTTAATATTCTTAGAGATCCATCAGCCGACTATGTTTTCTTCTTCCCATTATTAAACAGTGGGTCTCCTATACTGTTATTACCTATGGAGTGACTGGCAGGGCTGCCAAAAATTAGGATGCACCCCAATACCCCTTTGAACAGGCGTACAGGATGACCACTGAAAGCAATGTTCCCATTATTATGAAGTTGGTACTCCCATACTGTTTGTCTGTGCAGTGAATGCAAGGCCTTCCCCAAACTTAGACTCACCCCATTGCCCTTTTGAAGACACGTACAGGATGGCCACCTGAGAGCAATGTTCCCATTATTAGGATGTTGGTCCTCCCACACTGTTTGCTTATGCATTGAATTCAAGACCTGCCCCAAATTTAGATGCACCCAGTACCCCATTGAAGAGCCGAACAGGATGGCCACCTGAAAGCAATGTTCCCATTATTAGGAAATTGGTACTCCCATTGTGTTTGCCTATGCAGTGAATACAAGGCCTGCCCCAAATGTATGCACACCCTAATACCCCTTTAAAGACACGTACAGGATGACCATCTGAAAGCAATGTTCCCATTATTAGGAAGTTGGTCCTCCCATACTGTTTGTCTATGCATTGAATTCAAGGCCTGCATTGCACCAAATTGGCAAATTTCAGTGTTGAGGCTGAAGACCCGGCATTTGATAATTGATAAATGAAGGCTCGGCAGTGGTAAATTGCAGTTTTGGGGCTGAAGACTCAGCAGTGGCGAATTGCAGTTTTGAGGCTGAAGACCCGGCATTAACGAAATGCAGTGTTGAGGCTGAAGGCTCGGCAGTGGCAAATTGCAGTTTTGGGGCTGAAGACCTGGCATTGGCGAATTGCAGTGTTGAGGCTGAAGACCCGGCATTGGTGAATTGCAGTGTTGAGGCTGAAGACCCGGCATATGAGAATTGCAGTTTTGAGGCTGAAGATCCGGCTTTAGCAAATTGCAGTGTTGACGCTGAGGACCCGTCATTTGAGAATTGCAGTTTTGAGGCTGAAGACCCAGCTTTGGCAAATTGCAGTATTGAGGCTGAAGACCCGGCAGTGGCAAATTATTGTTGAGGCTGAAGACCCGGCATTTGAGAACTACAGTTTTGAGGCTGAGGACCCGGCATTGGCGAATTTCAGTTTTGAGGCTGAAGACCGGGCAGTGGCGAATCACAGTGTTGAGGCTGAAGAATCTACAATGGAGAATTGCAATGTTGAGGCTTTCCTGACGGTGTTTGAAAGGGTCGCTGAGAGAGAGAAACTCCTGCCAGAGCAGTGGGCAGAGGTGCTGGTGCCATACTTGACAGGGGAACCCCAGAAAGCATACTATTTAGTTTTGCAGGACGCTAAAGAGAATAGCAAGCTAAAAATGGAGAATCTTGCACGCTTGGCTATAAGAATGACTCTCAGGGCACAGCGGGTTCTTCATTGGGTGTATCATCGTGACAAACCACCACGCTCCCAAATGTTTGACCTGTTGCACCTGGTTCCCAAGTGGCTGCAGCCAGAGTCCTGTATGCCTGCGCAGATGGTAGAACAGGTGGTGATGGACTGGTTTGTGCACTCCCTTCCGAGGCCCGTACAGACTTTTGTTGACCAGGGTGATCCCTGGAATTCCTATGAACTTGTCGGACTGGTCGAGAGATACCAGGGAATGGAAGGTTCCATGGGAAAGCAGCCCACTCCTTACTGGGGGTCCCAACAGGGGGCGGATGCTCAAAAGGGAGTGGGGCACCCATACTGTTTGCCTATACAGTGAATGCAATGGCTGCCAAATATTTGGACGCACCCCAATACCCCTTTGACAAGATGTGGAGGAGGGCCTCATAAAAAATGTTCCCATTATAAAGGAGCGGATTCTTATACTTGTAATGCCCATACACTAAGTGTATGGTTTGACAAACATTTACCCCTGGGGGGTGTACATGAACATACTGTATAAAAAATTTTGTTATGGGCATCATAAACACCCTTTAAAAAATTATGTGGGTGTTGCCTGCAGACACTGTTTGTGGACCCTGGGGTTCGGTCCACAGTCGGGTGGTTTGCTGCCATGTGCCTGATCATGCTGTTGGTGGTGAGCTTGGGTCAGTTACTATATCATCCACCACCTCGTCCTTCATTTCCGCACCCTGGTCCTCCTTCTGACTTTATGGCAATTGTGTCTCGTCATCATCCACCTCTTGTGACACTTTCCCACCGTCGCCTTCATGTGACCGTGGCTGCTCAAATATTTGGGCATTGCTACATGCGATCTCCTCTTGCCCTGCTTCAAGTGGACTGGGCAAGAGGCCAGAATCTATAAATGGAAAAGTGAACAGCTCTTCGGCGTGTCCAAGTGTGGGATCAGTTGTCTCCGGGCACTCGGCATGGTGGGAGGAAGGAGGATCAGAGTGATGAATATGCGGTCCAGACTCATGGCTACTCAGACTTGACCATGTGGAAGACAGGGTGGTGGCGGCAAAGTGACTGGAAGCTTTTTCCACTATCCAACCAACAACCTTTTGACACTGCTCTGGGTTCAATAGTGGTATACTGCTGCAATCCCCTAGTAATTGAGACAGGAAGGTTGGGCGAAAAGATGTGGGTGTTTGTTGTGGCACAAGTTCAGCTTGCCCATGGCCTCGGCCTCTGCATGCACCATCATGTCCACTTCCCTGTCCCTTGCCACGTTCCTTGCCCATTTTAAATGGAGTACAATATTTTCCGTGTTCACTAAAAATGGCTGAATTTGGACCAAACTTATATGTGATCCGTGTGTGGGAAAACCACAGTTTCGAATTTCTGGTCTGTAGGTAATATTTTTTTTTTACCGCAAACAGGTGTCAATAACTAGGCTAAGACACTGCAAAAAATTTGCAATGGAGGCCTGAAAAGGCACAATTTTGAATGCACTGATATGTGATCCATGTGATGGAAATACCCAACTTTGAAATATCTGGCCTGTAGTCTTTTTTACAGCAAACTGGTGTCAATAACTAGGCTAAGACACAGCAAAAAAAATTCAATGGAAGCCTGAAATGGCACAATTTTTATCACACTGATATGTGATGCATGTGACAGAGATACCCTTCTTTAAATATCTGGCCTGTAGTTTTTTTCTGGTGTCAGTAACTAGGCTAAGACACAGCAAAAAAATACAATGGAGGCCTGAAATGACACTTTTTTGAGCGCATTGATATGTGATGTGTGTGACGGAGATACCCCACTTTAAAATATCTGGCCTGTATTTTTATTTAAACTCATGTCAATGACTAGACTAAGACACAGCAAAAAAAATTGCAATGGAGGCCTGAAATGGCACAATTTTGAGCGCAATGATATGTGATCCGTGTGACGGAGATACCCCACTTTAAAATATCTGGCCTGCATTTTTTTTTTATTTTTGCAGCAAACTGGTGTCAATAACTAGGTTAAGACACAGCAAAAAATTGCAATGGAGGCCTGAAATAGCACCATTTTGAGCGCACTGTTATGTGATCCGTGAGACGGAGATACCCCACTTTAAACTATCTGGCCTGTAGCATTTTTAGCATTTTTATTTTTGTAGCAATCTGGTGTCAATAACTAGACTAAGACACAGCAAAAAAAATTGCAATGGAGGCCTGAAATGACACAATTTTGAGCACACTGATATGTGACCCGTGTGACGGAGATACCCCACTTTAAAATATCTGGCCTATAGTTTTTGGGGTTTTTTTTTGCAGCAAACTGGTGTCAATAACTAGGATAAAACACAGCAAAATGGAGGCCTGAAATGGCACAATTTTGAGCGCACCGATATGCGATCCGTATGGCGGACAAAACCCAGTGTAAAATATCTGCCCTGTAGGTAACTATTATTTTTTCAGCAGACTTGTGTCAATAATTTGCCTTAGACACTGCAACAAAATTTTACTTGAGGCCTGAAATTGCACAGTTTTGACTGCACTGATATGCGATCCGTGTGGCGGACAAACCCCGGTGTAAAACATCTGGCCTGTAGGTATCAATTTCTTTCAGCAAATTGGTGTCTTATCTAAGAGAGTACAACAAAGTTTAACAGTAGGCCAGAAATGGCAGAATTTTCAATGCACTAATATGTGATCCGTGTGATGGCCAAGCCCCTATTTAAAATAGCTGGATTTTTACGCTGTTATATAGAAAGGATCTAGCTGTATTCTGCAGTGCCAACAAGCAAATGGAGCAGAAAAACGGTGTGCTCTGGATTGCTTTTAAAGAAAATAATCAGGATTAAGATCCAAAAAAATTATTTCTGGCCCCTGATACCTGGAACTATGTCTATAAATATCTGTAATAGGCAGCAGCAGGCAGTACTGCAATGTACCCTCTAGCTATATGCAACGAAGTGTGCCATATACACTGCCTGCCGTCCTAGCACTGCTATCTATATACCCACATACACTGCCTGCCTTCCTAGCACTGATATCTATATACACCTTGATTAGTCCTCAGAAGGACTGTTGGTTGAGATGGATTTGTGTATTACAGATAGTATACCCGCACTAACTAATAAAATTGCAAATCTCTCCCTATATCAGCAGCAACTCTCCCTACATTACTTGAGTCCGGAGCAGACTGTGACGTGCAAGGCAGCGTCTAGTCTCCTATGATGCTGTGCCGCCAGCCAATCATTGTAATGCCACAACCAATATGGCTGCAGCATTACAGTGTGTGGCATACAAGCCCTGCATGTTGATTGGTGCTCTAAAGAGCGCCAAACATGCAGGACAGGGACCCGAACTACCGCCGAGCAACCCCAGAAGTACTTGGCGAGCTCCAAGCATTGCGAGCACTGCGATGCTCGGGCGAGCACTGAGTAGTGACGAGCGTGCTCGCTCATCACTAATAGAGACGCTTCTCATTTAAAAAAAAGGCAGATGAAAAGGTCAATGGCTTATCCAGTATTAATTGTTGCTGGGGATCATGCACAGAATGTGTAAAGTTTCTTGCTTTTTTCTAAGTCATTTTGTTTTCAGAAGTATGTTTGAAGGGGTTGCCCTCTACTGGGACAACCCCCTCTCGATCTGAGCGTTTGCCCCCATGAAAAAAAAATCTTATACTCACCTCCTGTATAAGTAATGAAGAGGAAGTGAGCGACCAGCTACAGCTCTCACTGCCTCTTTATTATTTATACATCCATAGGTGGGGACTGTAATACCAGCACTGATTAGGCATAAGGCTAACATGTCATAACCGCAAGTGAGCCCCGGAATGCCAGTGCCGACACCACTGGAATGACGTCTGCACAGGAGGTGAGTAGAAGCTTTTTTATTTTCACGGGGCCAAATATTCAGTTAGAGAAAAGGATGTCCTAGTAGTGGACAACTCCTTTAATAGGGGGCTCATTTATTTCAGAATATATGTACTATATATTATGAAGTAAGGGCTAAGAATCATACAGGAAAGCACTGTTCCATTTAACTTCTAATAACATTCATAAAAAGGCCTCATTCAGGTCATTGTACCATGGTTCAAGTATACTGTAGACTACAATGCACAGATTCTCCAGATCCAAACTTGAAAGCCTCATATATGCCTTGTTGCGTTTGTGTGGGAGACCCACCACCATTACAAACTATGATTTCATCAATATGTTCTATCAACTGAAAAGTTACTGAGAAGCTAATTTTTAAGTGATAGCCAATATGGTTGCACTTCATGTAGTCTTCACAAATTGTCTTTGATATTGAACAGAAAAATAATATCACTTTTAGGAAAAGAAGCATATTTACAAACCTAAACCTATAAATCAAATTTCTGATATATCAATATATGGCATTTTTAAGTTTGGATGGAAATCCTCCTTAATGCTTAGATGGCAGCAAAATCAAAGGTAGCCTGGTCCTCTCATAGGATACTTAAAACTTTACTGGAACAGAAGAAATGATACAATTTAAGACCTCATTCAGACATTCATTTGTCTCATATGTGTCCTATCTATGATTATGCAAATATTCTCATCAGAGAGGAAGAGAACTAGCACTCTAGTGCCAACTATTGGGGGTAGCAATCCTAAAAGTCAATGTGAACCCTTTAGCAAGCCTTGCCACATGATTTAGAAAAAAAAGCCAAACCAGACAGACACTCTGAGATTTATTTTATGTGTTTTGGGAAGTTGGTCTGATTTATCTAATTGAGAAGCCTCTAAGAGGGAGATCTTAGGAGTGAACATTTCTCCATGTTGATTGTGCCAGCTAGTGTAAGGAGATTTATAGGCCAAGCAATCCTCATTTGGGAAATTAAATAATCAAATATCCTCTTCAGAGAGGAAGAGAACTAGAGCCTTCAGAGAGGTAGAGATTAGAAATCTAGTGCCACCTATTGGGGTAGCAATCCATAGCATATGGATATTTGTATATTGTAAAAGCGACTACCTGGTCACACATAAACAAGTTGCAGTCACATAAATGAAAAGAGGACCAGGACTTTACATATACAATTACACTTTTTTAGGGCATAAAATAATTCACCGGAGTTCTTTTTTAACATTGTAATGAGTCTAATTTTTTTTTTCCATTGAAAACTCACTGCTGAAAAACTGATAGTAAAAAACTGCCACATTGAAACTACTGATGAGACTTGGATCCTAATCATTGATGAAAAAAGTCCATATTTTTACATATGAAAAAATCATAGATGTCTGAAATCTAGGATCAAAACTCTAAACGCTGCAACTTATTGCAGTACTACAAGTGACAACATTGTGATTTCAGTCACATAAACCTTACACTGAATGTACTGTATTAATAACAATAGCACATGGAAAGAAATGGCATAATTATAATGAAGGTGTGTACAGAATTGTATCTAGAAAATTAATGCACTGAATGATGGACCAAATAAGGACAGACCGTCATGAGACATGACAAGGGAAAGGAAAAAAAGGGACGATCACATAGTCACAAATATAAAAGTATAGCAATTCTTTATTAAACATTAAGTAAAAACAGGTAAGAGAAGACGTGGAAGCAAATCATATACAAAACGTGCAAGGGCACAACAGGCAGTGGATTATATGTCATATACAAAGAGTATACTGAATGGAATATATATGGTGTGTGATAGAGACACAGCACATACAGTTGTGGTCAAAAGTATTGACACCCCTGCAATTCTGACAGATAATACTCTGTTTCTTCCTGAAAATGATTGCAAACACAAATACTTTGGTATTATTATCTTCATTTAATTTGTCTTAAATGAAAAAACACAAAAAGATTTGTCCTAAAGCCAAATTGGATATAATTCCACACCAAACATAAAAAAGAGGGTGGACAAAAGTATTCGCACTGTTCTAAAAATCATGTGATGCTTCTCTAATTTGTGTAATTAACAGCACCTGTAACTTACCTGTGGCACCTAACAGGTGTTGGCAATAACTAAATCACCCTGGCAGCCAGTTGACATGGATAAAAGTTGACTCAACCTCTGTCCTGTGTCCTTGTGTGTACCACATTGAGCATGGAGAAAAGAAAGAAGACCAAAGAACTGTCTGAGGACTTGAGAAACCAAATTGTGAGGAAGCATGAGCAATCTCAAGGCTAGAAGTCCATCTCCAAAGACCTGAATGTTCCTGTGTCTACCGTGCACAGTGTCATCAAGAAGTTTAAAGCCCATGGCACTGTGGCTTTCCTCCCTAGATGTGGACGGAAAAGAAAAATTGACAAGAGATTTCAACGCAAGATTGTGCGGATGTTGGATAAAGAACCTCGACTAACATCCAAACAAGTTCAAGCTGCCCTGCAGTCCGAGGGTACAACAGTGTCAACCCGTACTATCCGTTGGTGTCTGAATGAAAAGGGACTGTATGGTAGGAGACCCAGGAAGACCCCACTTCTTACCCCGAGACATAAAAAAGCCAGGCTGGAGTTTGCCAAAACTTACCTGAAAAAGCCTAAAACGTTTTGGAAGAATGTTTTCTGGTCAGATGAGACAAAAGTAGAGCTTTTTGGGCAAAGGCATCAACATAGAGTTTACAGGAGAAAAAAGAGGCATTCATAGAAAACACGGTCCCTACAGTCAAACATGGCAGAGGTTCCCTGATGTTTTGGGGTTGCTTTGCTGCCTCTGGCACTGGACTACTTGACCGTGTGCATGGCATTATGAAGTCAGAAGACTACCAACAAATTTTGCAGCATAATGTAGGGCCCAGTGTGAGAAAGCTAGGTCTCCCTCAGACGTCATGGGTCTTCCAGCAGGACAATGACCCAAAACACACTTCAAAAAGCACTAGAAAATGGTTTGAGAGAGAGCACTGGAGACTTCTAAGGTGGCCAGCAATGAGTCCAGACCTGAATCCCATAGAACACCTGTGGAGAGATCTAAAAATGGCAGTTTGGAGAAGGCACCCTTCAAATATCAGGGACCTGGAGCAGTTTGCCAAAGAAGAATGGTCTAAAATTCCAGCAGAGCATTGTAAGAAACTCATTGATGGTTACCGGAAGCGGTTCGTGGCAGTTATTTTGGCTAAAGGTTGTGCAACCAAGTATTAGGCTGAGGGTGCTAATACTTTTGTCTGGCCCATTTTTGGAGTTTTGTGTGAAATGATCAATGTTTTGCTTTGTGCTTCATTCTCTTTTGTGTTTTTTCATTTAAGACAAATTAAATTAAGATAATAATACCAAAGAATTTGTGTTTGCAATCATTTTCAGGAAGAAACTGAGTATTATCTGACAGAATTGCAGGGGTGTCAATACTTTTGGCCACAACTGTAGATATAGGACCCTGTAATATAACCCAAATAGTATGATGTACAATCATATACAGTATGCATTGCAAGGGCAAGGGTAGAGGTTTACCAATAGTAAAGGAGTTATAAACTATTTACATAATATGTAAGTACGGGCATTATAGCCCAAGTAACACACTACTGGCAGGGGGCAAAGTGAAGAAAATATATTATAAAGTATACCTGCCGATTGAACACCAAGAAAAACAGGGGCTCACACTGCCTGTGTCTGCCCCAACACGCGTTTTGGAGCCACCGTCAGGGTGAATTGCTCCCCCTGCCAGTAGTGTGCTACCTGGGCTATAATGCCCTTACTTCCATATTATATCAATTGTTAAGTTATAGTTTACTATTGGGAAACCTCTACCCTTGCCCTTGCTATGCATATATGATTGTACACCATAGCATTTATTTATTTTACTCATTTATATAGCGCCATTAATTCCACAGCGCTTTACAGACATTATTGACACTGTCCCCGATGGGGCTCACTATCTAAATTCCTTATCAGTATGTCTTTGGAATGTGGGAGGAAATCGGAGAACCCGGAGGAAACCCACACAAGCACAGGAAGAACATACAAACTCCTTGCAGATGTTGTCCTGGTGGGATTTGAACCCGGGATCCCAGCGCTGCAAGGCTGCAGTGCTAACCACTGAGCCACCGTGCCTCTTTGGTTTACATTGCAGGGCCCTATACCTATGTGCCGTGTATCTGTCACTAACATAAAGACATCAGCTCCTTAATAAGAAAAGAGTTTTAGCTGTCTTATTGCATGCTGCCATGGCAAGACTTCCATTGGAGCTACGAGCGAAGGAAGATACTATTTTGACCTAACCTTACAATAGCTCAATTGATAAAATATGAATAGTAACAATCCAAGCAAGGAAAAAAACCTTAAGGCTCTTGCATATGGCCTTAGATTCTCTCATCAGGGAGAATCGGGCCCAATTACAGGGGGGGGAATAAGTATTTGATACACTGCCGACTTTGCAAGTTTTTCCACCTACAAACAATGGAGAGGTCTGTAATTTTTATCATAGGTACACTTCAACTATGAGAGACAGAATCTAAAAACCAGAAAATCATATTGTATGATTTTTACATATTTAATTTTCTTTTTATTGCATGAAATAAGTATTTGGTATTTGTCAGAATAGAAAAACAGAAATTAATATTTTGTAGAGGAACGTTTGTTTGCAATTAGAGGTCAGATGTTTCCTGTATTTCTTGACCAAATTTGCACACAATGGCCCACTCCTCCATACAGATCTTCTTCAGATGTTTCAAGTTTCGGGGCTGTTGCTGAGCAACTTTGAGTTTCAGCTACATCCAAAGATTTTCTATTGGGTTCAGGTCTGGAGACTGTCTAGGCCACGCCAGGACCTTGAAATGCTTCTTATGAATCCACTCTTTAGTTTCCTGGCTGTGTGTTTTGGGTAATTGTCATTTTGGAAGACTCCGCCACAACCCACCTTCAATGCTCTTACTGAGGGAAGGAGCGATACATGACCAAATTCATCCTTCCTTCAAAACGATCCAGTCATCCTGTCCCCTTTGCATGAAAGCACCCCTAAAAGTATATTTCCTCCACCATGCTTCATGGTTGGGCCTGTGTTCTTGGGTTGGATTCATCCTTATTCTTCCTCCAAACTCGGCAAGTGGAGTTGGTACCAAAAAGTTTTATTTTGGTCTAATCTGACCACATGATCTTCTCACATGCCTCCTCTGGATCATCCAGATGATTATTGGCGAACTTCAAACAGACCTGGACATGTGCTGGCTTGAGAAGGGGGACCTTTCGTTCCCTAAAGGATTTTAATCCATGATGACGTAGTGTGTTACTAACAGTAATGTTTGAGACTGTGGTCCCAGCTCTCTGCAGGTCCTTGACCAGATCCTCTCATGTAGTTCTGGACTGATTCCTGAGCTTTCTCAGAATCAACCTTGCATGGAGACCTTGTGTTTCTTCCATTTTCTAATAGTTGGGCCAACAATTGTTGTCTTCTCACCAAGCTGCTTGCCTATTGTCATGTAGCCCATCCCAGCCTTGTGCAGGTCTACAATTTTGTCCCTGATGTCCGTAGACAGCTCTTTGGCCTTGCCCATGGTGGAGAGCTTGGAGTGTGATTGACTGAGTGTGTGGACAGGTTTCTTTTATACGGATAACAAGTTTAAACAGGTGCAATTAATACAGGTAATGAGTGCAGAGTAGGGGGACTTCTTAAAGAAAAACTAACAGGTCGTGAGACCCAGAATTCTTGCTGGTTGGTAGGTGATCAAATAGTTATTTCATGCAATAAAATGCAATTTAATTATTTAAAAAATCATGCAATGTGATTTTCTGTTTTTTTATTTTTATATTCTGTCTCTCACATTTGCAGTGTACCTGTGATAAAAATTACAGACCTCTCCATTTTTATATGTGGGAAAATTTGCAATATTGGCAGTGTTTCAAATACTTATTTTCCCCACTGTATGTAATTGACACTCTTATCTGAGTTGTGATCTGTGATCATAGTGTGATCTGATTTTCTCTGATGAGAGAACATATTTTGAGAAGATGGAGAACAATATTTCCCCATCTTCTCCATTGTGTCACTGCGCAGGAAATCAGACTGCACTCAGATGTCATCCGATTGCAGTCCAATGATTTCCATTCTGTCATTGACTTGCTTGGCCAAGAGTGATCCCAATATCGGATCAAACTCGGATATGCAGGATATACTTTGCCCGAAGAAAGAATTCGGACGTGTGCACACCCTATAGACAATCCAATGTTTTGTTGAATCGCACTCAGGCTGTTAATATGGCCATTTGCACAAGCCCTTAATATGATAGTCAGTGCATGGATACACAATTTTCACTTGCATTTCAAAGTGATTTGAATTATGTGTAATACTAATCTTCTTCCATGCAGTGTTCACTATCTGGGAGATACTCTTTAAAGTTTTTTTTCTTCTGGAATATTTACCTTGATAGGCTGTATTTATGATTGGCTATGAGTGTTGGATTGGAGAAAGGTTCTTACTCTTGGAAACTTCAGTGATCAGCAGAGTTAGAGGCAGAAGCAACTGCTGAACTGCAGCAATGACTTTCATCACTTCTCTTCAGTACCCAACAAAGCAAAGTCTGGAATGCAAGAGTCACTTCTTAGTAGTACCTGGGAATGAAGTCAATTGTCATGTGACTGTGATCAATATTCGCTGATTTGCTGCAGTGGTCATGCAAAGTGTCCCAACCAGGGCTGGACTGGCCATCTGTCAATTCTGGCAAATGCCAGAAGGGCCTGTCTGGTCGTGGGCTGCCTTGTCTGCTATGTTGCTAACAGAATCGGTGTTCTCAAGACACCCATAGTGTTAAGAATTATTATTATTTATTTATATAGCACCATTGGTTCCATGGTGCTGTACATGAGAAGGGGTTACATACAAATTACAGATATCACTTCCAGTAAACAAACTAACAATGACAGACTGATACAGAGGGGAGAGAGGACCCTGCCCTTTCGGGCTTACATGCTACAGGATGGTGGGGAAGGAGACAGTAGGTTGGTGGGTTACAGCAGTTCCGGTGTTGGTTGAGGTGATATCACTGGTAGTGGTGAGAGAGAAGGAGGTAGCGGGGTCATTGCAGGCTGTAGGCTTTCTTGAGGAGGTGGGTTTTCAGGTTCCGTCTGAAGGATCCAAATGTGGTTGATAGTCGGACTTGTTGGGGCAAAGAATTCCAGAGAATTGGGGCTATTCGGGAGAAGTCTTGGAGGCGGTTGGGTGAGGAGCGAATAAGAGTGGAGGAGAGAAGGAGGTCTTGGGAGGACTGGAGATTACGTGAGGGAAGGTATTGGGAGATTAGTTCAGAGACATATGGGGGAGACAGGTTGTAGACGGCCTTGTAGGTCAGTATTAGTAATTTGAACTGGATACACTGAGGGAATGGGAGCCAGTGAAGAGATTTGTAGAGGGGAGAAGCGGAGGAGTAGCAAAGAGAGAGATGAATTAGTCGGGCGGCAGAGTTAAGGATGGACTGGAGAGGTGCGAGGGTGTTAGCAGGCAGACCACAGAAAAGGATTTTGCAGTTGTCGAGGCAGGAAATGATGACGGCATGCACAAGCATTTTGGTAGATTGAGGATTGAGGAAAGGACGGATTCTGGAAATATTTTTGAGCTGGAGGAGACAGGAGGTAGAAAGAACTTGGATGTGCAGTTTGAAGGATAGGGCAGAGTCAAAGGTTACTCCGAGGCAGCGGACTTCCGGTACTGGGGAAAGTGTGATGTCATTAATTGTTATAGCTAGGTCGGGTAAGGAAGATCTGAGAGATGGAGGAAAGATGATGAGTTCAGATTTGTCCACATTGAACTTGAGGAAGCGAGAGGAGAAGGAGGATATGGCTGATAGACACACTGGGATTCTGGACAACAGAGAGGTGACGTCTGGGCCAGAGAGGTAGATCTGAGTGTCATCAGCATAAAGGTGGTAGTGGAATCCGTGGGACTTTATGAGTTGCCCCAGACCAAGTGTATAGATTGAGAAGAGTAGGGGTCCTAAAACAGAGCCTTGGGGGACTCCGACAGAGAGAGGGTGGGATGAGGAGGTGGTGTGGGAGTGGGAGACGCTGAACGTGCGGTTGGAAAGGTATGAGGACATCCAGGATAGGGCAAGGCCTTTGATGCCGAAGGAGGAGAGGATCTGTAGTAGGAGGCAGTGGTCAACTGTGTCGAATGCAGAGGACAGGTCTAGAAGCAGGAGAATAGAGTATTGTCCATTTGATTTGGCTGTAAGTAGGTCGTTAGTAATTTTGGTCAGGGTAGTCTCAGTGGAGTGATGGGGGCGGAAACCAGATTGTAGATTGTCAAAGAGCAAGTTAGATGATAGGTCGGAGGAAAGTTCAGCGTGGACGTGCTGTTCCAGGAGTTTGGAAGCGAATGAGAGCAAAGATATTGGGCGATAGCTGGACATAGCGGTTGGGTCGAGGGTTGGCTTTTTAAGGATAGGCGTGATTGTGGCATGTTTGAAAGCAGAAGGGAAGGTACCAGACGTTAGTGATAGGTTGAAGAGGTGGGTTAGGGATGGGATAAGTGTGGTGGTGAGGTTGGAGAGGAGATGGGATGGGATGGGGTCGAGTGCACAGGTTGTGAGGTGCGATTTGGAGAAGAGACGATTAAGCTCCCCTTCAGTGATGTTGGAGAGTGACGTTATGGGGTTTGGGCATTGGTCTGGTATACAAAGGGGTTGTGGTGGTTGACTGTTGAAGGGATGCCTTGTTTGGTCAATCTTGTTTTTGAAGTGTGTGGCAAAGTCCTCGGCAGAGATGAGGGAGGTTGGAGGAGGCAGTGGTGGGCGGAGTAGGGAGTTAAAAGTTTTGAATAACTGTTTGGGGTTGTAAGATAGGGAAGATACGAGGGTTGTGAAGTAGGCCTGTTTAGCAGAGGTGAGGGCAGATTTGAAATCGAGTGTTGTCTGTTTGAATGTGGTGAAGTCATCTTGCGAATTTGTTTTCTTCCAGTGCCACTCTGCAATCCTGAATCCAAAGGGAGTTTGTAGCTATATTCCGCGCTGCCGCTTTAGACAAATTCCAGGAGAATGCTGTATGATTGCAGTGGTTTTATTCTACGCGTTTCAGGGGTCTCATGCCCCCTTCATCAGGAAATACCCTGATGAAGGGGGCATGAGACCCCTGAAACGCGTAGAATAAAACCACTGCAATCATACAGCATTCTCCTGGAATTTGTCTAAAGCGGCAGCGCGGAATATAGCTACAAACTCCCTTTGGATTCATCATTTCTTTGGTCACTGAAGACCTGTGGATCTGCAGCAGCCGCTACCTACACGCTCTTATCTCATCCTAACCAGGTGAGCATATTTCATGATATACTGTCTTTTGTAACGTGGATAAGACCCTATTGCGCTTTTTTGTCTCCCCCTTTTTTTGCAATACTCTGCAATCCTGGACACTTGCTGGAGCTTTTTAGTGGTGTTATTGTGCCAGGGTTGTCTGTTGATGCGTCGCATTCTGCCATGAACGAGAGGGGCAACCGCGTCAATAGCTGATGCGAGAGTGGCATTGTAGAAAGCAGTGGCACCGTCTGTGTCATGGAGTGAGGATATGGATGCCAGTGGTAGAATAGAGTCAGAGAGCGCGTGGGTGTCTAGGTGTGCAAGGTTTCGGCGGGGGTGCACGTGTTGCTGGACATGGATGCCAGGTGAGGAGGACAGGGATGAGAAAGTGAGTAGATGGTGGTCAGATAGAGGGAGAGGGGAGGTGGTGAAGTTAGAAAGAGAGCAGAAACAGGTGAAAACCAGGTCTAATGTGTGTCCATCTGTGTGGGTGGCTGAGGAGGACCACTGAGTAAGTCCAAAGGATGAAGTAAGGGACAGGAGTTTGGAGGCTGCTGACTGAAGGGTATCAGTGGGGATGTTGAAGTCACCCATGATGATAGTGGGGGTGTCAGTTGAAAGAAAATGAAGAAGCCAGGTAGAGAATTGGTCAATGAAGGCAGTGGTCGAGCCTGGAGGTCGGTATATGACGGCCACTTGGAGGTTGGAGGGAGAGTAGATGCGGACAGAGTGGACTATCAAAAGAGGGGAGGATTAGGGAGGGAAGAGGTGGGATTGGGTTGAAGGTGCAGTTGGAAGAAAGAAGAAGACCCACTGCTCCACTGTGTCTGTTGCCAGGGCGAGGAGTGTGGGTGAAGTGGAGGCCACCGTAACACAGCGCAGCAGGGGAGGCGGTGTCAGAGGGTGTCAGCCATGTTTCTGTGAGGCCGAGGAAGGCAAGATTGCGAGAGAGAAAGAGGTCATGAATCACATGGAGCTTATTGCAGATGGAGCGGGCATTCCAAAGTGCTCCCGAGAGAGGGAGCAGGGGGTTGAGTGTCAATGGCACAGGTTTTAAGTTGGAGAGATTGCGGTAGTTCTTATTAGATAGGGAGCAGTAGGAAGGGGAAGTAATGGGGAGTATGAGCTGTGGGGGTCCAGGATTGGGAGAATTGTGACAGAGCACCAAGTCGCTGCCTCCATCACTTACCTCAGCAGGCCACGGGAATCATTAGAAATATTTGTTTGGTTTTAAATCTTCCTTTCCTCCATCCAGGGTAATATTAGTAATATATGCCATCTGGTTCTTGGGGACAGGGACAGCATGGGCCTGGGCGATTTCAAATGCCAGGGCTGAATTTCAGCCCCAGTCCATACCTGGTCTCAACAGATACTATTACTGATGCCAGCAGTCCATTGATAGACCCAGTAGCAAGTGTAGAGGACTGGGAGTTTGGGAGTTGAGCATAAGTAGTAGTAGACAGTCTGGGAGGTGAGTATTAGTAGTTTCTTTTTCTTAAACCACCATGGTCTAATTGAGCATAAGAAGAAAAGTTGGAGGCAACGCTTTTAAGAAGGGCCTTGGTGAACCAACATGAGCTCCTGCCTTTGTGCTTTGCTGGTCTGTTGGGATCCTGATGGTTGGACCCCACCAATTTTACTTGGATTACCTGTTCAAAGTAAAGGCCATCATTATAAAATCCTGGCAAATCTCATTAACATAAAATGTCATACCACACAAGAAAATCATTTAATTATTGTTTTTCAATAGTTAAGCATACTGCTGCAAACTTTGATAAGTAACATAATTTCCTTGAAGAACAGCATTGTATATTTGGAAAGTATACATCTGGATAGCCATCAGATAGCAAATGTAAATTATATTCACTGTCTGCATAGTAAAGTCGTGCACATGCATGAGGATGTGTTTTCAGTAAATGGACAATTTGCTTGCTGTGAACTAACTTGCATGTTTACTTATAATACCTGTGATAATTAATCTTCTTTTTTCTACTTTGTGAGCCATAACGGAATCTGTTCTTAAATTGCTTTCATTATAATGTGTCTATCTAAGCTTTCTGTTTTTCCCTCGTTACATTATTCTTCATTTTATTGAGTTTTATTGAGTTATAGATAAAATTAAGCCCATCTTGTCATAAGTTCTAAAAATATATATATATATATATATATATACACACACACGCAAACCTTAACTATTTATTGCCCACTTAAGAAAGTGCTTGATGGATCTGCCCTCAAATTTGAATAACTATAATCTCCTTTTCACAGCCAGAAATTGAGCTTCAAGGAGAGAGTACGTATGGCAAGCCCAAGAGGTCAAAGTATAAAAGGCAGACAAACATCTGTTGGAGATCGACGTTCCCCGAGCACTGATATGGCCTCAGAAGCAAGTCCTACAAAAGTACAAAAAAGCTGGAGCTTCAATGACAGAACCAGATTTAGACCTTCTCTGAGACTGAAGAGTTCACAACCTAAACCGGTGACTGATAGTAAGTGTTTGCTTTTCTAAAACTAAAATCGTAGTGTGAAATATATACTTGAAGTTTTATAATCCATTCACAAAATCTATCAATGTCTATTCAACAGACATGTGAGCTCTAAACAGAAACATTCAAGAAAAGCAACTAATTTGCAAAGAATGGTGAATAATAGCAATAATGCACTCTACAGTATTAAAGCCTATATTTTTATAAAGAGGCCTGACCCCAATGCAAAATATGATAATTTAAAAATGATATAGGTATATGATACTAAGCTAAACCTATGTATATGTTTAGTATTAATAGAAATAGACATTTGCAGTATCTCAATTCATTTCACTATGGTTATTTAGTTGGTGGAGATGGATGGTTTAGAATCGATGGTGTATATGCTGAAAATAAATAATTTCAGCTTCTTTTTCATTTTAAGAATGTTCTCTCAGTTTTTATGTCATTAGCATAATCAGACCTTGGAGGGTTTTTCCTCTTCCTTGAGATTGATGACCTATAGTTGAATAGGAACTCAGCTGCAGTGCATGAGAGTGGCCACTATGCAGTGTGCGAAGCTGTGCTGTTCCCCTTTGTACACTGTTTAGATTTGACTGCAGGTGAAGGTGATAGCAGCTGATCGGTGAGGTGTTGGCCATCTTAACATCTGATATTGTTGATCTACAATAAAGTCATCAAAGTAGTGGTCTACCTATCCTTTAACCTAGAGTTTAGCAAATCTTTTGAAATTTGAATTTGCCAGCCAGATTCAATGAATTTTCCAGAAAATTTCATTTTTGGCAAATTGAAAGTACCCTAAATGGTCCAGTAGCCCTGAAAAACATGTATGAAATTTTTCTCTTTCCCTTCATCCACGCTGTACTATCCACACTATATGTACAGTTTTGTCACTATTTTATGGATTTTGCTCACTATCTCATTAGCAAAGCTGTGAGCTGTGGTGTTTTGTCGCCATCCAGATTCACCGCAAAATGGCTGCCGCATTGCCGTCTTTGGCTTTTATAGCGCCTCCTGAATGGCTTTGTTATACCATGTGATACAATGGCTGTAGTGCATTAATGGAAAGTTAACCTGAGGTCATGTGATACTTTTCTAGCTAAGGCAGTCTTGTGCAATGTGTAAAATGGTGTTGGACATTTTTGGCAATTCAGGCAAGGTGAATGGCAAACTGTTTAATTTCTCTGGGTTTTGTGTGTTTCTAAAAATTCAACACAAATTTGATTGGCATCGTAATAATTTGCTAATGTCTACTTTTAACCTCTGCCCCTCATCCACAGTACATATATGTTACATGACAGATGCATGAAACAGGCTCAGAAACTGAGGTCGCATCACAGCTCACAGAAGCTGTGCTATGATTGCTACAATCAACCCCTTAAATAGCGCTGTCAATTTCTGACAGTGACATCTAAGACACACGATCCCAGAAATATGCTGTTTGGGGTGCCCAAAGAGCATGATCTGCTAACCTGCATGAGAAGAAAATAGTCACAGACAAACTACTATACTATACTACTTACCCTTATCGTGGTGGCAGCAGGAGTCGGGCAATTCTTCCGGTGGTCCTGGTCCGACGTTGCAGGGCGATGATGGTGCGGCTGGTGCAACGGTGCTCGGTGGTGCCGGGGGCTCTGGCAACATATTCTGAAATCACGAAGCCCTGCACTTCTATTGCCTCAATGCTGTGGCCTCCAGGAAAATGGCCGCCGGAGGCGGCGCATGCACAGATTGAGGTCTCGGCTCCGAAAACGTGTCTCCCGAGATCTTGTTGCTGAAATCTGTCTGCATCTGGGGAATCAATCTGTCCTCCAGGGAAATGGCCACCGGAGGCGGCCCCTTTTGATGCATTAATTGTTTTCCACATTTTCATTCTGAAAATTTGGGGTGCGTCTTATAGTCTGAAAAATACGGTAATGCCTTATTCAACCCTTGCAACAGCCCCATCAGACTCTGTATGTACTGAGATATTCTTCCCTTAATTCATCCATCTGCCCTACTTATAATTAAGTAAATCATGTGGATATGCCATAAATGGCTGATAGGTGTGGGTCCCAATTTTAGGACCAACTCTTATCTACAGAATAGAGGTCGTTCAAACCCATCCCACCTGTTGCAGTGGGGAATGAAATGAGAGGAGGTTAAACAGGTGCACATCTTTTTTAGGAGTTAAGGGACCCAATTAGTTGCTCAGCCTACTCCATTTATTTCTTTAGAACTAACGGAAAAAGCCAAGCACAAATTAATGGCATCAACTCCATTCATATCTCACCTAAATGCTCACCAGGCAGAATCGGGTTGGTGAGCCTCGGTTTTAGGGATAGGTGGGGTTCCCAGATGTGGCTGACAGCTGTGTGTCTGCATACCGTATAAAGCAGCTGATAAATCAATTTCAGAGGTGGGAGGTGATGGTTCCCTCATCAAAGGAGCAGACCCATAACTAAGTGTACACTGCTTTTTTCGTAGATCATATTTGCCAAACAGCAGAATATTTCTGTGTCGTTTTCGCTAATGGGAGTAACAGAACTGTTCATGTAATAGTTATATGCAATACACATGCCAGTATATTTAGCATATACACTGCTCAAAAAAATAAAGGGAACACTTAAACAACAGAATATAACTCCAAGTAAATCAAACTTCTGTGAAATCAAACTGTCCACTTAGGAAGCAACACAGATTGACAATCAATTTCACTTGCTGTTGTTCAAATGGAAATTATCAAGACACACTCAATAAAGGAGTGGTTCTGCAGGTGGGTACCACAGACCACATCTCAGTACCAATGCTTTCTGGCTGATGTTTTGGTCACTTTTGAATGTTGGTTGTGCTTTCACACTTGTGGTAGCATGAGACGGACTCTACAACCCACACAAGTGGCTCAGGTAGTGCAGCTCATCCAGGATGGCACATCAATTCGAGCTGTGGCAAGAAGGTTTGCTGTGTCTGTCAGCGTAGTGTCCAGAGGCTGAAGGTGCTACCAGGAGACAGGCCAGTACACCAGGAGACGTGGAGGGGGCCGTAGGAGGGCAACATCCCAGCAGCAGGACCGCTACCTCAGCCTTTTTGCAAGGAGGAACAGAAGGAGCACTGCCAAAGCCCTGACCTCCAGCAGGCCACAAATGTGCATACGTCGGCACAAACGGTTAGAAACCGACTCCATGAGGATGGTCTGAGTGCCCGACATCCACAGATGGGGGTTGTGCTCACAGCCCACCACCGTGCAGGATGCTTGGCATTTGCCACAGAACACCAGGATTGGCAAATTCGCCACTGGCGATCTATGCTCTTCACAGATGAAAGCATGTTAAAACTGAGCACATGTGACAGATGTGACAGAGTCTGGAGACGCCGTGGAGGACGATCTGCTGCCTGCAACATCCTTCAGCATGACCGGTTTGGCAGTAGGTCAGTAATGGTGTGGGGTGGCATTTCTTTAGAGGGCCGCACAGCCCTCCATGTGCGCGCCAGAGGTAGCCTGAGTGCCATTAGGTACCGAGATGAGATCCTCAGACCCCTTGTGAGACCATATGCTGGTGCGGTTGGCCCTGGGTTCCTCCTAATGCAGGACAATGCCAGACCTCATGTGGCTGGAGTGTGTCAGCAGTTCCTGCAAGATGAAGGCATTGAAGCTATGGACTGGCCTGCCCATTTTCCAGATCTGAATCCGATTGAACACATCTGCTCTTAACTTTTACCTCTCCCTCTCCCTTTTTGACCTACATTATACTAAACTGATTGTAAGCAGCCTCTGGGCTTCTATGACTGCATTATGCTTTTTCCTTTAGCCTGTTTGCTTACTGCATTATGCTCAAGATTTAGTATTCACACCCATTAGGGATTGAGGATCATTTCTATTGCTTTATGCCATTATTCCTGTAGGCAATTTAAGCATAGACTCTTTTTTGACATACTTTATTTTTACTTTGTATTTTACATTTTTTGAATAGTGTATATATACTTTTGCCACTTTTTGATTATGGCTTCTGCGGGCCTTATATGTAAAGCTTTTCGGATATAGTCTTTTGTCACTTGTACATTTATTTGGGAATTATTTTCAATGGAAGCCTTTTTTTAAAGCTCCACATATGGATTAGATTAGTATTTATGCACATACTTCCTTATGAGGTTCATTGTACCTGGTTTATAGGCCTTTGTCTTTTTGCATTAACTGCTCCTATATGTATTGCACTGCACTTCAATGCTTTTTAATTGATTTATAATAAAACTTTATTGTTTTTATGGCATATACAGTAGTTTCCACTTCCCTCTTTTTGTATGATTTAAGATATACAGTGCCTTGCGAAAGTAATCGGCCCCCCTGGAACTTTTCGACCTTTTCCCACATATCATGCTTCAAACATAAAGATACCAAATGTAAATTTTTGGTGAAGAATCAACATCAAGTGTAACACAGTTGTGAAGTTGAACAAAATGTATTGGTTATTTTAAATTTTTGTGGAAAGTCAAAAACTGAAAAGTGGGGCGTGCAATGTTATTCGGCCCTTTTACTTTCAGTGCAGCAAACTCACTCCAGAAGTTCATTGTGGATCCCTGAATGATCCAATGTTGTTCTAAATGACTAATGATGATAAATATAATCCATCTGTGTGTAATCAAGTCTCTATATAAATTCTCCTGCTCTGTGATAGTCTCAGGGTTCTGTTTGAAGTACAGAGAGCATCATGAAGACCAAGGAACACAATAGGCAGGTCCGTGATACTGTTGAGAAGTTTAAAGTCGAATTTGGATACAAAATGATTTCCAAAACTTTAAGCATCCCAAGGAGCACTGTGCAAGTGATCATATTGAAATGGAAGGAGTATCATACCACTGCAAATCTATCAAGACCCGGACGTCCCTCTAAACTTTCATCTCAAATAAGGAGAAGACTGATCAGAGATGCAGCCAAGAGGCCCATGATCACTCTGGATGAACTGCAGAGATCTACAGCTGAGGTGGGACAGTCTGTCCTTAGGACAACAATCAGTCGTACACTGCACAAATCTGGCCTTTATGGAAGAGTGGCAAGAAGAAAGCCATTTCTCAAAGATATCCTTAAAATGTGTCCTTTAAAATTTGCAACAAGCCACCTGGGAGACACACCAAACATGGAAGAAAGTGCTCTGGTCAGATGAAACCAAAATCGAACTTTTTAGCAACAATGCCAAATGATATGTTTGGCGTAAAGACAACACAGCTCATCACCCTGAACACACCATCCCCACTGTCAAACATGGTGGTGGCAGCATCATGGTTTGGGCCTGCTTTTCTTCAGCAGGGACAGGGAAGATGGTTAAAATTGATGGGAGGAGGGATGGAGCCAAATACAGGACCATTCTTGAAGAAAACCTGTTGGAGTCTGCAAAAGAACTGAGACTGGGAAGGTGATTTGTCTTCCAACAAGACAATGATCTGAAACATAAAAGCAAAATCTACAATGGAATTGTCATGATCTGAAGTGATCTGACAGTTTTAAATCACTGGGTGAACTTTTTTTACTTTGGAAAGTTCCAAGGTGTCTTGACTGTTCCCGGTGGTGGATTTGATATTGCACTTTAGGTTTTGTGCACTTAATCATGTATCAGGTGTTACACCCTATAAAGGTGTGCTGGAGGTGTGCAATCACTGCCTGTGATATTGTGAGAGTGTGTTCACTCTGTTTTTGGAGAGCCTGGATGAAGGATGGAGCTGGTGAGGAGTCCTGCGCAGCCTAGCCAGGGGGGATGTGTTTCAGCTATGGTGTCTGGACGAAGGGCTGGCATGGCGTGGTGGGGTCGCAGTGATGGTGTCAGCGGGAAGTGTCTGCATGGGCTGGTGGAGTGGCGACTATGGAGAGTGGCACTCACCATGTGGGACTTGGCCGCTGAGCTGGACTCAAGCATGCTCGACTTCGTGTCAGCAGCTGAACTCATCCTTGGGACTCTGGTACTAAGCAGCTGCAACTGGTGTTGGACTCTGCTCCGAGGCTGCACTAAGGTGAAGGATCCTGTTATGGTGATGGATCCGGGTGGAGGAGAAGATGCACTCAGGTGGAGGGCTCTGTTGCTAGGAGCGCACGCAACAGAGCAAAGCTAAGTGGTGTTTCCCCTGTATTGTCTCTTTCCTCATGTGTGTTATTAGTGCAGTGGTGGGATTAGTCTCCACACCGACCCATTCCCTAGTGAGGGTTTAGGGTCAGGGTGAGCAAGGGCGTTAAGGTACGCGTGCGGCGACAGGTGCGGAGCCTGTTTAGGGAATGTAAGGAGTGCAGGGACACTGGCTCAGGGGAGCTTAGGAGGTCTCCATGTCTCCATTCCCTATCGCAGGGCCCACCATTGTTAAAGTTACCCAGGTTCCCCCCTTATTATTTAAATGCACCTTACTGGAGGCGGTGTTTCCAGATATATGTATGCATAACGTGTAATACCTAAATCCGCCAGGTGGAGGCGGCGTATCCACCTGCACGCTTTATTATTTAAATTCGCCCCACTGGAGGCGGTGTATCCAGGGTCACGTGTGTTATGGGTTCGCCTTGCGACATCATCTGCGACCAGACACACGTGACCATGACATTATCACAGGCCCTACAGTTTTTTTTTTCTGGTGAGCTTTGGCCATGTGGAGACCACTGAGTATTTGCTGCCGGGCCTCACTGATGTGAGTGGGGAGCGGCAAGGTGTTTAGAGCCGCTGCAGCAGCAGTTATCACGGTCTGGAGCCTCTGCTCAGATAACCAGAGAAAAAAAAAAAAAAATGGCGGCTGCGGTCTGGCAAAAGCCCCTAGAGTCGCTGCTGGGGAGCGGGACTTGCTCTCGCACGGGGAGGTACCCAGGCAGGTGGGAGGAATGGTGCCCCACGGAGCTGCCTCATATTCCCCGAGGTGAAGGGGTACATCCCTGTGGTGAGCAGACTAGGTGTGTAGTCGCTGCTGGGGAGCGGGACTTGCTCTTACAGGGGACGCACCCAGGCAGGTGGGAGGAATGGTGCCCCACGGAGCTGCCTGGTATTCCCCGAGGTGAAGGGGTACATCCCTGTAGTGAGCAGATTGGTGAATAGTCCGCGGGGCTCATGCCAAATCTTCGATGCCGCCCCTCCTGGTCGTGTGGAGGCGACCAGCGAGTATATATATATTTTCCTCCATATTCCTGCGGGTCTGGTACTAAAGCCCCCTAGAGTCGCTGCTGGGGAGCGGGACTGGTTCATGCATGCGGGCGCACCCAGGCAGGTGGGAGGAATGGTTCCGCCACGGAGCTGCCTGGTATTCCCCGAGGTGAAGGGGTACGTCCCTGTAGGGAGCAGATTGGTGTATAGTCCGCGGGGCTCATGCCAAATCTTCAATGCCGCCCCCTCCTGGTCGTGTGGAGGCGACCAGCAAGAGTATATTTCCTCCATTTCCCGGTCCCCTTCTCCTCCTGGTGTGTGCAGCAGGTGTGCTGCGGGGGAGTAGGGACAAATCTCTACCCTCGCCATTAACCAACCCTAAGAGGCGCAGTCCTCATGGTGAAAGGGTTGGAGGGTGGTGTCCCTTGGTGAATAGTGGGGGTGTGAGTGTGGTGACACAGGGGGACTCCTCTGTTGTCAAGTCCAGAGTGAGTTCACCAAGAAATGACAAATGTATGTGTGCAATAAACGTTCAGGTCCGGACCTGTGTGTGAACGAGCATGTATGGGTGCCACCAAAAAACATCTTGGAAATGTGTTGTGGAGCCTGATCAGCTCATAACAAACAAACATACACATACATAATCTCGTTCCCCAGGTTGGCGCTCTGGAGATGAGTGGTGCCTCCAAAATGAACATGTATTGCCAATACCAGCGGTGTTTGTCATGAACCTGAAGTGTCAGGTAATGGTGGGGTGAACTCAGGGTCTGGGCGTCCCCGCTGTAGGTGTTTCCCTAATGAGGGGTGGTCTTGAGGGTCCAGAGGCCCCTCATTAAGGAGGGGGTACTGTCATGATCTGAAGTGATCTGACAGTTTTAAATCACTGGGTGAACTTTTTTTACTTTGGAAAGTTCCAAGGTGTCTTGACTGTCCCCGGTGGTGGTTTTGATATTGCACTTTAGGTTTTGTGCACTTAATCATGTATCAGGTGTTACACCCTATAAAGGTGTGCTGGAGGTGTGCAATCACTGCCTGTGATATTGTGAGAGTGTGTTCACTCTGTTTTTGGAGAGCCTGGATGAAGGATGGAGCTGGTGAGGAGTCCTGCGCAGCCTAGCCAGGGGGGATGTGTTTCAGCTATGGTGTCTGGACAAAGGGCTGGCATGGCGTGGTGGGGTCACAGTGATGGTGTCAGCGGGAAGTGTCTGCATGGGCTGGTGGAGTGGCGACTATGGAGAGTGGCACTCACCATGTGGGACTTGGCCGCTGAGCTGGACTCAAGCATGCTCGACTTCGTGTCAGCAGCTGAACTCATCCTTGGGACTCTGGTACTAAGCAGCTGCAACTGGTGTTGGACTCTGCTCCGAGGCTGCACTAAGGTGAAGGATCCTGTTATGGTGATGGATCCGGGTGGAGGAGAAGATGCACTCAGGTGGAGGGCTCTGTTGCTAGGAGCGCACGCAACAGAGCAAAGCTAAGTGGTGTTTCCCCTGTATTGTCTCTTTCCTCATGTGTGTTATTAGTGCAGTGGTGGGATTAGTCTCCACACCGACCCATTCCCTAGTGAGGGTTTAGGGTCAGGGTGAGCAAGGGCGTTAAGGTACGCGTGCGGCGACAGGTGCGGAGCCTGTTTAGGGAATGTAAGGAGTGCAGGGACACTGGCTCAGGGGAGCTTAGGAGGTCTCCATGTCTCCATTCCCTATCGCAGGGCCCACCATTGTTAAAGTTACCCAGGTTCCCCCCTTATTATTTAAATGCGCCTTACTGGAGGCGGTGTTTCCAGATATATGTATGCATAACGTGCAATACCTAAATCCGCCAGGTGGAGGCGGCGTATCCACCTGCACGCTTTATTATTTAAATTCGCCCCACTGGAGGCGGTGTATCCAGGGTCACGTGTGTTATGGGTTCGCCTTGCGACATCATCTGCGACCAGACACACGTGACCATGACATTATCACAGGCCCTACAGTTTTTTTTTTCTGGTGAGCTTTGGCCATGTGGAGACCACTGAGTATTTGCTGCCGGGCCTCACTGATGTGAGTGGGGAGCGGCAAGGTGTTTAGAGCCGCTGCAGCAGCAGTTATCACGGTCTGGAGCCTCTGCTCAGATAACCAGAGAAAAAAAAAAAAAATGGCGGCTGCGGTCTGGCAAAAGCCCCTAGAGTCGCTGCTGGGGAGCGGGACTTGCTCTCGCACGGGGAGGTACCCAGGCAGGTGGGAGGAATGGTGCCCCACGGAGCTGCCTGATATTCCCCGAGGTGAAGGGGTACATCCCTGTGGTGAGCAGACTAGGTGTGTGACCATGACAGGAATGGTTCACAAATAAACGTATCCAGGTGTTAGAATGGCCAAGTCAAAGTCCAGCCCTGAATCCAATCGAGAATCTGTGGAAAGAGCTGAAAACTGCTGTTCACAAACGATCTCCATCAAACCTCACTGAGCTCGAGCTGTTTGCCAAAGAAGAATGGGCAAGACATTCAGTCTCTCGATGTACAAAACTGATAGAGACATACCCCAAACGACTTGCAGCTGTAATCGCAGCAAAAGGTGGCGCAACAAAGTATTAAGTTAAAGGGGCCGAATAACATTGCACGCCCCACTTTTCAGTTTTCGACTTTCCACAAAAATTAAAAATAACCAATACATTTCATTCAACTTCACAATTGTGTTCCACTTGTTGTTGATTCTTCACCAAAAATTTACATTTGGTATCTTTATGTTTGAAGCATGATATGTGGGAAAAGGTTGAAAAGTTCCAGGGGGCCGAATACTTTCACAAGGCACTGTATATTAATATAGATTATTATATAAAATATATATTAGATAATTTATATTAATACATTAAGAGGATTTTAATGGGAGTGCTTCTATAAGTGCATTTTTCTTGAAGCCCTCACAGTATATCAATGAATAAAACTGTAAGAAACGCATTGTGTACATCGCATTTTCTTCAAAGTGCACAGATTTGTTCTATAAGCCATATTTAAAATATAATAAAGATATACCGGTAATCTTGGCCTCTTTTCTGATGATGTTCAGACCATGGTGAAAGAAAAGGTAATAAGGAAGAAAAATTACACACAATAGATTTGTATTTCATACTGATTGGCAAAATGCTTGGGGAAAAATCCATATTTTTTTTACTTATATATGGTTCGGAGGTCACGCTGCTGTCATTTTGAGCACTGTGCAACTGACAGGCAGAGATATAATAATTCAGTTGTCATGTAGACATCCTACTCCATTTCTTCTCTTTTATTCCTTGTCTATGGCTTTTGTGGGGTATTTCTCTTTTTGTGTAGTGCAAAGCTACTTCTTTGTAAATATTGATTTCAATAGCAGCTCTGATAGCTCAATTTTGCCTGGGCTGACAACTAAGATAGTTTAATCCATATATTGCTATGATGCCAGTTAAATGAAAAGAAAAATAATGTGGGATACAATATTTTTTTTTCTATTGTTGATATATCCGGCATGAGTCACTGCTAAGGCTATGGGGGTGTGGAGGGAGGGGATTGCTCCTCTAATGATGACAGCCGGCTTATAACTGTGAGTCCATTAAATCATTTAATAAGCACGATTAGCTGAAATCTATTATATTTTTTATATTTAATATGAAAAGTGGAATAATTCAGTATGTATTTTCTCATGCATAGTGAAAAAATATTTTTTATTGTCTAAAATAACCTACTGTATATTAAATAATTTTAATGACATTCCAATAATTAATTATTCATTTATTAATAATTTATATTACATTATAATGTCTGTATAACCTAATTTAATCAATATGTCAAATTATTTATTCCTTTTAAATTCTTTATAGAGAAATTCTACAATTACAGTTGGGGAAAAAAAGCACCAATTGCACCAATTGTGCAATTTCTCCCGCTTAAAAAGATGAGAGAGGCCTGTAATTGACATCATAGGTAGAACACAACTATGAAAGTCAAAATGAGAAAACAAATCCAGAAAGTCACCTTGTCTGATTTGGCAAGATTTATTTTGCAAATTATGTTGGAAAATAAGTATTTGGTCATTAGCAAAAGTTCATCTCAATATTTTGTTATATATCCTTTGTTGGCAATGACAGAGGTCAAACATTTTCTGTAAGTCTTCACAAGGTTGGCACACACTATTGGTGGTATGTTGGCCTATTCCTCCACTGCTCTTCTAGAGCAGTGATGTTTTGGGTCTGTCCCTGGGCAATACAGACTTTCAAATCCCTCCAAAGGTTTTTAATGGAGTTGAGATCTGGCAACTGGCTAGGCCACTCAAAGACCTTCATATGCTTCTTACAAACCCACTCCTTCGTTGCCCGGGTGGTGTGCTTGGGATCATTATCATGCTGACCCATCCACATTTCATCTTCAATGCCCTTGTTGATGGAAGGAGGTTTGCTCTCAAAATCTCACGATACATGGCCCCATTCATTCTTTCATGATCTGTCCTGGTCCCTTTGCAGAGAAACAGCCCACAAGCATCATGTTTCCACCCCCATGCTTCACAGTAGGTATGGTGTTCCTTGGATGAAACTCAACACTGTCTCCTCCAAACACTATGAGTTTTGTTTCTACCAAACAGTTCTACTTTGGTTTAATCAGATCATATGACATTCTCCCAATACTCTTCTGGATAATCCAAATGCTCTCTAGCAAACTTCAGACGGGCCCGCACATGTAGTGGTTCAAGCAGGGGGACACGTCTGGCACTGCAGGATCAGAGTCCCTTGTGGCGTAGTGTGTTACTGATGGTAGCCTTTGTTACAGTGGTCCCAGCTCTATGCAGGTCATTCACTAGGTCCCCCTGTGTGGTTCTGGGATTTCTGTTCACCATTCTTGTGATCATTTTGACCCCACGGGGTGAGATCTTGCGTGGAGCCCCAGATTGAGGGAGATTATCAGTGGTCTTATATGTCTTCCATTTTATTATTATTGCTCCTACATTTGATTTCATCACACAAAGCTACTTGCTTATTGCAGATTCAGTCTTCCCAGCCTGGTGCAGGGCTACAATTTTGTTTCTGGTGTCCTTTGACAGCTCTTTGGTCTTCACCATAGTCGAGTTTGGAGTGTGACTGTTTGAGGTTGTGTCTTTTATACTGATAACAAGTTCAAACCGGTGCCATTACTACAGGTCCTTTATATTTGCATGCTCATAGATATGGGCTGTGTAAATCTGCACTACCACCTATTAGAGATAACCTATCTATATAAGTCAATGTAGACCTTGGCACATGTCTTAGGATATTCAGTCAAACCAAAGTTTTCTCCAAAAAGAAACACCTCCATCAGCAGGCAGCTGTTTCAAGACTCTTGCCTCTCATCACTGCAGAGTAGCACATTGGTTAATTGGGTGAGGAACCTTTGACAAAGGTTTAGGATAGAGTTTCACCATGTAGGATGGCTGGTATTTTTTATTGATACCCTATCCTCAGGATAGTTCAATATCAAATTGGTGGTAGTGTGACAACCAGCACCCCACCAATCAGCTGTTTTCGATGCTGGTGGATGCTGGAAAGGGTCATTTAAAGAGGAAAACTATACAGCTCTGTCAACTGCATAGTGACCACAGCAGAGTACTAGAGATATACACTTATTCAAATGAGAAGGCGTTGGATGTGCAGTACCAGGCCGCTGCCACTATACAGTTGATGGAGCTGTGCAGCTCCCCAACTGATCATATCCAGCTGCGGCCGGGGAAACAGCTGATTGGTGGGGATGTTTGGTGTCACACCAAATCAATCTGACATTGATGGCCTATCCTAGAGATAGGCCATCAATATAAAATACCGGTCAACCTCTTTAATTAGAGCACCAAGCTGTCTTAGGAATCTAATAGACCATGCAATTCTCCCTGGGTAAAGAGATATGTAAATTAGCCTTTGACAAGTAGGAAGTTCACTCTCTGTTGACTTGTATGTGCTGTTTTTAAGGGCAAGTTTATGGTCCGCGAGGAAAATATCTTTTTCTGCAGGCAACTATTTCAAAGTTCTTGCCTTTCATTAGTAGAATACTGGCTGGCTGGGTGAAGTAGGACCTTTCACCACATTTTTCATGTTGAAATGGACACACGATGTAATAGTGGGTAAGGAGTGGAATAATATGTTTCTTTTTGTTTTTTTCACCACTCCATATTAGCAATCAAAGTATTGGCACCTAATGAGTTTGTTAAGTCTAAGTGGGTGTTATCAGAAGCAACTCATACAAGGGGAAGAATATGGGTCGCCCTCACACCCAGGGCTGTGGGGTACTCTGTACCGGGCCGGTATTTCACAGGGAAGTGTCATAGTAGCGGTGACCCGGTCCGTGGCCCAGGGCGCCCATTGTAAATGTTCAGTGTGAATGTGTAAATCGTGACGCCACCTGTGGTGTTCGGCAATGTAGATGTTAAGCTGACGCTGCAGACAGTTCCTCTGGGACAGATGGTGTGGTGCAGCAGTGATGGTATAGCCCTCCACAGGCAGGGCTGTAGTCCCAGGGCAGAGTGGATGTAGCGACACTTAGGTGGTGCAGTGTCGGGCGCAAGGAATGTAGCAGTGCTGGGAAGGTTGACGCAGGAATAAGTGGAGGACACCAGTGTCATGGTCACGTGTGTCTGGACACAGATGTTTCCGCAAGGCGAACCCATAACACACGTGACCCTGGATACAGCGCCTCCAGTGGGGCGAATTTAAATAATAAAATGTGCAGATGGATACACCGCCTCCAACTGGCGAATTTAGGAATTACACGTTAATATAAATTCTGGAAACTCCGCCTCCAGTACGGCGAATTTAAATAATAAGGGGGACCTGGGAAACATTAACAATGGTGGGCCCTGCGATAGGGAATAGGGAAGTGGAGACCTCCTGAGCTCCCCTGAGCCAGTGTCCCTGCACTCCTAACGTTCCCTATGCCGGTTCCGCACCGGGCGCCGCACGCGTACCTCAAAGCCCTTGCTCGCCCTGACCCTAAACCATCACTAGGGAATTGGTCGGTGCGGAAACTAATCCCACCACTGCACTAACAACACACATGAGGAAAGAAGACAATATAGGGGAAACACCACTTAGCTTTATGCTCTGTGCTCATGCTCCTGCAACAGAGCCCTCCACCTGCGTGCGTCTTCTCCTCCACCCGGATCCATCACATGACAGGATCCTTCACCATAGTGCAGCCTTGGAGCAGGGTCCACCACCAGTTGCTGATGCTTAGTAACAGAGTCCCAAGGATGAGTTCAGCTTCTGCCACGAAGTCAAGCATGCTTGAGACCAGCTCAGCAGCCAAGTCCCACATGGTGAGTGCCACTCTCCATAGTCGCCACTCCACCAGTCCATGCAGACACTTCCCGCTGACACCATCACTGCGACCCCACCACGCCATGCCAGCCCTTCGTCCAGACACCATAGCTGACACACGTCCCCCCGGCTAATCAATATCACCAGCAGTGATTGCACACCCTGAGACTCATTTATAGAGCCCCACACCTGAATCATAATTACAGAGAACTTTAAACTGAAAACCTAAGGTGCGATACCACTAACCACCACCGGGGACAGTCAAGTCACCTTGGCAACTTGCCAAAAGGAAAAAAGTTCACTCTGTGCTTTTAAAACTGTCAGATCAAATTCAGATCATGACAACCAGGGCATGTAGTTCCAAAGCTTTACTCACAGTCTGTGGTGGCTCAAGAGCCTGCATCGGTGCCGTGTCCTCCGGGTCAGGAGCCCAGCCAACCTCCAGGCAAGATGAAGCACACCTTCCCAACACTCCTCCGACTTGTGTGCCTTTTCTGAACGTCTCCCTCTTAGCGCCTTTAAGTGAAGTACTCCTAGTACTGAGTTACACTGGAGTTCCTCCTGTCCTGTTCCTATGAACTCTACTTGTACGGCAGACAGCTGTAGCCTACTTTGGGGACTCTCTGCTTCTAAGCCCCCAAGTCTTGTGTGGGAATAAAGTGATGACAAACTTCTATTCCTCCGGTGTCTGTTGCGGGACCATAAGTATCCAAACAACCTCGGAAACCGGACCCCAACCTTGCACCTAGAACTTGAGTGGGGTTCTCCTCTAACCCTCAATCCTCTGTTCTCTTCCTCTCCTCACGTTCCGTACTAATCCTTTCCTTCTTATGGAGAGTCAGGCTTTCTTTCAGTGTTCCTTTCCTGTGCCAGCGGACCCAGATCACTGAGGTCGGCTGCAGCACTTTCCCTCCTTCATCCCTCTCAGGGGATCTCCTTACACAGGTCCGACCTCGTCAGACTCCTGTGACTATCTCTCCATATCCTATCCTCTTCCCGCTCTTTAGTGCAAACTAAACTCCACCTGCCTCCCAGCACGCTTTTTGTTCCAAGCAGGGAGCCACCAAAGGGTGCTTTGCTACACTACTGTGTTGTGTGGGATGCAGATGTTGGAGCGTGGTCAGGGGTCTCCACCTTACCTGAATGGTGGGGCACCACACCTCAGGAGGAGGTGTAGTACCTCTGTGGTGACTGAACCCTCAGGGGCGCCACAAATACATCCACCTTAGAAATGTGTCTAATAACACCCATTTGAACAAAATTAAAGTTAACTCATTATGTATTAATAGGATAATTGTTAATATCTCCACAATGTAAAAAAAGAGAAATTTAAAAATTTAAAAAAAAAATTATTCTGCTCAACAGCCACTAGTGAATTGTGTATCCAGCTCAATATGAAAAATCTGGTGAAAGGTCCTCTTAAAGGGAAAGTTTATGGTCCAATTTTAGCTTTTACAGGAGTTTGGCTGAATTTACAAATGTCTGATACAGCTGTAACATGGTGCAGAGCGGTATCCATGGGCGAAGCACTCGTCTCCTGCATCCCAGTACGTTACATGAAAGTGGAGGTCCGAGCTGGGTGTGTGAACTTTTGCTGCGAGGGCATTACAGGCTGCATGTAACCGTTGTTGCAGGTTTGCGAAGACCAGATGTTTCACAGTTCAATGAGGGAAACCACCATTCAAACATAAACTCTTTCCTGAAGGAAAACTTGGTAAGGACTATATACAAGGGATAGCGGGTACAGTCTTATGATCGTTTCCTTTACTTCTCGTAGCATTTTCCACACATTTTCCTTCCTCAGTAGTTTATGCTAGGGCTGTATATCCATTGTTTCTCCCTACTTCACCACAAGCACCACAAACAGCTTTAAAGCTAGAATCCTGATTAATAAGTGTCCTGTACTTGTTCTGCTGTTCCGTGCCCTCTTTCCTCTGCTGGCATCCAAGAACTCACACTCAGGACACTTTACTAGTCACATGTACGCAGTACTGTGTAGGTCCATTAACCTCTAGCGTTATCAACTCAGAATCTCGTGGCTAGACATCCTCTCCTAGGACCTGTTTACGGAAGGCCACTCTTTCTCTTAATCACTTGCAATCCGGGTCTCGCTGTCCCTACTCTCTATTCTCCTCCCCATACTTAGGGTCACCCCAGAATTCGGCACCTTGGACATTTTGGTCTACTCACTACACACTCCAGGCCTTATCTGCCTCATTGACAGGAACTTGTCACATTCCCTATGACTCACCCTCCCACTCAGGGCTAGTCCCAAAAATTAGCTCTAACTGTTTCTATGATTAAACTACACATGTCATTAATGCATTACATTATTCAAATTACATCAATTGGTGTCTTCAGGGAAAGGAATGCGACAGCTACAGTCCACCTTCATACACAGCAATCACACCCTCAGCCATAGTTTTGATAGCTTTGAGATTTTAGGGGCCAGTAGTAAAGTGTGCCAGGTCCCTACTCACCATTTCTCTTGCATCTGACTTAAAAAATATATCACTGTTATACTAATTCACCAATTGATGTAAACCATGGAAATATCACCCTACAAGGCTGATGGTCAGCTGCACATCCGGTATATCGCATTTAATTTTTACAGAAAACTAATTTCATCTGAGGTTTGAGTTACTGTTAAAACACTTTTGCAAATCTCAGTATAAGTCTCTGTCCTAATAAATGTAGGGAAAGTATGCGTACAGTTAAGATATGGTTAACAAATTCTGGTTTATAATCTTCTTAAATTGCTACACTGGTGCTACCTTTCAGTGCGTTCATTTTTTTTTTCAAGCCTGTTGCTCTGTGACATTCCTCATCTGCCCTGCCAGATGCTTTCTGCTGTAATGCTTTACATTTAGATCAGCCACAGGAGTTTAAAACGTAGAAAAATTTTAAATCATTTGCATTCAGATTTGATTCGCTGCTGTCATTTCTATTCCGTGGACTGTTTTTTTTCATAGTATTTGATAATAATTATGACTTCCACGTGTCATTTTTTTTCCTGATGAGACATTTCAGCTACATTGTATACATGTGAGATTACATTGAGATATATTGCCAAGAAACACAAAGAAACTAGAAGTTAAAGGCAGCTATTTCAACTACTAAACAGATGGTATCGTAAATACTGTTAAAACGACTCCACTACACGCAAGATTAGACTGGTGTGATAGTCCCACTGCTTGCAAAGAGTGTTGTCAAGAAACACTTAAAAACATTACTGAATAAGGCAATGCTGGTAAAACACCGGTGCCAAAGGCATACATAAATCGTCCATGCCCCATAAAATATAGTTCCCGTATTTTTTCTACTCTTACGTGACTAATTACTACATAGATACTTTCTAAATAAACTCATTTATATACGAAAAAGGCTCCTATAAGAGAAAAAAAGAGATTTTGAATTACAGGAAAACAGCTCCATTATACAAAGCAAATGCCATCTGCTTACCGCTACGATTTTATCAGGGCAAATTGCTAATCTAGATATGTAGTGCCCAAATAAATATGCCTTGCTTTTATCCAGCTAGCACAATAAAACCAATACTGGCACTTCAGCAACACTAACACTTGTAAAAAAAAGGCTGTTGTATCTGACACTAAAATAATGTCTAGAGTCTGCCCTCTCATCTCTAACCATCCAGAAATAGCCAACATTCTGTTATAAACTGTGCATTAATGGAGCTGGAAGGAAATCTTAGGGAATTTAAGTTCATTTGGAGCTGGCAAAGTATTTTCAGAATAACCTACAAGTTCTGTTCAAATGTTAATTACATTTTATGAGAGAATTGTTATCTAAAGTACCCAAGTCATAAGAAAAAGGCTCTTTAAATCCAGTCATTTACCAGATGCCAACTGATTGAGGAGAAGGTGCCAACTGACAAAATGACAAAAAGGATAAGAGAGTGATCTCCAGCGTGCAACTTCATAGAATTAAAATCCAATTTTATTTAGAACATGTAAAAAACAAGTGTGTGTCTCGGTACATGGTAGATGTGGGGTCCTTGGTGATCCTACCGACGCGTTTCGACCATTCATGTCTTACACACTGACAAAATGCTATCTTTCTCAACTGTTGAGTAATAGGTGAAACAAGAAATAACGAACCCCATAAATGGTGGATCTGTATGTCCAATAAGCAAAACACTACCTTCCTTCCTCTTATTGGAATATGAATTGAAATATAACCTTTACCTGGCTAGGAAGCAAAGCACAATAAAGTGTAACATTTACTGCACATAGCATGAGAGCACAACACACTTTGCTGATTACCCCCACACTACACATCATACCTTTACGCTAAACAATCACTCCAGCTTATTACTGCATATCATCCAACAGAGCATACAAGACCATAATAGGGAAAAGGAAGTGGTAAAGAGGAGGTATGTGGGTCACCCTCCCAGGGCTGTGGGGTACTCGGTACCGGGCCCGATGAGCTTAAATGGGAGATGTCACGGCAACTGGGACCCGGCCCGTGGCCCTGGGTGCCCATTGTAAAAGGGAAATGTTCAGTGCGCTTATTAGTGATTCGTGACGCCACCTGTGGTGCTCAGCAATAAAGATGTAAGCCGACGCTGCAGACAGATCCTCTGGGACAGATGGTGTGGTGCAGCAGTGATGTTATAGCCCTCCACAGGCAGGGCTGTAGTCCCAGGGCAGTGTAGGTGAAGTGACACGTAGATGGTGTAGTGTCAGGCGCAAGGGATGTAGCAGTGCTGGGCAGGTTGGCACAGGAATAAGTGGAGGACACCAGGGCATGTAGTTCCAAAGCTTTACTCACAGTCTGTTGCAGGTACAGGTGCCCGTATCCGTGCTGTGTCCTCCGGGTCAGGAGGTCAGCCAACTTCCAGGCAAGATGAAGTACTCCTTTCCAACACTCCGCCAACATATGTGCCTTTTCTGAACGTCTCCTCTTATAGCGCCTTTGAATGAAGTACTCCTAGTACTGACTTACACTGGAGTTCCTCCTGTCAGATGTTCCTATGAACTCTACTTGTACGGCAGACAGCTGTAGCCTGCTTCGGGGACTCCTTGCTACTAAGTCCCGGCTCACTAATATGTTGCTGTTGTGCCCCCAAGTCCTGAGTGGGAATAAAGTGGCCACTACTTCTATTCCTCCGGTGTCTTCTGCAGGACCACTAGTATCCGTACAACCTCGGGGACCGGACCCCGGCCTTGCGCTTAGAACTTGAAAAGGGTTCTCCTCTAAGCCTGGTCCTTGTTCTCTTATTCTCCTCCCGTTCCGTGCTAATCCTTCTTCCCAATGGAGAATCAAGCTTCCTTTCTCTGTCTCTTTCCTGTGCCAGCAGACACAGATCACTGTGGCCTGCTGCAGCACTTCCTTCTTCCATCCCTCTCCCGGGGATCTTCTCTGTCTCACTCTCTGTCCTTCTACATCCTCACTCACTGACTGAATGAAAGACTGACCGACTAACTTAACTCTTCTCTTTTTTATGTGAACTCAACTCCACCCACCTCCCAGCACATTTCGTGTTCCAAGCAGGGAGCCACCAAGGGGTGCTATGCTACACTACAAGCAGGGAGCCGCTGAATGTGCTTTGCTACACTACTTTGTGGTGTGGGGTGCAGGTGTTGGAGTGTGGTCAGGTGTCTCCACCTTACCTGGATAGTGGGGTACCACACCTCAGGAGGAGGTGCTGTACCTCTGTGGCCACTGAACCCTCAGGTGCACCACATATGGAAGGAGAGATTGCAGGCCCAAGGCTTTATAGAGAGAATACGACATCCGAACCATCTAAGAATAGTCTCTGAGCAGGCTGTGCATCATTCTGCTGTGGTCCAATGGAAACGGTGTCCCTTTGCAAAATGAGCCAATTCATGGCAAGCCAAGAAGCATCTTTAAAACCCTTGATAAGTCACCAGACCTCCTGGATGGTTCCAATTGAATGAACCCCATGGAGCACTTTAGTACTGAATTATATAATAGGCTCCTCCAGGGTTCAGAGTGTTTAGTTAACACTCCAAGGTATCCAACAGGCCCTGTGCAAAAGGCAATCCCAAAGGATATTCAAAGAGGTTTCCGAAATGAAGGGACTCCTTGGCCCAATATGTCAGCATTGTTAAAGGTTACAAAGTCCCACTGGTTGGGAGAAAAATGATGAACTGGAAAGATAGCTAGAGTTCACCTGGATGAACCTCTTGCATGAATGGATTGTACAATATGAAAAATGGACAGTTGTGATGCATTCTGTATTGCAAGTGAAATCAAACATTCTCCAAGCCTAAAACATCATACAGTGTCTTCACAGTCTATTAGAAGGCATTTGCATGACATTGGGCTAAAAGCCAGAAGTCCAGCTACAGGAGTTACATTCACCACACGCCACTGTTCTCAAATTCTATAAATGGTGCAGAGCAAGATGGTAATGGAGGCTGGAATGGACATCTGTCTCCTTCAGAGATGAGTCCAGATTTTTGTATTTGATGCAATAACCCGTAGTCTGGAGGACATGTGGGCTACGCTGTGAAGGCCTTCACAACAGAACATTCTACTCCTGGAATCATGGTGTGTGGGGACATACATTTGTGGCAAAAAGTATTGACACCCCTGCAATTCTGTCAGATAATTAATACTCAGTTTCTTCCTGAAAATGATTGCAAACACAAATTCTTTGGTATTATTATCTTCATTTAATTTGTCTTAAATGAAAAAACACAAAAGAGAATGAAGCAAAAAGCAAGACATTGATCATTTCACACAAAACTCTAAAAATGGGCTAGACAAAAGTATTGGCACCCTCAGCCTAATACTTGGTTGCACAACCTTTAGCCAAAATAACTGCGACCAACCGCTTCCGGTAACCATCAATGAGTTTCTTACAATGCTCTGCTGGAATTTTAGACCATTCTTCTTTGGCAAACTGCTCCAGGTCCCTGATATTTGAAGGATGCCTTCTCCAAACTGCCATTTTTCGATCTCTCCACAGGTGTTCTATGGGATTCAGGTCTGGACTCAATGCTGGCCACCTTAGAAGTCTCCAGTGCTTTCTCTCAAACCATTTTCTAGTGCTTTTTGAAGTGTGTTTTGGGTCATTGTCCTGCTGGAAGACCCATGACCTCTGAGGGAGACCCAGCTTTCTCACACTGGGCCCTACATTATGCTGCAAAATTTGTTGGTAGTCTTCTGACTTCATAATGCCAAGAAGTCCAGTGCCAGAGGCAGCAAAGCAACCCCAAAACATCAGGGAACCTCTGCCATGTTTGACTGTAGGACCGTGTTCTTTTCTTTGAATGCCTCTTTTTTTCTCCTGTAAACTCTATGTTGATGGCTTTGCCCAAAAAGCTCTACTTTTGTCTCATCTGACCAGAGAACATTCTTCCAAAACGTTTTAGGCTTTTTCAGGTAAGTTTTGGCAAATTCCAGCCTGGCTTTTTTATGTCTCGGGGTAAGAAGTGGGGTCTTCCTGGGTCTCCTACCATACAGTCCCTTTTCATTCAGACGCCGACGGATAGTACGGGTTGACACTGTTGTACCCTCGGACTGCAGGGCAGCTTGAACTTGTTTGGATGTTAGTCGAGGTTCTTTATCCAACATCCGCACAATCTTGCGTTGAAATCTCTTGTCAATTTTTCTTTTCCGTCCACATCTAGGGAGGTTAGCCACGGTGCCATGGGCTTTAAACTTCTTGATGACACTGCGCATGGTAGACACAGGAACATTCAGGTCTTTGGAGATGGACTTGTAGCCTTGAGATTGCTCATGCATCCTCACAATTTGGTTTCTCAAGTCCTCAGACAGTTCTTTGGTCTTCTTTCTTTTCTCCATGCTCAATGTGGTACACACAAGGACACAGGACAGAGGTTGAGTCAACTTTAATCCATGTCAACTGGCTGCAAGTGTGATTTAGTTATTGCCAACACCTGTTAGGTGCCACAGGTAAGATACAGGTGCTGTTAATTACACAAATTAGAGAAGCATCACATGATTTTTCGAACAGTGCCAATACTTTTGTCCACCCTCTTTTTTATGTTTGGTGTGGAATTATATCCAATTTGGCTTTAGGACAATTCTTTTTGTGTTTTTTCATTTAAGACAAATTAAATGAAGATAATAATACCAAAGAATTTATGTTTGCAATCATTTTCAGGAAGAAACTGAGTATTATCTGACAGAATTGCAGGGGTGTCAATACTTTTGGCCACAACTGTAATATATGGTAGAGGAAGAACTCTAGTCTTCAATCCAGGTGCATTAACAGCTCAACTTTACACTGATTTTTTTGTAGCTGCAGTAGAGTGGCCATTTGACTAAAGTGGCCCAAGAGCCATCTTTCAACAAGACAATGCCAGGCCACATGTTGCTTGTGCTAATGTGAGCAGTCTACATGACCTCAACATGCTACTATAGCTGGCAGCATCTACAGACTTGTCTGTTATCAAACACATCTGTGACTTCATTGGTTGCAATTGCAAAGGAAGCTTCCAAAAGTACAGTAGATCTTCATGATTTGCATGACCAAGTGCATTCAGCAAGCCATAAAATTCCTCAGAGAACCATTAATAACCACATTGATACCTGACAGAGTGTGTAAGTGTGCATATTTCTCCATGTGGCGCTCACACCTGATACTGAATAATTCAAGATTTTTTAATTTTTATTTCCATTTTTTAATCATTTGCATATCATTTACATGTATATCAATCCTGTGATTTTCAGAATACTATTACTTTTTCCTTCTTGGTGAAGCAATTTCAGTATGCATATATTTTTATAATATCCCTAATCATTATAGTTTGGCTGACAAATTATAACATACTGTGGTATAGTATAGTATAGTATAGTATAGTATAGACTACTAATAGTATAGTTAAAAGGATTGCAAGGAACCAACAGAATCAATATGCACAAAACATAGGGATATAGGTATAGAGAAAGACAATGTTATAGATATGTTCACATGTCTGAATAATTTATAGCATATAAACAAACCACAAGAAAACCGATAGAAAGTCAGGCAAAAAATCATTATAAAATTAAATATACAAGAATAAAAACCGTGGGGTGACACACAAATTGAAAAGTGTCAAAATGAAACATGAGGCATGCTGCATAAGTAATAGCAAAATTGTATGTCCAGTGTGGAACAAGATGAAGTATGTAGATGTATCAGGCTGCAGGTAATACAAATATACACTATAATTATTGCCAGCCATGCAAGTGATGTATAGATGGTCAAATTAATATAGACTGTATATTAGGGCAAGTATATAATTATTCATGCATATATACATCACTACATCAGGATGGCAGCAGGACTTCCTAAGTAATGCATCAAAGTCGACACATTTTGGCAACTACTTCTTTTGGAAAAGTGGTTGGAACTTGTGCAGTATGGATTGGAGCCAAGTACACAAAAATGGTGTATATTATATTAAATATTATTATTGAAAGATGACAATATTTATTATAGAATAGCATTCTTCTCCATGAATTTGGTCCATGTCACTCCAGTGATGTTTTCATTAAACCTCCTGTGCAAAATGCCAGTTTTGAAAAATGGCGTCCTAAATGTGCAGATATCTAGATTGCACAGACCTTAAGCTAAATGGACTGAAAGGGGCAGTCAGTGCAATTTAGGTTAGCAAACATTGAAATACCGAGTGTACAGTGAAAGTGCAGCTCTGAAGCATATTATAGGATGTAAGTAATGTGGACGATGAGGATCTGATGATAGCAGGAGCATGTTGGATGTGAGACTCTCCAATCAAGTATTGAGGGAGGCTAGGCACTCGAGGGAGGGTTTTTAAGCGGTTCTTTTAACCCTTTGTTTGTGCTGTTCTACACGTTTTCATAATAACCCGTGTGGACACTAAACATGAGTGAATATGTTCGGAAAAGAATTACCAAACATAAATTCGGCATGAATATGGTACATTCGGATTCGTGATCAGTAAGGCTGGTTTCACATTAGCGTTGAAACAACGCTGCGCACTGCGTCGGTAAGCCCCGCCCCGATCCGGCTCCCTTCCCGCCCCATCCGGGATCACCGCCTACTTTCGCATTTGCACGCATGCGATCGGCACACCCTATCTTTAGCATAGGGTGCACAGATCATGCGCTGCCAGTGTGAAAGTAGCGTGCTGCGCACTTTTGACGGTGCGCCGTGCGCACCGAAATGCAACATGCTGCCTATGCCTATGCAGCCTCAATAGTAAAAGATAGAATGTAAAACATAATAATAAAAAAAATATTGTAATTCACACCTTCTGAAGTCCTGCGCAGCCTTCCCGCCTCTCTCCACGCTCCCGGTCCCAGTAATCCTTTGCGACAATTACCGCAATGGCGTCTGTTCTCGCGGGATCGCGACGTCTCGTGGCCATTCGCGATGACGTCGCGCAAATGACCGTGAGACGTCGCGATCCCGCGAGAACGGACGTCATCGTTTGCAAAGGCTTACTGGGACCGGGAGCGTGGAGAGAGGTGGGAAGGCTGTGCGGGACGTCAGAAGGTGAGAATAACAATATTTTTTATTTTAAATTCTATTTTTTACAGGGATATGGTACCCAAAGCCCGGAGGACAGTCTCCTCTCCTCCGGACCGTGGGTACCATCCGCAAATGTTCTGCTTACTTTTCGCATGGTGTGCACAGCCACATGCGGAAAGTAAGCAGAACAATGCATTCCTATGGGTGCGGGATCGCCGCAATTTCGCTAAATTAATGAGCATGCTACGTTTTTTACCGCAAAGCGATTCCGCCGCGGTAAAAACCACAGCATTAGCACAGCATTGCGGAATCCCATAGGAATGCATGGGATGCTTATTTTTCGCGTTTTCGCTGTAAAATCGCACGGTTAAAACCGCCGTGGAAACGCGAAAAAAACGCCACGTGTGAACTCATCTTCACTCTTCAGGAGCGCACCGCCCCCAGCAAGCAGGAAAGTGGGAGGCTGGAGAGAGGTGTGCTCCTGAAGATAAGAGTAAATCTTTAATTGTGTCAAAAATATATGAACTATTAAATAATGATTTTGAATACTTTATTGCTGCATGTAGATCTAATTTAGCACACCTTTTAGCTTGTTAGAGTAAGGCAAAATACATAAATGTACTTCCGCTCTAAGAACATTGCAAAAAATGCCATACTTCCATTTCTTCTGATTCAGCATGCATATTCTACAGAATGGTGCAATAAAACTTGAGCTACAGTACATTTGGATAAGAGCTGTTTAATACAGTATAATAAATTATCTGCATTGCATGCTATAAAAACTCATAACAAGATGAAATCAGAAGTTCTCAAAGAATTATGCAGTAACTTCAATACATAAAAAAGTTTACAAAACCAAACAGTGCATAAGGAATTGCTTTTAATGCATGAACAAGAATGAAATGTGAAGTATATTAAACAGAATTTGGGATTTTATTTAAGAAAACACTTGGATAGCAGAATTAGTTTGGAGACAATGGCTGCTTAGAACTTAGTGCTCACAGTGTTTCTAAAGGTCTCTTCAAAGATGCAAATCAACATTCTTCCTGCCACTTCTGTAACACATGAGACACAATAAAAATTACTTTGATAATATGTGGAATAATGAATTCCTTCTGTAACTTACTGTACTGGAATACTCAAAGTCACCAAGGAATTCCATGAACATAGAAACGCACCAGACTGTAGACCAAGAACATTTATTTAGAGCACAGAATGTGAGTTTTCTTATGCTCAATCATTTCTAGAAGGGGCTACATTATTATTTGTATCACTCAGCCTTTCTTCTGCAGACTAAGGGGGTTTTTGTCCACTACTGATAAACTGATCTCTGATTTATGGAAGCAGTGCTCAATACAAACTGAGTTGGCAGAGAGTTGGACATTAGTGATGAGCGAACATGCTCGAATAAGGTGTTATCCGAGCATGCTTGTGTTCTAAACGAGTATTATCGGCATGCTCGAAAAAAATTCTCCAGTCACCAGAGCAAACAGGCAATTCCTGCATGTGTTGCGGCTGTCAAATAGCCATGAGACATGCAGCCACAGCAACTCAAGCATTTTTTTCGAGCATGCCAATAATACTCGTTAAGGACATGGGCATGCTCGGATAACACCTTACCCAATCATGTTCGCTCATCACTAGTAGCCATGCTTTTCTATGCAAGTTACAGAAATACCGTAGCACTGCTATTTGTCCATTACATTCTATATAGAGTGCCACTGTAAATCAGTAAGAGCTGATGAAATACCCATTGACTTGATAGCTGAGAGTCATTGAATTTGCATTTATGGCATTTCCTGTGGATATTATTTTAAAGCACCACTTCAGTGTTTTTTTTCAGCATTGGAGTGGTGCTACGAATGCAAGATTCTAATGTAACTGATTCTATTCCCACCTTCAACTCTTCCGAGCACTGCTACAGTCCCGCACTGCCATCTTGTTACCACAACTTCTGACTGAAAGAAGTCAGAAGTAATGGTCACATACTTTCAATATAAGTCTATAAAAGTTAGACTGAGATTCTCATACACTTGCATTGAAAAGGATCTTCCTATTAGGAATATCTGCCGATGCACTAAATCAACTTCTTATGGATCCAGAGAGTTCCGCCGGTCTGTCCGCTATGGTGGAGGAGATATTGCACACTTTGATGGTGCAACTACTTATGGTGGTGCCTCATATGTGGAAGTGGTGAGCAATGTGGGAACATGGGACACTGTGCTTCTCACTTGTTTCGAGGCCCAGGAGACATGGGATGATGTGTCTCCCGGTTGCCAGACAATGCAGGAAGCTGCCTTGCTTGGTGTTAACCAGTGGTGGGAATGTGTGAACCCTGCTATACAGGTGAGCAGGGAGTGGCTGCCTGGACAAAACTAGGAGGAATACATCACCTGATTGCTATCCTTAGATTTGGGCTGACTATTTAAGGCCTACTTCTAATCCAATTCAATGCTGTTTACTCAGTTCTCTTGTGCAGTGGTATGGTGAGTGCTTCCTGGTTGGGTTCTGGCTTCTTCTCAATGGTTGCTAATGGTTGTTTCAGGAGAGGGTGAAGAATATCCCAATTCCCAACCCATGAGGATTTGCCTAGCAGTGATGGCTTGCGCAAAGTGTGTCTGTGACTACGCTTTTGCTGATCCGTTGCGAGTCCCTACAGAGTAGCTATTCCTGCGCATGTCACTTACGGCTCACTCCAGCAAACACTGGAGCTATCAGACAGGTCACAAACTGCTGGAGACCTTCAGGAGTGGCAAGGATAAAAGATGAAGATGGCTGCTGGTAAATATAAGATTAAAGGCGGGGAACTTACATTAGTAGCACCATTCTAGTGATGAAAAAACAAGTCTTTGTTGCAGCTCCTTGGATAAAAATCTTCAAGTTTATTCAAACAATTAGAACATTACAGCAGGCAGGCTCCAAGACCGCACCATATATGCACAGAGGACAGCAAGCTACGCGTTTCGATCGCAAGGAGCGATCATGACCAAATTCCAGCGGTGCAAAAAATAAAACGCTGAACTGGTGACTTAATGAATATGATATAAATATCGCCTCACCACTTCTACAAAATCTAAGTTGTGTAAATGTATTGTTTCGTAGCAAACAATAGTTTTATACATTAAACTGTATAATACACTGGGCAGTTCTAGAGATGTTCCTGGTGGCCAATAAGAAGTTGGCACAAGTAGAAGAACTTCCTACATACGCTATCTGCAACAGACTGCTTCAACATGAATAAAAAAGAGATGTCTATATAACATACCATATCTCCATAGTTGCCAGGTTCTGACATAAGATTTTGATATTTGCAAACATGTCAAGAAAAAATTATATTAACATGAAATAAATTTATAATACACATTTATTTCTAATATCACTCAGCTTTGAAATAGAAAATGTCTTCACTTCACTTTAATGGGAGCTGAGCAGCAGTGCCTGAGAACGTCCATTATTCTATGTTTGCAAGCTGTACACTCTCAGTCCTCTACAACCCCATTAATGTAGAGTTTGAGGAACCTGTTGGACAGAAAGAAGGCAACCAATATAATGATAGCTGACACTATTTTGTTGCTAAATCTATTTATGCTCACGTCATACCAATAGGCAAGATAGTCATAGTCCTCTTTAGTGACTTAATTACAGTCAACACCTCGCTGCAGTTGGCCATAATTGACTAGCCATCTCGTGTGACATATCTGCACATAAGAGGGGAAACAGATATAGCATGTGACAAGAACAATAAGGCTATGTGCCCACGTAAGCAGAATTTTCCTGAGCAAAACCGGACTTCTTCGAAGGAAATCTGCTTTTTTTTCGAATTTTTTTTCGCGTTTTTATCGCGTTTTTTTCCGGGGCATCCTAATACAATGAATATAGTGGCAAACCCAAAGATTTTCTGCAAAATTAATGAACATGCTGCGTTTTTTTCTGCGATGCATTTTTTGTGTGGAAAAAACGCAGCATGCGCACAAAAATTGCGGAATGCATTCTGTTAATGGGATGATTAATGTATGCGATTTTTAAGCGTTTTTGCAGGAAAAAACATGAAAAAAGTGTGAAAAAACCTGAACGTGGGCAAACAGCCTGACAGAAGAATTCTAACAGTGAGTAAACTGAGAAATTTAGTTATTTTGCCTTATTAAGTACTGATTGTCTACTAGTAAAATGCTTTCAAAACTTATACTACCATAACAAGATTCCATAGTTACAAATGTGATAAACAATCAGTGACCTAAGCCTCCATACACATTAGATATAAACTGACACATAGAGAAGAAACTACGATAAAAAAAAAGCCCACTTTTTTTGTAAAAGTCAAAAATTTATTATTATTTCATCAAAAAAGAACACAAACATGGAAGAGACATAAAGTGCAAATGTGCATAGACAAAGTACCAAAAGGGTACAGATTTGTACAGGGCATCAAAGAATACTAAATACATCAAAATCCATATAGATAGTAAGGATCCATTAAATATATATATCGCTATATAGACTGAGCTTATGCAATGCGCTGTCCCATATAAAGATAAGTGTGTATATATAGTAATCATAGAACCGCCACAGCACAGCTGATCTTACCTATGTAATAATGGTGAAGCCCTGAGACCTGAACCCACCCCAACGCGCGTTTCGGCTTAGCCTTCGTCAGGGGGCGCATGGACATGCGCACGTCTGCGTTTAAAAACGCATGCGTTTTAAAAGTAAAAATGGCTAAAAAATGGTTAAAACACATGCGCAAAAAAGCAGCGCAAAAAAACGCTAGTGTGAAACTAGCCTCAGAGATACAGTGGGGAAAAAAAGTATTTAGTCAGTCAGCAATAGTGCAAGTTTCACCACTTAAAAAGATGAGAGGCGTCTGTAATTTACATCATAGGTAGACCTCAACTATGGGTGACAAACTGAGAAAAAAAAATCCAGAAAATCACATTGTCTATTTTTTTTTCATTTTATTTGCATATTATGGTGGAAAATACTTTTTTTCCCCACTGTATAGAAACCAATATTATAAGAAAAATAAAAAAAGCACATGTGAGATGTTGGTGAGTTGAACTACTGTTGGGTCGGCCAAAACCAGAATACCATGAGAATACAACAATGGACCTGTGAACATCAGAGAATCTGTACTTCACATGAATTGGGCTTCCTCATGAACCTTTTTGGGGGAAATGCGTTGAGGCAGAGGCATGGAACCTATCTCCACTCCTTAACATCATAATAAGTAACATTCTATCTTATTTGATATACTTTAGCTTTCCCTTTCTCCCCATTATACAGTTGCTCTATGTCTAGTATAGGATCCCTTAGGACTATCGGATATAACAGGGATATTTATGGTCAGCCTCTGTTGAGCAGGGACGCCAAAAAACAAGTTATCTAGGGTGCCAACCTCCGCTGCCAGTCAATTTAAGGATATCTCAGGGAATTGTAGACCCTACAGTATGTGGTATCACCTGGGATAAGCATACATTATCTTTTTTCTCTGTTTATTTTCTTGTCTCCCTCTATGGTAACAATGATATAGCTTTAAGTGGGAGAGGCAGTATAGATTGAATTTATTTATTATCTCTTTGAGTCCAATTTCGGTCTGTTCCAACAGACTATTCTTAGTGGTGTGATCCAACTGATTGCTGTTAGTTGTTTTTATTTTTTGTTTCTTGTTGTGAACTATAGGGATTTAGGTGCTAAAAAGTTTTTTTTTATTAAATATTAGATTTTTAAAGGGTTATATGTATGCACTTGTTTGTCCTTTGAAATTATTGTTTACCATTTGAACTGGGTTCACCAAGGAGAAAGATTTATCAGACAAGATAAGTCCTGAGAGTTAAGGCCCCGTCACACACAGCGAGATCGCTGATTTTGTGATGCGACAGCAATCTCGCCAGCGAGATCGCTGTGTGTGACAGGGATCAGCGACCGCCCCCCCCCCGCCGGATATCGCTGATCGTGCTCGATCGGCCTGGGCCATTTTTTGATCGCTGGCCAGCATGCATCGCTGCATGTGGCAGCGGGAGCCAACGATCAGCGAGGCTCCCAGCGCTCTAAGCAGGCGCTGGGAGCTGGTCTCTAAGGTAAATATCAGGTTACTAAGCGGTGCGTCACTTAGTTACCCGATGTGTACCTTAGAAACCTGCGTGCTGGCAGCTCCCCGCGAGAGCATGCAGGTTTCTAAGGTACACATCGGGTAACTAAGTGCGCCGCTCAATAACCCGATATTTACCTTAGAGGCCAGCGTCCTCAGGTCGTATCGTTGTCGGGATCGCTGGTGCATCTTTATGTGTGACGGGGCCAGCGTCGGACTGGCCCACCGGAGAGCCGGAGGATTCTCCAGTGGGCCCTGGCACCTGCTGGCATACAGGGCCAGCAGTTGCCTAGGGCCCCCGCTGCTCCAGGGGCCCCCAGCCAGTGGTGTGTCACTAATAGCAGCACACCAAGCAGCTCCTATGGGGGCCCCTGCCAGTGGAGCAGCAGGTGACAGGAGGCAGGAGCCCCTGTCCCCACTGCTAAAGAGAAATGAATATTCACTGCTTCCCACGCCCACATGGGCATGGGAAGCAGTGAATATCATTTCACTTTCGGTTTCCACTCCCCCAGGGGCCCCGCCCCCCAGCCAAGTAAGCCGCTATGAGAGAGAGCAAGCAGTGGAGCCGGCCTGCAGACTGGCGAGCAAGCAGTGGAGCCGGCCTGCAGATTAAACAAATTCCCATTTATCACTGGACATTTTAGATCTTTGCAGAAAACTGGTAAAGCAGGGTGATTAGTAGTATTGCTCATTTTACATATCACACACCCCCATACCATTTATTCTGACCACTCGTATAAAAGTGTTTGCTGCATCACTGGATGAATAGCTTTGACATTCAGCTATTTGGAAAAGCTGAGTGGAAACACCTCCACTATTAAAAATATATATGTTTATTTGTGATTCAGCATTTGCAAATCACATCTGTACCAGATCTGTATCTGGGAGGCATGCAATCTAATATATATATATATAGCTAAAAAATAATAAGGGGAGCACTTAAACATAGGATCTTGACGGATGGTCATCAGTTGGATCCATTTTTTTACGGATCCGCCAAAATTTTGGCGTCCGCTGACATGACTGGTTGGACCATGAAACGTTTTTTGGCTGGCCGGATTTTTTTCACTGCGCATGCCCGGAAGAATTACCTTTGGCAGAAATTTAACCCTAAACCCGATTCTGGCGGCTGAAAAAATCTCTCTCTCTCTCTATCTATCTCTCTCATTCTACCTTACATGGATCCGTCAAAGCAACGGTCCGGTGCCACCCTTTTTTTTAAATCCACCTGCGGATCCATTTTCCGCCATTTTAGCGGATTTCAACTGAGCAGAATAACGGATGTGTGAAACAGACCTAAAAATATATATATATATATATATATAGCTAAAAAAAATAAGGGGAGCACTTCAACATAGGATCCTATGTTTAAGGGTTCCCTTTATTTTTATGAGCAGTATATATAATATATATACAGTATATACACACACACTGATAATTTAGCACAGCGCACCTCACATTGCTTTCGCTTTACAGTAATATGGGAAAGCTGGTTGACGCCCCCTAAAACGTTCCTGTACTGGACCTCAGTCCTCTCTGGGAATCAAGATGAATAATATTCCTAAATATATTTTTTGGGGGGCTAAAGTTTTGCAATCCAGCATTCTGCTAAAAGCGTAATGTCTACAACCCAGCTTTCCGTGGAGCCGACAGGAATAGCCTTAGTTATCAAAGCTGTCTCTAAAAGAAAAGCTGTTTTTTTGGTGTCCATAGCAGCCAATCACAGCGCAGCTTTCGTTTTACCAGAGCAGTTTACAAAATTAAAGCTGAGGTCTGATTGGTTGCTAGTAGCAACAAAGACACAGTTTCTTATTTTTGACCGTTTAGATAATTGATTTGCTATTTTATCTATTTGTTAAAGCTGTGTGGCAATGTTGGATGTTACCCAGCTTTCCCTGGAATAGATACAGGTTAAATATGTCCGATTTAGAAATTGTGGTAATTTGGCACAAGAACCTTCACATGATAGTGGACAATTGGATGGTGAGGATATATATATAGATGGCTTCTGATCAAATAGATTAGGGGCTGAGAACCAGCCATAGCTGTAATATCCATGTACTATATGTCCCCCTAAAGAGGTAGACGGAGCTTTAGGTCCACTGAGGAGGGTCTTGGAATGATATCCATGTCATTGAGCATGTTGTCAAAGGAGAGGGCTTATCTATAGCTATCTATCTCTATCTATTTATTCATTATCTATCTTCTATGTATCTATATATCTATCTATCCATAGATATCTCTATTTATCCCATATCTATCTATCTAGCTATCTATCTATATATATAGCATTATACCCTATGAGAGGGGCAGCATTATACCCTACGAAAGGGGCAGCTGTTGTGAACTCTCTTAATCCGACTTTTGTGGCAGGGCTCCCTCTGGTGGATACTGCTGGTAGTGGAGATGGTCAACGGGATGTTAATCCAACAGCTGCAGAGGATGATTGGAGAAGTGGAGGTAGTGACTGGGAGTACATAAGCGAGCAAGCTTCTCTCAGTGGCTGCCGGTGATACTCCTGTCTGTACATAGTGAGGATATCTTTCTCCTGCCTGATCCTGCATTTTCCATCGTGCTTACCCATATGGGTATTTGATTTGCACTGTCACTTTATTCAGATAAGAAGGTATAGCCCCACAGGTGGGCGTCTCCATGCATGCTAGCCACAGTGCTGTCTCACTAGTAGTCTCTTTACTCTGTATTTGGATATACATATATATCTTGGATATTTACGTGATTCATAGAGATTTGTGCTTGTATGCATGGGTTGATGATATGATATGGGCACTCTACTGCCCTCCTTCTTTTTGGGAATTTCCCTGATGGTGCACTTTGTTTGTGCCTAGGCTTTGAATTAGTTCTGGGGAATCTGTTTTTTGTTTTCCCAAACACTGATTACTTCATTTACTATTATTATGATTTTGTGGTTTTATGTGATGTTTAATAAAAGGATTTTTTAATCTAATTCTTTCTGATGTTCATTTACATTGGGCAGCATGCTCTTCCCATGTGTGAATCTTGTAGTATGTTTAGAGTGGCCCATCCCCTTTGGGGACTATGGAAATTGTTGATTACCCATAGTATCGGTTATATTAAATTAATTTTCCAGCTAAGTGTCATTTGCTAAATCCTTTGCATCTGATTTTGCCTTGCTGTCAGGAGTCAGCTGGCTCCCCCTGGGGCTGCTGGCTGCTGCCCTGTATTTTTGTATCTTGTGTTTGTTTGCTCAGTCCCCTGCTGTATTAGCCTGTTGCTAGCCGCCGGTTCACACCTGAGTGCTGACGTAGTGGGGGCGAGGTTGTGCTAACCTCAGTATTTTTGTGCTTCAGTCGTGTTGGAATTTTTAGGGTTTTTGCGTGATTGCAGACAGTACCTTTTCTGTCCTGTCCTATCTAGTCAGTGTGGGCCCCATCATTTGCTCAGTCTATTTTCTGTCTGTGTCTGTGTTTCATCTTGTCTCACCAACAATATATGTTTGGGGGCTGTCTTTTCCTTTGCGGATATGCTCCGGGGCAGTTTAGATTTCACCTTTCTGTCTTTAGGCTTAGTTTGTCCTCCGGCTGTGACGAAGCGTCTAGGGCATCGTAGGAATGCTCCACGGCTACTGCTAGTTGTGTTGTTAAGATCAGGGGTCTGCAATCCGCTGAGTGACCAACCTATCTGGTGTTCTGGTGGCACAGCCTTTTGCGCTTTCCTCCTTGGTGACCTATTCATAACAGGCAGCATTATATTCTATGAGGGGGCTACATTATATTCTAAGAGGGGGCTGCATTATATTCTATGAGGGGGCTACATTATATTCTATGAGGAGGCTGCATTATACTATATGAGGGGGCTGCTTTATAGTCTATGAGGGAGATTACCCCAACTCCTGCTACATAATTAAGATTTGTTCTACCTTATATTATACCCTGATATTAGTGTGTTTTACCACACAATTGGTGGTCATGTATTTATTTCTATGTAGCTACATAGTGGGCCCCAAGAATGATTTTTTTCTGGTGGGCCTAAGGTGTTCCAGTCCGACGCTGGATGGGGCCTTTACAGATCAGCAAAATATCAATGTTTTCTAGTTAGCAGCATGTATTTAAGAGGGCACTATGAACAACTGAATCCAATACCAAACATGCCTATTTCAGCCTTATCCTTAAAAGGCTGTAGATTTGAATTCCCGTGAATATCATCTTAGATGCATCTGATTTTTATCTTTTCAGCTGACGTAAATCTTGGAACAGAGGAAGTACACGATGACAAAGGGTGTCACTGCGATGTATCAGTAGAGGATCTAACCCCAGCTCTAAAAACAGTCATCCGAGCAATCAGGCAAGTAAAAAATACAAGATTTGCAGTTAAGTTACATTTCTAATACCCAAGAATATGGTATTTTCCTTCCTAAATGATAACAATATACCAGCTCATGCAAAAACGTTAGTAAATGAGAGGTAAACTCACATTAGGGTAGGTGAGCAACTTTTTTTGTAGTGGATTAATAGACATGACACAATGCTGTTAAAGCATGACGCTGTGACACTATGCCATTGCTGTTTCCTTGTCATCCAATAATTGGATATAGCAGTAACCCTTGTATTAGTAGATATGATTATTGGCTGCCACCTAGCTTTCAGCTGTTAGAGTAACAGACCTAACTGTATAATACTAGCCAAACGTTTTGAGTCTGACCCAAATTTTAGCTTTACAAAGTTTGCTGCTTTAGTGTTTTAGATCTTTTAGGTTACGTGCACACGATGCAGATTTTGATGGGGATCCGCAGCGTTTTTGGACCCGCGGAATTGCATCAAATCTGCATTGTAGTGTACAGTTAATGTTAGTGAATGATAAATTAAGAATTGCTGTTCACATGCTGCGGAAAAATCCGCTCAGATTTGCAGCGGGTTTTTTTCCTCAGCATGTCAATTCTTTTTGCGGATCCGCAGCAGTGTTCTCTCTCTCTATTCCAGAAACACAAGGGAGAAAATTCCACCTAACAAATCCGCACAGCAAAAATGCATTACAATCCGCATGAAATCCACAAGCGTTTTGCCCTGCGTTTTCTGCAAAGACAAGCGGGTTCTGTGCAGAAAATTCCCAAGGATAATCTGCAACGTAGGCACATAGCCTAAGTTGGATGTTTCTATGGTTACTGAAGTACAATTATTAGCATTTCATAAACTTTTATACTTTTTTTGACAAATACATAAAGTTTATATAAAGACTCAATATTCATAGTGATGACCCTTAATTATCAAATCTTCTGGGATTCATCCTGGCAGCTGGGCATCAGATTCTGGGGAAAATCATGACTGAAACAACACATTCTTCTATAATCATCACTTGGAGTTTATTAGAAGTTCTGTGATTTTGTTTGTCCACTCGCTTTTTCAGGACTCATTGACCACAGGTTCTCAATGGGATTGAGATCTGGTGAGTTTCCTGGCCATGGACTCAAAGTGTCAATGTTTGTTCACTGAGCCACTCAGTTATCACTTTTGCCTTGTGACATGGTTCTCCATCATGCTGGGAAAAGCATTGGTCACCATTAAATTGTTCCTGATCGTTGGGAGAAGTTGCTCTTGGAGGATGTTTAGTTACCATTCTTTATTCATGGCAGTGTTCTTAGGCAGAATGGTAAGTGAGCCCACTACCCTGGATGAAAAATAAAAACACACATTAATGGTCTTATGATGCTTTTACTGTTGGCAGGGCACAAGACTCAATTCATTAGAGATGAGCGGATAGATCAGCGGAATCGAATTTCCTGAAATCCATTCCAAGGGAATTCAAACATTTTGAGATTCGATTTGCAGTTCTAAAAAAAAAAAAACCTTGCCCAGCACTATTTTCTCACATTGGCTGAAGGCAGGAAAGTGTCATTCGACACAGGCTTTCACATAATGCCCTTTAGTTTTGACATCTTACAAATTATCATACCTTGTGCAGTGATGGTAAGTAGCTGGGCCATCACTGCTCAGCGGTTCCCAGCAGGGTTCAATTGTATGGAAAAGTCGTTTTCCATCTACAGTCACTGGGTCTCTCTTTTCAGAAGAGTATATGGTCAGCGGGGTCCTCTCTCACCTGTAGAGCGCAAGCTCTTATGGTCAGTGGGGTCCTGTCTATCGGCTGTAAAGTGTAAGGGCTTATGGTCAGCGAGGTTCTCTCCTTTCTCTCACATGTATTTAACAAGCAAATATAAGCTTTCCAGTAATGAGATATGAGAGAGTTTTTTTGCTGCAAATCACATTTTTGGGGAAATTTTGGTGAAATCAGCGAATTTCAAAAGATCCACTTATCTCATTAAAGCATCCAGAAAACATTTATGTGTGGGATTGCTTTTAATACACGGGAGAGGGCTCACTTACAATTTTGCCGGAGAACACTGCCTTGAATAAAGAATGAGCTCTAAACAATCTCACTTTTTATCAGCAGGAGATTATAACTAGAGGACTAGTAAACCTGCTGCCATGTAGTCCTGCAGATTTATGAGCTCTATATATCCCCACTCCACAACTTTTTGCCTATGCACAGTGTATACAGAAAGCTATCCATCAGTGGTGTGGTCAGTTATACAGAGCTCGACATTCAAACATCTGGATTATCTGCAGGAGATTAAACTGTGATTTTATCATAACTGAAGCAAGCAGACCAGTAAGTGATACGTCGCTGGAATCAGTGTCTCAGCCCTTACATTCTGCTGCTCTCAGTTGGGTAGCAAAAATCTGGTGACAAATTTCCTTTTTCCAAGGGCTTTTATAGTAGTAAACAACCTTTTTAACACCTTTCCACATTTAGTATAGAGATGTTATCAGCCATTATAGCAAAAAATTATATTTTAACTGAAAAGGAGTTCTGTACCTAGACAAAGACATGTTAATATTTTGCAACATTTTTAAATCATATTGCACAATTTTCACACATGTCTGGATGCACTATTAGGGTATGTTTCCACACTCAGTATTTGCTGCAGATTGGACGCTGTGTACAGCTGCAGCATCCTATCCGCAGTGGCCAGATGTTACAGCATAGTGGAGGGGATTTTATGAAATCCCATCTCAACTATGCGTTCAAAGACGCAGGTGGCAGACCTGCATATACGCAAATGCGTCGCGTCTTTATAGACCGCAGCATGTCTATTTTTCTTGCGGAGATGCTCAGTCTCCGCAAGATAAATATCACGGTCCTATGTATAGGATGCTGTGATTCCGCATGTGTTCAATGAACACATGCGGAATCACCACGCGTACAAAAGGGGGCAGCACTTTGGGCGGAGCTATGTCCAAAGCACTGCCATTACGGACCGTGGAAACATTCCCTTACATTACATTTCACCATACATTATAGCTGTGAATGCATGATTATGGTTTTGAAATGAATGGTACTCATAAGCGCAGGAGCTTCCAGGGTGCACATGAACTGAGCTCCTAGAGGATAACACAAACTGTGGAACAACGTCACACGCAGAACAACGCAGTAATATGACGCACTGTACGAGTGTATTTTGTACCTGGAATCACAAGCCAAAATGCATTCATGATGTACGATGATAATAAGTGTTTTTTTTGGACCAAGACGAATAATAGCATATTTATTAGGATTAATGCCCCAATTAACCCCATTACGTCCGAGTGTGGTTTGCATGTTAATGACCGGGCCAATTTTTGCAATTCTGACCACTGTCAGATAACAACTTTGGAAAGCTTTCAACAGATCCCAGTGATTCTGAGGCTGTTTTTTCATGACATGTTGCCCTTGATGATAGTGGTAAAATTTCTTTGATATGACTTGCGCTTATTAGTGAAAAAAACAGAAATGTGGCGAAAATATCAAAATTTTCACATTTTTAATTTTCAAGCCCTTAAATGACAGAGACATGTCACACAAAATACTTAATAAGTGACATTTCCCACATGTCTACTTTACATCAGCTCAATTTTGGAACCAACTTTTTTTTGTTAGGAAGTTATAAAGGATGAAAGTTGACCAGCGATTTTTCATTTTTCCAACAAAATTTACAAAACCATTTTTTTAGGGACCACCTCACATTTGAAGTGAGTTTGGGGGGTCAATATAACAGAAAACGCCCAAAAGTGACACCATTTTAAAACTGCACCCCTCAAGGTGCTCAAAACCACATTCAAGAAGTTTATTAACCCATCAGGTGCTTCAAAGGAATTTTTTGAAAAAAACCTAACATTTAATTTTTTTCACAAAAAGTTTACTTCAGATCCAGTTTTTTTTATTTTGACAAGGGTAGCAGGAAAAAATAGACCCCAAAATCTGTTGTGTAATTTCTCCTGAGCATGCCGATACCCTAAATGAGAGAGAAATCCACTATTTGTGCGTATGGCAGCGCTCGGAAGAGAAGGAGCGCCATTTGACTTTTTGAATGCAAAATTTGCATGAACAATTGGCAAATGCCACGTCATATTTGGAGAGCCTCTAATATGCCTAAACAGTGAAAATCCCCCATAAGTGACACCATTTTGGAAACTAGACCCCTCACGGAACTGATCTAGATGAGCATATTAATCCCTCAGGTGCTTTACAGAAGTTTATAACATTGAGATGTATAAATAAAAAAAATCAAATTTTCTCCACAAATATGTTGTCAGCACAAAATATTGCATTTTCATAAGGGTAACAGGAAAAATTGCACCATACAATTTGTTGTGCAATTTCTCCTGAGTATGTCGATACCTAATATGAGGAAGAAAACTACTTTTTGGGCACAAGGCTTGGAAGGTAAGGAGCGTCATTTTATTTTTTGAATGTAAAATTTCCTGGAATCATTAGCGGACATCATCTCCCATTTGGAGAGCTCCTGATGTGCCTAAACAGTGGAAACCCCCCACAAGTGACCCCATTTTGGAAAATAGACCCCTTAAAGAATGTATTTAGATGCATGGCAAGCACTGTGAACCCCCAGGTTTTTCACAGAACTTTATAAAGTTGAGCCGCAAAAATAATAAAATCACATTTTCTTCACAAAAATGTTGTTTTAGCACCAAGTTTTTGATTTTTCTAACAGCTACCAGGAATTTTTTTTACAACAAACTGAGGTCCATTTTTTCCTGAGTGCACCAATACTCTACATGCAATCGGGAAATATTTTTCAGGCACAGTGCCAGATTTTACATTTATGGTTTGCTGGACCCATGACACACTGGGACAGCCCATGAGGTGCCAGAACAGCAGAACCCCCCATAAGTGACCCCATTTTACAAACTTCTCCTCTCAATGAATTAATGTAAGGATGCAGTGATCATATTTACACCATGTGTGTGTCACATAATTTTATATAATTGAGCAGTGAAGAAAAAATAACTACATTTTTACCATCAAAATTTAGTTTTAGCCCCAGATTTTACATTTTCACACATGAAGTGGGTAAAAAATGGAACAAAAATTTGTCCCACAATTGCTACTGAACGTCGCATATGTGGCTGTACAGTACTACTTAGCCATACTGAGAGACTCAGGAGGAATGGAGCGCTATTTGCCTCCTGGAGTGCAGATTTTCCTAGAAGAGTTTGCGGACTCCATATACAGAGCCCCTAATTGCTATAAGAGAAGAATCCCCCCTCAAGTGACCCCATTTTGGAAATTATACACCTTTGCGAATTTATCTACAGGTGTAGTGCTGATTTTTACTCCAAGGGTATTGTTTAGAAACAAGCAGCAATGAATGTTGCCAAGTGAAAATTGCAAACAGCCGCTGTAGTGACCAGTACGCTGTACTGACCATTAGAATGCAGTCACCAATACGTTAAGCTCAGTCTGTGCTTCTGAACACATGCACCCGTTAAGATAGGTGGGCTTCAAAAATGCCAAATGTGGACGCTATATGTAGTTTAAGTACACTGTGGGGCTCAGAAGGGAGGGGGCATTTGAATTTGGGAGCACAGAATTTGCTGAATTTATTTTGGTGGGTAAGGAGCCATTTTGCTTTTCCTTTGAACTACCAGCAACGTGCAAGCCCCCTATATTTCCATTAACAGATGACAAACCTGAGTGAGGACTTGCTTTTTTTGTGGACTGAATTTAAGGTTTTATTGGGAACATTTTACATAACGTTTGGGATCACATTTATCTGTCGCTCTGCGCTGAGCACTTCCTTTGTGGTTTCCATCCAAATCTCTGAGTGACGTGATTCAGATGAATCCCCCGAGGAATCCATTGACTATAATGAGGCAGCAGAGTTACTCTCGACTCCGTCTGGCCTCTTTTTAGTGGTGTCCTTTTCAGAAGTGCACAAAACTGTGGCCAACGGCACTTTCATGCAATCCTAAAAAGATGGACACCGCCGGCGGTGTCCACAGTGCCTCCATCTTCCTCATTATAGGGAATCTTCTGTCAGAGTTTTCTGTCTGAATTATGTATTTCAGAGATTTACACGGAAACCCAAGTGTAAGAGCTCAACGCAGGATAAACGAGCGCCGAGCCTTACTGCGATCTTTGGGAGGCAGAATGAAAAAATGAACAATAGGTGTAGAATTGGCTTTATTTATTTTTTTACACCGTTCCTCATGCGGTATAAGTGATTAGGCAATGTTATTCTTCAGGTCGGTATGATTACAGCGATACCAGATTTATATTGAGTTTTATGTTTGGCTATTGTCACACACTAATAGACACTTTTTATTGCAAAAAATAGTTTTTGCATCACCACATTTTGAGAGCTATAATTTTTCCATATTTCAGTCGACAGAATCATGTTATGGCTTGTTTTTTGCGGGGCAAGTTGACGTTTTTAGTAGTACCATTTTCAGGCACATGACATTTTTGATTGCTTTCTATTCCGATTTTTGGAAGGCAGAATGACAAAAATCTAGCAATTCAGGAATATCTTTTTGGGGGAAGTTTATGCCATTCCGCGTGTGGTAAAATTGACACCGCAGTTTTACTCTACGGGTCAGTACGATTACAGCGATACCTCATTTATATTTTTTTTAAGTTTGGGCACATTTACACAATAAAAACTTTTATAGAAAAAATAATTATTTTTGCATCCCTTTATTCTGAGAGCTCTTATTTTTTTATTTCGCTGATGGAGCTGTAATTCGGCTTGTTTTTTGCGGGACAAGATGATGTTTTCAGCAGTACCATGTTTGTTTATATCTGTCTTTTTTATTGTGTTTTATTCCACTTTTTGTTCAGCGGTATGATGATAAAGCATTGTTTTTTGCCTTGTTTTTTATTTATATTTTTATGGTGTTCACTAAAGGGGTTAACTAGCAGGACAGTTTTAGAGGTCGAGTCGTTGCAGACGTGGTGATACCAATTATGTGTACTTTTATTGTTTATATTTTTTTCATTCAAATATTTATTTGTAGATACAATATCTTTTGAATTTGTATTATTATTTTTTATTTTTTTTATATACTGTAAGGTAGCGCTGTAATTCGGGTAGGGGATACTCACTTGGCAGCCAAATAATCAGATCCGGCACGGGTTTTCCATAAAACAATCTCAGTCCATGCGGTTTATTCATGCATCATAAACCATCAAAGCAATAGAAAACAGCATAGCATCCATGACAGAGCTTCACTCTGTTATCCCTGTGGTCACACAGGTTTTGCAATGTTCCATACGCAGGCTCTTCAGCCTCACAGATATATCCCTTCTCAGGGTTTACCTCATGGCTGCTTCTCCATACTACAGACATTCATTCCCTCCAGGGAACTATCAGGCACTTGCAGCCATTAGCACAGCGATCACTTGCTGTCCGGAAGTTTTAGAGGTCGAGTCGTTGCAGACGTGGTGATACCAATTATGTGTACTTTTATTGTTTATATTTTTTTCATTCAAATATTTATTTGTAGATACAATATCTTTTGAATTTGTATTATTATTTTTTATTTTTTTTATATACTGTAAGGTAGCGCTGTAATTCGGGTAGGGGATACTCACTTGGCAGCCAAATAATCAGATCCGGCACGGGTTTTCCATAAAACAATCTCAGTCCATGCGGTTTATTCATGCATCATAAACCATCAAAGCAATAGAAAACAGCATAGCATCCATGACAGAGCTTCACTCTGTTATCCCTGTGGTCACACAGGTTTTGCAATGTTCCATACGCAGGCTCTTCAGCCTCACAGATATATCCCTTCTCAGGGTTTACCTCATGGCTGCTTCTCCATACTACAGACATTCATTCCCTCCAGGGAACTATCAGGCACTTGCAGCCATTAGCACAGCGATCACTTGCTGTCCGGAAGTTTTAGAGGTCGAGTCGTTGCAGACGTGGTGATACCAATTATGTGTACTTTTATTGTTTATATTTTTTTCATTCAAATATTTATTTGTAGATACAATATCTTTTGAATTTGTATTATTATTTTTTATTTTTTTTATATACTGTAAGGTAGCGCTGTAATTCGGGTAGGGGATACTCACTTGGCAGCCAAATAATCAGATCCGGCACGGGTTTTCCATAAAACAATCTCAGTCCATGCGGTTTATTCATGCATCATAAACCATCAAAGCAATAGAAAACAGCATAGCATCCATGACAGAGCTTCACTCTGTTATCCCTGTGGTCACACAGGTTTTGCAATGTTCCATATGCAGGCTCTTCAGCCTCACAGATATATCCCTTCTCAGGGTTTACCTCATGGCTGCTTCTCCATACTACAGACATTCATTCCCTCCAGGGAACTATCAGGCACTTGCAGCCATTAGCACAACGTTCACTTGCTGTCCGGAAGACAGCCCCATCTCTCTCAGACGGGACCTTCCAAAACGGACCAACCAGGTCCCAGCATTCACTCCATGTGACCTACCCTGGCCACCTTATATGGTCCGTAGCCACGCCCACCGGGTCACAAGGTTATGACCTCATCACAGGTCCTTCAACCACTCATACACACTTTACAATAGCGTTCTTAAACACACCCCCTGGGTGGGTTTGTAGGTAACTAGTCCTGCCCGTCTCACCAGTTACCTGGAGACTTCCCAAACACATTGAAACAGCACCTCAGCAGTATCACTGCTGATCAGCAAATAAGCAAGCCTCCATCCCAAGGCCACCCACCTTGATATAAATAACGATCCTTTAGCACCCTGCTCCTGTTACCACTCTGGACAAGGCTATCCGTTCCTCCTGGGACACCCACACAGTGCCCCCTAGCGGACACAGTGGTCACTACACCACAATGCATACAGTATATATATTTTTACAATTAGTTTTAAAAAATGTTTTACTTTTTTAACTTTTTTTCTTTGGCCCACTATGGGACAATCATTTTTTTGCAGGCTGATCGCTTGTATAGCATGGAGATGCAGCAGCATCCCCATGCTGTAGAAACTGACAGCTCTACACTTGCAGAGAAGCTTGCGCATGATCAGCATGTTTACAAGCTCTGGTGACCCAGATGTCATCATGATGACATCCAGTCACCATGGCAATGATCGAGACCCCACGTCATGCTGCTGGGTCTCTGATCCAAAGGCAGAGGGGCTGTCATTTCGGGGGGTTAAAGTGTCGAGAATGGTCTGTGACCACTACTGGCACTTAGTGCTGGGTGTCAGCTGTCAGAAACAGCTGACACCCAGTGGCGATCGCCCACACACCACCCATCCATGGTCAAATAGGCCCAGGTCATATGCACAGATTATTATGTCTGATGTCAGAAAGGGGTTAAATAGGGGTTAAATAGGCTTGAGATTGCACATATCTATGGTGTCCAAATTTGGCCCAACTTATTTGCGCCAACATTAAAGTCACATTTAAATTGGATCTGGTGCATATTTATCTTTCCAAGATTACCCTATAATATTAGTCCAAATTAGCCCAAATTAGTGAAAATAGTTCACTGGCAGAACTGGAGTTCTAATGACTCATTGGGCAACAACGTTATCTATCTTTTTTAAAAGAATATATTTAATAATTCCTTTGACAAAGGAACAAAACATTAAAATTTTAGATTAAAAGTTTAGATTTCATCTTTCTGTCTTTAGGCTTAGTTAGTCCTCCGGCTGTGACAAAGCGTCTAGGGCATCGTAGGAACGCTCCACGGCTACTGCTAGTTGTGCAGATAGGATCAGGGGTCTGCAATCCGCTTAGTTACCAACCTCTCTGGTCTTCTGGTGGCTTAGCCTGTTCCTGCCATCCTCCTCGGTGACCTATTCATAACAGATTACCTTCGGTGGCTGCCCCCACTGCTGCTAAGGAGAAGATCAGACAGTGGGCTGTAGGGTCGCCAGCACAGACACAGTTTGTTGGTTCAGGATGAGTATCCCGACCGGCCCTTCCCAGCGTGGTGTTGCTTCCAAGGACTTTGGCATCGGCATCTACGTGTACACCGGGCTTGGACCTCAGGCACCTGAGGGTCCATTGGGACGGATCAGTGCAGTGGACGGACATTGGGAATCTAGATTTCCAGCTGGAGGGGTCACAGCTCCCTCGCAGCCCGGTTTGTATGACTCCATGTCTTGTCTGTTTCCTCAGATTCTGATGTCTCCCGGGTTGGGTGGAAGTCAGGTAGTTGAGTCAGGAGGCGTAGGTCACGGGGTCAGTGTTCGGTCAGATTTGGCTAGTGAGGGGGTTAGGTATATTCTAGTAAATGTAAGAGATTTGCTCACCCATTTGGAAGTGGGAGCGGCAGCACCTGGGCATTTAGCGGCGTGGGTTGGTCCGCAGTTTAGTGGGTACGGTTTGCCGGGTAGGGTGTCAGAGGTGTCGGGTAGGTTTTCTGATCCTGTTTCTGTGTTGGTGCAGATGGAAAAAGAGAAGGAGTGTAGGATCCATTTGGATGAAAAGGCACATGTGGAGGTGTATATGTGTTTTGAGGGTCCGTTGGGGGCTCATCTTAAAAACGTTAGGGAAAAGATCTAGAAGGATGAATATATGGAGATTTTTTTTCCCTGCTTACACTTGAAAAGTTCAATTTGGATTAAAGAAAGAAGGATGATAGTAAGAAGGAGGATGAGGAAAAGCGCTGGTGGCGCCAGATCCCTCAAACATTTGTCAATTGGCTTCAAGCTTTCGCCATTCTGGCAAGTGTTATAGGTGAGAAGGAGCCGGAGAACTGCATTGGTGAGGCCCATAGGATTTATGGGGAGCAACCACCGCTCCGATATGATGAGTAGTTCCAGCAGAGGAAAGCGGTTAGGCCTGCGATTTGGTGGGATCAAATAGACATAGACCTTTGGTTACGTGTTATGGCTCCCACTAGGTTCGGTCATTCCTTTCACGAGGGGGTCGGGGGCGCCGGCCAATACAATAATCAATCCAGTACGCAAGGGAATGCAGGACAATCGGGTCAATTGGGTGTGCAAAAGCCAGGCTTATGCTGGCAGTTCAATGATAGCCAGTGTAAGTTTGGAGCCAGATGTAAATTCAAGCATCTCTGCTCGCATTGCAGTGTTCCTCCCACGGGGCCAGCAGATGTTTTAAGAAAAACAAATTAAAGCAAGGGAGCAATAATACCCAAGGGAGAGACACCAGTGAGGCTAATAGAGATGGTCCCCTATCTAAATAGACATCCGGACAGAGGCAAGGCAGAATTGCTGTTGTCAGGTTTTGAGGACCATTTTGTGATTTTCACTCCGCTGTTTCATATCCCCCGGGTTCTTAACCCCTTCATGACCCAGCCTATTTTGACCTTAATGACCTGGCCATTTTTTGCAATTCTGACCAGTGTCCCTTTATGAGGTAATAACTCAGGAACGCTGCAACGGATCCTAGCGATTCTGAGATTGTTTTTTCATGACATATTGGACTTCATGTTAGTGGTAAATTTAGGTCGATAATTTTTGCGTTTATTTGTGAAAAAAATGGAAATTTGGTGAAAATTTTGAAAATTTTCAAATTTTGGATTTTTATTCTGTTAAACCAGAGAGTGATGTGACATAAAATAGTTAATAAATAACATTTCCCACATGCCTACTTTACACCAGCACAATTTTGCAAACAAATTTTTTTTTGTTAGGAAGTTACAAGGGTTAAAAGTTGACCAGTTTTTTTAGAGACCACCTCACATTTGAAGTCATTTTGAGGGGTCTATATGGCAGAAAATACCCAAAAGTGACACCATTCTAAAAACCGCACCCCTCAAGGTACTCAAAACCACATTCAAGAAGTTTATTAACCCTTCAGGTGCTTCACAGGAACTAAAGCAACGTGGAAGGAAAAAATAGACATTTTAATTTTTCCAACAAAAATTTTCTTTTAGAATCAATTTTTTTCATTTTCACGTGGGTAACAGGATAAAATGGACCCTAAAATTTGTTGGGCAATTTCTCCTGAGTACAACGATACCTCATATGTGGTCATAAACCACTGTTTGGGCACACGGCAGGGCTCAGAAGGGAAGGAGCGCCATTTGGCTTTTTGAATGGAAAATATGCTAGAATATTTAGCGGTTGCCATGTCGCGTTTGGAGAGCCCCTGTGTGCCTAAACATTGGAGCTCGCCCACAAGTGACCCCATTTTGGAAACTAGACCTTCTAAGTAACTTATCTAGGTGCATAGTGAGCATTTTAAACCCCTAGGTGCTTCACAAATCGATCCGTAAAAAAAAAAAAAGCACTTTTTTTCACAAAATTTCTTTTAGCCTCAGTTTTTTCATTTTCACATGGGCAACAGGATAAAATAGATCCTAAAATTTGTTGGGCAATTTTTCCTGAGTAGAACGATACCTCATATGTGGTCATAAACCACTGTTTGGGAGCACGGCAGGGCCCGGAAGGGAGGAGCGGCATTTGACTTTTTGAATGGAAAATTAGCTTCAATCGTTAGCGGACACCATGTCGCGTTTGGAGAGCCCCTGTGTGCCTAAACATTGGAGCTCCCCCACAAGTGACCCCATTTTGGAAACTAGACCACCCAAGGAACTTATCTAGATGTGTAGTGCGCACTTTGACCCCACAAGTGCTTCACAGAAATTTATAGCGCAGAGCAGTGAAAATAATCATTTTTTTGCTCAAAAATGATTTTTTAGCCCACTATTTTTTATTTTCACAAGGCTAACAGAAGAAATTGGACCACAAAAATTGTTGTGCAATTTGTCCTGAGTACATTGATACCCCATATGTGTGGGGGAACCACTGTTTGGGTGCATGGGAGAGCTCAGAAGGGAAGGAGCGCCATTTTGGAATGCCGACTTGATGGAATGGTCTGTGGGAGTCATGTTACGTTTGCAGAGCCCCTGATGTTCCTAAACAGTGGAAACCCCCACAAATGACCCCATTTTGGAAACTAGACCCCTTATGGAACTTATCTAGATGTGTAGTGAGCACTTTGAACCCCCAAGTGCTTCACAGAAGTTTATAAACGCAGAGCCATGAAAATAAGAAATCATTTTTTTTCCTCAAAAATGATTTTTTAGCTCACTATTTTTTATTTTCCCAAGGGTAACAAGATAAATTGGACCCCAAAAGTTGTTGTCCAGTTTGTCCTGAGTATGCTGGTACCCCATATGTGGTCATAAACCACTGTTTGGGCACGCGGCAGGGCTCATAAGGGAAGGAGCGCCATTTGACTTTTTGAATGGAAAATTAGCTCCAATCGTTAGCGGACACCCCTAACCTTAATCTTAACCCTAATTCCAACCCTAACCATAATTACAACCCTAACCCTAGTTCCAACCCTAACCCTAATTCCAACCTGAACCCTAATTCCACCGGGAGCCGGAGTGTGATATCGGAGGTACCGGGGGGTGGGGGGGGTCGGAAGGTGGGGGAGCGGAGAAAAAGGGGAGGGGAGCAAATGATGACGGCGATGGCACATTGCCGCCGTCAGTCGGTATCGGGGGCTGATCGGCCCTGTGAGTCGTGGGGGGGGTCGGAACTGGGTCTCCAGCCATGGCCGATGCTACTGCAGCATCGGCCATGGCTGGATTGTAATATTTCATCAATTTTCATTGATGAAATATTACTATCGCTCTGATTGGCTGTTTCACTTTTAACAGTCAATCAGAGCGATCGTAGCCATGTGGGGGCGAAGCCATGCCCCCTGTGGTGAAGTACAAAGCCCCCTGTATCTGCGGGTCGGGTGACCTTTCAGTGACCCCGGTCACCCGACCGGCAGGGGAGGCTTTGAAGTCATGACGCAGCATATGCGTCATGGGTCGGATTGGCACCGACTTTCATGACGTATACGCTGTGTCACAGTTCAGGAAGGGGTTAAAAATCTGCAGTCGCCGGAGCAATATGGGGAGGTTGTTTTGAAAAAGTTGGGTAAGGAAGTTGCTTTGGGCCGGAAATCGAGACCTTTTAGGGACCTTCCATTTGAGAATTTGGTGGTTTCTCCCTTTGGGTGATGCCTAAGAAGGAGCCAAATAAGTTTTGGCTCATTCATCATTTGTCTTATCCCTGGGACATATCGGTCAATGACAGGATTGTTCCAGAGCTTTGCTCCATGGTCTACACGTCATTTGATGAAGCTGCACGTTGGGTTAGGAGTTGTGAAAGGGAGGCACTTATGGCAAAGACGGATATTGAGTCAGTGTTTCGATTGTTACTGGTTCATCCAGAGAGTGTTAGGTTGTTGGGCTGTTATTGGAAGGGGGAGTTTTCATTGATGTTTGCCAATGGGCTGTTCTCTATCTTGTGCATTCTTTGAGGCTTTTAGTTCCTTATTGCTGATGTGTCAGGTTTTGATTATCTGATACATTATTTGGATGATTTTTTATGCATTGGTCCTGGTGATTCTGCTTGTTGCGAAGTCATTTTGAGGACAGTGGAATGGGTGACTGAACGCTTCGAAGCGCCATTAGCTCTGGGAAAAATGGAAGATCCAAGTAAGTGTCTTTGTTTTTTGGGCATCGTAATTGATACCGTTAACTGGGAATTTGGATTACCGGAGGAGAAGGTGGTAGCACTGAGGGAGGACATGAATAGGGCACTGCACTTAAAGGAACTGTCCTTGCGGGAAGTTCAGTCGGTTCTTGGAAAACTTAATTTTGCTTGCCAGATTATGCCGATGGGGAGAGTCTTTTCTTGTCGGCTGGTCAATGCTACTGCTGGAGTTCGGGCTCCTCATCACTTTTTTAGGCTGTCTGTTGAGCATAGAGTGGATTTAGTGGTTTGGGGTTCTCTGATTCACTTTTTCGTTTACAGTGGGAATGTTTTCGGTCTTTGACCCCGGAGGCGGAGGACAAGGGGTTGGAGTGCTCGGCGGAGTTTTGGAGTGTGGTCTCCAAAGTCCTTGATTACCAGGTCTACTTTGACTCCCAGCACTTGGACGGCCTACCAGTCGGTATGGTATTTATGGGAGGGTCAATCAACTACTGAGGATCAGCTGGGAGTGTTACTTTTATGATTAAGTCGTGGGGCAGTGGAGGGCTGGTCGTCGGTGAAGGTATCGCGGATTATCACGTTAGCGTTTGGTTTTAAGTTACGAGGTCAGCAAGATTTGACTAAAATGTTTTTGGTGAAGCAGGCGGTAAGGAGTTTTAGGAGGGGAAATAGTTGTGTGGATTGTAGGCGTCCTGTTTCATTTAGTATTTTAGAGAGATTGGGGGGGAGTTTTGAGATCAATATGTAGTGCAAAGTTTAAAGTTTGTCTTTTCTGGTTAGCGTTTCCCTTGCTTACTTTGGAGCATTGAGAATTGGAGAAGTGGTATCGCCTAGCAAAATTAAATTGGGAGGGCTCCTAGCTAGGGATGTTGTGGTTACATTGACTGGTTTAGAGTTTGATCAGAAGGTCCAAAACTTACCAGGAGAGCAAGGGTAAGTGGGTAATATTGGGTGCAGTAAAGGATTCTTTGATGTGTCCGGTAAGCATATGATTACTACACCATGATTAACCACAGGTCACAGTGTATGTCATAGAGGAGGCTTGTGTGCTGAGGACTGTTCTCCATGAACCTGAGCACCTCGTGCTCGCTGAGCATGTCCTGCCCCATCCATTTGAATGACTGGCATGTAATTGAACAGTTTCTGAAGCTGGATCAGCAGTGACCACTTGATTGCTGAGCTTGTGTTTACTGTCAAAGCCAGCTTGTCTTTCTTGAAAATATTTTGACCTATTCTACTTCATTTCTCCGCAACTGTTACAAGTCATCTAGGTTCTGTACTGTTGCTGTCACCATGCCAATCAGCTGCTTATTTCACTTGAGGAGTCATGTACTTATCCATGTCTTTATTTTTGGCTCTTAGAAAAAAACAGATTATAAGTAAAAGTATTGTCAGAATGTATTTAGCTGCCAATCATTCAGAACTTCCTTTCTGAGTCATGGTAAAAATGTTAGGATTGGTTTGCTGCCCTCTAGTGGTGGTTTAGAAAAAGTCAATTGACTTAATGTTACACAAAAAAATTTTGACATTGTTGGAAAATCTGTTTTCACATTTTTAGTTGGGCTTACGGTTTATGCGTAGTTACATTGGAAATGAAAATTGGTATAGATATTAAAACATTCAAGTGTCTACTTTATTAGGTATCTATAATTCAGGCTCTGTTTCCAGGAACTGTATAGCACAGCCAAAATATGCGTCATGTCTTAGATAAAAAAAATTATGCAAGAAAATATTGCTGCACATCTCTACTGAATTAAATGTTCTTAATATATTTTTAAAAAAAAAAAAAAAAAGCATCACCCAAATTACTGTCATGGGGTAAGCACAGAGAATGGGTTATTCCCAAAAGAGCAATTAATCTCAAATCCTGCTGATTGGACATAACTGTGCGAAACCCAGCGATACTGAGTAGGGGATCTGAGACCCAGGAACCAGTCTCTGCAGCCCATCTTGAATGGGATATTGGTGCGCATGCTCGACATCCATTCCATTCATTTTCTAATGGACGGCCGATAGGGACGAGCGAGTACTGAAGTATTCAGACTCGCTATACTCGTACAGACTAATACTCGGGTATTCGGTACGAATAGCGAGTCCAATTAAAGTCAATGGAAAATGCGAGTAATTGTCTGCTGGACCCTACAAAGCGGTTTGGGGGCTGAGTAAAAAATGTGTAAATGTTAAAAAATGTATGCTGTAAACAAATGTATATAACATGGGGCACCTGGTCAGGGGCTGCACGATTGTTTTTACACCACTGCTTTCACGAGAATGTACAAACGCTATTTGAAGTCCTGTGGTTTTTTGCCGGAAGAGCGGGACTCGTGCGCCACTTACGCAGTGCCAGTGATATATCAGAAGTGCCATAAGAGCGACTGATGATGGAGGCGATCTTCTGACAGCTAAGTGTGTAAGTGGTGTAAGGAGCGCAATCTGCCCTAGGGGCTGAGTTATGGTTAACGCAGGAAGAAGCCACCCATCATGATCACAAGGGATTCACAATTATAAAACTTGGACTACTGTCCTTGTTGTGCCACTGCCCAATGTGTAGGCATAGATATAGTATCTTCAAAACATTAGCCCTAGGGGCTGTATCATGGTTGATGAAGGAAGCAAGGCAGGTCTAAAGGGCCAAACAATTATGATAAAACCAGGACTACTAGCATAGAAGTGGCCGTGCCCAGTGTCCAGGCATAGCCATAGTGTCTCCAAAAATTAGCCCAAGGGGCCTGATAGCATGGTTGATGAAGGAAGAAGGGTCTCACTCTCATCACAAGTGCCTCCGATAGGAAATATTAATTAACGTAACATTGTTTTTAGCTTATTGACCATGAGGTACATGTGTCAGAAGCACGTTTTGAAAACATGTGTAAGAAGAAGAAAAGGGGCTTGTATGGGAAGGGATGGATGTGATCACCAATTTAAAAAAAAACGTGTTGGGTGACTTTAGGTTGGGATACTGTCATCTGGAGGGCTTAAATACTGTTGCGAAATCCAGTCCTTGTTAAATTTTATCAGAGTCAGCCTGTCTGCATTCTCTGTTGTCAACCGTGTGCGTGTATCTGTGATGATTGCCCCAGCGGCACTGAACACACGCTCTGACATCACACTAGCAGCAGAGCAGGCCAGCACCTCCAAGGCATAGAAGAAGAGGTCGGGCCAACTATGCAGCTTGGATACCCAGTAAGTAAACGGTACAGAAGCGTCAGGAAGGACACAGGCATGGTCACTTAGATAGTCGTTGACCATCATGTTCAACTTCTCCCTCCTTGACATTGCTACTGTTCCAGCTAGTCCTTGGTGATGAGCCGGTTTATTGAAGATAGCCCAGTTTGTGGATATTTTACCACCACCTCTTTTGGACCTGCTTGGTGTATCTCTCCCCATTAATGCATGCTGTTGCACAGAGCTGGTATCTCTGTTAGCAGTGGTGTTTGAAGGTACTGTTGCCATCAAATGATCGACAACGGCCTTCTTAAAGGATTCCATTGTGAAACCCCTTGGTGACTGCAACAGTAGCAAAGGAAATTTGTCCTTGTACTGTGGGTCTAGAAAGGTGGCCAACCAGTATAGGTTGCTATTGAAAATGTGGATTACGCAAGGGTCTTGGCACAGACAGTCGATATGAAGTGTGCCATGTGTGCCAAGCTGCAAAGAGGCAAATGTTCTGTGACCCCTGAAGAAGAAACAATACCCATCCTCTCCTCACACTGACTCTCCTCCTCCACCTCCTCCTCTTCAGCCCACCCATGCTGGACAGACATGAAGCTGGGGTTGGGATTCCCCTCTGTAGCATGAGGTGTCCCCTCGGTACCACTGAAAAAGAAGTCCTCTCCCTCCTCATTTTCATCATCATCTTCATCCCCCAATGTTACCTGATGATATTGGCTGGGCAGGATTACCCATTGTGAAATCTTGCTCCATACCCAGCTGCTGGGCACGCAAAGATTCAATCTTTTGATTCTGCAGCGATTTTTTTTTCAGCAGACATAGCATAGGGATGGTTACGCTGATAATAGCCTGATCACCGCTCACAAGCTTGGTGCAGTAGTCAAAGTTATCAAGCACCTCACAAATATCAGCGATCCACACCCATTCGACAGTTGTTACGTGTCTTGGCTGAGTCTCAGTGTGATGGGCATGTTTATGCTGGTATTCAGAAAGTGTCCTCTGCTACTCACTTACCCTTGCCAACATATGATATGTTGAGTTCTACCGTGTTGGCATGTCGCAAATGAGTAATGGCAACAGCTGTTGAGGAATGGCGGAAATGGGTGCAAATACGGCGCACCTTCTCAAGTAGGTACGGCAAGTCAAGGTATGTTTTTATAAATTTCTGCACCACTAGGTTCAGCACATGAGCCATGCATGGCACGTGTACCAGCTTCCCGAGCTTTAAAGCCGCCACCAGGTTACGCCCATTGTCGCAGACAACCAGACCAGGTTGGAGTTGCAGTGGGGAGAGCCACTGATTGGTCTGTTGTTTTATTCCTTGCCACAGCTCTCCTGCAGTGTGTAGTGTTTCACCTAAGCAGATCAGCTTCAGCAGAGCATTTTGCGAGGGTAATTCAGCATAGGATGATGAGGCGGAGGAGAAGGAAGAGGGGAGACTGGACGTATATGATGAGGTGGAAACCCTGATTGAGGTTGGGCCCGCTATTCGTGGCGTGGGTAGGATATGTGTTGATGGTCCAGTTTGAGACTTTGTCCCACACTCCACCAGGTTGAGCCAGTGTGCCGTGACAGAGATGTATCGTCCCTGGCCACAAGTACTTGTCCACGTGTCTGTTGTAAGACGGACCTTCCCGGTTATGGCATTCGTGAGAGCCCGCTTTAGATTGTTTAAGATGTGCTGGTGTAACGCGAGGACGGCACACCGGGAAAAATAGTGCCGGCTGGGAACCGAGTATCGTGGGGCAGCCGCAGCCAAAAGATCACGGAAAGACTGTGTCCCCACAAGCTTAAACTGCAACATCTCCACGGCTAGCAACTTGGCAATGTGCGCGTTCAGCATTTGTGCTTGTGGGTGTGTGGCTTAGTATTTACACGTCCTTTCATACATCTGGGGCATGAACAATTGGACGCTTTCCTGTTACAAACAAGTGGATGAGTTTGTTGAGGCCTGTGTCTGTGCAACCGCAGCTTGTGAGCAAGAGGTATGATGATCACCTGCTTCCTGCCCAGCAGATTGGAAAGGACGTACCACAGGCGACATGGCAGTGGTTTGACCCGCATTCGCAGACACTGATTTGGTACCCTGTTGTTCAGCCCACCGACTAGGGTGCTTGGCTGCCATGTGTTTCCGCATACTGGTGGTGATTTGGTTGCCTTTGCCCTGGACTATGCTCAGCTTCCTATGGCAGATGCTACAGATGACAATATTTGGTTCAGAAGGACTATCGGAAAAAAATTTCCAGACAGCGGCTGAACGCACCCTTGCCTTGACTTGGGGCACAGAGGGATTGCTCTTGGCAATAGTTGACACAGTTCACACTCTGCTCAAACCAGTAGCCCTTGGTGCCTTTGTTGGTGCTACATATCCACCTTCATCCTCTGTGCTGGCTATGCGTGCCAACGGCCCAGGTCGGATAGGTGGTCTCATCATCGACCACCTCGTCATCCATGTCATCCTCCTTCCGTGTTGATATTGGCGACTGGCCAGATGGCAACTGTGTGTCATCACCATCAGCCTCCACCTCTTCACCCGGTATATCACGTGGATGAAAGTGGCTTTCTTCTGGATGTAGGGTTTCAAATATTTGGCCATCTTCAACAGACGATACCCCCTCACGTTCCTCTTCAATGTTGCGCGGTGAGAGGCCAGAAGCAATGCAAGGAAATGGATCAAACAGATCCATGGAGTGACCAAGGTTGGGGTCAAATGTTTCCTCTGACTCCTGACCAGGTGATGAACAAGGAACAGGTTGAGAATAGGATGACCCAGCGTTAACTGTATGGACAGTAGACTGTTTTGTCATGGACGATTGGGTGCTGCTAGAACATTTTGTTGAGGCCTTATCAGCCATCCAAGACAGTATCTGCTCTTGTTCTTCTGGCTTCCAGGCCCGTTTATGTTCCAGACCGGGAAATTTTGCCAGGAACCTAGATGCATCAACCTTCTTCGATCTCCCAGACTCTGTGCCTTGTTGGGCAACAACGACCCCACGCCCACGTCCCTGTCCCTTCACAACAGCCTTTTTAGGAATTTTGGATTTTTCTGCCATAGTTGCAGATGTTCAGATGCAGATATTGGGGAACAAGGAGCAGCCAGTGCTTTGTGGAAGGTAGCACTACAGCCTAGTACTGCTTTGTGTTTTACAAACAGCATCGCAGCAGCAGAAAAAATTGCCCTGAGGCTTAAGGTGAGATTACGCACCCCTGTAACCATACAAGACAGCGGTGCTGCCACTAAAAAATTGCCCTGAGGTTTAAGGCAAGAATACTCAGACCAGACACCACACAAGACAGCGGTGCTGGCTGCGTGTCAGTTGTGCATTACCGTGCGTGCTATTCGATGTGAACACATCACTGCAACTGCACAAAAAAAACTGCACTGAGGTTTAAGGCAAGAATACGCAGCCCAGACACCACACAAGACAGCGGTGCTGGCTGTGTGTCAGTTGTGCAGTACCGTGCGTGCGTACTATTCACTGTGAACACAGCACTGCAACTGCACAAAATAACTGCCCTGAGGTTTAAGGCAAGAATATGCAGCCCAGACACCACACAAGACAGCGGTGCTGGCTGCATGTCAGTTGTGCAGTACCATGCGTGCGTACTAGGGTGACCGCAAAAAAATCGATGTCGGAATTTTGTCCGTCTGGACCCCACAAAACGATTCCCTTTTCCAGATATTGAGAGAGCCAAAATTTGAGCTCGATCAAACGACGTTAACCCGTGCCGCTCGTCGCTCAAAGTTTGAAAAAATCCAAATTGAGGTATTTTAAGATTTAGGTATTTTGCATAGTCTGTTAGACTATAAAGAATGTGACAACAACATTGCAGAAATAGCCCTGACCAAATTTTCGAACCATTTGTGGTATTTGAATGCAGAGTTGGTGGGATTATCGTTTTTTGATCCCACCATTACAGACAATGAAAAGTTGGTAATGGCTAATAAATTGCTCAGTAGCACAGATGAACCATCAGAGCACGCTAGGGTTGTAAATCCAAAAGTTAGGAAAGAAAAATTAAAAGAGGTAGGAAGTAACCGACTTTAACGACCTTCTGACAAAAGATGAAGAACAAAAGCAATATGTCCTGCAAGTTGTAAGCAAATGCCGAGCATTATATTCTGACGTTTCAAAAACTACTTTAACAAAAGCTCTAGAATAGATTAGATAACTATGTAAAATTATCAACTCATGTAGGTTAGCGTGCTCTGATGGTTCATCTGTGCTACTGAGCAATTTATTAGCCATTAACAACTTTTCATTGTCTGTAATGGTGGGATCAAAAAACGATAATCCCACCAACTCTGCATTCAAATACCACAAATGGTTCGAAAATTTGGTCAGGGCTATTTCTGCAATGTTGTTGTCACATTCTTTATAGTCTAACATAGAGTTGAGCGACTTTTGGTTTTTTAGGGTCGCGTTTCGTTTCGTGAAACCCGACTTTTCCAAAAGTCGGGTCGAGCAAGATCGTCCGATTATAGGGAAAAGTCGGGGTCGTCCCGAAACACGAAACCCAATGTAAGTCAATGGGGAATAAAAGTCGGCAGTGAGAGGAGGACAGGAAACACACCTACAGTGCCCATTTGAATGCCAAAAGCATCAATTCTTCTTACTTAAGCTTGTCAACCTTAATTAACTTCATAATACAAGTTACGCACTGAAAAGTGGGGGTTATTTGGCTAAAGTTGTGGGGGGGGAGGGCTGGCTGCAGGTTTTCATGTGCCCTGGGCGAAAGAGCGCCCCTTTAACACATAATACCACAACTCATCATGCTCCGATACGGCAGATAAATAGCGGTATAGTACAATGAAAAATACCTCACTTTTTACATCTCATGACGAGGCCCATCTATTTCTCCATACAGAATCATTGGTCCCATATAATGTTTGAAACAGTATATGATGAGCTCCACATAATGCTACAGTATATGTTGGTCCCCATGGATGAAGCTCCACTGTCTTATGGGCCCAAATAATGCTCCAAACATAATGGGCCCCATTTCTAATGCTCTAGTGTATAATGGGCCCTGTAAATGCTGCTCCAGTGTCTGATGTCCACCTTTGGAATGTTCCAGTGTATGGTGGGACCCATCTATCATTCTCCAGAGTATAGTGCTCCCCAAAAATTGCTGTCCCAACATTGAAAACAATCAAATAAGTCTCCTCGCTAGGGAATCCCTGTACTTGTCTGGACAGGTGCTGTAGCTTGCTTAACAGCTCGCCAGCCGTTCTCACGCCCAGTATGGATTGCACGTGATTGCACAAAGGTTAGAAAGGGTACCGTATCCCTGGATAACATGTATGGATAGCGTACACATTCAAAATATATGTCTCAGGAGGCAGGCTCAGATGGTGTTAGGCCCAGTATGGATTGCACGTGATTGCACAAAGGTTAGAAAGGGTACCGTATCCCTGGATAACATGTATGGATAGCGTACACATTCAAAATATATGTCTATACAGCATGAGGCAGGCTCAGACGGTGTTAGGCCCAGTATGGATTGCACGTGATTGCACAAAGGTTAGAAAGGGTACCGTATCCCTGGATAACATGTATGGATAGCGTACACATTCAAAATATATGTCTCAGGAGGCAGGCTCAGACGGTGTTAGGCCCAGTATGGATTGCACGTGATTGCACAAAGGTTAGAAAGGGTACCGTATCCCTGGATAACATGTATGGATAGCGTACACATTCAAAATATATGTCTATACAGCATGAGGCAGGCTCAGACGGTGTTAGGCCCAGTATGGATTGCACGTGATTGCACAAAGGTTAGAAAGGGTACCGTATCCCTGGATAACATGTATGGATAGCGTACACATTCAAAATATATGTCTATACAGCATGAGGCAGGCTCAGACGGTGTTAGGCCCAGTATGGATTGCACGTGATAGCACAAAGGTTAGAAAGGGTACTGTATCCCTGGATAACATGTATGGATAGCGTACACATTCAAAATATATGTCTATACAGCATGAGGCAGGCTCAGACGGTGTTAGGCCCAGTATGGATTGCACGTGATTGCACAAAGGTTAGAAAGGGTACCGTATCCCTGGATAACATGTATGGATAGCGTACACATTCAAAATATATGTCTATACAGCATGAGGCAGGCTCAGACGGTGTTAGGCCCAGTATGGATTGCACGTGATTGCACAAAGGTTAGAAAGGGTACCGTATCCCTGGATAACATGTATGGATAGCGTACACATTCAAAATATATGTCTCAGGAGGCAGGCTCAGACGGTGTTAGGCCCAGTATGGATTTGACGGCCCAGATTACACAGCGGAGGAGCAGGGAGAGGTAAAGATTGCAAATGCTGGGGCCCTGCCCAAGCAAGGGGGGCCCACTCGTGGGCGTTGGTACTGGCACTGGGCCCCTCATAGTACAGCGGTGTGTCTGACGGCGGGTACCAGGAAGAGGTGGACCAAAGCAAGCCATTTTTCTGTCACCCTATGTGTCATCAGGGGAAGGTGGGACAAAATCCTTGGAAACCCATGCGTGGTTCATTTTAATGAAGGTTAGATCATCCACATTTTGGGTTGACAGACGGGTCCTTTTTTCTGTCAGGATTGATCCAGCTGCACTGAAGACTCTTTCCAATAGCACACTTGCAGCTGGGCAAGCAAGCTCCTGTAAGGCATATTGGGCCAATTCAGGCCAGGTGTCCAGTTTAGCGGCCCAATAGTCAAAGGGGAATGACCTGTGTGGGAGAACATCGATATGGGAGGAAAAGTAGTTTGTAACCATAGTTGACAACTGCTGTCTCCTGTCACTTTCCATCGATGCAGTATTACCAGTTGTGTGAGCGGTATTTGAAAAATCAGTCCACAACATTGTCATGAAACCCCTGTCTCCAACGCCACTTCTGCTGTGTGCACCACGAACACCTCTGCCAAGCTGCCCCCGGCCCGTACGGCTCGTGTGAGAACCATCACCGCTGCTGTGTGCTGGGAATGCCTCAAGCAACCGATTTACCAGAGTTGCTTGTTTATTAGCCAATATTAGGTCAAGGTTCTCCTGTGGCATGATGTTTTGTAATTTGCCTTTATAGCGTGGATCCAGGATGCTGGCCAACCAGTTGTCGTCATCGTTCATCATTTTGGCAATGCGGGGGTCCCTTTTTAGGATCCGCAAGGCATAATCTGACATGTGGGCCAATGTTCCCGGTGTCAATGATGCACTGCGAGTGCTGGGTGGAGGAGCACTTTCTGGCAAATCCACATCCCTCCAGTCACGCACAAACCCTGTACCAGACCTTGCCACGCCAACATTTTCACTTGCCCCACGAGATGCATCCTCCTTCCCTAAGTAATCATCCCCATCATCCTCCTCCTCCTCCTCCTCTTCTTCCTCCACCTCGTCCAGGAGAGGTCCCTGAGCAGACAATGGCTGAATGTCATCAAGGATTCCCTCCTCCTCTTCCTCCTCATCAACATTGGCTGCAGACGCCTGCTCCTTAAGGTGCGTCAAAGTTTGCATGAGCAGACGCATAAGTGGGATGCTCATGCTTAGGATGGCGTCGTCTGCGCTTACCAGCCGTGTGCATTCCTCAAAACACTGAAGGACTTTACAAAGGTCTTTCAGCTTCGACCACTGCACGCCTGTCAACTCCATGTCTGCTCTCAAAGTGCCTGGCCATGTATCCTCCCACAAATGCATTATGGCCTGCCTCTGCTCACACAGCCGCTCCACCATGTGCAGGGTGGAGTTCCACCTTGTTGCAATGTCGATAATGAGGCGGTGGTTGGGAAGGTGGAGCAATCGCTGCAGCTTCTGCATACGAACGGAGTGTACAGGCGACCGGCGGATGTGCGCGCACAGTCTTCGCACCTTCTGGAGCAGGGCTGTTAACTCCGGATAATTTTTGAGGAAGCACTGCACCACCAGGTTCAAGGTGTGAGCCAAGTAAGGTATGTGGCTGAGTTTTGAAAGGGCTATGGCTGCCACAAAATTACGGCCGTTATCACTAACTACCTTGCCTGCCTCAAGATGTACACTGCCCAGCCATGACTCAGTTTGTCGCTTCAAGTACTCGGCCAGCACCTCGGCGGTGTGTCTGTCGCCCAAACACATCATCTGCAACACAGCCTGCTGACGCTTTCCACTAGCTGCTCGATAGGGGGACACATCGTGTGCAACAGTGGCAGCTGCAGATGGAGTGCTCGTACGACTGCGCTCTGTGGACGAGCTTTCGCTTCTGGAGGAGGTGGAGGAGGAGGAGGGTCGAACGCCTACAGCCAACTGTTTCCTATACCGTGGGCTAGGCAGCACTGTCCCACCACCGCTGTCCCCTGTGGACCCTGCATCCACCACATTAACCCAGTGCGCAGTGATGGACACGTAACGGCCCTGGCCATGCCGACTGGACCATGCATCAGTTGTGAGGTGCACCTTTCCGCTCACTGACTGCTTGAGTGCATGGACAATGCGGTCTTTCACATGATGGTGGAGGGCTGGGATGGCTTTGCGAGAGAAGAAGTGGCGACTGGGTAGGTCATAGCGTGGTACTGCATAGGCCATGAGTTCGCGGAAAGCTGTGCTTTCCACCAACCGAAAGGGCATCATCTCAAACGAGATTAGTTTGGCAATGTGGGCGTTCAAACCCAGTGTACGCGGATGAGAGACTGAGTACTTTCTTGACCTACTCATAGTGTCTGGGAGGGTGAGCTGGACTTGAGAGCTGCATATGGTGGAAGTAGCGGTGGACAGGGTGGACTGAGAGAGGGTTGATGATGGTGATGGAGTTGGTGTTCTTTCTGATGGCCTAGAATCAGTCTTTCGTTGATATAACAGTGGGATGCCCTGACTGCTGTGGTCTTGCAACGACACCTCAACATTTGCTGCTGTGCTAACCGGTGGGCTTACAGTGGGGGAAACAATGTAGCGTTGCTGACTACCTTCGTTGTGATCAGTTGCACATGTGGCACTTGAGGTTTGGTGTTGTGTCCACGCTTGCAAGTGCATGCTGGTTAAATATCTAAGCATGCAACTGGTATTCAAATTTTTCAGATTTTTCCCTCGGCTAAAGGTCTTTGCGCACTTCTTACAGATAACCTTGGCCTGATCATGAGGATTTTGTTCAAAAAAGTGCCACACTGCACTCTTCCTACTTTGGCAGACATTTTGCGGCCTAGCACGCTGTGATCTTTTGACCCTCTGGACAAGCTGTCCAGCAACTCTTTTGATGTTTGGAACCTGTCTTTGGAGTGCTCCGGGCCTGCCAGATAACGTGCGATGTCGATGTCTGCTGTGGATGCTCCTCATCTGAGCTATTGGAAGCAGCACCCTCTTCCCCCAATGGATGCCAATCTAGGTCAACAACTGGGTCATCCATCACCTCCTCTTCTATGTCATGTGCACCTTCCTCTGTGTCACCGTGTATGGTGGTATAGTGTGCGGGAAGGGGCACCTGAGTCTCATCAGGGTCAGAATCTGGCTCTGTACACTGCGAGGACAATGTAGTGCTCTGAGTGAATGTACCAGCAGAATCATCCATCAGCGGCTGTGCATCAGTGCACTCCATGTCAGATTCATCTTGGCCTGGGTAATTCACCATTTCACTTGATAATCCAGGCATGGTATGTGAAAACAGCTCCATGGAGTAATCAGTAGTATGGCCTGCGTCATCCTTCAATCTTGGTTGGGGTGAAGGACACAAGGAAAGGTGTGGTTCATGAACATGAGCCTCCAATGACGACTCAGTGCTTTTACTTTTTACAACTGAAGAAGAGGAGGCGATAGAGCTGGAGGCTGAGTCAGCAATGTAAGACAAAACTTTTTCCTGATGCTCTGGCTTTAAAAGCGGTTTGCCAACTCCTAGAAAACTAAGCGTTCGAGGCCTTATGTAGCCAGACGATGACGCAGGGTCAGCACCTCCTGCATTCGGTCCTATTTTGCTCTTGCCACTACCATCAGATCCACCACCAACACCATCATTACCAGCTGCCAACCCCCGCCCAATTCCACGGCCTCTTCCACCAGCCTTCCTCATTTTTGGTAGAAATGTAGACAAAATCCAACAAACTATATAGTAATGTAAAACAAGGTACAAGGTGTCTATAGGACAGGGGAGATTTAGAATTTCTGCACACACTTGTGGACAGTGGACACTTTTGGATTGTGTGAGGCCCACTGATATCTGAGCGCTATGTGACAGGCTCGATGGCACAGCTGTGACCAAAGTGACGAGAGGATAAGGGAGATTTTGAATCTCTGCGCACACTTTTGGACACTGGACACTTGTGGATTGTGTGAGGCCCACTGATATCTGAGCGCTATGTGACAAGCTCGATGGCACAGCTGCCTGTGACAAAAGTGACGAGAGGATAATGGAGATTTTGAATCTCTGCGCACACTTTTGGACACTGGACACTTGTGGATTGTGTGAGGCCCACTGATATCTGAGCGCTATGTGACAGGCTCGATGGCACAGCTGCCTGTGACCAAAGTGACGAGAGGATAATGGAGATTTTGAATCTCTGCGTACACTTGTGGACAGTGGACACTTGTGGATTGTGTGCGGCCCACTGATATCTGAGCGCTATGTGACACGCTCGATGGCACAGCTGCCTGTGACCAAAGTGACGAGAGGATAATGGAGATTTTGAATCTCTGCGTACACTTGTGGACAGTGGACACTTGTGGATTGTGTGCGGCCCACTGATATCTGAGCGCTATGTGACACGCTCGATGGCACAGCTGCCTGTGACCAAAGTGACGAGAGGATAATGGAGATTTTGAATCTCTGCGTACACTTTTGGACACTGGACACTTGTGGATTGTGTGCGGCCCACTGATATCTGAGCGCTATGTGACACGCTCGATGGCACAGCTGCCTGTGACCAAAGTGACGAGAGGATAATGGAGATTTTGAATCTCTGCGTACACTTTTGGACACTGGACACTTGTGGATTGTGTGCGGCCCACTGATATCTGAGCGCTATGTGACACGCTCGATGGCACAGCTGCCTGTGACCAAAGTGACGAGAGGATAAGGGAGATTGGATTGCTTTTAAAAAAGCAGTTTGCGGAGCAGTGGGTAAACAGCAATGCCAGCGTGTCAGGAAGCCTTAGAAGGCAGCCCAACAACCAACACCACTGATACACCACAATATAGCCTCCCCTTGCACTGCACACACAGTGACTTGTGTGTTGTGCAGGCCAAATCGCTAGCAGCAGAAGCAGTTTTTTTGTCTTCTTCCCTGCCTAACGCTCTCCCTACAGAATCAGCAGCAACCTCTCCCTATACTAAGATCGGCAGAAGTAAGATGGCGGTCGGCGTGCACGCCCTTTTATACCCCCTGTGACGCCCACCAAAGCAAGCCAATCACTTGCATGCCCTTCTGAAAGATGGTGGTGACCCATGCCTATGTCATCACGTTGCCCACAGTGTCCGTGGATCCTGATTGGCTGAAAAAGAGCGCAAAACAAACTTTTGAAACGCGACTTTGGCGCGTAAGTCGCCGACCTCGTGGCCGACCTCATCCTAGGGTCGGGTTTCGTTTCATGAAACCCGACTTTGCCAAAAGTCGGCGACTTTTGAATTTTTTCGACCCGTTTCGCTCAACTCTAGTGACGAGAGGATAATGGAGATTTTGAATCTCTGCGCACACTTTTGGACACTGGACACTTGTGGATTGTGTGAGGCCCACTGATATCTGAGCGCTATGTGACAGGCTCGATGGCACAGCTGCCTGTGACAAAAGTGACGAGAGGATAATGGAGATTTTGAATCTCTGCGCACACTTTTGGACACTGGACACTTGTGGATTGTGTGAGGCCCACTGATATCTGAGCGCTATGTGACAGGCTCGATGGCACAGCTGCCTGTGACAAAAGTGACGAGAGGATAATGGAGATTTTGAATCTCTGCGCACACTTTTGGACACTGGACACTTGTGGATTGTGTGAGGCCCACTGATATCTGAGCGCTATGTGACAGGCTCGATGGCACAGCTGCCTGTGACAAAAGTGACGAGAGGATAATGGAGATTTTGAATCTCTGCGCACACTTTTGGACACTGGACACTTGTGGATTGTGTGAGGCCCACTGATATCTGAGCGCTATTTGACAGGCTCGATGGCACAGCTGCCTGTGACCAAAGTGACGAGAGGATAATGGAGATTTTGAATCTCTGCGCACACTTTTGGACACTGGACACTTGTGGATTGTGTGAGGCCCACTGATATCTGAGCGCTATGTGACAGGCTCGATGGCACAGCTGTGACAAAAGTGACTAGAGGATAAGGGAGATTGGATTGCTTTTAAAAAAGCAGTTTGCGGAGCAGTGGGTAAACAGCAATGCCAGCGTGTCAGGAAGCCTTAGAAGGCAGCCCAACAACCAACACCACTGATACACCACTATATAGCCTCCCCTTGCACTGCACACACAGTGACTTGTGTGTTGTGCAGGCCAAATTGCTAGCAGCAGAAGCAGTTTTTTTGTCTTCTTCCCTGCCTAACGCTCTCCCTACAGAATCAGCAGCAACCTCTCCCTATACTAAGATCGGCAGAAGTAAGATGGCGGTCGGCGTGCACGCCCTTTTATACCCCCTGTGACGCCCACCAAAGCAAGCCAATCACTTGCATGCCCTTCTGAAAGATGGTGGTGACCCGTGCCTAGGTCATCACGTTGCCCACAGTGTCCGTGGATCCTGATTGGCTGAAAAAGAGCGCAAAACAAACTTTTGAAACGCGACTTTGGCGCGTAAGTCGCCGACCTCGTGGCCGACCTCATCCTAGGGTCGGGTTTCGTTTCATGAAACCCGACTTTGCCAAAAGTCGGCGACTTTTGAATTTTTTCGACCCGTTTCGCTCAACTCTAGTCTAACAGACTATGCAAAATACCTAAATCTTAAAATACCTCAATTTGGATTTTTTCAAACTTTGAGCGACGAGCGGCACGGGTTAACGTCGTTTGATCGAGCTCAAATTTTGGCTCTCTCAATATCTGGAAAGGGGAATCGTTTTGTGGGGTCCAGACGAACAAGATTCTGACATTTTTTCCCCCCCATATGAGATCCGGTCACCCTAGTGCGTACTATTCGCTGTGAACACAGCACTGCAACTGCACAAAAAAACTGCCCTGAGGTTTAAGGCAAGAATATGCAGCCCAGACACCACACAAGACAGCGGTGCTGGCTGCGTGTCAGTTGTGCAGTACCGTGCATGCGTACTATTCGCTGTGAACACAGCACCGCACCAGCACAAAAAAACTACCCTGAGGTTTAAGGCAAGAATACGCAGCCCAGGCACCACACAAGACAGCGGTGCTGACTGCGTGTCAGTTGTGCAGTACCGTACATACAAAAAACCTGCCCTGCAGGGGTAAATGTGACCTAAAAAAAAGCTGGGAAAACGGTTACTACTCAGTCCCACCCTGACCTTATACTTTCAGCTCTGAAAAGAGCTTTTGGGTTTCACAGAGGATTTCTGGCTGATTTGAACAAAAAAACACAACTCTCCCTAGCAGCTGCTCACACTCTCCCTACACTAGCTGTGTTCTGCATGCAATGTGCAGAAAATGGTGGCAGCAGGGCTTAGTGCCAGGCTATGATGACTCATAGGACGCTGGGTGGCCAGCCAAACCAAGAAGGGTGCTGCATTACTGTGATTGGCAACTGCTGGGCGGGAGAACCAAATAGCGAGGCGAGTATTGAAATACTCGCTATTTTCCGAGTACCGCATTACTCGCCGAGTACCCACGAATATGCTCGCCCATCCATAACGGCCGAGTTCAGTTCCCTGCTATTTCCCACAGTCTCACAGATAATGAATTGAGCAAAGATTAACCATGTGCATCATTGTCCAATTCAAGACAAGACTGTAGAGCCCTATTCTCAGGGTTCCGGAGCTCAGCAGTCAGGATTGCCCTGTATTTAAGAACTGATAAGGAAAAAAGGATCCTCTAAATGCAAAATGGTGTCTAAAAAGTATTGATTCTTATTTAACAATTATTTTAACCCCTTCCTGACTTTTGACGCCACATAGGCGTCATGAAAAGCTGTACCAATATGACCCATGACGCCTATGTGGCGTCATGAATTGATTACCCCCCTGCGGGTCGGGTGACCGGGGTCTATGAAAGGTCACCCGACCCGTAGGTACAGGGGGCTTTGTACTTCACCACAGGGGGGGTGGCTTAGCCCCCACGTAGCTACGATCGCTCTGATTGGCTGTTAAAAGTGAAACAGCCAATCAGAGCGATTGTAATATTTCACCAATGAAATTTGGTGAAATATTACAATCCAGCCATGGCCGATGCTGCAATAGCATCTGCCATGGCTGGAGACAACGATCCGACCCCCCCATCGACTGACGGCGCCGATCGGCCGCCGCCACCAACTGACGGCGCCGATCGGCTGCCACTGTCATGATCTGCTCCCCCCGCCTTTCCTGCCTTCCGATCACCCACCCTCACCCTGCACGGTGCCTTCAAAGTCCCTCTGGCCGTCCCGGTGTCCCGCTGTCCTGGATCATGGGTGCCGCCATCTTGGAAAATGGCGGGTGCATGCGCAGTGCGCCCCCTGGAATCTGCAAAGCTGCAGATTCATTCATTTTGATCACTGTGATAAACTCTCACAGTAATCAAAATAAAAAAAAGTAAATCACCACCCACTTTATCACCCCCATAGGTAGGGACAAATAATAAAATAAAGAAAATATTTTTATTTTTCCATTAGGGTTGGAATTAGGGTTATAAATAGGGTTAGGGTTAGAAATAGGGTTAGGGTTGGAATTAGGGTTAGGGTTGGAATTAGGGTTACGATTAGGGTTATGGGTGGGTTGGGATTAGGGTTAGGCTTGTGGTTAGGGTTAGAATTGGGATTAGGTTTAGGGGTGTGTTGGGGTTAGGGTTGTGGTTAGGTTTATGATTAGGGTTGGTATTAGGGCTAGGGGTGTGTTGGGGTTAGGGTTGGAGATAGAATTGAGGGGTTTCCACTGTTTAGGCACATCACGGGGTCTCCAAACGTGACATGGCGCCACCATTTATTCCAGCCAATTTTGCGTTCAAAAAGTCAAACAGTGCTCTCTCCATTCCGAGCCCCGACGTGTGCCCAAACAAATTTCTCCTGTTACCCTTGGGAAAATAAAAAATTGGGGGCTAAAAAATTATTTTTGTGGAAAAAAAAGATTTATTTTTTATTTTCACGGCTCTGCGTTATTAACTTCTGTGAAGCACTTGGGGGTTCAAAGTGCTCACCACACATCTAGATAAGTTCCTTGGGCAGTCTAGTTTCCAAAATGGTGTCATTTGTGGGGAGTTTCCACTGTTTAGGCACATCAGGGGCTCTGCAAACCTAACATGACGCAGACCATTCCATCAAGTCGGCATTTCAAAACGTCACTACTTCCCTTCCGAGCCCCGACGTGTGCCCAAACAGTGGTTCCCCTCCATATATGGGGTACCAGCGTACTCAGGACAAACTGTACAACAATGATATGGGTCCAATTTCTCCTGTTACCGTTGTGAAAATAAAAAATAGCGGGCTAAAAAATCATTTTTTGAGGAAAAAAAATATTTTTACTTTCATGGCTCTGCGTTTTAAACTTCTGTGAAGCATCTGGGGGTTCAAAGTGCTCACTATGCATCTAGATACAGTTAGGTCCATATATACTGTATTTGGACAGAGACAACATTTTTCTAATTTCTAATTTTGGTTCTAGACATTAACACAATGAATTTTAAACAAAACAATTCAGATGCAGTTGAAGCTCAGACTTTCAGCTTTCATTTGAGGGTATTCACATTAAAATTGGATGAAGGGTTTAGGAGTTTCAGCTCCTTAACATGTGCCACCTTGTTTTTAAAGGGACCAAAAGTAATTGGACAATTGACTCCAAGGCTATTTCATGGACAAGTGTGGGCAATCCCTTTGTTATGTCATTCTCAATTAAGCAGATAAAATGCCTGGAGTTGATTTGAGGTGTGGTGCTTGCATTTGAAGGTTTTGCTGTGAAAGAAACATGCGGTCAAAGGAGCTCTCCATGCAGGTGAAACAAGCCATCCTTAAGCTGCAAAAACAGAAAAAACCCATCAGAGAAATTGCTGCAACATTAGGAGTGGCAAAATCTACAGTTTGGTACATCCTGAGAAAGAAAGCAAGCACTGGTGAACTCATCAATGCAAAAAGACCTGGGCGCCCACGGAAGACAACAGTGGTGGATGAGCGCAGAATAATCTCCATGGTGAAGAGAAACTCCTTCACAACAGCCAACCAAGTGAACAACACTCTCCAGGAGGTAGGCGTATCAATATTCAAATCTACCATAAAGAGAAGACTGCAAGAAAGTAAATACAGAGGGTTCACTGCACGGTGCAAGCCACTCATAAGCATCAAGAATCAAAAGGCTAGACTGGACTTTGCTAAAAAACATCTAAAAAAGCCAGCACAGTTCTGAAATAACATTCTTTGGACAGATGAAACCAAGATCAACCTCTACCAGAATGATGGAAAGAGAAAAGTATGGCGAAGGCGTAGTACAGCTCATGATCCAAAGCATACCACATCATCTGTAAAACATGGCGGAGGCAGTATGATGGCTTGGGCATGCATGGCTGACAGTGGCACTGGGTCACTAGTGTTTATTGATGATGTGACACAGGACAGAAGCAGCCAAATTAATTCTGAGGTATTCAGAGCCATACTGTGTGCTCAGATCCAGCCAAATGCAGCCAAACTGATTGGCCGTCGTTTCATACTACAGATGGACAATGACCCAAAGCATAAAGCCAAAGCAACCCAGTAGTTTATTAAAGCAAAGAAGTGGAATGGCCAAGTCAGTCACCTGATCTCAACCCAATTGAGCATGCATTTCACTTGTTAAAGACTAAACTTCAGACAAAAAGGCCCACAAACAAACAGCAACTGAAAACCACCGCAGTGAAGGCCTGGCAGAGCATCAAAAAGGAGGAAACACAGCGTCTGGTGATGTCCATGAGTTCAAGACTTCAGGCAGTCATTGCCAACAAAGGGTTTTCAACCAAGTACTAGAAATGAACATTTTATTTACAATTATTTAACCTGTCCAATTACTTTTGGTCCCTTTAAAAACAGGGTGGCACATGTTAAGGAGCTGAAACTCCTAAACCCTTCATCCAATTTTAATGTGGATACCCTCAAATGAAAGCTGAAAGTCTGAACTTCAACTGCATCTGAATTGCTTTGTTTAAAATTCATTGTGGTAATGTCTAGAACCAAAATTAGAAAAATGTTCTCTGTCCAAATATATATGGACCTAACTGTAAGTTCCTTAGGGGGTCTAGTTTCCAAAATGGGGTCATTTGTTGGGGAGTTCCAAAGTTTAGGCAAACAGGGGCTCTCCAAACATGACATGGTGTCCGCTATCGACTGGAGCTAAGTTACCAATCAAAAAGTCAAATGATGCTCCTTCCCTTCCGAGCCCTGCCGTGCACCCAAACAGTGGTTTATGACCACATATGAGGTAACGTTGTACTCAGGAGAAATTGCCCATGTGAAAATGAAAAAATTGATGCTAAAAGAAATTTATTGTGAAAAAAAAGTACTTTTTTTTTTTTACGGATCAATTTGTGAAGCACTATTCATCTTGATAAGTTCCTTGGAGGGTCTAGTTTCCAAAATGGGGTCACTTGTGGGGGAGCTCCAATGTTTAGGCACACAGGGGCTCTAGAAACGCGACATGGCAACCGCTAAATATTCCAGCATATTTTCCATTCAAAAAGTCAAATGGTGCTCCTTCCCTTCTGAGCCCTGCCGTGCACCCAAACAGAGGTTTATGACCACATATGAGGTATCGGTGTACTCAGGAGAAATTGCCCAACAAATTTTAGGATCCAATTTATCCTGTTACCCATGTGAAAATGAAAAAAATTGATGCTAAAAGAAAATTTTTGTTGGAAAAATTAAAATGTCCATTTTTTCCTTCCACGTTGCTTTAGTTCCTGTGAAGCACCTGAAGGGTTAATAATCTTCTTGAATGTAGTTTTGAGTTGCTTGAAGGGTGCAGTTTTTAGAATGGTGTCACTTTTGGGTATTTTCTGCCATATAGACCCCTCAAAGTGACTTCAAATGTCAGGTGGTCCCTAAAAAAAAAAGGGTATTGTAAATTTTGTTGTAAAAGTGAGAAATCGCTGGTCAACTTTTAACCCTTATAACTTCCTAACAAAAAAAAATTTTGTTTCCAAAATTGTGCTGATGTAAAGTAGACATGTGGGGAATGTTATTTATTAACTATTTTGTGTCACATAACTCTCTGGTTTAACAGAATAAAAATTCAAAATTTGAAAATTGTGAAATTTTTAAAATTTCCACCAAATTTCCGTTTTTTTCACAAATAAACGTAAAAATTATTGACCTAAATTTACCATTATCATGAAGCCCGATATGTCACGAGAAAACAATCTTGGAATCGCTAGGATGCATTGAAGCGTTCCTGAGTTATTACCTCATAAAGGGACACTGGTCAGAATTGCAAAAAAATGGCCTGGTCATTAAGGTCAAAATAGGCTGGCTCATGAAGGGGTTAAAAAAGGACATAATTAAAAATAGGAGATGGCAACTCGTGTTGAGCGAGCATGCTCGCCACTACTCGGTGCTGGCCCGAGCATCACCGAGTATTTCCGGGGTTGCTCGGTGGGAGCTCGGGTCCCCGCCCTGCATGTTTGGGGCTCTTTAGACAGCCAATGAACATGCAGGGATTGTCTGCCAAAAACTGTAATGCCGCAGCCATGTTGGTTGTGGCATTACAGTGATTGACTGGCCACACAGCGTCAACAGGTCTATATCAGACCTGGCGCCACCCTGCTCAGCACAGTCAGCACTGGACTCAGGCAGTGTAGCATGGGCATACCCACCGTGGGGCAGCTGCCCCCCCCTAGATGCAGGGGTGCACAATGAAAGAGCACCTCCTGGCCGCGGTAGTGGACAGCGAGTTTGTTTCCTGCCGCCATGCCCCCCCATGCACCCCATCCTCGCCCTACCAGAGAGACCCACCGCAGCCCCTCACTGCTAATAAATCCCAGCAATGACGCTGGGCTGCTCTATGTGCACAGGACCTGTAATGAGGTCACCGGAGGGGAGGAGTCAGGAGTCATATGATCAGGGGCCTCAGTGTATGCATGACTCTGCTCTGCTGTCTGCTGGTTGTCATGGTGCTGGATGAGGGATGTTTGTGTGGGGTCAGGAGGGGTTTACAGGGTGGATGTAGCAGAGCCATGTGTGTAGGGGGTGTACAGAGAGGAGCTGCATGTGTACAAGGTGTACGGAGCGGAGCCGTGTGTGTACGAGGTGTATGGAGCGGAGCCGTGTGTGTACGAGATGTACGGAGCGGAGCCGTGTGTGTACGAGGTTTACGGAGCGGAGCCACGTGTGTACGAGGTGTATGGAGCGGAATTGTGGGTGTGCGTAGTGGAGCCGTGTGGGTACGAGGTGTACGGAGCGGATCCGTGTGTGTACGAAGCCGTGTGTGTACGGAGCGGAGCCGCATGTGTGTGGAGTGGACCCGAGTGTGTACAAGGTGTACGGAGTGGAGCCGCATGAGTACAAGGTATACGGAGCGGAGCCACGTGTGAATGAGGTGTATGGAGCAGAGCCGCATGTGTACAAGTTTTTCGGAGTGGAGCCATGTGTGTGTACAAGGTGTACGGAGCGTGGCTGCGTGTGAACGAGGTGTATGGAGCTTAGCCGCATTTGTTCTTTTTTTCCTTTCTTTCCCCTCTTTCTCTCTCTCTTTCTCTCTGTTCTTTCTATCTCTCTGTTCTTTCTTTCTCTCTGTTCTTTCTTTCTCTCTCTCTGTTAATAATAAAATAATAATTTTATTTCTATAGCGCCAACATATTCCGCAGCACTTTATATTATAGAAGGGACTTCTACAGACAAAAGACATTACAGCATAGCATAGCAATAATCACATAGATCAAAACAGATACCAAGAGGAATGAGGGCCCTGCTCGCAAGCTTACAATCTATAAGGAAAAAAGGGAAACACGAAGGTGGATGGTAACAATTGCTTTTATTGTTTTTATTGTTTGGACCATCCCTAGTGTAAAAATCAGGTGTTCCTGTTGCTGCATGAACCAGTTAGCAGTCTAAATATGTAACAGTACAGACATAGAGGGCTATTAAATGCAAAAAGCATGTGAGAACATGATGTGAGGAACCTGATTATGGTAAAAAATTTTGAAATGAGCCACACAGGGATATTTAGGTTAATGCATTGAGGCAATAGGCCAGGCTGAACAAATGCTTTTTTAAGGCACGATTAAAACTTTGGGGCTTGGGGATTAATTGTACTAGCCTGGGTAGTGCATTCCAAAGAATTGGCACGGCATGTGAAAGGTCTTGGAGACGGGAGTGGGAGGTTCAGATTAATGAGGATGTTAACCTCAGGTCATAAGCAGAACGGAGGGCACGGGTAGGGTGGTAGGCTGAGACGAGGGAGGAGATGTAGGGTGGTGCTGAGCCATGGAGGGCATTGTGGGTGAGGGTAATAAGTTTATACTGAATTCTGGAGTGGATGGGTATCCAGTGTAAGGACTGACACAAGGTAGTGGCATCGGTATAACGATTGGTGAGGAATATGATCCTAGCTGCAACATTCAGGACGGATTGGAGAGGGGAGAGTTTAAGAGGGAGACCGATTAGTAGAGAGTTACAATAGTCCAGACGAGAATGAATAAGAGAAACAGTAAAGGCCCCGTCACACACAGCGATCTGGCTAGCGAGATCGCTGAATTTGTGACGCCACAGTGATCTCGCCAGCGAGATCGCTGTGTTTGACGGGGATCAGCGACCGGCCCCCCTGCCGGTTATCGCTGATCGTGCTCGATCGGCCTGGGCCATTTTTCAATCACTGGTCTCCCGCTGGCCAGCATGCATCGCACGCCGGGGAGACGGTGAAGTGGGCATGTGCCAGTCCCTGCAACAGTCACCAAGTGAGAGAAAATACCAAGAAAATAATTACAGCCGGTCAGGTGTTTGTTGTGCATACGTTAGTGGTTTGCCGCTGGAAAAAGACACATACTTGAAGAAGTGTATAATTAGGTGTCATCAGCATAGAGATGGTACTGGAATCCAAATCTATTGATTGCTTGACCAATAGGGGCAGTATACAAAGCAAAGAAGAGCTGGCCTAGAACCGATCCTTGAGGAACCCCAACAAATTGTAGCATTTCAGGCCTCCATTCAACTGTTTTTGCTATGTGTTACCCTGGTTCTTGACACTATTTTCCTGTAAAATAAAAAATAAAAATACAGGTCACATATTTTACAGTGTGGTATCTCCTTCACATGCCTCATCTGTGGGCTAAAATTTGTGGCATTTCAGGTCTCCATTCAACTGTTTTGCTGTGTGTGTTACCCTAGTTAGTGACACTATTTTGCTGTAAAAAAAGAAATACAGTCCACATATTTTACTGTATGGTATCCGTCAAACACCTCATCTATCTGTGGGCTACAAATTGTGGCATTTGGGGCCTTCATTCAACTGTTTTTGCTGTGTGTTACCCTAATTGTTGACACTATTTTCCTGTAAAAAAAATAAAAATACAGGCCACATATTTTACAGCTTAGTATCTCCATCACACGCCTCATCTACCTGTGGGCTACAAATTGAGGCATTTGAGGCCTCCATTCTACTGTTTTTCTGGTGTCCTAGCCTAGTTATTAACACCAGGTTGCTAAAAATAAAAATTGTTAGCTATAGGCCAGATTTTCAACTGTGGTTTCCCGTACATGGATCACATATAAATTTGCACAAAATCCAGCCATTTGTAGTGAACGTGGAAAATATTGTAGGCCATTTAAAATGGGCAAGGCATGTGGCAAGGGACGGGGAAGTGAACGTGAGGGTGATGGTGCATGCAGAGGCTGAGGCCGTAGGCAAGCTGAAATTGTGCCACAACAAACACCCACATCTTCTTTCCTGACCTTCCTGTCCGAAATACTAGGGGACCGCAGAACACCACTATTGAACCCAGAGCAGTGTCAAAAGGTTGTTGGTTGGATAGCGGATAATGCTTCCAGTCACTTTGCCACCACCACCCTGTCTTCCACATGATCAAGTCTGAGCAGCAGTGAGTCTGGACCGCAAATTCCTCACCCTGATCCTCCTTCCTCCCACCATGCCGAGTGCCCGGAGACAACTGATCCTACACTAGGACACTCCAAAGAGCTTTTCACTTTTCCATTTATAGATTTGGGCCTCTTGCTGAGTCCACTTGAAGCAGGGCAAGATGAGATCGCATGTAGCGATGGCCAAATATTTGAGCAGCCACTGTCACACAAAGACGACGGTGGGAACGTGTCACAAGAGGTGGACGATGATGAGACACAATTGCCAGAAAGTCAGGAGGATGACCAGGGTGCGGAAGTGGAAGGCGAGGTGGTGGATGATATAGTAACTGACCCAACCTGGCAGGAGGACATGCAGAGCGAGGACAGCAGCAGACAGGGGGAGGGAGGCATTGCACCCCAACAGGCAGGAGGAAGCAGTGTGGTGGCCACAGACAGATGGCGGGCAACAGTTCCTTGCAACACCAACACGATGGAAGTTGGCAGTACAACTGTTAGGTCTTCCCGAGTCTCATTGTTTTTTAAAGACTCTGACGATATCCCCAAACAGACCTTTTGCACCATCTACCATGCCCACATCAGCAGGGGTAGCAAAACTACCAGCCTGACCACCACCAGCATGATCAGACATATTGCAGCAAATCACCCGACTTTGTGGGACGAACCCCAGGGTCCAGGAACACTGCTGGTGACACCACCGCTTCTTCCGCTGTTGTGCATGGAAGCTAATCCCCTGTCCATGGTGCCTGCGAACATGCCTCCTGCCCTGGAACCTGCCGTTTCACACACTCCACTACCACCGTCATCAAGCACGTCCATGTGCTGGTCCCAGCGCAGCGTTCAGTTGAATATACCCTAGTCATTGGAACGCAAGCGTAAATACGCAGCCAACGCCCCAAAGGCCACAATTCTAAATTCACACATTTCTCGTCTGCTTGCGCTCAAAATGATGCCTTTTAGGCTCGTGGAGACGGAAGCTTCCTGCAACCTGATGGCGACGTCCGTCCCAAGGTACTCGGTCCCCAGTCATGACTATTTCTCCTGGTGTGCCAGCCCAGCATTACACAAGCACGTGTCCCACAACATTACCCTTGTCCTCAACAATGCTGCTACTGGGAAAGTCCACCCAACCACGGACACGTGGACAAATGCTTGTGGGCAGGGACACTACATCTCGCTGATGGCACACTGGGTTAACATAGTGGAAGCCAGGACCAAGTCGGACCTTGGGATGGAACACGTCCTCCCAACGCCGAGGATTGTGGGCCCTACGTCAATCATGGTTGCTCCCACAGTCTACAGCTCCTGCACCTCTTCCTCCTCTTCAACCTCCATCTCTGAAATGACCACATCAGTCACAAGCTGGAAGCACCGCAGCACTGCCTCAGCCAAGCGGCAACAGGCTGTGATAAAGCTAATATGCTTAGGTGACAAATCGCACAATGCTGAAGAGTTGTGGACAGCTCTGAAAGAGCCGGAAGATCTGTGGCTGACACCAGGCATGGTCGTGTGTGACAATGGCCGGAACCTGGTGGCGGCTCTGAAGCAAGGTGAGCTCACTCACGTACCATACCTGGCCCATGTACTTAACCTCGTTGTTCAGTGGTTTCTCAAAAGCTACCCGTAGCTGCTAGATCGGTTAGTGAAAGTACACCACCAGTGTGCCCATTTTAGAAAGTCAGCTACAGTTTCTGCCGCCCTTGCCATGCTTCAGCAGCATTTGCAGCTTCCGGCTCACCGACTGGTGTGTGATGTCCCCACGCGTTGGAACTCTACACTGCATATGTTGGAGAGGATTTGTCTCAGAGACACCACACTACACTCGCTCACAGAGCCAGTGCGTGTGTCCTGAGTACAGAAACAGTGCTAAAAGATACCTGTGGAGCAGGGCAGCACAGGTGACAATGCGTGCTTCAAACTATTGGTGTCAGGGTCCAGTCAGTGCCGGAAAGTAAAGAGGCACAGGACCTGCGGACACTGAAGTTATCAAGCTGGCACAGGACCTATGGTCAGGTGACTGCAAGGGGGCGGGGCTTAGCGTCCTGCTTTCAGATATGACAGGACACCATACAACAACTCAGAGTCAGGCAAAACGGAGGTCACACACAGTACGGGCAGACGAGGCACAGGAGGGACAAACAGATGGGTAGTCAGACAAAGCCAAAGGTCATACACAAGAGGGCGACGTGGTACCAAGGGGACGAGCAGAGAGAAGTCGGGTCACAAGCACAGAGTCATACACGAGAGGTAGCGCAGTACAAGAGGGACAGGCAGAACTCGTAACAGGGACAGAACCGGATCAAAACCAATCAAGCAAGCAAGATATCAGGCACAAGGCACACGTACGCATAAGGTCAACTAACTCAGCCTAGGGCAGGAGTATAACTGACACCGGACCTAGGTCCAGTGAGCATTAAATAGCCGCCTTCTGCCAGAGAGAGGCGGAACAATTAACCCCCAGTCTGATCAGGATGGGCCAAAGCGAAACCACGTCCTGGATCATGACAGTACCCTCCTTTCAATGGGGGGCCACCGGACCCCCAGGTCTCTCAGGGTACTTGGCGTGAAAGGTCCGGACCAACCGATCCGCATGGACCGATCGAGCAGGAACCCACGACCCTTCTTCAGGACCGTAGCCTTTCCAATGTACCAGATATTGAAGGGCATGACAGACCAACCTAGAGTCGACGATTCGTTCCACCTCGTACTCCGACTGCCCGTCTACCAAAACCGGTGGTGGGGAAGCTGATGATCCCTCCCCACCGGACCTCACAGGTTTCAAAAGGGCCTTATGGAAAACATTTGGGATCCACAGAGAATGCGGGAGCCACAACCGAAAAGTCACCGGGTTAACTGCTTCGGTAATTACATAGGGACCTATAAACTTGGGTCCAAGCTTCGCAGAGGGGACCTTGAGCCTTATATTCTTGGTGGACAACCATACCTTATCCCTAATCTAAAACACCGGTCCCGCAGATCGTTTTTTGTCCTCAAAAAACTTAAATTTGTCCTGGGCCTTCGTAATGTTACTCTGGACCTCCCGCCATACCTCCCTCAACCGCTGGATCGTCTCATCCGCCCCAGGACACCCAGAATTCAAGCGGGAAAATTCACCAAAATGAGGATGAAATCCATAATTACAGAAAAAGGGAGATGTACCCGTAGACTTGTTAATGCGGTTGTTAAATGCAAACTCGGCCAACGGTAACACAGAACACCAATCATCCTGTCGGGCTGAGGTCAAGCAATGCAAAATTTGCTCCAGAGATTGATTGGTCCGCTCGGTCTGCCCATTAGTCTCAGGATGATAAGTGGATGAAAAGGACAGACCAATACCCAACCTCTTGCAAAAAGCCCTCCCAAATCTGGAAACAAATTGCACTCCTCTATCAGACACCACATTCAAGGGTACCCCATGCAACCGCACCACATGCTCAACGAACAAACTGGACAACGTTTCCGCATTAGGTAGAGCTGCCAAAGGTACAAAATGTGCCTGCTTACTAAACCTGTCCACCACAACCCAAACGACGGTATTACCCTTGGAGGGGGGGAAGGTTGGTGACGAAATCCATGGACAAATGAGTCCATGGTCTCTCAGGAATTGGCAGTGGTACCAATTCCCCTGCCGGCCGGTTATGGGGGGTTTTTGCACGGGCACAAACATCATAAGCAAACACATATTCCCCAACATCAGAGGCTAAAGCAGACCACCAGAATACTCTAGCAATGGCCTTCCGGGTAGCTGAGATCCCTGGATGTCCACCCAGAACTGAGTCATGGAACTCCCGGAGGACCTTGAGGTGAAGCTGAGCTGGCACGAAAAGCTTATCCACCGGCTTAGTCGAAGGTGCCAGAGACTGAGCCTCCCGAATCTCCCGTTCCAACATATTAGAAATATCTGCCACCACCCCAGGCTGAAGAATGGAGGACGGAGGTTCCGGGGGGACACCGGATCTTGACTGCGTGACAAGGCATCCGCTCTGACATTTTTAGATCCTGGCCGAAAAGTGATCGAGAAATTGAACCGGGAAAAAAAAGTGACCATCTAGCCTGTCTGGGAGTCAACCTTTTAGCTGACTCAATGTAAGCTAGGTTTTTGTGGTCCGTAATTACTGTTATAGGATTGACAGCCCCCTCCAAAAAATGCCTCCATTCTTCAAAAGCCAACTTTACGGCCAGAAGTTCTTGATTCCCCACATCATAGTTTCTCTCCACAGGGGAGAACTTCTTTGAGAAAAAGGTGCAAGGTCTCAAATTGGTCAAAGTGGCAGGTCCCTGGGACAATACCGCCCCCACCCCACCTCTGAGGCATCTACCTCAACAATAAATGGTTCCGACGGGTCCGGTTGAATAAGAACCGGGGCAGACATGAAACATTTTTTTAAAAACTGAAACGCCACTACCGCTGTGGTTGACCAATTCTTGATATCGGCCTCCTTTTGAGTCATGTCTGTGAGGGGTTTAACCACCTGTGAGAACCCCCTTATAAATTTACGGTAGTAATTGGCAAATCCTAGGAAACGCTTCAGAGCCTTCAAATCACAAGGCTGAACCCACTCGACAATGGCCTGCACCTTCTTAGGATCCATGCGATACCCCTCAGCAGACACAATGAACCCCAGAAAAGACAGTTCCTGGACAAAAAATAAGCATTTTTCTAATTTAGCAAAGAGACAGTTCTCCTGGAGCCTTTGGAGAACTGCCCGAACATGACTAATGTGAGCCTGTTTATCAGGAGAGTAGATCAATATGTCATCCAAATATACCACCATAAAACGTCCAATGAAATCAGAGAACACATGATTAATGAAATTTTGGAAAACCGCTGGAGCATTGGTCAGACCGAAAGGCATGACCAAGTTTTCAAACAACCCTTCAGTAGTGAGAAAAGCAGTTTTCCACTCATCTCCGTCCCGGACTCGGATAAGGTTATACGCTCCCCGTAGATCTAACTTTGAAAACCACTTAGCTCCGGACAACTGATTGTATAAATCAGGAATAAGTGGAAGGAGATACGTATTCCTCACAGTTATCTTATTTAACTCACGAAAATCGAGGCATGGGCGTAAACCACCGTCTTTTTTCTTTAGAAAAAAGAACCCTGCCGCTACGGGAGAAACAGAAGGACGAATGTGTCCCTTACGGAGACTCTCGGAAATATATTCTTTCATCGCGGCCCATTCTAGACCCGAAAGGTTATACAAGCGGGCTTTGGGCAATTTAGCACCTGGAACCAGGTCAACGGCACAATCAAATGGGCGGTGTGGTGGTAAAACCTCAGCCTCCTTCGGAGAAAACGTCCGTATAGTCTGTCAGGCACTCCGGAATACCTTCCAGACCCACGTACGACACAGACACCGCAGCAAGACATTTTTCAGAACAATAGGGACCCCATTTAACAATGTCCCTATATTCCCAATTAATTACAGGATTATGCAATTGTAACCAGGGGAACCCTAACACCAGTCCCGCAGGCAGGTTGTCCTTAACAAAACATGAAATATGTTCCTGGTGTAAGGAACTCACTTTAAGGAGAAACTCTTCAGTGCAAAACATAACGTTATTCTTAACCAGTGGTGTTTTGTCAATGGCAACAATGTGAATAGGAGTCTCCAACCTAACTGTCCCTAACTTACACCTGGCCACCAAGTCCGATTCAATAAAGTTCAATGATGAACCGCAATCCACGAAGGCAGAAGTGGATGTAGAGACACTCCCACAACAAAGTTCCACTTGTAACAACATTTTAGAGAAGGCAGAAAAGGGTACCTGAGAGCCTGGGTGACCTCCATGACAATCACCCGGGCTCAGTCGCTTGTTGGTCAGTGGACCGGAGGGGCAATCCTTTTTCCAATGTCTAGAATCGCCACAGTGAAAACAGGATTTTCCCATGCGCCATTGTCTCCTTTCATTTTCTTTGAGGTCAATGGTTCCCATCTCCGTGACTTCCAATCTATGACTGGCTCCCCTTCCTTGGGAGAATAACGGTCTCTCAATTTGCACCACTCCCCTTGCCTGTAGCCTGCGATCCATTCGGACGGCCTGTGTCATAGCCTCTTCCAGGGAATCAGGCGGAGGGTGGAGAGCCAAGGCATCTTTCAGATGTTCAGACAGACCTCTACGGAACAAACCCCGGAGGGCGGCGTCATTCCAGCAGACCTCAGCAGCCCAGCGTCTCAACTCTGAGCAAAACCACTCGGCTGAATGCTTCCTGTTGTGAGTTAATTTTCCCCTTCACCATTGAGGTCTGATGAACTCCCTCTTCTGGTGAAGGAAGGTAGTGAGGCTGATTACAAAGCACCTGAGCAGAATGATGATGACTGGGTGACTGGGATTGCTGACTGGATATAAGGCAGCCGACGCCCTTCTGCCTTGCGGGTGATTACTCTGAGGGATTCTTGGAGACCAGTCTGATTCCTGCTCCTCAAAAGCTACGTTTTCTGCTCTACTTTTTGCATTTGTGATTTGGTTTTGTTTTGCCTTGTTTTTCTGGATTTTTGCCTTTCCCTGCTGGGTGAGCTGAATTCCTTTTTGCTCTGTCTTCAGATAATTCCTGAGTACTGATATAGTCTTTTTAAAGCCTAGCGTCTTCAGGGCTTTTTTCCCTATCAGTCTGTTGGCTCTTGTTTTTGAGAGGGTTTTGGCGGCTTGCAGACAGCAGCTTTTCTATTCTGTCCTATTTAGTTAGCTTGGGCCCCGTCATTTGCTCAGCCTATCTTTCTATCTGTGTGAGTGTTTTTTCATCTTGCTTCACCGTCATTATATGTTGGGGGCTGCCTATTGCTTTGGGGTCTGCTCTGGGGCAGTTTAGATTTCCCTTTCTGTCTTTAGGCTATGTAGTTCTCCGGCTGTGATCGAGGGGTCTAGGGCACCGTAGGAACCCCCCACGGCTACTGCTAGTTGTTGTTGTTAGGTTCAGGGGTCTGCAATCCGATAGCTGCCAACTTCTCTGTTTTTCTGGACTTAGCTAGTATTTCTGTTTTTGCCTCCTACGGTGACTCATTCATAACGGCTTCCCCTAGCACACACTCATCACCATGTCCTCAGCCATACGCATTCGATCAGGCTCATCATAAATATGCCCCAGGGCTTCAAAAATGCATCCACATTCATACGCTCAGGGTCCGTGGTCGAAAGGGAGAAAGCCCAAGCTTGGGGGGCTCCCCTTAACAGAGACATAATGACCCCCACTCTCTGACCTTCATCCCCAGAAGAGTGTGGTCTCAATGAAAAAAAAGCTTACAGCCCTCCTTGAAAACTCTGAATTTCCTTTTATCTCCAGAAAAGGTATCTGGTAACTTAACCAGAGACTCAGGGGAAACTAATGTAACATCCCGAGCCCCTGATGAGAATACCCCCTGCACAGTGTCAGCGATCAGCTGCTGAGACTGAGCCAGGACTCGTTCTCCAAGGAGTTTCTGAGACATCTGAGTCAGGTGCTTTACCTGCTCAGAAAGAGCGTGCATAGGATCCATCACACACATAGGAGAATGGGAGCAGAGAAAAAAAAATGGTATGGGTCAGTTATAATGTCAGAGACACTGCACTACACTCGCTCACAGAGCCAGTGCACGTGTCCTGAGTACAGAAACAGTGCTAAAAGATACCTGTGGAGCAGGGCAGCACAGGTGACAATGCGTGCTTCAAACTATTGGTGTCAGGGTCCTGTCAGCGCCGGAAAGTAAAGAGGCACAGGACCTGCGGACACTGAAGTTAGCAAGCTGGCACAGGACCTATGGTCAGGTGACTGCAAGGGGGTGGGGCTTAGCGTCCTGCTTTCAGATATGACAGGACACCATACAACATCTCAGAGTCAGGCAAAACGGATGTCACACACAGTACGGGCAGATGAGGCACAGGAGGGACAAACAGACAGGTGGTCATACAAAGCCAAAGGTCATACACAAGAGGGCAACGTGGTACCAAGGGGACGAGCAGAGAGAAGTCGGGTCACAAGCACAGAGTCATACACGAGAGGTAGCGCAGTACAAGAGGGACAGGCAGAACTCGTAACAGGGACAGAACCGGATCAAAACCAAACAAGCAAGCAAGATATCAGGCACAAGGCACACGTACGCACAAGGTCAACCAACTCAGCCGAGGGCAGGAGTATAACTGACACCGTACCTAGGTCCAGTGAGCATTAAATAGCCGCCTTCTACCAGAGAGAGGCGGAACAATTAACCCCCAGTCTGATCAGGATGGGCCAAAGCGAAACCCCGTCCTGGATCATGACAATTTGTGAGCAGAAGAGGGCAGTTGTTGATTACCAGCATCAACAAGGCCATGAGAATTAAGTTCAGACTCCAAACATAAGACCTCAGGCATTAACATGGATGTCAGACATATATGCCATCTTCCAAAACTTTGAGGCGTCCACCAAGATGTTGAGCGGCGATGATGCCATAATTAGGGCCACCGTCCGCTTCTCTGCATTCTGAAAACCTCTCTGCTCACAATGAAAGAGGATGCATTGCAGGTGGAGCATGATGAGATGGAGCAAGGAGTCATACAGGATGATTACACACAGCCCAGCCTAATGTCATCCCAACGTGGATTGGTTGACAATGAGGAAGAGGAGGAGGAACAGGAGCTACTTTCATGCGCTATAGACGGTACTGCAAGCACAACTGTCATACTGTCTGTTCAGCGTGGATGGCTTGAGGACAGGGAGGAGGAGCATGGTCAGTCGTCCTCTTGGTGAGGACATGGAAGTCTTGCCTGTTAACAGTCTGCCACGCATGGCTGACTTTATCTTGCGCTGCCTTTCCCGTGACCCTCGTATTCTCCAAATTGTGGGTGACAGTCATTACTGGTTGATGACACGTCTAGATCCACGCTACAAGGAGAACTTTCAATCTCTTCTTCCAGAGGCAGACAGGTGTACTAAAATGGTGCAGTACCAGAAGGTCATTGTTGCGGAGTTATTAAAAAAAATTCCCAACTGAAAACGCTGGCGGCAGAGATCACAGTTCGTTGGAGAAGCAAGGAGTACAGGCAAGAGAGACACAACTCCAATCCAGCAGAGGCATGAGTACACTGGCAAAGTTCTGGGAGAGTTTTCTCAGACCCTCCAATCGCACTAGCCCTGGGGCATGGGGTATTCGAACAAGGAGTGCAAAGTTTTGGGAGATGCTGACCATACCAATGTGTTCCCTGATTCTTCTGTGCCTTTTAATTATTGGGTATCCAAGCTGGTCATGTGGCATGAACAGGCTCTACACATTGTAGTTCCTGGCCTGCCCTGCCGCTAGTGTTTTGTCAGAGCGGGTTTTTAGTGCCACTGGTAGAATTATAACTGATAAGCGCATCTGCCTGTCAACCAAAAATGCTGACAGGCTGACTCTTATAAAAATGAACAAGGGTTGGATTGGGCCAGACTTCTCTACACCACCGAATGATAACAGCGAAGCATAACCTCAAATCCAGTGTCATTTTTTGGGAGATCTATTCCCATGCACCTCTTCACACCCACACATGGGTATACACTTCCTGATTTTGCCTATGTGCTGTTATCCTCCTCCTTCTCCTCAACCTCATTAGCCACCACCGCTAGATCACCATGGTGAGCGTGGTCCGTGATGCAACAGCCACATTATTGTGTTAAAGAGTGTTTTGATGCCCATAAAAAAATTGTTTACACAAGTATAGGAGACCCGCTCCTTTAAACTGGGAAAACATTTTTAGGAGGCCATCCTCCACATCTCTTCCAACACTACCACTAGATCACCAGGGTGAACGTGTTCTGTGATGCAACAGCCAAGTTATTTTTTCAAGGGTGTTTATGATGCCCGTACAAAAAATGTTTACACATTTTGCTGAGGTGTACCCGCCAGGGGGAAATGTTTGGCAGCCCATACACTTAGTGTATGGGCATTACAAGTATAGGAGACCCGCTCCTTTAAATTGGGAAAACATTTTTCGGAGGCCATCATCCACATTTATTCCAAGGGGGATTGGAGTGCGTACAAATTTGGGGCAGGCCTTGCATTCACTTCATGGGCAAATTTTATGGGAGTACCAAATGACTAATAATGGGACCTTTGTTTTCATGTGGCTTTCAAGATGTCGGTTCAAAGGGTTATTGGGGTGCGTGTAACTTTTGGTAGGGAAGGCCTTGCATTCAATGCATAGGCAAACAGTATGGGAGTACCAAATGAATAATGGGAACTTTGGTTTCATGTGGCTATCTAGTACCTCGGTTAAAAGGCTTATTGGGGTGCGGGTAACTTTAGTGCAGAGCAGGCCTTGCATTCAATGCGTAGGCAAACAGTATGGGAGGACCAAATGATTAATGGGAACTTTGGTTTCATGTGAACATCCAGTACCTCGGTTCAAAGGATTATTGGGTGCATGTAACTTTGGTGCAGGGCAGGCCTTGCATTCAATGCATAGGCAAACAGTATGGGAGGACCAAATGAATAATGGGAACTTTGGTTTCATGTGAACATCCAGTACCTCGGTTCAAAGGATTATTGGGGTGCATGAAACTTTGGTGCCGGGCAGGCCTTGCATTCAATGCATAGGCAAACAGTATGGGAGTACCAAATAAATAATGGGAACTTTGGTTTCATGTGGCCATCAGGACATCTGTTCAATGGGTTATTGGAGTGCGTCCAAATTTAGAGCAGGCCTTGCTTCCACTTCATGAGCAAACATTATGGGAGTACCAAATGACTAATAATGAGAACTTTGGTTTCATGTGGCCATCCAGGATGTCTGTTCAATGGGTTATTGGAGTGCGTCCCAATTTTGGGCAGCCCTGCCACTCACTGCATATGCAATAACAGTATAAGAGACCCACTGTTTATTAATGTGAACAACAAAGCATAGCAGGCTGATGGCTCTCTAAATATACTGAGGGACAACTGCTGGCCCTATAAAAATATGCTTTGTGACTTTCAGAGTCCCTCTTTCATAAATGAAACAGGATGTGTCTGATGATGTGTCACATACACAGTAAGGTTGGAAAATGTTCAAATGACATTTCCCAGTGAAAGCATTTCTCTTGGTTGAAAGCAATGCTAAAGTTGAAAAACGCATCAAAAATGCTACGTGTGAACATAGCCCAAGTGGTGGAGGAACATTTTTGTTTTGGGTTATTTATTTTGCCTTACATACAAATCATTACCCTGGAAAGGATGTTCCTTAACATATTTCCCAGGAAAATCCATTTTGGTTTGGTTTTTTGTATGTTTTATTGTGCACCTGTAAAAGTGGCATAAGACTCTGACAACATTGTTCACAGTTGTGACCTGGGAGTCTGAAATGCTTGCTGAGGTGTTCCCCAAGATGTTCCCATGTCATTTGAGCACTGTTCCCATCGATTTCAGACATTTTTAGACCCTAAAAGGGTCATGGCCAAAAAGCTCGGTTTTCCCATAGACTTACATTGGGCTCGTTGCTCGGGTCAAGCACCCGAGCATTCCAATTTGCTCGACCCAAGCAACGAGCACAGGATAATTTTAGTGCTCGCCCATCACTACTAACAGTCCTTCTGAGGACTAATCCAGCTGCATAGATATCAGTGCTAGGCAGACAGGCAGTTTATGTGGCAGATTGCAGTGCATATAACAAGAGGGTCTATTCCAATTCTGTCTGCTGCTGCTTCTACAGATATTTCTAGACACAGCGCTAAAAATCCATCTATTTAAAACTGTGGTTTGTCCATCACACAGATCACATATAAGTGTGCTCAAAATTCTGCCATTTCTGGCCTCCATTTAAATTTTGTTGCAGTGTTAGCGAAGTTATTAACACCAGTTTGCTGGTAAAAATAGTAACCTACAGGCCAGCTATTTAAAACTGTGGTTTTCCATCACACGGATCGCGTATACGTTCACTCCAAATTCAGCCATTTGTAGTGAACGTGGAAAATATTGTCCTCCATTTAAAATGGGAAAGGCGTGTGGCAAGGGACGGGAACTGGACGTAATGGTAATGGTGATGGTGCATGCAGAGGCCAAGGCCATGGACAATCTGAAATTGTGCCACTACAAACACCCACATCTTCTCGCCTGACCTTCCTGTCCCAATTACTAGGGGATCACAGCACACCACTATTGAACCCAGAGCAGTGTCAAAAGGTTGATGGTTGGATAGCGGATAATGCTTTCAGTCACTTTGCGACCACCACCACCACCCTGTCTTCCACACGTTCAAGTCTCAGTAGCCGTGAGTCTGGACCGCATATTGTTCACCTTGACCCTTCTTCCTCCCACCATGCCAAGTGGCCGGAGACAGCTGATCACATACCTGGACACTCCAAAGAGCTGTTCACTTTTCCATTTATAGATTCGGACCTCTCGCCCAGTCCATTTGAAGCCAGGCAAGACGAGATTGCATATAGCGATGCCCAAATATTTCAACATATCAAAATGAGGAAATGGTTGCACTCAATTGCATTAAGGCATGTCAATGTGAAATACATATTTACAAGCTATAGGTAAAACAAGAGCGCAATAGGGTCTTATCCGGGTGACTTATAGGGTTTAATAAAGAAATATACTCACCCTTTCCAGGAGAGAGCAAAGCATATAGGATTAGTTTGTCAGCCTGCTGCACATCCAACGGTCCACCAGTGACCGACACATAAAACTCTTAGGAATAAAAATATTTGGATTTAAGTGCGCTGCCAGACAAATTTATCTGGCAGCGCACTTAAATCCAAATATTTTTATTCCTAAGAGCTTTAATGTGAAATACATGAAGTGTGAATAGCATAATGGCTTTTGAAATTTAGGAAAAACACACGAGATGCTTAGCACAAAATTTGGCCAAAAAACGTGAGCCCATTCACCAACGTCAAGGTAATCTCATCGAATAGATGTCTGACCTAACTGCCTGGTGTGAACACTTACCTCTGGCTTATAACTTAGGGTACTTGCACATTAGCGTTTTTTGGCGCAGCGCATCATGCGCAATAGAAACGCATGCAAACAACGCATCATGCGTTTTTGCATGCATTTGCGTTTTTATGCGCATTCGTCAGAGGCGTATCCAGGGGGGACAGCCGGAGCATTTGCCCTGGGCGCAGCCGGCAGCGGGCCACCTAATGCAGCGGTCCGCACTGTCTCCCCCCGCGGCTGCATTCTGCCGCCCCCCGTCCTGTGAGTCGGCGGTTCTCTGTGTCAGCTGTTAAGCTGACAGCCGGCACACAGAGGCTGTGCGCGCCGGCTCACAGGAAGCAATTGTACTGGCGTCTATACAGACGCCAGTACAATTGTAGCTCTGACCGCCGGGTCAGAGCAACGTCAGCAGCGTGATCATGTCATGTGATCACGCTGCTGACGTCACTCCCCAGCACACAGGGCGAACGCTGGTGTTAAGTGTGCTCCAATGTGGAGCTGAAGAACCACCGAAGATGGGGGGGTTGGAGAAAAGGAGGGGAGTTTGGAGGAGGAGGGGGATTTGGATAAGAGGAGGGGGATTTCGATAGGAGGAGGGGGATTTGGAGAAGAGGAGGAGGGGGATTGGGAGAAGAGGAGGAGGAGGGGGATTTGGAGAAGAGGAGGGGGATTTGGAGAGGAGGAGAGTGATTTGGAGAGGAGGAGGGGGGATTTGGTGGAGGGGAGGATTTGGATAAGAGGAGGAGGATGACGAGGAGGAGGGGGATTTGGAGAGGAGGAGGGGGATTTTGATAGGAGGAGGAGGAGGGGGATTTGGAGAAGAGGAGGAGGGGGACTTGGAGAGGAGGAGGGGGATTTTGATAAGAGGAGGACGGGGATTTGGAGAGGAGGAGGGGGATTTTGATAAGAGGAGGAGGAGGGGGATTTGGAGAAGAGGAGGAGGGGGATTTGGAGAAGAGGAGGAGGAGGAGGATTTGGAGAAGAGGAGGAATAGGGGAATTTGGAGAGGAGGAGGAGGGGGATTTGGAGAAGAGGAGGAGGGGGATTTGGAGAAGAGGAGGAGGAGGAGTAGGGGGATTTGGAGAAGAAGAGGAGGAGGAGGGGGATTTGGGTAAGAAGAGGAGGAGGAGGGGATTTGGAGAAGAGGGGGGTGTACATAATGTGTGGGAGGATTTGGAGTGGGGATGGGGGTTACTTTATATGTGGGGATTTGGAGTGGGGGGTGTACATAATGTGTGGGGGGATTTGGAGTGGGGATGGGGATACTTTATGTGTGGGGATTTGGAGTGGGGGGTATACTTTATGTGTGGGGATTTGGAGTGGGGGGTATACATAATGTGTGGGGGGATTTGGAGTGGGGATGGGGATACTTTATGTGTGGGGATTTGGAGTGGGGGGTGGGGGATACTTTATGTGTGGGGATTTGGAGTGGGGGGTGTACATAATGAGTGGGGAGATTTGGAGTAGGGACGGGGGTTATTTAATGTGTGGGAGGAATTTAGAGTGGGGATGGGGGTTATTTAATGTGTGTGGGCGGATTTGGAGTGGGGATGGGAGGATTTGGAGTGGGGATGGGATTTAATGTGTGTGGGGATTTGGAGTGGGGATGGGGGGATTTAATGTGTGAGGGGAGATTTGAGGGCACAAAATGAAGAGTATGTATGAGGGCATGTATGAGGAAACAGTATGGGAGATGCGTGCAAACAGTATGGGGAGCGAACGGGTGAATGTATGTGGACACAGTATGGGGAGTGAGGGTGATGGGATGTGTGCAGACACAGTATGGGGAGTCGGGTATGTGTGAGCAGACAGTATAGAGAGAGAAGGGGTAAATATATGAGGAGACAGTATGGTGAACAGGTGGGATGTTAGAGGAGACAGTATGAGGAGGGAGGGGAATAGTGTGAGGTGACAGTATATTGCAGATATTTTTATTAAGTAACATTATAATGACACTTCGATCTTTAAGGGCATCGTGTGGAGATTTGTTGCAGAAGACCAGAGAAGATGGAAGTCGTGCAGAAGCAAGATGTGGGTGAGAAAACTCATCATGCGGTCTGGACAAGAAGAAGAAAAGAAGAACGATTCCAGAGATGACGTCATCTATAAGGTACCTTGATGTAAATATTATTTGTGATACTGACTTATTCTCATGTTTTTATTTATGTTAGGAACATTAAAGGGGTTGTCCAGGTTTGTGCTGAGTCTGCAGTCATTTTATGTGACTTCTGAAATCTCACAGTGCTCACTAAACGCTGTTAGGATTCTCTCGTGCAGGTAATTTACATACATGCGGTCACATGCTGACTAGACATGTGTGGCCTCACTCAACGGAGTGAGGCCGGGCACGTCTAGTCGGAATGTGGCCAGAAGTATATAAATCACATACTTGTGCTGACATGACTGTACATCGGCAAGGGAGAATCCTAAATGTGTGCAGTGCATTAGTTGTGAGAACTCAGAAGCCTGCAATGTCAGGATTCAGCTCTGCAGGTTCCAGTAGTCATCACATGGACACTCCACTCATATCTGATTTTCATACTTATGGTCCTGTGATAACGAGCTTCTCTTCCTGCTTCTCTCAGTTTTTCACTGAACATTGAGGGCAATAGGGAGAGCAGCTTGTCGGTACATGACTAAGTGTGCAAATTGCATGTGTGCTGGGGGGGGGGGGGCGCCAAACCGAATTCTTGCCCCTGGTGCCAGAAAGCCTAGATACACCTCTGGCATTCATTCTCTAGGGGTTAAAACCTGTGTCTACACATTTTTACGCTAAAAACGCATGCGCACGAAAACGCAGACAAACGCATGTCCATGCGCACGCCTGCGATCCCATAGACTGTAATACGTTATTTTGTCGCATGCGTTTTGACGCCTTTCGGTGGACCCAAAAATGCAACAGGTTGCATCTGGCGCACCTAGGCACACACCTTGAAAAAACACATGGGCATGAAAACACGTACGAATGTGTGCAAACGCAAGACCATGCGCCCCCCATGTTAAACATAGGGGCGCATGGCGCATGCGCATGGACGTGCACGATGCACTGCGCAAAAAAACACTAATGTGAAACCAGCCTTAGTAAAGCCTATATTTATAGGAAGGTTGGAACCAAATGTGATTGGAAGTAATTAAAACCACAGTATGGTGAAGGGCGGAGTGTTCAGTCAGAAAGCTGGGATACAAGTAACAGAAAACTAACGGCAAATCAAGAACTAGTCTGAACATACATACAGTGGGTACGGAAAGTATTCAGACCCCCAAGTTTTTCGCACTTTGTTTCATTGCAGCCATTTGGTAAATTCAAAAAAAAATTTCTCATTAATGTACACTCTGCACCCTATCTTGACTGAAAAAAAGCAGCAATGTAGAAATTTTTGGCAAATTTGCTAAAAAAAACCCCTGAAATATCACATGGTCATAAGTATTCAAACCCTTTGATCAGTATTGAGTAGACGCACCCTTTTGTGCTAGTACAGCCATGAGTCTTCTTGGGAATAATGCAACTAGTTTTTCACACCTGGATTTTGGGATCCTCTGCCATTCTCGGCGTCGGGAGGACTTGTTCCATCCCAAGGTCTGACTGGGTCCTGGCTTCCACTGCATTAACCCAGTGTGCCATCAGCAATATGTACCGTCCCTGCCTGTTATGTCCCATGAATGAGGCATTTTACAGACTGTCCTGTACATTTTACATGCTGTATTGCAGTCTCTCATATCGTTCATTGTTGCTACGTGTTCCTGTGTTTTGCCTAGCTGAAATGCTCCCTTTCCATCAAGTTTGTCACTTCTGTCTCTAGGTCTCCCTCTTCTGGGTGTGATGTCACTTCCTTCTTCTTCCTCCTGTGTCTCATTCTCCATCTTGGCTTCATTAGAAGCACATATGCTTTCAGCCTGTCTGAAGAAAGTCTTTTTTATCTGCTGCTGTTTGTATGCATTTAACAAGAATTCTTAAAGAAATCAAAGTCTCTTCTGGATTCTTCATAACATGTGCCGGCAGCTGAGTTGAGCTATCTGTGACCATCGCCAATTGTAAGGTGAAGAGATTCAGCATCTCACAGAGCCATATTTGCAGCCACAGGCCCCGGGAACAGAATAGTAAAAAAGACTTACCTGATTAATCTGTAAAGCCCACAGCTTCTATAAAGCCACAGAACTTCCTGCAGAGCACCCGCTCTCAGCATATAAGAGACTATACAGCTCCCCTTCTCACTGTGAATCAGGATGGCTAAAGAAATGACTACACAGTCTCTGCCAGACCCATTGGTAGAGGAAGAGTACATAGAACTTGATCCACCATTTATTGAGAAGGCTAGACGTCCCACAAAGCCAACATGGAAAATAAGGGAGAATCTAGAATCCAGTAAACATGATCTTCTCTGTGATATAGCAGAGCTATGGCAAAATCTGCTGTGTCACATAGACATCCTGTCTCAGCCTGCTTCTCTCCAACGGCCACCAGAGGGAACCCTTGCACAACTGTGTTCAGATTATCAACGTTATGTAAAAATAACAGATCAGTAATCGCAGTGTTAAAGAGACTTAATCCATTAGTTACCTGCAAAGAGCTGCAAGCTTTCCAAAAACTTAACTCTGAGAGAGAAAGCATGGTGCGCGATATAAAAGCCAAGACAGAGGCAAGAATTGCGCTAATAGCCAAGATGTCATCTTGTATTTTTGGCTCAGCCAGACAGTCAAAGTGATCATCTAAGTCACGCTCCTCAAAATCTTCAACTCTCAGCGAACAGCTCGTAAAAGCAGGTGCAGAAGCCGAGGCCACTAAAATACAAGCTGCCTTCGCTCAAAAGGAAACTGAGATAAAATAGAGGCCCTAGAGAAGGAACGTGAACATGCCATAGCCATGGCAAGGTTAAAGGTCCTGGAACAAGCCATCAGTGGGAGCCAAAGAGACAGCATCAGTTTAAGTGATTTTGATACTGAAGACCCTCTTAAGCGTACTAGAGACTATGTACAAAGCCAATACAGCGCTACCCCTGCTCCTGCAATCCTTCCTGACCACACAGATGTTCCCCTGAGACAACAGGACACAGAGTGTTTACCCGCATGCTGCACCAAAGGTCAGTAAAATACGCTGCCAACCTTGCATCCTGATCCTCCTCTGTGCACCGAAATGTACCGGAAACCTGCACCTCACCAAATCTTATACACAGAAACATACGTGCAGGCCAATATGCAGGCAAGTCACCACACTCCGGTCAGTCACACAATTCCAGTCCCATGTGTGGCAGAAACTGAGCTCATTAAGCCAGTTAATGGACTGAACGCCTACGCTGCCCCATATGTACCTGCATTCCCAGGTCAAAGCACAGACTGTAGGAACAATGCTATCCAGCCAGCAACGGTTCTTCCAAAATCGGAGAATTCTGATATGACCGGCCTTGCAAAGTACATGATTCGGCGTGATCTAACTAAGACCGGTCTTACAGAGATTGACGATAAACCTGAGAACTACAGGGGTTGGAAGTGTACCTTTAAAACCACAATCAGTGACCTCGGCATCACCGCTACTGAAGAGTTAGACCTACTAATCAGGTGGCTTGAGCCAAAATCCACGGATCGGGTCAAGAGGCTTAAATCCGTCCACACCAGTAATCCCGTTGCGGGTCTTGCCGCTGCATGAAAGAGGCTAGGAAGAAGCTATGGCAGTCCTGAGGCCATAGAAAAGGCGCCCTGTTCAAGTGACTAGAGGATTTTCCAAAGGTATCTAATAAGGACAGTACAAGGTTCCAAGAGCTCAGCGACCTCCTGTTAGAGCTTCAGCTGGCAAAAGCAGACCCATACCTTCCTGGCCTCAGCTACCTGGACACTGCTCATGGGGTAACCCCAATAGTTTCCAAGCTGCCGTCCAATATCCAAAATAAGTGGGCCATGCTTGGATCAAAATACAAAAGGGAAAACCAAGTCTCCTTCCCTCCATTTTCCTACTTCTGTGAGTTCATTGAAAATATTGCAGAGCGTAAAGGGCCCATTACACACAGCGATCTCGCTGGTGAGATCGCTGATTTTGTGACACATCAGCGATCTCTCCAGCGAGATCGCTGTGTGTGACATCCAGCAGCGATCGCCCCCACCCGCGGGGTATCGCTGGATCGTCCTGGCCCGTTTTTTCATCGCTGGTCTCCCGCTGGCCAGCGCACATCGCTGCGTCTGGCAGCGGGAGCCAGCGATGAGCGACGCTGCACGCTGGTTACCAACGTAAACATCGGGTTTCTAAGGGCCGCGGGGCCCTTAGAAACCCGATGTTTACCCTAGATACCAGCATGCACTGCAGGCAGGGCGGGAGGTGGAGGCAGAGCGGTGCACAGACTGGAGTAGCTCTGCTATCTGCTACTCTAGTCTGTCAGACCAGAGTAGCAGATAGCAGAGCAACGCCGGTCTGTCTGCGCCGCTCTGCCTCCACCTCCTGCCCTGCCTGCAGTGCACGCTGGTATCTAGAAACCCGATGTTTATGTTGGTAACCAGCATGCTCGCTGGTCCTGATCGCTGGAGGGGCTGTCTATATGACAGCTCTCCAGCGATCAGCTAACAATGTCCCAGCGATCCCATCCACGTCGGATCGTTGGTGGGATCGCTGGGACATCGTTATGTGTAACAGTACCCTAAGACTGATCCAAGTTTTTCCTATGGAGAACACAGCGACCCCGTTTCATCTCCTAAACATGACAGTCCATGTCTTAACTACAGGAGCCGCCGAGCTCCAATGTCCATCAACAAGACGGATGTTCTTCTCACACCTTCAGTATCACAAGATAAGAGCGACAAAGGTGAGAAGGTTGAGAATCCTAATTGTATGTGTCCCATTCACAAGAAACTTCATCCCTTAAAGAAGTGCATCGGCTTCAGAAAGAAACCACTCCAGGAAGGCAAAGAGCTTCTGAAGAACTTTTGGGATATGTTACAGGTGCTGCGCTTCTACTGAACACTTTGCTAAGGACTGCAAAATATCTATTAAGTGTTTGGAGTGTGACAGTGATGAGCATCTGCAAGCGCTCCATCCATCCGAATCTAACACGGCACAGCTTACGCCTTCCCCCACCACGAGGCAAGGCGGGGAGGACGCTGTTCAAACAGTGAGTTCTATCTCAATACTCTTCTTCATGCACAGAAGTCTGCGGAGAAGGCCTCTGGGACAAGTTGTGTACAAACATATGCCTGGTGTATGTGTATCCCAAGGGTCGACCAGACAAAACCGCAAGGGTGTATGTTATCCTGGACGATCAGAGCAACTGGTCACTTGCAAGGTCAGAACTCTTTGATATGTTTGACTTAAAGGGAAACTCTCATCCCTACACCCTAGGCACCTGCAGTGGTGTTACGGAGGTCTCTGGGAGAAGAGCCAATGGACTCATGGTGTCTTCTCTTGAGAGCAATGTGGAGATACCCTTACCCACTCTGGTCGAATGCAAAAAGTTACCGTCCAACAGAGAGGAAATTCCAACTCCAGAGGCTGCACTCCATCACCCTCATCTAAAGACTTTGGCAGGCAAGATACCAGCTCTCAACAACAGTGCAAACATCCTGATCCTGCTTGGCAGAGACATTCTGCGACTTCACAAGGTACGTCAGCAAATCAACAGGCCACACGACGCTCCATTTGCTCAACGCCTTGACCTAAGCTGGGTTATCATAGGCAATGTCTGTATAAAAAAGATGAGACCCACGAGGATTTCCTCATTTAAGACTCACGTCCTACCGAATGATTGCAGCACTTACTTTCAACCATGGCCACATCATTACTGGGTAAAAGAGAAGATTAGTGACAAGTGGGAGAAAGAAACCTCTGATGACACAAACATATTCCTGTCCCATAATGATGACCTCGGGTCAACAGTGTTGCAAGGGAGGGAAAAGAATTTATAAAGATTATGGAAAAGGAATTCGCCCAAGACGATGCAAATAGCTGGTTAGCACCTTTACCTTTTCGTTCTCCAAGAACAAGGCTACCTAATAATCTGCAACAAGCAACGGCAAGGTTTTCATCCCTAAAACGCACCTTAAAGAGAAAGCCGGAGATGGAGAAACATTTTGTCGACTTCATTCAGAATATCTTTGATAGAAGTCACGCGGAACCCGCACTCCTGCTAAAAGAAGGTGAAGAATGCTGGTATCTTCCATCTTTTGGTGTCTACCATCCTCACAAACCTGACCAAATTAGAGTGGTGTTTGACTCCAGTGATCAGCATGAAGGCATCTCACTAAATAGCCTGCTCCTCACTGGGCCAAATCTAAACAACAGCCTTATAGGAGTACTGATTCGCTTAAGACAAGGATCTGTCGCGGTAATGGCCGACATTCAACAAATGTTTCATTGCTTTACCGTGAGAGAAGACAGCAGAAACTACCTCAGATTCCTATGGCACAAAGACAACGACGTCCGCAACAAGGTCATAGACTACAGGATGAAGGTGCACATCTTCGGGAACAGCCCCTCGCCTGCAGTGTCCATCAATCATTGTGGATTCATCCTCGGTAAGGTAAAACTAACCCCGAAACCAATTCACTCTGTTCCAAGACTCAAACTTTTTGCTGCCGTTCTGGCAGTGGAGTTAGCTGAAGCTATAAAGGACGAAATGGACATTGCTATTGATTCATTTACCTTCTACACAGACAGTAAAGTGGTACTTGGTTACATCCATAACCAAACAAAACAATTTTATGTCTATGTCAGCAATAGAGTAGAGCGTATCAGAAGCTTTTCTACCCCTGACCAGTGGTACTACATCCCTACTGACATGAATCCAGCTGACCGAGGGACGAGACTCACCGCCGCGTCTAAACTCAATGACAACATATGGGTGTCACCTCCAAGGCTCCTGTATGAGGATTCCAGTTCAAGGGACTCCAACAACATTTACGAGCTGGTGGAACCAGAGTCTGACAAAGAGATCAGACCAATCCTTTCTACCCACTACACTTCTGTGATGCCAAAATTGAAACTGAGGTCTCTCCGCTTTGAGCGCTTCTCAAGATGGTCAGAAGACATCACATGAAAGTCGTTGTTTATGGACACAGCTCATGGTGGGGAGCCTACCGCCATATATTCTTTCAGCTGTGTTGGAATATTCTGACATTGGAACTTTCTCCAGCGGATTGTTGGGTTGGTGGAAGTGTTTGCACGTTGTGGCTTCCTCAATCTGAAGATGGGTTTACGCATGGACTCGGACTATTCCGCTGTTGAGGACTTTCTGCCTCCAACTAAAGATTGGACCATGCCAATTGGACTACAACTATTGTTGTTATATTGTGTAATGCAGGGATGGCACACCGGGAGAAATAATGACGGCTGGGGACCAAGTACCGAGGGACAGCCGCCGCCATCAGGTTGCGGAAAGCTTCCGTCTGCGTGAGCCTAAAAGGCAACATTTCGATAGCAAGCAGTCACAAAATGTGGGAATTTAGTAGTGTGGCCTGTGGGGCGTTGGCAAAGTATTTGTGATTGCTTTCCAAGGACTGTGGTATGGACAACTGAACACTGTGTTGGGACAAGGACGTGGACGTGCTTGCTGATGGTGCTAGTTGAGTGTGTGCAATGACAGGTGCAGGCAGGAGGCATCTTTGCATGTACCATGGAGAGAGGATTGGCTTGCATGCGCAACAGTGGAAGAAGCAGTGGTGTCACCCACAGATACTGTTCCTGGTCCCTGGGGTTTGACCCACAAAGTCGGGTGCTTGGCTGCCATGTGCCTAATCATGCTGGTGGTGGTCAGGCTGGTAGTTTGCTACCTCTGCTGATGCTGGCCTGGCAGGTGGTGCAAATTGCCTTTTTGGGGTCATCGGCAGAGTCTTTAAAAAACAACCAGACTCAGGAAGTTGTACTTGCAACTTCCGTCATGTTGGTGTTACGGGGAATGGTTGCCCGCCTTCTGTCTGCGGCCACCACACTGCTTCTTCCTGCCTGTTCGGGTGCTATGCCTCCCTCCCCCTGTGTGCTGATGTCCTTGCTCTGCAAGTCCTCCTGCCAGGTTGGGTCAGTTACTATATCATCCACCACCTCGTCTTCCAGTTCAGCACCCTGGTCCTCCTCCTGATTTTCTGGCAATTGTCTCATCATCGTCCACCTGTTGATGTTCGTGTGACCATGGCTGCTCAAATATTTGTAAATATCCTTTTTAAAAATCATTGTTAAATAAAAATCAATACTTTTTAGACGCTATTTTGCGTTTGGACGATCCTTTTTTTCCTTAGCCTTTATGGTCCTCTGTGTTACTGTTTAGGGCACAATAGGCTCTTTTTGCCCTATATTTAGCCTCATCCATCTTCCCATCATCTCTGACCAGTTTTCCTCTTCGTGCTAAAGAAAAGCATCCAAACAGCATGATGTTGCTACCACCATGTTTGAAGGTAGGGTTGATGTTTTGAGGGTGATGTGCAGTGTTAGTTTTCCACCACACATAGCGTTTTGCATCCAGAGCACTTTCTTCCAAATGCTGTGTCCCCTACATGGCTTTTTGAAAACTGCAAACAGGAATTCCTATGGCTTGCTTTCAAAAATGACTTTCTTCTTGCCACTCTTCCATGAAGGCCAGATTTGTGGAGTATACAACTAATACATGTCCCGTGGACAGATTCTCCCACCTGAGCTGTGAATTTCTGCAGCTCCTACAGAATGACCATGGACCTCTTATCTGCTTCTCTAATTAGTGTTCTCTTTGCTTGGGATGTCAGTTTAGGAGAACAACCATGTCTTATTAGGTTTGCTGTTGGGTCATACTCCTTCCATTTTTGGAGGATGGATTGAACAGTGCTGCGTGAGATGTCCAGAGCTTGGGATATTTTTTAGAACCTAGCCCTACTTTACTATGCCCAATAACTTTATCCATGACCTGTCTGGTCAGGTTTTTGGTTTACATGTTGCAGATTGATCACTAATGTTCTCAAACAAACCTCTGATGCCTTTACAGAACAGCTGTAGTTACAATGAGAATAAGTTACAGGCAGATGGACTAAATTTACTAATTTTCAGATTTACATTTTTAAAATATTAATAAAATCAAGTATCATTTCCTTTACACTTCACAAATACTTGCTGCATATTATTATTATTTATTTATATAGCACCATTGATTCCATGGTGCTGTACATGAGAAGGGGTTACATACAAATTACAGATATCACTTACAGTAACCAAGCTTAACAATCACAGACTGATACAGATGGGAGATGACCCTGCCCTTGCGGGCTTAGGGTACCGTTACACATAGCGACGCACCAACGATTCCGAGAACGATACGATCTGGCTAAGATCGTTTGTGCATCGCTAGTAAGCAGTCATACAGGCCGATCTTCATAACGACGCATCATCGATCAGCGATGTCACTAACGACTATGGTGATCATTGGTACCGTGTAACACACTGTCTATAATAGCGATTCAGACTTTGAATAGGCGTCCTTCAGTGCTATCTATATGAGTTCGTAGTCGCAACGAGGTCGCTCGTCGTTGATAAGGGGCGTCAAACACAGCGATGCATGCTGGTCAGCGTGACGCCAGCGATCAAAAAATGATCCTGAACATTCGCGCACGATCAGCGACATCGCAGCAGGGAGCCGGTCGTTTCCGCGTGTCACACTTAGCAAGATCGCTAGCGATGTCGCTGTTGCGTCACAAAATCGTTGTCGCTTCAGCGATATCACTAGCGATCTCGCCGTGTGTAACGGGGGCTTAACATGCTACAGGATGGTGGGGAAGAAGACAATAGGTTGGGGGTTGCAGCAGCTCCCGTGTTGGTGAGGCGGTAGCTCCGGTAGATGGCCTTGTAGGTCAGTATTAGTAATTTGAACTGGATACTCTGAGGGAATGGGAGCCAGTGAAGAGATTTGCAGAGGGGAGAAGCGGAGGATTGGCGAGAAGAGAGATGAATTAGGTAACAGAGTTAAGGATGAACTGGAGAGGTGCAAGGGTGTTAGCAGGGAGGCCACAGAAAAGGATATTGCAGTAGTCGAGGAGGGAGATGATGAGGGCATGCACAAGCATTTTAGTAGATTGAGGGTTGAGGAAAGGACAGATTCTGGAAATATTTTTGAGGTGGAGGCGACAGGAAGTGGAAAGAGCTTGGATGTGCGGTTTGAAAGACAGGGCAGAGTCAAGGGTTACTCCGGGGCAGTGGACTTCCGGTATAGTGTTGGTTTATCACATGGAATCATAAAGAAATACATTTAAATTTGTGGGTGTAATGTGAAGAAATGTGGAAAAGTTTACAGGGTATGAATACTCTTTCATGGCACTGTAAGGGCCCGTCACACATAGCGATCTCGCTAGCGAGATCGCTGCTGAGTCACAAGTTTTGTGACACAACAGAGATCTCACCAGCGAGATCGCTGTGTGTGACATCGATCCGTGACAGGCCCCCTGCCGGTATCGCTGATCGCTCTTGGAAAGCCCTGGACTTTTCTTTTATCGCTGGTCTCCCGCTGGCCCTCACGCATCGCTGCGTGTGACAGGCGGGAGACCAGCGATCAGCTGGTAACTAAGGTACACATCGGGTATCTAAGGGACGTGCGTCACTTAGAAACCCGATGTGTACCTTAGTTACCAGCGCGCTGATGCAGGGAGCTGGTACCTAAGGTACACATCGAGTTTCTAAGTGACGCACGTCCCTTAGATACCCGATGTGTACCTTAGTTACCAGCTCCCTGCATCAGCGCGCTGGTTACTAAGGTACACAGTGACGCCGGGCGCTTGGCGTCGCTGTGCTGATCGCTGGTGAAGCTGTCTGTTTGACAGCTCACTGTTGTGAGTTCATTTTCCCCTCCGTCACTGAGGCCTGGTGAACTCCCTATTCTAGTGAAGGAAGGTAGTGAGCCTGATTATCAGGCACCTGGGACTAATGAAGACGATTGGCTGAGTGGAGTCACTGACTGACTTTAAGGCAGCCTACGCCCTTTCTGCCCTGCGGGTGATTTCTCTGTGGACTCTTGGACACCAGTCTGATTCCTGCTCTCCTAAAGCTAAGTTTTCTGTTTTGCCTTTTGCATCTAAGATTTGTTTTTGTTTTTCTTGCTTTTTGGATTCTGCCACTCCCTGCTGGAGTGTGCAGTGTTCCGTGAGCTCTGTCTTCTGAAATTACCTGAGTGCTGATTTAGTTTTTGAAGCTTAGTTGCTTCAGGGCCATTTTTATATCAGCTTGTTGGCTTTTGTCTCTGATAGGGTTTTGGCAGATTGCAGACAGCAGCCTTCCTATCCCTTCCTATCTAGGTAGTTTTTGGGCCCCGTCTTTGCTCAGCCTGTCTTTCTGTCTGTGTAAGTGTTTTCATCTTGCTTCACCGTCATTATATGTGGGGGGCTGCCTATTGCTTTGGGGTCTGCTCTGGGGCAGTTAGATTTCCCCTTTCCTTCTTTAGGCCTATGTATCTCTCCGGCTGTGATCGAGGGGTCTAGGTCATCGTAGGAACCCCCCATGGCTACTGCTAGTTGTGTTGATAGGTTCAGGGGTCTGCAATCTGATAGTTGCCAACTTCTCTGGTTTTCAGGACTTAGCTAGCATTTCTGTTTTTGCCTCCTACGGTGACTCAATCATAACAGAATCACCCGCCAAACCGCAGATCCTGGGGTACTCAATAGCAGGAAAGAATTGTGTTTAAAAAAAAAAAAAAAAAAAGTGTGTGTATATTCTTTCCTCTATTTCTCTGAGGCCGTAGGGGGAATTTTTTTTTTCTCTCAATGGAGATAAAGCAAGTGTCTGATCGTGTGGAGCAGCTCGCTGCTGAAGTGCGAGGAATTTCCACCTATCTTGCTCGGTCACATGCTGTTGAACCAAAGATCCCCACACCTGATGTATTTTTTGGGGATCGATCTAAATTTTTGAGTTTCAAAAATAATTGTAAATTATTTTTTGCTTTGAAGCCTAACTCGTCAGGGAGCCCCGCGCAGCAGGTTAAAATTGTCATCTCTTTGCTGCGTGGCGATCCCCAGGATTGGGCGTTTTCTTTGAAACCAGATGACCCTATTCTGACTAATGTGAACGCATTTTTTCAAGCCTTGGGGTTGCTGTACGACGAACCTAATGCTATTGATCAGGCTGAAAAGACCCTGTTAGCATCGAACCAGGGTCGAGAATCTGCAGAGTTGTACTGTCAAAAGTTCCAAAAGTGGGCGGTCCTTACTACCTGGAATGATAGTGCCTTGGCTGCTCTCTTTCGGAAGGGTTTGTCAGAAGCCGTAAAAGATACTATGGTGGGATTTCCTGTTCCCTCTGGTCTGGACGATTCTATGTCTTTAGCCATTCAGGTTGATTGGCGTTTACGTGAACGCAGGATTACACGAGAGGTGTTGCCACCGGTTGAACAGACGTCTGAACCTATGCAATGTGATAGAGTTTTGTCTAAGGCGCAACGTCAGGAATTCTGAAGGCGTAATAAGCTGTGTTTTTTCTGTGGAGATGCCTCACATGTTATTTCTGTTTGTCCTAAACGTGAGAAACGCTTTGCACACACGTTTTCTGTTGGTGGGGTTCAGCCTAAGTTTCTTTTGGCGATTACTCTGATCTGTTCCCTGTCCACATTTTCCGCCAAGGCTTTTGTGGATTCGGGAGCAGCGCTAAACCTAATGGACTTGGATTTTGCTAAACGTTGTGGATTTCCGTTGACACCTCTGCAGACGCCTATCCCTTTGAGGGGGATTGATGCTACCCCTCTGGCTAAAAATAAACCTCAGTTTTGGACCCAGTTGGTCATGCGGGTCGCCCCAGACCACCAAGAAAATTGCAGATTTTTGGTGTTGCATGGTCTGCATGATGCCGTTGTTCTGGGGTTTCCCTGGTTGCAGATTCATAATCCAGTTTTGGATTGGAAGTCTGTGTCTGTGGTGAGTTGGGGTTGCCGGCGTACCTTTAGTGAGGCTCTGTTTTTTTCCACCTCTCCTCAGTCGCATGAGGTTCCTGACTATTTGGCGGACTACTATGATGTATTTAGTGAGAATGAGTCTGCGTCCTTGCCTCCTCATAGGAGTTATGACTGTGCAATTGAACTAAACCCGGGGTGTAAATTTCCTAAGGGTCGGCTCTTCAATTTATCTGTACCCGAGCACGAGGCTATGCGGTCCTATATTAAGGAGGCGTTGGAGAAGGGTCATATTAGACCATCCTCTTCACCCTTAGGTGCCGTTTTTTTTTGTGGCCAAGAAGGATGGTTCTTTAAGGCCTTGTATTGATTATCGTGCCCTCAATAAAATTACTATTAAATATCAGTATCCGTTACCCCTGATTTCGGATCTCTTCTCTAGAGTCAGAGGTGCTTGCTGGTTTACCAAGCTTGACCTCAGGGGGGCGTATAATCTTATCCGCATTAAGCAGGGGGATGAATGGAAGACGGCGTTTAATACTCCGGAGGGACATTTTGAGGACCTGGTGATGCCTTTTGGGCTCACTAATGCCCCTTCTGTCTTCCAGTGCTTCATGAACGATATTTTCCGAGACTTTGTCGATAAATTTTTGATTATCTATCTGGATGATATTTTGATCTTCTCCAAGGATTGGGATTCTCATGTGGAACATATTCAGACTGTGTTCCGGATCTTGAGAGAGAATTCTCTGTATGTCAAAGGATCAAAATGCCTTTTTGGAGTACAGAGAATTTCTTTTTTGGGATTTATTTTGTCTCCGTCAACTATTGAAATGGACCCGGCCAAGGTACAGGCCATTTATGATTGGGTTCAGCCCACTTCTTTGAAGGCCCTCCAGAAGTTTTTGGGTTTTGCTAATTTTTATCGGAAATTTATAGCAAAATTTTCTAGTATTGCCAAACCATTGACTGACCTGACCAGGAAGGGTGTGGATGTGTTGAATTGGTCTCCGGAGGCGGTTGCTTCCTTTCAGGAGCTGAAGCGTAGATTTACCTCCGCCCCGGTTCTGCGGCAACCTGATGTCTCACTCCCGTTCCAGGTAGAGGTGGATGCTTCTGAGATTGGTGCAGGAGCGGTGTTGTCCCAAAAGGATCCAGCAACATCTAAAATGAATCCCTGTGCTTTCTTTTCCCATAAGTTCTCTTCATCTGAACGTAACTATGATGTGGGGAATCGGGAACTGTTGGCCATGAAATGGGCATTTGAGGAGTGGAGACATTGGTTGGAGGGAGCCAAACATCAAGTTGTGGTCCTCACTGACCACAAAAATTTGATTTACCTGGAGTCGGCTAAACGCTTGAACCCTAGACAGGCTAGGTGGGCCTTGTTTTTTACACGTTTTGATTTTGTGGTCTCTTTCCTTCCTGGAACTAAGAATGTCAAGGCAGACGCCCTCTCTAGGAGTTTCTTTGCTGATTCTCCTGTGGTGACCAAGCCTGCCACCATCTTAGGCGAAGGGGTAGTTCTTTCTGCCATCTCGCCCGATTTGAGACTTGCTCTGCAAGAGTTCCAGGAGGACAAACCTGAGCGTTGCCCCAGTGGAAAGTTGTATGTTCCTGACCAGTGGTAGAAGAGAGTGATGTCTGAAGTTCATTGCTCTGCATTGGCTGGTCATCCAGGTATTTTTGGTACTAGAGATCTGGTGAGTCGCTCTTTTTGGTGGCCCACCTTGTCTCATGATGTCAGGAATTTTGTGCAGTCCTGTGGGACTTGCTCCCGGTCTAAATCTTGTTCTCGCTCTAGTGGGTTGTTGATGCCTTTGCCGGTCCCCAGGAGGCCATGGACCCATATTTCAATGGATTTCATCTCTGATATGCCGGTCTCTCAAAGAATGACTGTTATTTGGGTGATTTGTGATAGGTTCTCTAAGATGGTTCATCTTGTACCACTCCCTAAGTTGCCATCTTCCTCTGAGTTGGTGCCTGTTTTTGCAACAGGTGGTTCGCTTGCACGGGATTCCTGAGAACATTGTATCTGACAGAGGAGTTCAATTTGTGTCTAAATTTTGGAGGACGTTCTGTTCCAAGTTGGGAATTCAGTTGTCCTTCTCCTCTGCTTTTCACCCTCAGACCAATGGGCAGACAGAGAGAACAAACCAGACCTTGGAGTCGTATTTGAGATGTTTTATTTCCGCTGATCAGGATGATTGAGTTTCATTTTTGCCCTTGGCCGAATTTGCTTTAAATAATAGAGCTAGTTCTGCCACTTTGATGTCACCTTTTTTTTGTAACTTTGGTTTTCACCCTCGATTTTCTTCAGGGCAGGTGGAGCCTTCTGCCTGCCCAGGTGTTGACACTGTGGTGGAGAGAATGCACCAGATCTGGGACCAAGTGGTGGATAAGTTATCTCTCTCCCAGGAAAAGGCCCAGCGGTTTTCCAATCGACATAGGACCATTGGTCCCCAGTTTAAGATTGGTGATATGGTGTGGTTATCATCAAAAAACATTGCTATGAAGGTGGCTTCTCCTAAGTTTAAACCTAGATTTATTGGACCTTACAAGATTTTGGAGATTATTAATCCGGTCTCTTTTCGTTTGGCTCTTCCTGTCACATTTAAGATCCATAATGTGTTCCATAAGTCCTTGTTGAAGAGGTTTGTTGAGCCAGTTGTGCCTGAGGTGGCACCTCCGGACCCTGTATTGGTTGAAGGTAACTTGGAATATTAGGTAGAGAAAATTCTGGATTCCCGTCTGGCTAGACGGAGACTCCAGTATTTGGTTAAGTGGAAGGGTTATGGTCAGGAGGATAATTCCTGGGTCTCTGCCTCTGATATTCCTGCCAAAAGATTGGTGTGTGCCTTTCATCGGGCTCACCCTGATCGCCCTGGTAGCGTTGTTGAGAGTTCGGTGACCCCTCCTCAAGGGGGGGTACTGTTGTGAGTTCATTTTCCCCTCCGTCACTGAGGCCTGGTGAACTCCCTATTCTAGTGAAGGAAGGTAGTGAGCCTGATTATCAGGCACCTGGGACTAATGAAGACGATTGGCTGAGTGGAGTCACTGACTGGATTTAAGGCAGCCTACGCCCTTTCTGCCCTGCGGGTGATTTCTCTGTGGACTCTTGGACACCAGTCTGATTCCTGCTCTCCTAAAGCTAAGTTTTCTGTTTTGCCTTTTGCATCTAAGATTTGTTTTTGTTTTTCTTGCTTTTTGGATTCTGCCACTCCCTGCTGGAGTGTGCAGTGTTCCGTGAGCTCTGTCTTCTGAAATTACCTGAGTGCTGATTTAGTTTTTGAAGCTTAGTTGCTTCAGGGCCATTTTTATATCAGCTTGTTGGCTTTTGTCTCTGATAGGGTTTTGGCAGATTGCAGACAGCAGCCTTCCTATCCCTTCCTATCTAGGTAGTTTTTGGGCCCCGTCTTTGCTCAGCCTGTCTTTCTGTCTGTGTAAGTGTTTTCATCTTGCTTCACCGTCATTATATGTGGGGGGCTGCCTATTGCTTTGGGGTCTGCTCTGGGGCAGTTAGATTTCCCCTTTCCTTCTTTAGGCCTATGTATCTCTCCGGCTGTGATCGAGGGGTCTAGGTCATCGTAGGAACCCCCCACGGCTACTGCTAGTTGTGTTGATAGGTTCAGGGGTCTGCAATCTGATAGTTGCCAACTTCTCTGGTTTTCAGGACTTAGCTAGCATTTCTGTTTTTGCCTCCTAGGGTGACTCAATCATAACAGCTCACCAGCGATCACATAGCGACTCACCAGCAATCCTGACACGTTGATATCGTTGTCGGGATCGCTGGTGAGTCGCTATGTGTGACAGTACCTTTAGTGTATCGTATGTAAATCCACAAGTGATTTGGGGGTAGGAAAGACATTGTTCTTACAGCTCGCCAAACCCTTCATCCCTATTCCCCTTCTGTCTGCTTCCTGAGTCTGATTGACAGATCAATCTTATTTCTGTGACTTTATCTCTCCTGACTGATATCCTGCACAATAAGTTACTCATTACATCGCTAGTACCAGAGTTTTTATAGGATCATGTGCTATCCCCTTCTGAAGAATTGAGCTGTGCAGCAACAAGCAGCAGTGAAAAAGTGTAAGTCTCAAGTCAGGGGAGGCAGGTGACAGGTGAGTGCCTTGTTAGTCAGACACACGAGGCATGTGACAGGTGAGGAATAAGGAGGTGGGCAATGTCCCACCTCAAAGCTCATGCGTCTCTCTCATTTGCACACAAATTTCATGCAGAATTTCTCAGAAACAGCAAAACTGATTTCTGCAGTCAAGGTATGGGTTTAATCAGCATGAAGGTGCCTGTACATACAGCGGGTGAAATAAGTATTGAACGCTTTGGATTCCATAATACACACTATGTTTGGAGGCCAAAAGGCACTGCATATCACCCCAAAAACACCATACCAGCAGTGAAGTTTGGAGGTGGGAACATCCTGGTGTGGGGCAGTTTTTCAGCATACGGCACTGGCAAACTCCATGCAATTAATGAAAGAATGAATAGACAAATGTACCGAGACATTTTAGAAAACGTTTTGCTGTCATCTACCAGGATGATGAAGATGAAATGAGGGTGAACATATCAGCAAGACAATGATCCCAAACACACAGCCAAGGAAACTCTAAATTGGTTTCAGAGAAATAAAATAAAGCTGCTAGAATGGCCCAGCCAATCACCTGACCTGAATCCAATAGAAACGTTATAGCAGGGACTAAAGCTCAGTGTTCATAGAAGGAGCCCACAGAACCTTCATGATTTGCAGAACGTTTGTGTGGAGAATGAGCCAAAATCACACCTAAGCAATGTATGCAACTAGTTTCTCCATACAGAGGCATCTTGAAGCTTCGTCACCAACAAAAGCTTTTGTGCGAAGTATTAATTACATTTCGGTAAGCATTTTCAACACTTTGTCCCTGTGTTATTTCTCATTATTACACATAACTAAATTTATGGACATCTATGGATTGATGTCTTTGCCTGTGTGGATTGGATGGGTTGTTACCGACATCTGGTGAGAATTTTGTATCAATAGCACCTTTAGAAATATATTTACTTAAAAAATTGTTGATGTGTTCAATGTTTATTCACCCGCTGTGCATGCCATTAGATTAAGGTATAAAATCCTCATGACAGGTTACTTATAATGACCATGAATGTTAAAAGTCCCTAAGTGGGATCATTTTCCAAATTTTCTGTCTATCAATCATCCATGATTTACATGGGAAATTAGTTAACCATAACATTTTTCCCACAGAATTATGAAGTTCCACGTAGCAAAGAGGAAGTTTAAAGAAACTTTACGTCCTTACGATGTGAAAGATGTGATTGAGCAATATTCTGCTGGACATTTAGATATGCTATGCAGGATAAAGAGCCTTCAAACACGGTTAGTAATTAGCATGTTTTCTTTCTTAGGTAAGACGAGTATATGTGTTATAATAGCAAAATAAAGGCTCTGTCATTACAATACAACTGTCCTTTTTCCTGTTCTTTTGCATACTAAAAAATGTGTTTTGATGTTGGGTATGTTGTTATATGATTTCTGAGGCTCTATGCAAGAATTCAACATAAAAGGAGCTTTGGCTGCATAAGTATCACTTTGTTTACCTATGAATAAAGTACATTTTGGAATATGTGCTGTTCACATGAAAAGAACTTTGAAAACTGTCTTTCCATTGATGTATATAGTTGATGAGATGGATCATTTCTTCAGAGGTCAGGCCAGCCAGTCTCCAGCAATATGGTAGCAGTACACATAGGTGGTATTCACAATATAACAATGAGCCCAGTACACCCCAGCTCAATACGCATGTGCTAGATACCGCTAAAAGTGGTTTCTGATTACGTACTTGGCCTTTAATAATAATACATTTTATTTCTATAGCGCTGACATATTCCGCAGCACTTTACATTTCAGAGGGGACTTGTACAGACAATATACATTACAGCATAACAATAATCACATAGATCATAACAGATACCAAGAGGAATGAGGGCCCTGCTCGCAAGCTTACAATCTATGAGGAAAAAAGGGGAGACACGAAAGGTGGGTGGTAACAGTTGCCCTGATTGTATGGACCAGGCCATAATGTTAAATGTGTAACAGTACGGATGCAGAGGGCTAATGGATGCATAAAGCATGTGGGAACATGATGCGGGGAACCTGGTTATGGTAAAAAAAACTTTTGGCTGTGCCACACAGGGATAGATTAGGTTAATATGTTGAGGCGATAGGCCAGTCTGAATAAATGCGTTTTCAGGGCACGCTTAAAATTGTGGGGACTGGGGACTAATCGTATTGACCTGGGAAGTGCATTCCAAAGAATTGGCGCAGCACGTGTATAGTCTTGAAGACGGGAGTGGGAGGTTCTGATTATTGAGGATGCTAACCTCAGGTCATCAGCAGAACGGAGGGCGCGGGTAGGATGGTATACTGAAACAAGGGAGGAGATGTAGGGTGGTGCTGAGCCATGGAGGGCTTTGTGGGTGAGGGTAATAAGTTTGTACTGGATTCTGGAGTGGATGGGTAGCCAGTGTAATGACTGGCACAAGGTAGAGGCATCGGGGTAACGATTGGCGAGGAATATGATCCTGGCAGCTGCATTCAAGACAGATTGGAGGGGGGAGAGTTTGGTAAGAGGGAGACCGATTAGAAGGGAATTACAATAGTCGAGACGAGAATGAATAAGAGAAACAGTAAGAGTTTTTGCAGAGTCAAAAGTAAGAAAAGGTCGAATTCTAGAAATGTTTTTGAGATGCAGATAACAAGAGCGAGCCAGTGATCGGATGTGGGGGACAAAGGAAAGCTCAGAGTCAAGTATGACCCCAAGACAGCGGGCATGTTGCTGGGGAGTAATAGCAGAACCACACACGGAAATGGAAATGTCGTGTATAGGTACATTAGTAGCGGGAGGAAAGACAAGGAGTTCAGTCTTTGACAGGTTCAGTTTCAGATATAGTGAGGACATGATGTTAGACACAGCGTTTTGACAATTGCCGGTGTTTTCTAGAAAGGCTGACGTGATGTCAGGAGAAGAAGCGTATAATTGGGTGTCGTCAGCATAGAGATGGTACTGGAAACCAAATCTACTGATTGTTTGACCAATAGGGGCAGTATACAAAGAGAAGAGGAGGGGGCCTAGGACTGATCCTTGAGGAACCACAACAGTAAGGGGAAGATGAGAGAAGGAGGAGCCAGCAAAAGATACAGTAAAGGAGCGGTCAGAGAGATAGGAGGAGAACCAGGAGAGAACGGTGTCCTTGAGGCCAATGGAACGGAGCATAGTGAGGAGGAGCTGATGATCTACAGTGTCGAATGCTGCAGAGAGATCCAAGAGAATTAGCATGGAGTAATGACCATTTGATTTAGCTGTTAGTAGATCATTAGAGACTTTAGTGAGGGCAGTTTCAGTAGAATGTAAAGAGCGGAAACCGGATTGGAGAGGGTCGAGAAGAGAGTTTTCTGAGAGATAGCGGATAAGACGGGAGTGGACCAGGCGTTCCAGGAGTTTAGAGATGAAGGGAAGATTAGAAACAAGTCTATAGTTAGCGGCACAGTTTTGGTCGAGGGATGTTTTTTAAAGGAGTGGATGTATGATGGCATGCTTAAATGAGGAGGGAAAGATACCAGAAGAGAGAGAGAGGTTAAATATTTTAGTTAGGTGAGGGGTGACAGCAGGGGAAAGGGTCTGGAGTACAAGTGACAGAAATGGGTCACTGGTGCAAGTGGTTGAGCCAGAAGATGAAAGGAGCCTGCTTACTTCTTCTTCTGTGACTGGTTCAAAGTCAGAGGGTGAGCTAGATGCAGTGGGGGAGGGAGGACACTGCATGGTATGAGGTGATTGGGAGATAATTTCCTGTCAGCCTTTGGGCCATCAATCAAGTTAGGAGGGGGATGAGCCAGCTTGACATCACTATTAAATGACTCCACATCCTTGATTGTGTAAAGTTCTTTTTCTGGCACCTTGTAGCAGTCCACATGTTACCACAATGATGCGGTTTGCATACTAATCAAGAGCCAACTGTCTCAACTGCTTCTCAGTAGAAACTATTTAGAGGAGTGGCTGAGATGTCAGTCCACACTGAACAGCAATTATGTAAATGGAATACTGCTATCTCATGATGACTACTGGAACTGGCAAGTGGAGCAGTGTGTACATTGCACACCATTTATATCTGGCAAGCTGCAGGGCTGGCTAAAAATTTCCACAGCAGCAGACAACTCCTTTAAATCAAGGACAACTCCTTTAAATTAATACAATAATATGAATACAATTTAATGCAATACCAGCTAACTCCAAAATATTCAGGAGACTCCCATTTAAAGGGGTTAACTATCAGTGCCTAAGGCAGCACAACCTAGGAATACAGCCGTGATTGTATCCTTAGGGTCAAATGACCATTTTTTTCTCATTCGAGAAAATCGGTTCTATTATGCTATTAACACTCTGATCAGAGATTAATCAGAGTGTGATCCGGTTTTCTTGGATGTGGCGAATTAAAAAAAAAAGTTTCTACATCTGCTCCATTCATTCTGTCCATGAATCTTCTCACATTTAGAATTGAATGGCCGAGTGTGTCCCGATAATAAAATTGTGCATGTGCACAGTCTCACTGAAAAGCATGAGGGCGAGTGCTATCCATTAAAATGACAGATAGCACTCGGCCAATTTTTACTATAATGTGCAAAAGACCTTAAGGTGAAAACTGTAATATTCTCATTTGTATTGCTTAAAATTTGTTGTCTTCTAGTTTCGTCTGTTGTTGCTGAATTAATTACAATGTGCTTTATTTCTCATGTACAGGGTCGATCAGATTCTTGGCAAAGGTCAAATAGCAACAGATAAAAAGAGTCGTGAAAAAACTGTACATGAAATTGAGGCAGGGGATGACCTCAGTATGTTGGGCCGAGTAGTAAAAGTGGAAAAACAGGTAAAGTATTTTATAATGAAAATTAATGCAACCTCCTGATAAACTTGTGGTTGAATCCCCTACATTTCATTGTCAGAAGATGAAATCCTGTCTAGACTAGCTCCTACTTACACAGCTGAAGTTTTGTTACAGTATGTACATTTTGACAATCCCCTGGGGCTAAAAATGGCAGCATCACAAATACCTCTCCTGTTTGGGACTTCAGACTAAAGGGGTCTTTACACATAGCGATATCGCTTGTAATATCGCTACATGTGATACTTACCTCCGACCGTCTCCCCCGCTGGCTATCGCTGATTGCGCGAAATCAGCCTGGTCCATTTCTCGTCGTTGGCTTTCTGCTGGCGCCGACGAGCGAGCCATGGACGCAGGCGGAAGGCTGACACCCTCGCCACGTCTGAAAGGTAAGAGCGACCGCCGAGCACTGCTGCATCGCTAGTGAGATCTGCCTGTTTGGCAGCTCACTAGCGATCATTTAGCGATGCACCAGCGATCTTGACCGGGTCATATCGTGTTCGGGATCACTGGTGCATCGGTAAATGTAAAGGGGCCTTAAGTATCTCTTTAGACTAGCTGACTGCGGCCCTTAGTTGACTGCCGATCAGTTATATGGAAACCAATCACAGTCATTTAAAGGGAATCTGGCATCAGGTTTTTGCCACATAATCTGGGAGCAACATGATGTAGAGACAGAGACCCTAATTCCAGTGATAGTAGCGTAGTTATTAAGGTTGAAGGAAGACTTTAAGTCCATCTAGTTCAACCCATATCCTATCCTAACTTGCCCTAACAATGTTGATCCAGAGGAAGGCAAAAAAAACCCATGTGGCAAACAGTAAAGGGGGTTTTACACATAGCGATATCGCTAACAATATCGCTAAAGCATCACTGATTTGGTGACGCAGCAGCGATACCGCTATGTGTGATACTTACCTCCTACCGGCTCCCTCGCTGTCCATCGCTGATCACGCGAGATCGCGCAGCTCCATTTCTCATCGAGCGCTTCCTGCTGGGCTTCCTGCTGGCGCCAACGAGCGACGCGTGGACGCGGACGGGAGCACATCAGGATTGCCGGGTCTGAAAAGTAAGTAACGACCGCTAGATCGCTACTGCATCGCTGTGAGATCTGCCTGTGTGGCAGCTCACCAGCGACCATTTAGCGATGCACCAGTGATCCTGACAGGGTCGTATCGTTGTCGGGATCGCTGGTGCATCGCTAAATGTAAAGGGGCCTTAAGCTTCACATTGGGGAAAAAAATTCCTTCCCGACTCCACTTACGGCAATCAGACTAGCTCCCTGGATCAACGCAATATTAAGGAAACTAGTGTATATACCCTGTAATATTATACTTTTCAAGAAAGGCATCCAGTCCCGTCTTAAATTTTAGTAGGGAATCACTCATTACAACATCATATGGCAGAGAGTTCCATAGTCTCACTGCTCTTACAGTAAAGAATCCGCGTCTGTGAGTATGCTTAAACCTTCTTTCCTCCAGACGTAGAGGATGCCCCCTTGTCCCCGTCACAGGTCTAAGAGTAAAAAGATCATTAGAAAGGTCTTTGTACTGTCCCCGCATTTATTTATACATTGTAATAAGATCACCCCTAAGCCTTCGATTCTCCAAACTAAATAACCCCAAGTGTAATAACCTGTCTTGGTATTGCAGACCCCCTAGTTCCCTAATAACCTTGGTCGCTCTTCTCTGCACCCGCTCCAGTTCAGCTATGTCTTTCTTATACACCGGAGACCAGAACTGTGCACAGTATTCTAAGTGTGGTCGCACTAGTGACTTATCTAGAGGTAAAATTATGTTCTCCTCATGAGCATCTATGCCTCTTTTAATGCATCCCATTATTTTATTTGCCTTTGCAGCAGCTGCCTGACACTGGCCACTAAATGTGAGTTTGTCATCCACCCATACACCCAGGTCTTTTTCAGTGACAGTTTTGCCCAGTGTTTTACAATTAAGCACATAATTATACATCTTGTTCGTTCTACCCAAGTGCATGACCTTACATTTATCCCCATTAAAGCTCATTTGCCATTTATCAGCCCAAGCTTCTAGTTTACATAAATCCTCCTGTAATATAAAATTGTCCTCCTCTGTATTGATTACCCTGCAGAGTTTAGTGTCATCTGCAAATATTGAAATTCTACTCTCTATGCCCCCTACAAGGTCATTAATAAATATGTTAAAAAGAAGCGGGCCCAAAACTGACCCCTGTGGTACCCCACTGATGTGTCACTTACTGGGCTGCTTGCTGTAGTTTTGATAAAATCACTGAATTGTCAGCAGGAGATTATCACTAGTAAATCTACCATGTAGTCCTTTATATTTATGACTATTTATAACCCCGCTCCAACCACCGATTGTCATTTTTCTGTGTACACTGTGCATAGGCAGAAACTTGACAATCAGTGGTATGGGCGGGTTATACAGAGCTTAGTATTTAGAGAACTGCTAGATCTGCAGCGGATAAAACACTGATTTTATAAAAAATACAAGCTATCTTGCTTAGAGGCCATATGAGCCATCTTGCTTAGAGGAGTCCATTCTATGTAAAATACCACCAATTATTAAATCGTTGTTGGGTCTAGGAACAGGAATACCTTGAGATTTGATGTTTATCTATGTGATCTGATACTAATTTCCTCTATAGAAATATTATTGTGTGCTTCGTGCATGTATTGAAAGCTGTTTAAGGGCTCTTTCTCACGAAAAACCAGCACCGGAGATATGTGTCTGTGTGTACATGTGTTTAATACTTGTGGCATACGTGTTGCAACTGTGTACTGCCCATGTGCCGCATCGGTATGACACAGGCCTAGGAATCAGCGGTAGTGTTTGCTGAAAATAGCTCATATCATTGTCCGCTGCGGCGGCTAATAGGAGTATTTATCAGCCGCCACCTGTGCTATAAATAAATAAATAAATAATTTGAAAAACAAATTACATGGGGTTACCCTGTATTTTTGGTAACCAGCCAGGCAAAACTGATAGTTTCGGGCTGCAATCCTCTACTGTCTGCTTTAGCATGGCTGGTTGTCAAGAATAGAGGGGTCCCCATGTCGTAGTTTTTAATTATTTAAATAAATAATTTAAAAAACTTTGTGGGGGCCCCCCATTTTTGACAACAAGCCAAGCTAAAGCAGACAGTTATTCTCAGGCTGGTAAGGAGCCATGGATATTGACCCCTCCAGCCTAAAAATAGCATCCCGTAGCCACCCCAGAAAAAGCGCATAAAAACAAAACAATTTTCATTTTCCATTTTTATTTAAAAATAGTAAACACAGTTATACTCACCTAATACCCATTCCACTGAAGCCCACGTCTCCTGAATAAAACAAAGATAAAAAAAACAATCATATCCCTCACGAGTCTGTTGTTCTTTCCCACACCGTAATCCATGTCTGCGATAAATAGTTTTCAATTTGGACGGTGCCAAGGTGGGACCGTCCAGGCTGAGAACCACTGAGGAATGAGCTGCTGTGTTGTATTAAATTACGGGGACTCCCTGCAGCCTCAGTGATGTCAGCAGGAGTCCCTGCAATTTAATACAACGAATTAACCCCTTAAATTAACCCCTACAACTCCATAATTTTACCCACAAACACTCATCTAATTAATAGTGATAGACATACCAAAAAAACATGAAATGAAATGGTTAACTATATGTAAACCATGTGTCATTTCATGTCGGGCAGGAGAATAAATATCCAAAAGCCGGCAAATGTTTCTGCAGCTATTCTGCTTTGATGAACTGTATGAATTAGAAATATATGTATAAATGTGTCTCTATGACTTGTATAAAATATATATATATACATACATATATATATAGTGTCTAGATATATTCATTCTTTCTTTATTTAACCGGTCTCAGTGATTTTACTGTATTGGAATAAAGAATTGTCGGTTTTTGCTAAAGGACACCGGGTGCGATTTTATCGCAACTCACACATCGGGTCCGTTTTTAGTCCCATTTTTTCTCACCCCCATAGACTTGTATTGTCGAATCCGATCCGAAAATCGGTGACAATCGCATCATGCTGCGATTGTCTCGGTGAGAGGATCGGATGCGATAAAAAAATCGCATGATGTGAGCTGCCCCATAGAATAACATGGGTTCGAATGCAATGCGATTTTTTTTATCGCATTGCATTCATCCGTTTTATTCGCCAGTGTGACCACGGCCTAACTTCCATACCGGAGATCCCTTTAAGAGGGAAGATGTGCCTATGAGATGGAGGATGTGTGATGGGTATATGGGCACGGGAGGGGATGATTCATTTCTGTCATGTGCTCTCTGCTGCTTTCTGGGGGGCAGACAATGGCTGGGAGCTTAATGTTTACGGGGATGCTAGATTTCTCCCACCCGGTCACTGTCTGCTGAGGTGTTGTCGTGGAGTGAGAAAACTGTTGCTTATAGCAACCAATCACAGCTAAGCTTCTTTTAAACAGCTCTAGTGAAATAAAAGATGCTTCGCGATTGGTTGGTGATGCACACACACACAAACATTCAATTTTATATACATAGATTAAAGACTTTATTCTTGCAGTGTGTTTATTTACAATATTACTATATACAATATAACTATAGGATTAGTAATGGATAGGCGTCTTACAGTCACCTCTCCATTACTAAAGGGCCTGTCACACTAAGCGATATCACTAGCAATATCACTATAACGTCACAGGTTTTGTGACGTTATAGCGATATTGCTAGCGTCATCGCTATGTCTGATACTTACCTCCGACCCGCTCCCCCACTGCTTATCGCTGATCACGCGAGAACGTCCTGCTCCAGAATTGGCACATCTAATGCACATTTCCTGGGGGGCTCCGGTCTGCTATATTTAGGCTTGGGGGACCAATATCCATGGCCCCTTACCAGCCTGAGAATATTAGCCCGAACTGTCTGCTTTAGCTTGGCTGGGTGCCCCCTACCTTTTTTTTCATTTATTTATAGCGCAGGTGGTGCCTGATACATACTTCCATCAGCCACGGCCTGCTCTTGCTGTTAACAGTTGAATACAACTGTCAACATTACTCCCTGCTAGTGCTGATCACTGCGCAAGCAGGGGACAATGATGTGAGCTGTCTTCGGTACCCGGCATCAGGGAACAGCGAGAACAGTACCGCTGATTCCCCGGCTCCGGTGCATGTCAACCCAAAGGAAGGATTACCAAATAGAGGTCAAGAGGTATAAACAAATAAAGGATAGGTGAATCAAAAGATTTTTACATTAAAACACCTTTATTAGCGAGGCATGATGAAGTGGTGGCACGACTAAGGGTGCCTAGTACATACAAACAGCAAGGGTACATCATATGAGTTATACATAGAAAAGACCAGGCCAAAACTACAACAGGGAAGGTATATATGCAAGTACCAGAGCAAATGGCTGGGGGGAAGTAAAATAAACAATCCAAGATAGAGTGATAAAGTGTTAAACTGTGGATGAAGTAATAGTGGCACAGTGATGGAAACACAAGGGAGTCATGCTTGAAGTAGTTGATTTTATAAAGAGGTTTAGTGCTGAAGTGAAATAGCAGCATGGTACCCATGGTGTCAACCTATGCTTGAAAAGCCAAAATAAGTCCAAAGAAAGGAGAGGGTATACAAAGGGTGTAGGGTCAGCTGTGTATGTATGGCACGCAGGACGAAGGACGATTGTCCGAAAAGCGCGTTGGGGTGTGTATTTGTATGTAACTCCTTCTTATGTACAGCACCATGGAATCAATGGTGCTATATAAATAAATGATAATAATAAAAAAAGTATACCCTCTCATTTCTCTGGACTTATTTTGGCACATTCAGGTATAGGTTAATACCATGGGTACCATGCTGCTATTACACTTCAGCACTAAACCTCTTTATATTATGAACTACTTCTAGCATGACTTCCTTGTGTTTCCATCACTGTGCCACTATTACTTCATCCACAGTTTAACACTTTATCACTCCATCTTGGATTGTTTATTTTACTGCCCCCCAGCCATTTACTCTGGTACTTGCATACTATACCTTCCCTGTTGTAGTTTTTGCCTGGTCTTTTCTATTTGTAACTACTTTGGTTTTAATTAACATTTTTTTAGTGTATGACTCCAGTTGGAAGAATGTCTCAAGTGGGGTACCACAGGGCTCTGTCCTGGGCCCTGTATTGTTCAACATCTTTATCAACGATTTAGATGAAGGAATTGAGGGTAAACTGATTAAATTTGCTGATGACACAAAGCTAGGAGGGATAGCTAATACTAGAGAAGAGAGAGAGAGGATTCAAAAAGATATAAATAAACTGGAGAAGTGGGCAGCAACTAACAGAATGGTTTTTAACAGGGAGAAATGCAAAGTACTACATCTGGGCAATAAAAATGAAAAAAGCATATGCAGAATGGGAGGAATAGGACTAAGTGACAGCACATGTGAAAAAGACTTGGGCATACTAATAGATCACAGACTGAATATGAGTCAACAGTGTGATGCAGCAGTAAAAAAGGCAAATGCAATTCTAGGATGTATTAACAGAAGCATACAGTCTAGATCATGTGAAGTCATTATTTCCCTCTAGTCCTCTTTGGTCAGACCTCATCTGGAATAATGTGTCCAGTTTTGGGCACCACATTTTAAAAAAGACATCAACAAACTGGAGCAAGTTCAGAAAAGAGCGACCAGAATGATGACCGGTCTGCAAACCCTGTCTTATGAGAAAAGGTTGCAGGATTTGGGATTGTTTAGTTTGCAAAAGAGAAGACTGAGAGGAGACTTAATAGCTGTCTACAAATATCTAAAGGGCTGTCACATTGTAGAAGGATCAACTTTATTCTCATTCGCAGAAGGAAAGACTAGAAGCAATGGGATGAAACTGAATGGGAGGAGACACAGATTAGATATTAGAAAAAACTTTTTGACAGTTAGAGTGATCAATGAGTGGAACAAGCTGCCACGAGAAGTGGTGAGTTCTCCTTCAATGGAAGTCTTCAAACAGAGGCTGGACAGACATCTGACTGGGATGATTTAGCGAATCCTGCTTTGAGCAGGGGGTTGGACCAGATGGCCCAGGAGGTCCCTTCCAACTCTACGATTCTATGATTCTATGATGTACCCTTGTTGTTTGTATGCACTAGGCACCCCTTGTTATTCGTGCCACCACTTCACCATGTCTCCTTAATAAAGTTGTTTTAATGTAAAAATCTTTTGTTTCACCTATACTTGATTTGCGTATACCTCATGACATTTGTTTGGTAATTCTTCCTTTGGGTTCACTATTTAATCCGAATAGTCTGCCATTCTCCCATGTGCACATATACATCACTATTTACAATACTTATCTGGATATAGAATTTGTTTCACGGTACATGTCACACTGATGTCACACGAATGTTATCCATGTGTCATCAGTGTGCACGTGTGCGGGATGCTTTGCGGCCCATGCTGTTGTTAAAAAACAGACATGTCAGACATCAGTGTTTCCGGTATGTGTGGTGAAAGAGCCATAATGCACAGGTTAGCCTTGTCTGCTAGAATGACAGCTGCATTTTGTAGCAACTTTCCACCCTGGTTAAAATCAGACTTATAGTAAACTGACTTGTGATTTCAGTAAAGGGTACTTCACACATAGCGAGATCGTTAGCGAGATCACTGAAACGTCACAGGTTTTGTGACGCAACAGCGACCTCGTCAGAGATCTCGCTACGTGTGACACATAGCGGCGACTGGCCCCCCACTGCGATATCGCTGATCGTGCTCAAATGTCCTAGGCCATTTTTTGATCATTGGTGTCCCGCTGGCCAGCATGCATCGCTGTGTTTGACGCCATAACAACGATGAGCGACCTCGTTGGCGACTCAGAACTCAGGGACGCAGGCGTAATTATGCTTTGTCTTTTCATTGACCCCTCAGCTCCGATAGGTGGTCTCAAATTAGGATCTTTGTAGCGTTTCCTTTTATAGGTCAGCTATCAATTATATGCAGTCATAACATTTAACGTGTACAGTTATAATAATCGCGTGTCCCCGTGGAAGTGACTGAGGATCCACGAATAAATTGCGCACTAGCAACTCAGACAGTGATGCTGAAGCAAACCGCGTAGTGATAGCGCAGTAGTGTCCACCAATCAGAGCAGAGGGGCGTGGAAAAGGCAACACTGAAGCATGCCTATCGAGGTCTGAGTCGTCAGAATACCTGCGGTGTGACAAGGTCCCAACGACCGCCGAGGTCGTTATACGGATCGCAGTATCATTGCTGCATCATTGAGTAGATCTGCCTGTTTGACAGCTTCCTAGCGACCATGTAGCGACATACCAGCGATCCTTACCAGGTCGTATCATTGTCGGGATCATTGGAGCATCACTATGTGTAACGGGACCCTTAGGCTGGTTGACTATCTAATGTGTATCAGGTGCCCAAACACTCTTCTTTGACAACAGATATCTACAAAGAAGAGTTATCCATGTTTATTTTAACTTGCCAAATCCCATTCTCACAGGAGAGATAAGCCATCAGAGGTTAGGGCAGTGACTAAGGGTACCGTTACACTTAGTGACGCTCCAGCGATCCCGACAACGACACGACCTGGTAAGGATCGCTAGTTGGTCGCTAAATGGTCAATAGTAAGCTGTCAAACAGTCAATTTTACCCAACGACGCAGCAACGATCCAGCGATCCGTATAACGACCTCGGCGGTTGTTGGGACCTTGTCACTCAGCAGCGATTCTGACGACTCTCGCCTGCGTCCACGATTTCTGAGTCGCTAATGAGGTGGCTCGTCGGTGTCAAACACAGCAATGCGCGCTGGCCAGCGGGACACCAGTGATCAAAAAATGGCCCAGGACATTCAAGCACGATCAGCGACATCGCAGTGGGGGCCTGGCGCTGCTAAGTGTCACACCTAACGAGATTGCTGGCGAGGTCGCTGTTGCGTCACAAAATCGGTGACGCTTCAGCGATCTGGCTAGCGATCTGGCTATGTGAGACGGGGCCTTTATTCTCAACTCAAAACAAATGTACCAGGACTTCCTGTGTATGGTCTTCCTAATCTCAGATGAAGCTCAAAATTTCAGCAGTAGAGAGAGAGAAATCCTTATAAAATGTCAAGGTTTATTTCACATACATTAAAAATTCAGATTCCTGCCATCATTAACCACTTAGTGACGGAGCTAATTTTGACCTTAATGACCAGGCCAAATGTTTTAAATCTGACCACTTTTACTTTATGGCTGGAGTCACACACAACGATTAAAAAAACGGTCCGATTTTAACTGTCCGAAATCGCACAAAGGTATCTTAACCAGTGATCCATTTTTGATGCGATTTTTCTTCATCGATGCGATTTTAATCGCATGTAAGGATCCTTTTGACATCTGTCTGGCGAGATTTTCTCGCAGGATAGCTAAATGGACATATAATGGAGCCCAATGACAGGTTTCCGCACACAAACGAATTAATAGATCTAGACACACACATATATATATATATATTTATTTTATACATGTCATAGAGACACATTTATATATATATTTCTAATTCTTCTAATTCAGTTCTTCATTGCAGAATAGCCGCTGAAACAATTGCCGGCTTTTGTATAATCTTTCTCCTGCCCGACATGAAATGACACATGGTTTACATATAGTTAACCATTTCATTTCATGTTTTCTTTTTATGTCTATCACTATTAATTATATGAGGGTTTGTGGGTAAAATTTTGGCGTTGTAGGGGTTCATTTAAGGGGTTAATTTGTTGTATTAAATTGCGGGGACTCCCTGCAGCCTCAGTGACGTCAGCGGGAGTCCCAGCAATTTAATACAACGAATTAACCCCTTAAATGAACCCCTACAACTCCAAAATTTTACCCACAAACCCTCATATAATTAATAGTGATAGACATAAAAAAAAAACATGAAATGAAATGGTTAACTATATGTAACCCATGTGTCATTTCATGTCGGGCAGGAGAAAGATTATACAAAAGCCGGCAATTGTTTCAGCGGCTATTCTGCAATGAAGAACTGTATGAATTAGAAATATATATATAAATGTGTCTCTATGACATGTCTAAAATATATATATATATATATATATATATATATATATGTGTGTGTGTGTGTGTGTGTCTAGATCTACGCAAATTGCCTCTTCAGAAAGAAAGAGGACTTTTACTCTACAGCGCCACCTATTGGTAGTAGCGATCCTACAAGTCACAATCAACCCTTTAACGAGTCTTGTAGTATGACTTAGGATACAAGCCAAATCAGAATCTCAATTTGCAGACACGGTGTTTCGAGCTGTTGGCTCTCGTCAGTGCAAAGTATGAGATCTGATTTGGCAAGGTGAGAGGCTCTGGACTAGGGTCTAAGAAGTAAGGTTTCTCCTTGCGGAGAGTGACATGCCAGCTGTGGCTTGTCAAGGTAAGGAGACTTATTCGCCGTGCAATGCTCCTCTGGGAAAATAATATGCAAATTGCCTCTTCAGAAAGAAAGAGGACTTTTACTCTACAGCGCCACCTATTGGTAGTAGCGATCCTACAAGTCACAATCAACCCTTTAACGAGTCTTGTATTATGACTTAGGATACAAGCCAAATCAGAATCTCAATTTGCAGACACGGTGTTTCGAGCTGTTGGCTCTCGTCAGTGCAAAGTATGAGATCTGATTTGGCAAGGTGAGAGGCTCTGGACTAGGGTCTAAGAAGTAAGGTTTCTCCTTGCGGAGAGTGACATGCCAGCTGTGGCTTGTCAAGGTAAGGAGACTTATTCGCCGTGCAATGCTCCTCTGGGAAAATAATATGCAAATTGCCTCTTCAGAAAGAAAGAGGACTTTTACTCTACAGCGCCACCTATTGGTAGTAGCGATCCTACAAGTCACAATCAACCCTTTAACGAGTCTTGTAGTATGACTTAGGATGTCTAGATCTATTAATTCGTTTCTTTATTTAACCGGTCACTGTGATTTTACTGTATTTGAAAAAAAAAAAAAATGCCGGCTTTTGGTGCGATTTTACCACAAGTCACACATCGGGTCCGTTTGCAATCCAATTTTTTCTCACCCCCATAGACTTGCATTGTCGAATCCGATCTGAAAATCGGTGACAATCGCAGCATGCTGCGATTGTCTCGGTCCGAGGATCGGATCCGTTAAAAAAATCGCATGATGTGAGCTGCCCCATAGAATAACATTGGGACGAATGCAATGCGATTTTTTATCGCATTGCATTCGTCCGATTTAATCGCCAGTGTGACCACGGCCTATGTGGTAATAACTCTGGAACGCTTCAACTGATCCCACTGATTCTGAGAATGTTTTCTCCTGACACATTGTACTTCATGTTAGTGGTAAATTATGGTCAATATTATTTGCGTATATTTATGAAAATATCGATATCAATTTTCAAGCTTCAGATTTTTATGCCATTAAATCACAGTTATACCACAAAAAATAGTTAATACATAACATTTGCCACATGTCTATTTTACATTTGCATAGTTTTTGAAACATTATTTTTTTGTGTTAAGAAATTAGAGAAGTTCAAAGTTGATCAATAATTTCTAATTTTTCCAACAAAAATTTACAATTTGTTAGGAACTACATCACTTATGGGGGACACAAAATACGAAAAGTGAAACCATTCTAAAAACTGCACCCCTCAAAGTCCTGAAAACCACAAAAAGTTTATTAATTCTTCAGTTGCTTCACAGGAATCAATTGAATGTGGAAGGAAAAAATGAACATTTTACTTTTTTTTACAAAAACGTAGCTGTAGCCCCAAATTTTTACTTTCACAAGGGTAACAGGAGAAAATGACCCCCACAATTTATTGTGCAACTTCTACTGCATACACCTGTATTCCCCAAAAATTATACCATTTTAAAATCCGCACCTTTCATATACTTTAAAACTGTTGTCAGTAAATTTTTTAACCCTTCAATTGCTACACAGGAATTAATATAAAGTGGAATGAAAGAAAAAAATGTACCTCTAAAATTTCTTTAGCCCGTTTTTCACTTTTGCAAGATGTAATAGCAAATCCCACAGTTTGTTACCCTATTTCTTATGAGTGCAGCAATACCCCACTTGTAGTCAAAAAGTTCTGTTTGGACAAACGGCAGGGCTCGAAGAGGAAGGGGCAATATTTACATTTTGGAAAAAAAATTTGGCTGAACAGATGGCTGGCACCATGTAGCATTTGCAGGGCCACTATGGTGCCACAACTGACCCGATTTTGGAAACTACAACCCTCAAGGATTTTATCCAGGGATATAGTGAAGATTTTGAACCCAAAGATACTATACAGAATTTGATAACATTGGGTTGTCATATTGAATATGCCATCATGCGGGGTGGAGATCAAGCATGTCACTCAAAAACCTGCGATACTCGGTGCATACTCTAGCACCCCATTGCAAACTTGAGTAGCGAGCACTTGCACTCAACACTAGTCGTCATATTGTCATCATTTTCTTTTTTAGCTTTTGAAAAAACCCTTCCTCCAACAATAAGCCAAACCTCAACCTCAAACCTAACTCTAATTTTAACCCTAACAATAAGCCCAACTCTAATGCTAAGCCCAACTCTAAAAATATGCCCTACCCTAACTCTAAGTCCAACTCTAACCCTATAAGCCCAACCCTAACCCTAAGCCCAACCCTAACGGCAAAGAATGAAAAATAAAAATGATGAAAAATTATAAATTTTAAAAAAAAAATATGACTAAGGGGATGACATGGGGGATGTCATACTATTTATTGGCTTTTGATCACTGTGATGGACCCCATCACAGTGATCAAAAGGAACCAATAAGAAAAATACCTACTTTTGCCGGGTGCATGCTGGCGGTCCTGGGTGGGCACACTTCACAATTCTTTTTCAGGAAGAGGAGGTAGAGGGTCAAGGGACAGAGCAGGAGGGAACGGGGGTTGGCAGAGGTACCAGGAAGACTTGGGAAACATCATTTCTCTCTTTTGATTGATTTTAATAATGGGCACACTTTTTTTTACGTGATAACGGCCATCGGGGATCTGAAAATCCGGTCCTGAATGTGTTCCACTGAGTTTCAGGTGAAACCCCGGAGATTTTTGGCCTCTGAGGCGCGCTATACCCTTATTCCCAATCGCCGTTTTAAAACAAAGATGAGGGAATAAGTCCCCTGTAGTGGCCAACAAATTTAATTTGTATCGGCGGTCATTATGGGGTTAATGAATATCTGTCAAACTTAGGCAGATAATACAGGCTCTGGATTTGTACATTAAAAAAACTAGACGTTTTATAAAGATTTCTCCCTGTTTCTGGAATTTAATTTTTCATTTGCTATCTGTCATGTACATCCACCTCAAAATAGTATCCTGAACAAAGGATCAGCTATCAAATACCATTAATATGTCTTATGAAACAGAGTTGATTTGATAAGGTATTAGAATACTGGTTGACTAACATAGGCAATATATCTTTAATGCACAATTTTAAATGAAACATTTAATAAACAAATCTAAATTGTTTTTAACTAGTAGGAGAATCGATTTGCGGAATTCCAGTCCATCGGCCAGGACAGTAGTCGATGGCCGCTGGACCAGACACTAATATATCTCCTATCTTTGGGGATCTGCAACACAGCTATTGATTAGCATCCTACAAAGCAATCTGCCCATCTTTGGTAACTAGTTAAGTAATAATAATATAATAAATAAGCATTCTCACAATCTACATGCAAATTTATATTAGAAAAACAGACGAGGAGGAAAAAGATTGTTTACTATATGTGACTTTCAGAAGCTCGGAGCTCTAATCATAGAAGATTATTAGCATTAGTGGATTTATTCCATTGCATGTTTCTGAGGTGGACAGCCACTGCTGGTGTGCTGATAGTGCTTACTTTGGTATTGTTTCCTGCTGCCTACTCATCCTATAGTGCTACACTCAGCACTCATCATCAGTCAGATGTCTCGCCACTTCTGGTCTTCTTCCCCCCTCACAGAGTCACACTATGCAGCTTCACAAAAATGAAAGCATCTGTGGTGGGAACCCTACCACCACACGGTTCCTGCTAGTTTTTCTATTATCGCAGACAGGGGGTTTTGACACGTGAAAAAGTTCAGCTCAGCAGGAAAAAGGGAGTTTCAGACTGGAAATAAGGGAGATACCTCTATCCCTAACAACATATTTTGCACAGTTTATTATATTTTCAGGTAGTCTTGATTAGTTCAAAATAAAGTACTAAAAGCAGAATTGTGCCAATCTTATCTACAGTTGTGGCCAAAAGTATTGACACCCCTGCAATTCTGTCAGATAATACTCAGTTTCTTCCTGAAAATGATTGAAAATTCTTTGGTATTATTATCTTCATTTAATTTGTCTTAAATGAAAAAACACAAAAGAGAATGAAGCAAAAAGCAAAACATTGATCATTTCACACAAAACTCCAAAAATGGGCCAGACAAAAGTATTAGCACCCTCAGCCTAATACTCGGTTGCACAACCTTTAGCCAAAATAACTGCGACCAACCGCTTCCGGTAACCATCAATGAGTTTCTTACAATGCTCTGCTGGAATTTTAGACCATTCTTCTTTGGCAAACTGCTCCAGGTCCCTGATATTTGAAGGGTGCCTTCTCCAAACTGCCATTTTTCGATCTCTCCACAGGTGTTCTATGGGATTCAGGTCTGGACTCCTTGCTGGCCACCTTAGAAGTCTCCAGTGCTTTCTCTCAAACCATTTTCTAGTGCTTTTTGAAGTGTGTTTTGGGTCATTGTCCTGCTGGAAGACCCATGACCTCTGAGGGAGACCCAGCTTTCTCACACTGGGCCCTACATTATGCTGCAAAATGTGTTGGTAGTCTTCAGACTTCATAATGCCATGCACACGGTCAAGCAGTCCAGTGCCAGAGGCAGCAAAGCAACCCCAAAACATCAAGAAGCCTCCATCATGTTTAACTGTAGGGACCGTGTTCTTTTCTTTGAATGCCTCTTTTTTTTCTCCTGTAAACTCTATGTTGATGCCTTTGCCCAAAAAGCTCTACTTTTGTCTCATCTGACCAGAGAACATTCTTCCAAAACGTTTTAGGCTTTTTCAGGTAAGCTTTGGCAAACTCCAGCCTGGCTTTTTTATGTCGCGGGCTAAGAAGTGGGGTCTTCCTGGGTCTCCTACCATACAGTCCCTTTTCATTCAGACGCCGACAGATAGTACGGGTTGACACTGTTGTACCCTCGGACTGCAGGGCAGCTTGAACTTGTTTGGATGTTAGTTGAGGTTCTTTATCCAACATCCGCAAAATCTTGCGTTGAAATCTCTTGTCAATTTTTCTTTTCCGTCCACATCTAGGGAGGTTAGCCACAGTGCCATGGGCTTTAAACTACTTGATGACACTGCGCACGGTAGACACAGGAACATTCAGGTCTTTGGAGATGGACTTGTAGCCTTGAGATTGCTCATGCTTTCTCACAATTTGGTTTCTCAAGTCCTCAGACAGTTCTTTGGTCTTCTTTCTTTTCTCCATGCTCAATGTGGTACACACAAGGACACAGGGCAGAGGTTGAGTCAACTATAATCCATGTCAACTGGCTGCAAGTGTGATTTAGTTATTGCCAACACCTGTTAGGTGCCAAAGGTAAGTTACAGGTGCTGTTAATTACACAAAATAGAGAAGCATCACATGATTTTTCGAACAGTGCCAATACTTTTGTCCACCCTCTTTTTTATGTTTGGTGTGGAATTATATCCAATTTGGCTTTAGGGCAATTCTTTTTGTGTTTTTTCATTTAAGACAAATTAAATGAAGATAATAATACCAAAGAATTTGCGTTTGCAGTCATTTTCAGGAAGAAACTGAGTATTATCTGACAGAATTGCAGGGGTGTCAATACTTTTGGCCACAACTGTATAAGTATGTGGCAATACCAAATATGTACATTATTTTTATATTTTGCTATTTTCATAAATGTTTTTTAAAGTTTTTATAAGTCTTCTTACGGGACTTGAATCTGCGACTATAGTATTTCAGTGTATTACTGGTCTCCTATATTGCTCAGTAAAAGCCTGCACTTTATAAGAATAATACCATGGCAGATAAGGAGGCCTTAAAAAGGTCCCCCGCCGCTAAGGCAATTTATCAGCACCCTGTATTTGCTTTGCATGGGGGAAGCAGTGGGATCCAAACTGGCAAAGGCCATCTTGGATATTTTTGAAATGCCGCTGCCATGTTTGACACTGGCGTTTATGGGGTTGAACTGATGCAATCAAAGCTAGCTCTGACATCATTTACCCTTGGGTGCCAGTTTTACAAAGCAGCCTGCATCTTCACCATACACAGTGGGGTCAACTCCTGTCCATATAGTGACAGTGCAAGCCCGCCTTATATGTATGCTGGCTGTTGCTTGGGGGTTAAAAGGGAGTTCTAAGGATGATGAATGCCATTGTATGGCCTCTGCCAAACACTTCTGTTGAGTTATATCTCAGGAGCTTTTACTTGGAAATGCATTCAACAGAAGTAAAGGATGGAGCGTCAGTGGAACTGTATGTGGCTCTTTTTGATATAGGCATTTGAAAAAGATATATTTTGCGCATAATTCATGATTACTAAAATTGGTAATGATGAGATATATGTTTATATTTTTATTTCATTCCTAGGTACAATCAATTGAGTCAAAATTGGACAGCCTACTTGATATCTACCAACAGGTCTTAAAGAAGGGATCTGCCTCAGCACTGACATTGGCATCATTCCAGATGCCCCTATTTGAATGTGAACAAACTTCTGATTATCAAAGTCCAATAGACAGCAAAGATTTGTCAAATTCTGCACAGAACAGTGGATTCATAACCAGATCAGCTAGTGCCAACATCCCCCGGGGATTACAGTTTGTGCTCACACCAAATGAATTTAATGCACCTGCCTATTATGGATTTAGTCCGACAATGGATAGCCAAGCAACACAAGTGTCAGCAAATATAAATGATGGACCTGTAACTGTGGTAACAAACAGTATATCAAACCAAATAAGCCAAGTCTTGAAGCCAACAGCACCGACAACACTACAGATACCAGCTGTATCGCCACTGACACATATCTGCAAACCAGAACCAATTCATATAATTCCCATGACCACAAAAGAGGATGTTTGTGACGTCACCGCCTGCCTTGTTGCTTCAAAAGAAAGCGTACAGCCTGCACAACCCAGTTTACCTAAAAATTTTGTAAGGCGGAAAAGCCTTGATACAAATAGTGGGGTCTTGTCATCAGGTCCATTCACACACAAGGATTTTGGTAAATCAATTTCTGTACAAAATCTGATTCAATCTACAGAAGAACTAAATGAACAGTTATCATGCAGTGACTCGAGTGTCTCAAGAGGCAGCCAGGACACGTACCCACAGTGGAGAGAGTCAAAACTTTTTATTGCAGATGAGGAGCTGGAGACAGAGACGGAAACTTACGATGCTGCCTCTGAGCCTACGGTGGAGACCACATTGTTATCTGACTCTATGAGGACTGGAATAGCAAGATCATCTCAAAGCATTAGCAAAACTAGGGATGGTACAGAAACCCTTAGCCCTCCACACGTCATACACAAATAACACTTTGTAGGGTTTACAGTTTCCTTAGTCAGTCATATCATTGCATGAAAGCCCTTACAATTAGCAGTGCAAGAATTAGAAAGAACCTGAATGGAAGTTCTACAAGCCAATCTCTTTTGGTTGCATGAAAATGCATGTTTTAAGTGAAGGCTAGGAATGTAATGAAAGATATTCCTATATCTTTAATCCTATAAACTATAGAATACAGTATACAGTGGATGGTTTAAATGCCCTCTCACCTAGAAAGTCAATGACACCAAATTGAAATAGACATAATGTATTGGCAAGCCCTACACTTTTCTGGTACTGTTCTCTAATTGTATGGTCTAAAGCACTTTGTATCAAGGTAGAAAAACTGATCTGTCCAAACTCGATCTATAAGGTCATGTTTACAAGAAAAGGATGTTACAGCTGCTAGCAATTTTACCGCGGAAATGAGTAAGATTGGACTGTACCCGCTGCTAGTTGTGACAACATGACGCATACACTTTCATTCATCCAGTAATTTAATGCACATGTAACAAGAATGTTGATTTCTGTATATTTTTGGTGAAATAGTGTTGTGACAAGCATACAGTTGGCACATCACATTCAGGTTGCTCTTTTGCTACGAAGATTTATAATATATGAAACCAGTCACTGCAGTCTTAACCATACAAAATGCTGTAAAAACTCTTTCACGAAGGACTTGACCTGTTTACTATGAAAAAAAAAAAGTTCTGCCTCCACATTTCTTTTCAAAGTATTCTTGGATGTTAAATGATAGGCTTGTTATGTGAACATACTTACATACTGTATATTGTATATATGGTGTCCTTGTCTATGAAAACTGCTTCGAGGGACATCATTTCAGAAACAAAAAAAGACAAGAACTGAAGCCAATTTGATTCCGTATTTTTTGGATTCTTTTATTCATTGGCTTGGTTCTGACAAAGCCATTCTTAGGAGATATTGAAATACCTGCTGATATTATAGGATAGATGATAGAAACTCCTTTCTCTGACCCCGATGTCATTGCAATTGAATTATTGTGTTTTACTATTTTTCCTTCATGAACAAAGATGAATGATCAATTCTGAAAGATGTCTGAAGCACAAAACACTTCTTACTGTTTGCCATTTCATATTGCATTTTGGGTTTCTATTTCATTAGTACATTTTTGCTCTTACTAAAGCTTGTTTACTACTAATAATTTTGTGACATTATGTAGGGTATCTCAACATCTCAGCTCGTATTAAAAATAACTTATTTTGAATGTCTGCATCCGTTTAGCCAAATAACTGTTCTGTACATTGAAAAGTATTGTACAATGTATACAACTCTACAATTTTTCCTTTCATTTTATTTTAATCAATGTTTCACGTGCCTTTATTTCATTGTACATTTGCCATATCTCATAGGTCTGCATTTTGATTAACAGATGATTGCAAAACATAAAATTTTTATTTAAAAAGAAAAAGAAAAAAAAATGGTTATATTACTTTTTCTCCATCGTTAGACAAAGCAGGTACCCTTATTTGATTTTCTTGGTAAATGATCACAAATAACTTGGTATACTGTATTTGCCTTAAATGAAATGCTTATGAGCTTGAAATTTAATAGTTTTAATTTAATTTATTTAATAAAAATTTGTGCACATTAATGAGCAACTCTATGGATCATATATGAATAAGAAAATATATGGAATATTTTTTTTCCTGAAAGACGTAATAAAACACAAATATGTTTGTTTGTTTTGATTTTTACAATCCTGATATTTTATTTACTGACATGGCACTACTTGCCGTGGCTCTGATGACTCCAGAAGTTTCTACAGCTTAAAAGTCCGGGAGAAGACCATGTTCGGAGTTTAGCACTAGACACAGGGTGTCCTGTACGAACCCCTAACTTTACAGTTCGGATTCGCTAATTGTAAACTCATAGGTCCGGTGTTTGTCTTTGAGGATAGATGAAAGTGATCACTGGTCACGAATAGCTTGTACAGTCCTTCAGCAACACTTCAGGGTCTTATTATGATCCTGCTGTTGAATTCTAATGAGCATACAAAAATCGAAACAGAAAGCAGGTTTTGGTGCCAAAAGAAGCGGCGGTCTGGACATGTGCTGGAGAAGATGCTGAGATCGAGGTGACACGCCACAGTAAGAAGCAGGAGCCAGCGGGTTATAGTGTACTTGGAAGCAGAACCAAAGAGTCACCAGTCAAACACCAGAACCCAGACTACACTGGTCAAGGCTCGAGTTCCAGACCTTAGCCAGTAAATACCCGGAGCCCAGATGACACCAGTCAAGAGCTGAGGCTTAGCCTTCATCCCACTGGGTACGATAAACATACATCGTCAGTCAAGTACCAAACCGGTGGCGGACGCGTTTGGTGATGAGTGTGAGGCATGAGTGAGCTGGGCCATTGCTTTCAGCATTGACGTATGGCACCGGGGTTGGCCTTGGTTAGGACAACAGACAGGGTAGAGGTCAGTTAAAGTGAAGCAGGCCCATCCAGCCTTGTTAGACTTTGTCAGGAAGACTTGTGGTCTGGCGGGAGGAACCAGAGGACCCCGCTAGGGCCTGTGTTATAGGAAGACCTGTCCTGTGTGACGCGACCAGCAGGCCGCTAACTAGAACAACAGGGCGCGGCACGTGATACTGTCCTGTGTGACACGGCTCGCAGGCCGGTAACTAAAACAACAAGACAAAGGGAAGGGAAACAGTTACAACGCTCGACCCTGCGATGGGGAAAGGGGACGTGGAGACCTCCTGCACTCCCCTGAGTCAGTGTCCCTAACGCTCCTAACGTTCCCTATGCCGGTTCCGCACCAGGCACCAATCAGGAACCTGTCGCCCTAGCACACCCTACACCTATCCCTTGCTAGGGATCTGGGTGGTGCAGGCACTGGCCCCACCGCTGTACTAATACACACTAAGGAAAAACACAAACAGGGAAACACCACTTAGCTTTACTCTGTTGCACTTGCTCCTGGCAACAGAGTCCACCACCAGCATGCAGCTCTCCCCCTTAGTCGCTGCCACCAAGCTCTGTCAGAGCTACAAGGAAATCCCCTATGACTCCTTTCACACCAGGCTAAGACAGTGCTGCAAGGAACGCTCTCCAGCTCCTTCCTCCACCAAGGATGGTTAAAATTAACACTATCACCAAACTGATTGCAACACCTGTGACTCTTTTGCAGCAGAGCCAGCAATCACACCTGCATTATAATCATGTGCACTTAACTAAAGAAACTAGAATTCAATGACGCTCACCACCACCGGGGTAAACTTAGAGCAAATGACACCACAGTGCAATAATCCTAATGGCCACCGAGGGCAAAAATCAACCTTAAGCACAACTTAGGGAAAAAAAAAGGTTACCTGTGCTTTTTATATGTCCTGATCCAGCATGGATCATGACAGTACCCTCCCATTAATGAGGGGCATATGGACCCTCAAGACCGCTCCCCATGAGGGAACCACCTACAGCGGGGACGCCCAGACCCAGAGTTCACCCCAGCAACTACCTGCATGTCAGGTTGATGAGAAACAAGCCCGCTGGTATTGTCAACGTATGTTCTGGAGGCAACACACATCTCCGAAGCGCTGACCTGGGGAGCGGGTTGTGTATGTGTATGTTTGGTATGAGCTGGTAGGACTCCACAACACACTTCCACTTTATGTTTTTTGGTGGCCACCCATACACGCTCGTTCACACACAGGTCCGGACCTGAACGTTTATTGCCACTCATTCATTTGTCACCACTTGGAGAACTCTTTCTGGGATTGACAACAGAGGCATCCTCCTGTGTCACCACACTCACACCCCCGCACATCACCAAGGGGTACACCACCCTCCAACCCCTTCCACCACAAGGTCTGCGCCTCCCAAGGCTTGCCAATGGTGAAGGTTGAGACTTGCCCCTACTCTCCTGCAGCACATCTGCTGCCCTCACCGGAGAGGAAGGGGTCTGTTGAAGAGAGATGGCAGAGACAGTAGTCTCTAGGCAGCAGCCCTCACACGAGTGCCCCCAGCTGACCACTTCCCTCGCCCGCCAATCTATTACCGGGTTGTGTCTCTTCAGCCAAGGGAGTCCTAAAACAATAGGTATTTGCATTCCCTCCAAGACATAGCATGACAAGGACTCCTCATGATGTCCTATATGCAGCTGGATATTTTCTACGACCTTGGTCAAGCTCCCCTGGCTCAGTGGAACAGAGTTTATGGCCCGGACGCTTATAGGCTGAGCCAGCTTCCTACACCTCAGACCATGAGTCTGGACAAAGCGATCATCCACCAGACTGACTCCAGCTCCGCTGTCCACAAACACCGGTATCACCTCCGGTACCCCGCCAGCCAAGACCTCTGCTGACGTGGTACTTTAGGAGGGCAAAATGGAGGAAATGTATACTCCCTGGTCGCCTCCCTCCAAGCAACCAGGGGAATGTGACTTCTCAGATGGCACAGATAATTTGGAGCACAATGGGAAAGCCTTCAGGACATGACCAGTCTGCCCACAGTACAAACATGCCGACACCACTCCCCGAACCGTAGGCATCTCCGAAAACAAACTAGGTCCTGCTACTTGCATACGTTCATCTGGAAATTTGGCATAAACTGGGCAGGCTCTCATGAAATGGCCCGGCTTCCCACAGGAAAAGCATACCCACCACCATGACGAGCCGCAGACACCCCCTTTTTTGTATCAACAACACTGGGCTGCCTAGGTTCCTCCATCCGCACTGGTGGGTCCTCCTCCCTAGTGAGGACATCAGGGAGCACTTTTTGTATATGTCTTTCCCTAAAGCGTCTATCCACCCGGATGGCAAGGGACATGGCAGCCTCCAGCGACCTGGGAGCGGCGTACTGCACCAGAGTATCCTGAAACTTTGGAGACAAATCCTGCACAAATTGACTCCTAAGTGCAGGGTCATTCCTCTGAGTATTAGTGGCCCATCTCCTAAACTCTGAGCAGTACTCCTCAGCGTCCCGGGCTCCCTGTCTACACCTACGGATTCGAGATTCCGCCAGGGCGACACCAACAGGATCCCCATACACAAGCGCCAAAGCCGCAAAGAACTCGTCCACGGACTCTAAAGATGGAGAATCGTCCGGTAGGGAGAATGCCCAGGATTGGGGATCCCCTTTAAGAAGGGACATAATGATTCCCACCCATTGCTCTTCACTCCCTTATGAACGAGGGCGCAGCCTGAAATACAATTTACAGGCTTGTTGAAACACCAAGAATTGATCTCTCCCTCCAGAAAACCTGTCAGGGAGGGATATCTTGGGTTCTGGCTGAGCCTGTTCCTGGACCAAGCCCCCAGAGCCCACCAACAGCCGCAACTGCCGCACCAACCCTCCACGCAGTCCCCTAATCTCATTAGTAAGGGTCTGCAGCAATTGGGCAAAGGGCTGAACTGGGTCCATGGCTCAGCAGAAAAAAAAAAAAAGTTGCGGTTGGTGATAATGTCACATGGACCCGTCCTGTGTGACGCGACCAGCACACCGGTAACTAGAACAACAGGACGCGGCACGTGATACTGTCCTGTGTGACACGACTCACAAGCCGGTAACTAAAACAACAAGACAAAGGGAAGGGAAACAGTTACAACGGTGGGCCCTGCGATAGGGAAAGGGGACGTGGAGACCTCCTGCACTCCCCTGAGTCAGTGTCCCTAACGCTCCTAACGTTCCCTATGCCGGTTCCACACCGGGTGCCGATCAGGAACCTGTCGCCCTAGCACACCCTACACCTATCCCTTGCTAGGGAGCTGGGTGGCGCAGGCACTGGCCCCACCGCTGTACTAATACACACTAAGGAAAAACACAAACAGGGAAACACCACTTAGCTTTACTCTGTTGCACTTGCTCCTGGCAACAGAATTCACCACCAGCATGCAGCTCTCCTCCTGAGTCGCTGCCACCAAGCTCTGTCAGAGCTACAAGGAAATCCCCTATGACTCCTTTCACACCAGGCTAAGACAGTGCTGCAAGGAACGCTCTCCAGCTCCTTCCTCCACCAAGGATGGTTGAAATGAACACTATCACCAAACTGATTGCAACACCTGTGACTCTTTTATAGCAGAGCCAGCAATCACACCTGTATTATAATCATGTGCACCTAATTAAAGAAACTAGAGTGCAATGACACTCACCACCACCGGGGGTAAACTTAGAACAAACGACACCACAGTGCAATAATCCTAATGGCCACTGGGGGAAAAATCAACCTTAAGCACAGCTTAGGGAAAAAAAAAGGTTACCTGTGCTTTTTATATGTCCTGATCCAGCATGGATCATGACACTAGTACTGTTACTCTCATGATACCAGGAGTACAATCCCCATTAGAAAGTTATAAGAATATTTAACAAGAGACTGCTGTAATAGTTACAGTGAACCTTAGGATTAATTTCCCACATTAGGAAAATAAACAATTTAATTGATTACTTCCTCCTTGTCTGCGTGTTGCATCTGGTCACCTGCTTACAGAGTCACTTAGACTGGTTTCACATTTGCGTTAAGGAGGGCTGTGGATGGCTGCCTACTTCCTCCTTTCCTCCTCCCTGAAGTTCAGCCTACGCGCCGCCTACTTCTGTATGCGTCCTGCGTTTCACTGCGTACCTATCTTTAACATTGGGTTCGCAGGGACATGCGTTGTATGCGAATGCATCCGCTTGTGGAGATTTGACGTGTGTGGCAACTGCATGGAAATGCAAAATTTTGTGTTTTCACGCGGTCGCTGTACACGTCAAATCACCGCATGCGGATGCATCTGCATACAACGCATGTCCCTGCATACCCAATGTTAAAGATATTTATGCAGGGAAACGCAGGACGCATACAGAAGTAGGCAGATCATAGGCGGAGCTTCAGGGAGGAAGAAAGGAGGAAGTAGGCAGCCCTCCTGAACACAAATGTGAACCTAGCCTTAGTTATCGCTAATTCCTTGTGACATGGTGCCCCATCATGCTGGAAAATGCATTATTCATCACCAAATTTCTCATGGGTTAGTGGGAGAAGTTGCCCTTGGAGGAGGCTTTAATCCCATTCTTTATTCATGACAGTGTTCTTAGACAAAATTGTGAATGAGCCCTCTCCTTTGGATGACAACCAACCCCACACATGAATGGTCTCAGGATGCTTTAAGGGCCTGTCACACTAAGCGATATCGGTAGGAATATCGCTGTAATGGCACTGATTTTTATGATGTAGCAGCGATATTGCTAGCGTTATCGCTGTGTCTGATACTTACCTCCGACCGGCTCCCTGCTGGCTATCACTGATCGCGCGAGAACGTCCTGGGCCATTTCTCGTCGTCAGCTTCCTGCTGGGCTTCCTGTGGCGCCGAAGAGCGACGCGTGGACGCGGGCGGGAAGATGTCTTCATCGCCTCGTCTGACAGGTAAGTAACGACCCCCGACCCTGCTATGTCGCTGGTGAGATCTGCCTGTTTGGCAGCTCACTAGCGACCACTTAGCGATGCACCAGCGATCCTGACCGCGTCATATCGCTGGTCGGGATCACTGGTGCATCGCTAAGTGTGACAGTACTAGAGTTGAGCGAAACGGGTCGAAAAATTTCAAAAGTCGCCGACTTTTGGCAAAGTCGGGTTTCATGAAACGAAACCTGACCCTAGGATGAGGTCGGCCACGAGGTCGGCGACTTACGCGCCAAAGTCACGTTTCAAAAGTTTGTTTTGCGCTCTTTTTCAGCCAATCAGGATCCACGGACACTGTGGGCAACGTGATGACATAGGCACGGGTCACCACCATCTTTCAGAAGGGCATGCAAGTGATTGGCTTGCTTTGGTGGGCGTCACAGGGGGTATAAAAGGGCGTGCACGCCGACCGCCATCTTACTTCTGCCGATCTCAGTATAGGGAGAGGTTGCTGCTGATTCTGTAGGGAGAGCGTTAGGCAGGGAAGAAGACAAAAAAACTGCTTCTGCTGCTAGCGATTTGGCCTGCACAACACACCAGTCACTGTGTGTGCAGTGCAAGGGGAGGCTATATAGTGGTGTATCAGTGGTGTTGGTTGTTGGGCTGCCTTCTAAGGCTTCCTGACATTCCTGCATTGCTGTTTACCCACTGCTCCGCAAACTGCTTTTTTAAAAGCAATCCCAATTTTTTTTTTTTGTCCTGCTGAGAAGAAAAAAAAACTGCTTCTGCTGCTAGCGATTTGGCCTGTACAACACACCAGTCACTGTGTGTGCAGTGCAAGGGGAGGCTATATAGTGGTGTATCAGTGGTGTTGGTTGTTGGGCTGCCTTCTAAGGCTTCCTGACATTCCTGCATTGCTGTTTACCCACTGCTCCGCAAACTGCTTTTTTAAAAGCAATCCCAATTTTTTTTTTTGTCCTGCTGAGAAGAAAAAAAAACTGCTTCTGCTGCTAGCGATTTGGCCTGCACAACACACCAGTCACTGTGTGTGCAGTGCAAGGGGAGGCTATATTGTGGTGTATCAGTGGTGTTGGTTGTTGGGCTGCCTTTTAAGGCTTCCTGACAGGCTGGCATTGCTGTTTACCCACTGCTCTGCAAACTGCTTTTTTAAAAGCAATCCAATCTCCCTTATCCTCTAGTCACTTTTGTCACAGCTGTGCCATCGAGCCTGTGACATACCGCTCAGATATCAGTGGGCCTCACACAATCCAAAAGTGTCCAGTGTCCACAAGTGTCTGCAGAAATTCAAAATCTCCCTTATCCTCTCGTCACTTTTGTCACAGCTGTGCCATCGAGCCTGTGACATAGCGCTCAGATATCAGTGGCCCTCACACAATCCAAAAGTGTCCAGTGTCCACAAGTGTCTTCAGAAATTCAAAATCTCCCTTATCCTCTAGTCACTTTGGCCACAGCTGTGCCATCGAGCCTGTCACATAGCGCTCAGATATTCATTGGGCCTCACACAATCCAAAAGTGTCCAGTGTCCACAAGTGTGTGCAGAAATTCAAAATCTCCCTTATCCTCTAGTCACTTTGGTCACAGCTGTGCCATCGAGCCTGTCACATAGCGCTCAGATATTCATTGGGTCTCACACAATCCAAAAGTGTCCAGTGTCCACAAGTGTGTGCAGAAATTCAAAATCTCCCTTATCCTCTCGTCACTTTTGTAACAGCTGTGCCATCGAGCCTGTGACACAGCACTCAGATATCAGTGGGCCTCACACAATCCAAAAGTGTCCAGTGTCCACAAGTGTCTGCAGAATTTCAAAATCTCCCTTATCCTCTAGTCACTTTGGTCACAGCTGTGCCATCGAGCCTGTCACATAGCGCTCAGATATTCATTGGGCCTCACACAATCCAAAAGTGTCCAGTGTCCACAAGTGTGTGCAGAAATTCAAAATCTCCCTTATCCTCTAGTCACTTTGGTCACAGCTGTGCCATCGAGCCAGTCACATAGCGCTCAGATATTCATTAGGCCTCACACAATCCAAAAGTGTCCAGTGTCCACAAGTGTGTGCAGAAATTCAAAATCTCCCTTATCCTCTAGTCACTTTGGTCACAGCCGTGCCATCGAGCCTGTCACATAGCGCTCAGATATTCATTGGGCCTCACACAATCCAAAAGTGTCCAGTGTCCACAAGTGTGTGCAGAAATTCAAAATCTCCCTTATCCTCTAGTCACTTTGGTCACAGCTGTGCCATCGAGCCTGTCACATAGCGCTCAGATATTCATTGGGTCTCACACAATCCAAAAGTGTCCAGTGTCCACAAGTGTCTGCAGAAATTCAAAATCTCCCTTATCCTCTCGTCACTTTTGTCACAGCTGTGCCATCGAGCCTGTGACATAGCGCTCAGATATCAGTGGGCCTCACACAATCCAAAAGTGTCCAGTGTCCACAAGTGTCTGTAGAAATTCAAAATCTCCCCTGCCCTATAGACACCTTGTACCTTGTTTTACATTACTATATAGTTTGTTGGATTTTGTCTACATTTCTACCCAAAATGAGGAAGGCTGGTGGAAGAGGCCGTGGAATTGGGCGGGGGTTGGCAGCTGGTAATCATGGTGTTGGTGGTGGATCTGATGGTAGTGGCAAGAGCAAAATAGGACCGAATGCAGGAGGTGTTGAGCCTGCATCATTGTCTGGCTACATAAGGCCTCGAACGCTTAGTTTTCTAGGAGTTGGCAAACCGCTTTTAAAGCCAGAGCGTCAGTGTACATAGCCAGATTCTGACCCTGATGAGACTCAGGTGCCCCTTCCCGCACACTATACCACCATACACGGTGACACAGAGGAAGGTGCACATGACATAGAAGAGGAGGTGATGGATGACCCAGTTGTTGACCCAGATTGGCATCTATTGGGGGAAGAGGGTGCTGCTTCCAATAGCTCAGATGAGGAGCATCCACAGCAGACATCGACATCGCAACAGCTGTTATCTGGCAGGCCCGGAGCACTCCAAAGACAGGTTCCAAACATCAAAAGAGTTGCTGGACAGCTTGTCCAGAGGGTCAAAAGATCACAGCGTGCTAGGCCGCAAAATGTCTGCCAAAGTAGGAAGAGTGCAGTGTGGCACTTTTTTGACCAAAATCCTCATGATCAGGCCAAGGTTATCTGTAAGAAGTGCGCAAAGACCTTTAGCCGAGGGAAAAATCTGAAAAATTTGAATACCAGTTGCATGCTTAGACATTTAACCAGCATGCACTTGCAAGCGTGGACACAACACCAAACCTCAAGTGCCACATGTGCAACTGATCACAACGAAGGTAGTCAGCAACGCTACATTGTTTCCCCCACTGTAAGCCCACCGGTTAGCACAGCAGCAAATGTTGAGGTGTCGATGCAAGGCCACAGCAGTCAGGGAATCCCACTGTTATATCAACGAAAGACTGATTCTAGGCCATCAGAAAGAACGCCAACTCCATCACCATCATCAACCCTCTCTCAGTCCGCCCTGTCCACCGCTACTTCCACCATATGCAGCTCTCAAGTCCAGCTCACCCTCCCAGACACTATGAGTAGGTCAAGAAAGTACTCAGTCTCTCATCCGCGTACACTGGGTTTGAACGCCCACATTGCCAAACTAATCTCGTTTGAGATGATGCCCTTTCGGTTGGTGGAAAGCACAGCTTTCCGCGAACTCATGGCCTATGCAGTACCACGCTATGACCTACCCAGTCGCCACTTCTTCTCTCGCAAAGCCATCCCAGCCCTCCACCATCATGTGAAAGACCGCATTGTCCATGCACTCAAGCAGTCAGTGAGCGGAAAGGTGCACCTCACAACTGATGCATGGTCCAGTCGGCATGGCCAGGGCCGTTACGTGTCCATCACTGCGCACTGGGTTAATGTGGTGGATGCAGGGTCCACAGGGGACAGCGGTGGTGGGACAGTGCTGCCTAGCCCACGGTATAGGAAACAGTTGGCTGTAGGCGTTCGACCCTCCTCCTCCTCCTCCTCCTCCAGAAGCGAAAGCTCGTCCACAGAGCGCAGTCGTACGAGCACTCCATCTGCAGCTGCCACTGTTGCACATGATGTGTCCCCCTATCGAGCAGCTAGTGGAAAGCGTCAGCAGGCTGTGTTGCAGATGATGTGATTGGGCAACAGACACACCGCCGAGGTGCTGGCCAAGTACTTGAAGCGACAAACTGAGTCATGGCTGGGCAGTGTACATCTTGAGGCAGGCAAGGTAGTTAGTGATAACGGCCATAATTTTGTGGCAGCCATAGCCCTTTCAAAACTCAGCCATATACCTTGTTTGGCTCACACCTTGAACCTGGTGGTGCAGTGCTTCCTCAAAAATTATCCGGAGTTAACAGCCCTGCTCCAGAAGGTGCGAAGACTGTGCGCGCACATCCGCCGGTCGCCTGTACACTCCGTTCGTATGCAGAAGCTGCAGCGATTGCTCCACCTTCCCAACCACCGCCTCATTATCGACATTGCAACAAGGTGGAACTCCACCCTGCACATGGTGGAGCGGCTGTGCGAGCAGAGGCAGGCCATAATGCATTTGTGGGAGGATATACGGCCAGGCACTTTGAGAGCAGACATGGAGTTGACAGGTGTGCAGTGGTCGAAGCTGAAAGACCTCTGTAAAGTCCTTCAGTGTTTTGAGGAATGCACACGGCTGGTAAGCGCAGACGACGCCATCCTAAGCATGAGCATCCCACTTATGCGTCTGCTCATGCAAACTTTGACGCACCTTAAGGAGCAGGCGTCTGCAGCCAATGTTGATGAGGAGGAAGAGGAGGAGGGAATCCTTGATGACATTCAGCCATTGTCTGCTCAGGGACCTCTCCTGGACGAGGTGGAGGAAGAAGAGGAGGAGGAGGAGGATGATGGGGATGATTACTTAGGGGAGGAGGATGCATCTCGTGGGGCAAGTGAAAATGTTGGCGTGGCAAGGTCTGGTACAGGGTTTGTGCGTGACTGGAGGGATGTGGATTTGCCAGAAAGTGCTCCTCCAACCAGCACTCGCAGTGCATCATTGACACCGGGAACATTGGCCCACATGTCAGATTATGCCTTGCAGATCCTAAAAAGGGACCCACGCATTGCCAAAATGATGAACGATGACGACTACTGGTTGGCCAGCATCCTGGATCCACGCTATAAAGGCAAATTACAAAACATCATGCCACAGGAGAACCTTGACCTAATATTGGCTAATAAACAAGCAACTCTGGTAAATCGGTTGCTTGAGGCATTCCCAGCACACAGCAGCGGTGATGGTTCTCACACGAGCCGTACGGGCCGGGGGCAGCTTGGCAGAGGTGTTCGTGGTGCACACAGCAGAAGTGGCGTTGGAGACAGGGGTTTCATGACAATGTTGTGGACTGATTTTTCAAGTACCGCTCACACAACTTGTAATACTGCATCGATGGAAAGTGACAGGAGACAGCAGTTGTCAACTATGGTTACAAACTACTTTTCCTCCCATATCGATGTTCTCCCACACAGGTCATTCCCCTTTGACTTTTGGGCCGCTAAACTGGACACCTGGCCTGAATTGGCACAATATGCCTTACAGGAGCTCGCTTGCCCAGCTGCAAGTGTGCTATCGGAAAGAGTCTTCAGTGCAGATGGATCAATCCTGACAGAAAAAAGGACCCGTCTGTCAACCCAAAATGTGGATGATCTAACCTTCATTAAAATGAACCACGCATGGGTTTCCAAGGATTTTGTCCCACCTTCCCCTGATGACACATAGGGTGACAGAAAAATGGCTTGCTTTGGTCCACCTCTTCCTGGGACTTGACCTATTTCACCTTTTGCATCAGCTGAATGTTCAACATCAACATATGCCACTTTCTAAAACTCCCTAACTGTGCTGCCTCCCCCCCCCATGGCCGGGGTCACCACCTAGCGCACGACACCGTGCGAGTGCCATTGCCCTGGACAGGTGGGTAGGCCGACTCTTGGGCGCGGGCACTGGCACAGGGTCCTTCATAGTGCAATCAAGTGTCTCTGACGGTGGTGGTGCACACCCGCCGTCAGACACACCGCCGTACTATGAGGGGCCCAGTGCCAGTACCGACACCCACGAGTGGGCCCCCCTTGCTTGGGCAGGGCCCCAGCATTTGCAATCTTTACCTCTCCCTGCTCCTCCGCTGTGTAGTCTGGGCCGTCAAATCCATACTGTGCCTGACACCGTCTGAGCCTGCCTCCTGATGTATAGACATATATTTTGAATGTGTACGCTATCCATACATGTTATCTGGGGATACGGTACCCTTTCTAACCTTTGTGCAATCACGTGCAATCCATACTGGGCCTAACACTGTCTGAGCCTGCCTCCTGATGTATAGACATATATTTTGAATGTGTACGCTATCCATACATGTTATCCGGGGAAACGGTACCCTTTCTAACCTTTGTGCAATCACGTGCAATCCATACTGGGCCTAACACCGTCTTCCTGCCTCCTGATGTATAGACATATATTTTGAATGTGTACGCTATCCATACATGTTATCTGGGGATACGGTACCCTTTCTAACCTTTGTGCAATCACGTGCAATCCATACTGGGCCTAACACCGTCTGAGCCTGCCTCCTGATGTATAGACATATATTTTGAATGTGTACGCTATCCATACATGTTATCCAGGGAAACGGTACCCTTTCTAAACTTTGTGTAATCACGTGCAATCCATACTGGGCCTAACACCGTCTGAGCCTGCCTCCTGATGTATAGACATATATTTTGAATGTGTACGCTATCCATACATGTTATCTGGGGATACGGTACCCTTTCTAACCTTTGTGCAATCACTTGCAAGCCATACTGGGCCTTACACCGTCTGAGCCTGCCTCCTGATGTATAGACATATATTTTGAATGTGTACGCTATCCATACATGTTATCCGGGGATACGGTACCCTTTCTCACCTTTGTGCAATCACGTGCAATCCATACTGGGCCTAACACCGTCTGGGCCTGCCTCCTGATGTATAGACATATATTTTGAATGTGTACGCTATCCATACATGTTATCTGGGGATACGGTACCCTTTCTCACCTTTGTGCAATCACGTGTAATCCATACTGGGCGTGAGAACGGCTGGCGAGCTGTTAAGCAAGCTACAGCACCTGTGGTTTGCACACGTAAGTTTTTCATTTTTTCAGGAATGACGGTTAGGCCTAATTCCGGAACTGCGGTTGACCTGCACTTACTGGGAAATCATTGTTCGCGGGTAATAATTGTAATCAGTGATCCCCATCACTAACATTGTTCAGCGGGTTATCTGCACCTGTAAGCGACAAACGCTGGCCTTTTCAGTGTAGCGCACATGCAGCCACGGACATGTAAGGGCATGACACACCAGTTATTGGCCAATCTCATGTGCCAGAGCCTCACGTGTCCCTCTAGTAAGCCGGACTCGGACCGCGGGGCATGACGGAGTCTTGTTCGTTAACGGAATTAAGCTTGCGATGTGTGCATCTGTTCTGTTCTGGCATGGTTGAGGTTTCCCAGGTGGAGTCGAATTTAACCGTAGGCTCCACTCCTGGTGGTGCCCTTCTGGACATTCCTTTAAGGTTCAGCTTTGCAACCATACTGCCCACGTAAAACAAACACTTTGCCTTCATGAACGCTGTTTGGAGGGTCATGACTCGTGGGAATAACGCCGCCCAATCAGTTAACCTGCTAGAGAGATCGTTCGTTGCTCCCAAGCATGACATCACACTCCCTAGGAAGAAGGTAATGCCACTGTGGTGACCGTACTCCTGGGGGCGACACAAGTGCACTGATGCCCAGCCACTGCTCGATGAATCTGCTGGTACATTGACCCAGACCACTACATTCCCCTCGCACGCTACACGACCTGAATCTGACCCTGATGAAGCTCAGGTTACCCTTCCCATATACAGTTCCATCTTACACGGTGACAAAGAGGAAGCTGCAGATGAAAGTGCAGGTTCGGCCCACCCGCCTCAGACACACCACCGTACTATCAGGGGCCCTGTGCCAGTGCCGTCGCCAACGAGTGGGCCCACCCTGCTTGCTCAGGATCACAGCACTTGCAAAGTTGAAATACTGTGCAGTGAGATGGAAGATGGGGACGACGAGGAGTCCAGACAAGTACAGGGATTCCCTAGCGAGGAGACTTATTTGATTGTTTTCAATGTTGGGACAGCAATTTTTGGGGAGCACTATACTCTGGAGAATGATAGATGGGGCCCACCATACACTGGAACATTCCAAAGGTGGACATCAGACACTGGAGCAGCATTTACAGGGCTCATTATACACTAGAGCATTAGAAATGGGGCCCATTATGTTTGGAGCATTATTTGGGCCCATAAGACAGTGGAGCTTCATCCATGGGGACCAACATATACTGTAGCATTATGTGGAGCTCATCATATACTGTTTCAAACATTATATGGGACCAATGATTTTGTATGGAGAAATAGATGGGCCTCGTCATGAGATGTAAAAAGTGAGGTATTTTTCATTGTACTATACCGCTATTTCTCTGCCGTATCGGAGCATGATGAGTTGTGGTATGTGTTAAAGGGGCGCTCTTTCGCCCAGGGCACATGAAAACCTGCAGCAAGCCCTCCCCCCCCCACAACTTTAGCCAAATAACCCCCACTTTTCAGTGCGTAACTTGTATTATGAAGTTAATTAAGGTTGACAAGCTTAAGAAAGAAGAATTGATGCTTTTGGCATTCAAATGGGCACTGTAGGTGTGTTTCCTGTCCTCCTCTCACTGCCGACTTTTATTCCCCATTGACTTACATTGGGTTTCGTGTTTCGGGACGACCCCGACTTTTCCCTATAATCGGACGATCTTGCTCGACCCGACTTTTGGAAAAGTCGGGTTTCACGAAACGAAACGCGACCCTAAAAAACCAAAAGTCGCTCAACTCTAGACAGTACCTTTACTGTTGGCAGGACATATGGTAGCGCTCACCTTTTCTTCTTTGGACAATCATTCTTCCAGATGTCCCAAATAGTCTGAAGAGGTCTTCATCAGAGAAAACAACTTTATACCGATCCTCTGCAATCCAATCCATGTACTTTCTGCAAAGTTATTTTCTCGGATGGAGCACCATGTCACAAGGCAAAAGTAGTAACTAAGTGACTCGGTGAACAAAACATTGACATTTTTGTCTTTGGCCAGGAAAGTCTCCAGATTTCAATCTTATTGAGAACCTGCAGTTAATCCTCCAAAAACAGATGAACAGACAAAAGCAAATAAATTGTGGTAAGCACTGATTAGATAAGAATGGGTTGCTATTAAGGTACTGTCACACTAAGCGATATCGCTAGCAATATCGCTATAACTTGTGACGTTATAGCGATATTGCTAGCGATATCGCTGTGTCTGAAACTTACCTACAACCCGCTCCCTCGCTGCTGATCAAGTGAGAATGTTTATGATCCTGCGTCCTCCCGCCCGGCTCCACGCGTCGCTCGTCGTCACAGCAGGAAGCACCGCAGGAAGCTGACGACGAGCGACGCGTGGAGCCGGGCGGGAGGACGCAGGATCGCCTAGTGTGACAGGTAAGTAGCGACCCCCATCCCCAGCGCTGTCGCTAGTGAGATCTGCCTGTGTGGCAGCTTACTAGCGACCACTTAGCGATGTACCAGCGATCCTGACAGCATCATATCACTGGTCGGGATCGCTGGTACATCGCTAAGTGTGACAGTACCTTTAGTCAGGATTTGGCCCAGAAGTTGATATCCAGTTACCAGGGCAAATTGCAGAAGTCTTGATAAATAAGTATCTACACTGTAAATATTCAGACTTTGCATACACTGTGTATTTGTCAATAGACGTGTAGATACTTGTGAAATGCTCATAATTGTGCTTAACCCCTTAACGACCGCCGATACGCCTTTTAACGGCGGTAATTAAGGGTACTTAAACCACAGTGCCGTTAATTCACGGCGCTGTGGAGTAAGTAAATAGCGCCCCCAGGTGTCGGATTTTTTCTGGGGTCTCGGCTGCCGGGGGTAGCGGAGACCCCAGAGAACATGAATCGGGTTGGTTTTTACCGACCCCGCTTTTGCGATCGCCGTTATTAACCCTATAATGGCGATCGCATAAAAAAGACGTGATTTTGCATTTAATTTCTCTTTCCTCTGATGTAATCGCACATCAGAGGAGAGAGAAATAGGGTCCCCGATCCCCCCCCTGTACCTCCCAGTGGTCCTGGATTCCCTCCCGGTGGTCCTCTGTCCCGCCGGCGTCCTAAGGTGGGTGCTGCCATCTTGGATCCGGAAGAAAATGGCGGGCGCAGGCGCAGTGCACCTGCCGTGAATCTGCCAGCTGGCAGATTCCATTCATTCATTTTGATCACTATGATAAACTATCATAGTGATCAAAATAAAAAAATAGTAAATAACCCCCCATTTATCACCCCCTTAGTTAGGCAAACATAATGAAATAAAGAAAAAATTTTTTTTCATTTTTCCATTAGGGTTAGCGCTAGGGTTAGGGCTAGGGTTAGGGTTTGAATTAGGGTTAGGGCTAGGGTTAGGGCTAGAATTAGGGTTAGGGTTGGAATTAGGGTTAGGTTTGGAATTAGGGTTAGGGTTAGGGTTAGAATTAGGGTTAGGGAGAATTAGGATTAGAATAAGGATTAGGGTTGAGATTAGGGTTAGGGGTGTGTTGGAATTAGGGTTGGAGCAAGAATTGAGGGGTTTCCACTATTTGCCAACTTTGGGGGTCTAATTTCTCCTGTTACCCTTGGGAAGATAAAAAAAAATTGGGGGCTAAAAAAAATCACTTTTGTGGAAAACAAAAACTTTTTTATTTTCACAGCTCTGCATTATGAAGCACTTGGGGGCTCAAAGTGCTCACCACACATCTAGATAAGCTCCTTGGGGGATCTAGATTCCAAAACGGGGTCACTTGTGGGGGATTATACTGTTTAGGCACATCAGGGGTTCTGAAAACGCAACATGACGCCCGCAGACCATTTCATCAAAGTCTGCATTCCAAAATGGCGCTCCTCTTCCGAACTCTCCCATGCACCCAAACAGTGGTTCCCCCCCACAAATGGGGTAACAGCGTACTCAGGACAAATTGCACAACAACTTTTGTGGTCCAATTTCTCCTGTTACCCTTTGGAAAATAAAAAAAGAGAGGGCTGAAAAAATCATTTTTGAGGAAAAAAAATGATTTTTTATTTTCAGGCTCTGCGTTTATAAACTTCTGTGAAGCACTTGGGGGTTTAAAGTGCTCACCACATATCTAGATAAGCTCCTTCAGGGGTCTAGTTTCCAAAATGGGGTCACTTGTGGGGGGTTTATACTTTTTAGGCACATCAGTGGCTCTGCAAACGCAACATGACGCCCGCAGACCATTCCATCAAAGTCTGCATTCCAAAATGGCGCTCCTTCCCTTCCGAGCTCTCCCATGTGCACAAACAGTGGTCCCCCCCACATATGGGGTATCATCATACTCATGACAACTTGCACAACAACTTTTGTGGTCCAATTTCTCCTGTTACCCTTGAGAAAATAAAACATAGCGGGCTAAATTATCATTTTTGAGGAAAAAAAGTGATTATTTTATTTTCACTGCTCTGCGTTATAAACTTCTGTGAAGCACTTGGGGGTTCAAAGTGCTCACCACACATCTAGATAAGTTCCTTAAGGGGTCTAGTTTCCAAAATAGTGTCTCTTGTGGGGGTTTTTCACTGTTTAAGCACATCAGGGGCTCTCTAAAAGCGACATGGCGTCCAATCTCAATTCCAGCCAATTCTGCATTGAAAAAGTCAAACGGTACTCCTTCCCTTCTGAGCTCTGCGTGCATCCAAACAGTGGTTTACCCCCACATATGGGGTATCAGCGTACTTGGGACAAATCGCACAACAACTATGGGGGTATGATTTCTCCTGTTACCTTTGTAAAAATAAAAATTTGGGGGCGAAAAGATCATTTTTGTGGAAAAAAAATGATTTTTTATTTTCACGGCTCTACGTTATAAACTTCTGTGAAGCACTTGAAGGTTGAAAGTGCTCACCACATATCTAGAAAAGTTCCTTAATGGGTCTAGTTTCCAAAATGATGTCACTTGTGGGGGTTTCCACTGTTTAGGAACATCCGGGGCTCTCCGAACGCCATATGGCATCCAATCTCAATTCCAGCCAATTCTGCGTTGAAAAAGTCAAACGGCGCTCCCTCCCTTGCGAGCTCTGCCATGCGCTGAAAAAGTGGTTTACCCCCTCATTTTGGGTATCAGCGTATTCAGGAGAAATTGCACAACAAATTTTGTGGTTGATTTTCTCTTTTAACACTTGTGAAAATAAAAAAAATTGGTTCTGAAGTAAATTTTTTGCAAAAAAAGTTAAATGTTAATTTTTTCCTTCCACATTGCTTTAGTTCCTGTGAAGCATGTAAAGGGTTAATAAACTTCTTGAATGCGGTTTTGAGCACCTTGAGAGGTCTAGTTTTTAGAATGGTGTCACTTTTGGGTATTTTCTGTCATGTACACCCCTCAAAATGACTTTAAATATGATGTGGTCCCTAAAAAAAATGGTTTTGTAAATTTTGTTGTGAAAATGAGAAATCGCTGGTCAAATTTTAACCCTTATAACTTCCTAACAAAAAAAATGTTGTTTCCAAAATTGTGCTGATGTAAAGTAGACATATGGGAAATGTTATTTATTAAGAAATTTGTGTGATACATCTCTCTGATTTAAGGGCATAAAAATTTAAATTTTTAAAATTGCAACATTTTCAACATTTTCACCATATTTCCATTTTTTTCATAAATAAACACAAGACATATTAAAGAAATTTTACCACTAACATGAAGTACAATATGTCATAAAAAACAATCTCAGAATCAGCAGGATCCGTTAAAGCGTTCCAGAGTTATAACCTCATAAAGTGACAGTGGTCAGAATTGTAAAAATTGGCCTGGTCATTAAGCTGCAAACTGGCTCTGTCACTAAGGGGTTAAGCAACCATGAAAACATCTGATTAAAAGATCTAAAAATACCAAAGCAGCAAATTTTGTGAAAGACAATATTGGTGTTGATCTCAAAACTTTTAGCCATAAATGTTCAGTCAGAGATGAAAATAATGGATAAGGTGTTATCCGAGCATACTCATGTGCTTCGGTGAGCTTGAAAAATATGTTTGAGTCCCTGCGTCTGCCTAACAATCAGGCATGTGTTTGTGTCCCTGCATGTGTTGTGGCTGTCGAACAGCCACGAGACATGCAGGCATGGTGACTCGAACATATTTTTCAAGCACGCCGAAGACACTCAGCACACGAGTATGCTAGGATAATTCCCTATCCGAGCACGTTCGCTCACACTAATAAATATCTTAAAGGAACCATGCAGACAAATGTAATATAGTGTCTAGTGCAAATGTAACACATGAATGCAAAGAAAACCAAGGCAAGATGAGCGAATATTTCAGTGTTCGGTTCAGATTACGATTGCCGAATTTGCAACAGTCGCCGATTTATTTATCGAATATTCATCGAACATAACCGAATGCCATTCAAGTCAATGGGAGGCAAAAACAAACGCTTGCACAACTTTTAACGGCCCCAAAAGCTGCCAAAACACATCAAATGAGGGACAGACACCAGGAAAGTGGCCTCAATTCACCCACAGTACAAATTGTAGCATGGCACGGCAGCAATCAGCCATGCATGAGGTATTGGGGTCTGGGCCAGCATTTACAGCTTTCAATTGAACATTACAGAAAGATGAGGTATCGGTGTAGGCCTACTTTGCTGGGAGCCCTGATACCACATACAACAACTCAACCTGCTTTTATGCTGAGCCACACCCAGGTGGCACAAATATCAGTTTCGTAAATCTGAGGATAGTAGTATCACGGGTAGTTGACTCCAATGAAGTGGAGGCCTGAAGGTCTCGGAGGTCTACTGCTACAGGCAACACACATGAGAGAGACCCAACCAGGAGTCTACACTTTTACAAGAGTGAGTGGCAGACACCAACAAAGTGGCATCAATTTCACCACAGTATAAATAGTATAATAGGGACCGGCAGGTCTTCCACTACACCCAACTCAGCAGATGGACACCCAACCAGGAGTGTTCACATTTCCAAAAATTAGTGGCAGACACTACCAAAGTGTCATCAATTTCACCACAGTATAGATAGTATAATATGGACCGACAGGTCTTTCCACTACACCCAGCCACGCAGATGGACTCCCAACCAAGAGTGTTCACATTTACAAAAATGAGTGGCAGACATCAACAAAGTGGCATCAATTTTACCACAGTAGAAATATTATAATAGGGACAAACAGGTCTTCCAATACACCTAACCTAGCGGATGGATGCCCAAGCAGGACTGTTCACATTTCCACAAATTAGTCAACATCTCCAGCAGCAGCAACAGCTAGCACAGAAGCCACACTAAAGATATCAGAGACTGCAATTATGCGAGAACAATGCAGCACACTAAAAACTACAACATCCAGTAACAGAAGTTGTCAGTTGTCTTTTGATAGGATGTCAGTTTGTTGGTTCACTAGTGCTTTCAGAAACATTAACACCTACTCCACATACACCTCGAACACCAAGCCTAATCCCTCTTATACCAAGTTCTCGCTTTTTTCCAGTCATGTAGCTCAGATAGTGTGCTAGGAGCACACTATTAGCAACTAAAAATTTTATTTTTTTTACTCTGCACAACCTCTGCACACAGCTGAAATTCATTATGAATCACGTTATCCACAGAAGAAAGAATTGCTTCTGTGTGGATGAGGCCACTATTACAACCAACAGAGTCACACAATGCCCAGTCAGCGAGATGTAATGCCCTTTGCCATGCTTACTCGTCCAAGTCTCTGTGGTGAAATGCACCCTAGCAGAAATAGATTTAGTCAAGGAATGGGTGATGTCGGCAACATGCTGACATAGCGCAGGCACAGCTATCTTAGAAAAGTGATGGCGACTGGGCAACTGGTACAGCTGGGCAGCTTTTGGAAACCATCTGTATCTACTAGGTGGAAAGGCAACATTTCCATGGCCAAAAGATTGGAGATGATGGAGTTACACCTCTTAGCTTTTTCTTCTGTAGGAGGAAACAATCTTTTACGTGACCACAAGTGCGGTGCCGTGGGCTGACTGCAGTGCTGAGAGAGGGGGGAGTAAAGTGAACCAGACAAACTGCTGCACCGTGAGGGAGATGCAGGCAGAGATGTTACGGTGGATTGAGAAAGTTATGGTGTGCTTGTTCTCTGAGATCGGTCAAAAACAGCAGGCATGTCCACTCCCGTTACAGCTCACACGAACTCTCAGCATGACTGGAGCGAATAAAGAACCCAAGGTTCTGTGATCGAAGACCTGCATCTCAATAGTTGGCATGGTAACAGAGGAGGAGGAAGAAGCAGCAGGTGCGATTGATGGGACGGCTGATGGCTGATGAGATACGCTGGTCCGCATTTTAGCGCAGTGGGATTCCCAGAGTAACGCATGTTTTGCACATGTGAAGGTTCATACATGTAGTAGTCAAATTATTGCACTTTTTACCTCTACTCAGTTTTTTCTTTTTGCAAAGTTGGCAAATTACATGAGTTGCCTCATCCTTTGTGGTGTCAAAAAAGGCCCAGGCTAGGCAACCAAACAATTTGAAAGAGAGATGTCCATTAGTGTACGCCATTAGTAACAGAAGATTTTTTTTGGTGCCTGTGGATTAGGATTCTATAACAGTCTAGATACTACAAAAAAGTTGAAACTGAGATGTCCCCTACTGTACGACGTTAGTAGCACAAGAATTTTTTGAGGGTCTGTGGATCAGGCCTCTATAATAGACGAGATGCTACAATTTGAAAGTGACATGTCCCCTACTGTACGACGTTAGTAACAGAGCATTTTTTTTAGTGTGGGTGACACCTGTATAACCTAGAAGATATGCTCCAAGCAATTTCAAATTCGGATTTAGCCTGCTGTATCACGTTTGTAAAGCCAAAAAATGTTGTTTTTTCCATGTGCAACAGCTCTACACACACACACAACATTTTCACAGCCACAATATTACAATGTGGGATATGGCGGGCTGTATCACGTTTAGCAACAAAAACATTTTTTTTGTCATGTGTGCGAGGTCTGCAGATAGCCATTTTGTTGGGTTGAAATAAAGCTATGTGGGAGACAGCAGGCTATATCATGTTTTGCAACAGAATTTTTTTTTTTTTTAAAATGTGTATTACATCTGCAGACAGCTTTATATCACCGCAACAAAATTACAACATGGAATACGGTGTGCTGTATCACATTTAGCAACAGAACAAAAATAATATTTTTTTAATGTGCATGAGCTATGCACACTGTGGAATTTCACCGCCACTAAATAACAAGGTAAGATATGGCGTGGTGAATCACGCTAGCAACTGCCCCCCAAAAATATTTCTTCATACACAACAGCTCAAATCACAGAACAATATCACCACAGCACTAAATGACAAAGTGGAATATGGCATGCTGTTTCACATTTAGCTAGTGAAAAAATAAGATATAGAATGCTATACTCGTGCATGCAGCACAATAGAAGCAGTGCACAACACACTTGTATGACAAAAAAAATCACAGCAATTTTCTTCCGACAATCAGCTGGCACTCCGGGTCTGTAAAAAAAAAATCTAACCACATTCTGGTGACATCCAAGTGTGGTTCGATTTTCATGGACTGACTGAATGGAGATAGTGGAGAAATTTTTTTTCTCTCCACCTTCTAGAAAATCAGATCTCACCCTGATCAGACTTTGATTAGCATAATGGGGCCAATTTTCTCCGGTGGAGAGAAAACAGTCATGTGACCCTAGCCTTAGAATAAGCAATAACTTACTGATTGATCACTGGGATATCCTTTCTCGGATCCCCACTGGTCATGAGAATGATGTTTTAGCAGCAGAATACTATACTGCTCAGCAATTTTGTTGGCCACCAAGACATTACTTTAATGTAGCTGTGTGGACAAACCAAGACATACCCTGTTAATATGTGATAACTGCGTGTTTGTGCCATAGGCCGGGGTCACACTTGCAACTGCAATGCGAGAAACTCGCGTGAGTCTCTCACCACAATACCCAGCACTGCCGCCAGCACTCAGGACCAGAGCGTTCAGCTGCATAAAAATACATGCAGCCGTACATTCCGGGTATTGAGGCGAGAGACTCACACGAGTTTCTCGCATTGCAGTTGCAGGTGAGTCCCCGGTCATAAAGAGAGTCTCCTACTTAGGACTCGGTATATCAAAGCTACGTCTGAGAAAATAATACGAGTTCCAGCTGCTTTGGAACACTTGCTACATATCCATACACCTGTCCGGCTCATAATTCAGTTGCTGAAATCCAGTCTTTTGAGGTCTTGTTGTTTAGTTGAACCTTTAACCTTTAAGGATATGTTGATTTTTGCCTGCATGACAATTATCAAAAAATATCAATGAATTTTGCCATTTTTGCATTTCAATCCATGTTCCAGGAGTCATGTGGCGACTTGTTTGTGTGGGTTAAATAGTTTTAAAAATGATGGTAATATACTGTATTTACCTATGATTAATTGATTAGTTTTTATATTGTTCATTCTACAGAATAAATAACATTCCAACTTTATTCTGTGGTTGTTATGTTACACATGCTATTTTTAGGGTTTTTTGTTACATTTTTCTATATTTGCCAGATAAAAACATTTTTCATAGAACAAAAACATTTTGCATTGCTGTATCCCTAGAGTCATATTTTTTATTTTCTGTTGACTTAGCTACTTTAAGGCTTTGTATCATTTTTGGGGTTCATATGTCTCTTAAATTTTTTAGTGGAATTAATGCTGGAAAAAAGGACTTCCATCATTGTTTCTCTCAGAGGCGTAGATAGGGTTTTATTTGGGGGGGGGCGAAGCTTCTGAGCGGGCCCCTAACCAGATAACCTTGATTACAACTGGGTGACGCACACTAATAGTGGAGGAGAATCTCAGCAGATGACTGCGCTGTTGCTGAAAATAATCTCTATAGAAAGACCAACATTGATATTACCGCCATATGGTCAGAGTACACACCAGTTCTGCAGAACATACACTACTGTTCAAAAGTTTAGGGTCACTTAGAAATTTCCTTATTTTTGAAAGAAAAATCAGTTTTTTCCAATGAAGCCAAAATTAAATTATTCAGAAGTACACTCTATACATTGTTAATGTGGTAAATGAATATTCTAGCTGCAAACGTCTGGTTCATAGGTGTATAGAGGCCCATTTTCAACAACCATTACTCCAGTGTTCTTATGGTACTTTGTGTTTGCTAACTGTGTAAAAAGTCTAATGGATGGTTAGAATATCCTTCAAAACTCTTGTGCAAGTATGTTAGCACAGCTGAAAACAGTTTGGCTGATTAGAGAAACTATAAATTTGACCTTCCTTTGAGCTAGTTGAGAATCTGGAGCATTACATTTGTTGGTTCCATTAAACTCTCAAGATGGCCAGAAAAAACGAACTTCCATGTGAAACTCAACAGTCTTTTCTTATTCTTAGAAATGAATGCTATTCCATGTGAGAAATTGCCAAGAAACTGAATATTTCCTACAACGCTGTGTACTACTTACTTCAGAGGAGAGCACAAACAGGCTCTGACCAGATTAGAAAGAGAAGTGGGAGACCCCGCTGCACAACTGAGCAACAAGACAAGTACATTAGAGTCTGTTGTTTGAGAAATCGACGCCTCACAGGTCCTCAACTGGCAGCTTCATTAAATAGGACATGCAAAACGCCAGTCTCAACGTCAACAGTGAAGAGGCGACTCCGGGATGCTGGCCTTCAGGGCAGAGTGGCAAAGAAAAAGCCATATCTGAGACTGGCTTATAAAAGGAAAAGATTAATATGGTCAAAAGAACACAGACATTGTACAGAGGAAGATTGCAAAAAAGTGTTATGGACAGACGAATCCAAGATTGAGCTGTTTGGATCACACAGAAGATCATATGTGAGATGCAGAACAACTCAAAAGATGCTGGAAGAGTGCCTGATGCCATCTGTCAAGCATGGTGGAGGTAATGTGATGGTCGGGGTTTGCTTTGGTGCTGGTAAAGTGAGAGATTTGTACAAGGTAAAAGTGATTTTGAATAAGGAAGGCTATCACTCCATTTTGCAACGCCATACCGTTGTCATGGCACACCACCTCCAGCTGGGCGAATTTATATGACACGCGTGACCCTGGATACACCACCTCCAGCAGGGCGAATTTAAATAATAGAACGTGCAGCCGGATACACCACCTCCAGCAGGCGAATTTCAGTAGTACACGTGTTGTGAGTTCATTCTCCCCTTCACCTTTGATGTCTGATGAACTCCCTCTGCTGGTGAAGAGAGGTAGTGAAATTGATTGGGATGGGAAGAACCTGTCATCTGAACAGGCGGAGTGTGATTGGACATCTGGAGTTTCTGAGTGGATATAAGGCAGCCGACGCCCTGCAGGGCTGCTGGTGATCCTTTCTGCTCTGAGCTCTTGCATCCAGCTTAGTTCCTGTCTACTAAAAGCTAAGTTTTTGCCCTGCTATTATTCCATGAGATTTTGTCTGGTTTCCTTAGTGTTTGTATTCAGCCAGTCCTGGTTGGGACTGGATGAATTCCATTTCTGTCTCTGATCAGTTGATCTCTTTGCTCTGTTTTCAGAATATACCTGAGTGCTGATATAATGATTTTGAAGTCTAGCGACTTCAGGGCCTTTTTCCCTATCAGACGGTTGGGACATTTTTGGTAGGGTTTTTTGCGGATTGCAGCCAGCATCTTTTCTGTCCTGTCCTATCTAGTTAGTTGGGCCCCATCATTTGCTCAGCCTGTCTTTCTGTCTGTGTTTGTGTTTTCATCTGTTTTTCACCGACAATACATGTTGGGGGCTGTCTATTGCTTTGGGGTCTGCTCTGGGGCAGTTTAGATTTCCCCTTTCCTTCTTTAGGCTTATGTAGTTCTCCGGCTGTGACGAGGGGTCTAGGGCACCGTAGGAACCCCCCACGGCTACTGTTAGTTGTGGTGTATAGGATCAGGGGTCTGCAATCCGATAGCTACCAACCTCTCCGGTTTTCTGGACTTAGCTTGTATTTTTGTTTTCTCCTCCTCCAGTGACTCATTCATAACATACACGTATGTCTGGATACACCACCTCCAGCAGAGCGAATTTCAGAATAAAGGGGAAAACAAGGAAAACAATTACAATGGTGGCCCTGCGATAGGGAACGGGGACGTGGAGACCTCCTGCACTCTCCTAAGTCAGTGTCTCTACACTCCTAACGATCCCTAGGCTGGTTCCGCACTGGGCGCCGATCAGGATACCTGAAATCCCTAGCTCGCCCTGAACCAATCCCTTACTAGTGAAATGGACGGTGCAGAAACTAATCCCACCACTGCACTAAAACACACATTGAGAAAAGTGACAAACAGGGAAACACCACTTAGCTTTGTTCTGTTGCTAATGCTCTAAGCAACAGAGTCCGACACCTGAGTGCATCTTTTCCACCAACCGAATCCAACACCTGAGTGCAGCTTCCAGCAACAGAGTCCCGTATCTGAGTGCAGCTTTACAGCAACAGAGTCCAGCATCCGAGTGCAGCTTTCCAGCAACAGAGTCCAGCATTTGAGTGCAGTTTTCCAGCAACAGAGTCCAGCATCTGAGTGCAGCTCTCTTCCAGCAACAGAGTCCAGCATCTGAGTGCAGCTTTCACCATAGCTGCCACTCCACCAAGTTTTGCAAGAACTCCTCGCTGACACCATAGCTGCCACTCCACCAAGCTTTGCAAGAACTCCTCGCTGACACCATAGCTGACACTCCACCATGCTTTACACGAACTCCTCGCAGACACCATAGCTGCCACTCCTCCAAGCTTTGCCAGAACTCCTCGCTGACACCATTGCTGCCACTCCAGGATTCTGACTGAGCTGCCAGGAACTCTCTTTAGCTCCTTCCTTCACCAAGGATGGTTGGAAAACACCAATATCACAGTGAGTGAGAACAACTGACACACCTTTATAGTTAGGAGCCAGAGTCTCACACCTGTTAGAGATTCCTGTGCAATAATGCTCACCACCACCGGGGGCAAACTAGAACAATAGACACCACTGTGTAATAACCCTAATGGCCACCGGGGGCAAAACCAACTCTAAGCAACCAGCTCAAAGGAAAAAAAAAGGTTACTTTTTCAAAACTGGTCATATCCAACCTGGATCGTGACAACCGTACCCTGTGGACAGCGCTTGATTGGAGTCAATTTCATCCTACAACAGGACAATGACCCAAAGCACACCTCCAAATTATTCAAGAACTATTTACGGAAGAAGCAGGCAGCTGGTATTCTATCTGTAATGGAGTGGCCAGCGCAGTCACCAGATCTCAACCCCATTGAGCTGTTGTCTGAGCAGCTTGACCATATGGTACACAAAAAGTGCCCATCAAGCCAAACTAACTTGTGGGAGGGACTTCTGGAAGCATGGGGTGAAATTTCTCCAGATTACCTCAGCAAATTAACTGCTAGAATGCCAAAGGTCTGCAATGCTGTAATTGCTGCAAAGGGAGCATTCTTTGACGAAAGCAAAGTTTGAATGAGAAAATTACTATTTCAAATGAAAATCTTCTTTTCAAACCTTGTCAATGTCTGGACTAGACTTTAAATTCATTTGGCAACTCATTTGATTAATAAAAGTATGAGTTTTCATGGAAAACGCAAAATTGTCTGGGTGAGGCTGGTTTCACACTAGCGTTTTATTGTGCAGCGCATCGTGCGCTGTTGGGCACACGCTAGAGATGAGCGACTTTGCCTTTTTTCTGGTCGAGTCGGGTTTCATGAAACCCGACTTTCGCAAAAGTCGGGTCGAACGAAATCGGCCGATTATCGTGAAAAGTCGAAGGCCGACTGAAACACGAAACCCAATGCAAGTCAATGGGGAAGCAAAGTCGACAGGGAGTGGAGGACAGGAAACACACCTATAGTGCCCTTTTGAATGCCAAAAACATCAATTCTGATTACTGAAGCTTTTCAACCTTAATTTACTTCATAATACTAGTTACGCACTGAAAAATGGGGGTTATTTGGCTAAATTTGTGGGGGGGTAGGGCTGGCTCCAGGTTTTCATGTGCCCTGGGCCAAAGAGCGCCCCTTTAACACATACGACAACTCATGATGCTCCGATACCGCAGAGAAATAGCAGCATAGTACAATGAAAAATACTTCACTTTTTACATCTCATGACTGATATCCATTTTTAATAGCTCCAAAAACGGACAGTATATTACTCCATACAGTATTATGGCCACCGCATAGTGCGCTATACAGAGTAATGAGGCCCATATATTTCTCCATACAGAATCATTGGTCCCATATAATGTTTGAAACAGTATATGATGAGCTCCACATAATGCTACAGTAAATGTTGGTCCCCATGGATGAAGCTCCACTGTTTTATGGGCCCAAATAATAATGCTCCATACATAATGGGCCCCATTTCTAATGCTCTAGTGTATAATGTGCCCTGTAAATGCTGCTCCAGTGTCTGATGTCCACCTTTGGAATGCTCCAGTGTATGGTGGGCCCCATATATCAGAGTATAGTGCTCCCCAAAAATTGCTGTCCCAACATGGAAAACAATTAAATAAGTCTCCTCGCTATGGAATCCCTATACTAGTCTGGACTCCTCGTCGTCCCCATCGTCCATTTCACTGCACTTGGCTGTTTAGGCAGAGGGCGTACAGACGTGATGTCATTGCGCTCTCTGATCAGACTATCACTGTCAGGAAACGCGGAAGACGTCATGGCGGTGGAGCAGGGAGAAGTAAGTATTTCAACTTTGCAAGTGCTGTGATCCTGAGCAAGCAGGGGGGGCCCACTTGTTGGCGACGGCAGTGGCACAGGGCCCCTCTAATAGTACGGCGGTGTGTGGCGGTGAGTCTGACGGCGGGTGGGGGTGGGTGGGACACTTTTGCGTACTATGAGGGGCCCTGTGGCAGTGCCGTCGCCCATGAGTATGCCCCCCCACCAGCTCAGGGAACCTGCACTTTCATCTGCACCTTCCTCTTTGTCACCGTGTAAGGTGGCATAATATGCGGGAAGGGGAACCTGAGTTTCCTCTGGGTCAGATTCTGGCTGTGTAGAGTGTGAGGGGAATGTAGTGGTCTGGGTCAATGTACCAGCAGAATCATCTAGCAGTGGCTGGGCATCAGTGCACTTGTGGCATCCCCAGGAGTACGATCGCCACAGTGGCATTACCTTCCTCCTAGGGAGTGTGATGTCATGCTTGGGAGCAACGAAGGATCTCTCTAGCAGTTAAACCAACACACAACACATTTTCCACTCCACGCCAGCAGGGAGACCTCTGAACATGACTGCTGAGGAGCTGCTCTCTGTGGTCGGGAGGAGGTAAGATAGGCCATCCTGTCCAGGGAAGGGGAAGTGTGTGGACGTGAGAAGGGGAGCTGGAGGATGAGCAGAGTTAAGGCTCACTCCTAGCTGGAGCGCATGGTCTGGATTCCGGTCTCTGAGTTTGTAGGGACACTGACGTTCCTGCAGCAGAATCCGGAGGAAGTAGCAGCTGTAAATGCTCTGTACCCAACTGAGGCCCGGAGGCCCCAGCATCAACGTGTGTGAGCCAGAAGGAAAAGGCTACGGCTGCCAGCCATACGAGAAAGTTCCAAAAGAGAGTCAACAGGGGGAACTTCATTGAACTCAGCACTGCGAGTACCTCAGATAAGCGCTAGAACGGAGGTCACACTACCTATCTGCAGAGAGAGAAATCCAAATTGGCTTCCAGGCTGACCAACTCCTTCTCCATCTGTACTCTGGGTCCTGGACAGCACCTACCAAGTACAGGTAAAGGAACTGCACGAATGTGTCTGTCATCTTTCTCCTGCGCCTGGCGCACGGCTCAGCTACATCCTGCACTGCACACCATCTCCCAACTCTTTCATCTGCCCTGTGACTACGGCCCTACCGGTGGAGTTCTTCTACATCTTAGCTACACCACAACATCTGTCCCACAGAAGCAACACTGCAGCGCTGGTCAATCAAATCAGAAACCAGAGGTGGCGTCACGTATCATTCACCTATAAACATATTTCACCCCTTTGCATGGACCCCCAGGGCCACGGAACGGGTCACCACCACCGTGACACATCCCTCTGAGACACCGGCCCGGTACCAATTAACCCCACTGCCCTGGCTGGCCACCCACACTCCATGTCAGATTCATCTTGGACTGGGGAATTCACGATTTGACTTGATAACCCAGGCATGGTATGATAGAAAGAGCTACATGGACTAATGTGAAGTGTGGCCTGCTGCCTCATTCAGTTTGGGTGGGGGTGCAGGACACAAGGAAAGGGGTTCTTCCTGACCAGGAGCCAGCACTTGACCACTCAGTGCTTGCATTTTTTGAAACTTCAGAAGAGGCGGGCATATTTGATGGAGTCTGTTTCGGCAATGTAAGCCAAAACCAGTTCCTCATGCTCCACCTTTAAAAGCGGTTAACCTACTCCCAGAAAAGGTATCATTCCAGGCGTTCCGGAGCCAGACGATGACACAGGCTCAACACCTCCTGCCTTAGCTGCTATTGTGCTTTTGCCACTACCAGCAGATGCCCCACCACCATCATCACCAGCTGGCCCCCCCGCGCCCACGTCCGTGGCCTATTCCACCAAACTTCAAAATTTTGCACAAAATAGGCACAAAATAACATCAGATATATGGCACTTTATCAGAAATGTACAGCTCTATTCAGTCAAAGGATAATTGTCAATCTCCATATATATTCCATCAGTCACACGAGACGCTCACAGGCTCAGTATGGATTAGACAAGAATATAAAAGTAGACAAAGTGTACAGTATCATCAGATAGCAGGTATATATAGCATAGTTTAAACATTAACAATGTACGTCTATATATCAGGAGTAGTGTTGAGCCACCACGCTAGTGTTTTGGCTCGTCACACAGGAGGCAAGTTCGTCGAATGTTCGTCGAACCCCATTGAAAACAATGGCAGGCAAACACAAACACAAACACATACAAACACATAGAAAACAATTACAAAACACCTTAAAAGGTGTCCCAAAGCAGAGAAAATGCTCAGAAGACAAAAATTACATATGGAAAAGGGCAACTACATTTAGAAAAGAGGTGGAGGAGTAAAAGGAGGTGATGGAGGAGACACAAATAAATGTTTGTCATTCCCTTATGAAATCAAGAAAGGCTGGAATAAAAATGTAAAATACCAACCAAAAAAAAAAATTCTGAAATCGAACACGATCATATACCGCCGGACTTCCCACCAATAAATTATGCCAACTGGCGATTGGGCGGCGTTATTCCCATGAACCTCCAAACAGCGTCCATGAAGGCAAAGTGTTTGCTTTCCGGGGGCAGTATGATTGCAAAGCTGAACCTTAAAGGAATGTCCAAAAGGGCAACACCAGGAGTGGAGCCTGCGGCTTAATTGGACTCCACCCGAGAAACCACAACCATGCCACCTCAAGAAAACATGAAAGCTTTGTCGATTGTGTGTGTGGTGTGGTATGTCCGTTTGGAGTTGTGCTAGCAATTTGTCAGCTTTATTCCGTTAACGAATGAGACTCCGGCATGCCCCCGCGGTACATGTCAAGCTTACTAGAGGGATACGCGAGGCTCTGGCACTATCATGGTCTATCATGGCATTACATGTCCGGGGCTGCATGCGCGCTACACTGAAAGGACCAGCTTTTGTCGCTTACAGGTGCAGATAACCAGCAGAACACCGATAGTGATGGAGATCTGTGATTCCAATTATTCCCCGCGAACGATGATTTCCCAGTAAGTGCAGGTCAACCGCAATTCCTGAATTAGGCCTAACCGGCATTCCTGAAAAAAAGCAAAAAATTACGTGTCCAAACCACAGTTGCTGTAGCTTGCTTAACAGCTCGGCAGCCGTTCTCATGCCCAGTATGGATTCGACAAGATTCTAGAAAGTTGATAAAGGGTACAGTTTCACCGGGTAACACGTATATATGTAGCATAGTTTACACATTAAAAACCTATGTCTATATATCAGGAGGCAGGCACAGACGGTCTCAGGCCCAATATGGATTAGACGTGATTGGACAAAGGTGAGAAAGGGTAACGTATCACCGGATTACAGGTATGTAAAGCATAGTTTACACATTAAAAACCTATGTCTATAGATCAGGAGGCAGGCTCAGACGGTCTCAGGCCCAGTATGGATTAGACGTGATTGGACAAAGGTGAGAAAGGGTACCGTATCACTGGATAACAGGTATGTATAGCATAGTTTAGACATTAAAAACCTATGTCTATATAACAGGAGGCAGGCTCAGACGGTCTCAGGCCCTGCATGGATTAGACGTGATTGGACAAAGGTGAGAAAGGGTACCGTATCACAGGATAACAGGTATGTATAGCATAGTTTACACATTCCTCCTGACGAAGAAGCGAAACACACGTTGGGGCGATGGGAAAGCCAGCGCCATATACTTTAATCTTGTAAGTGCACTCTTGGGGAATGTCTTTTTACTCACACACCACTTTTTGGGATTATGAGGTATTTACTAATAGTGTAGCGATACAATTTGGGCACTTAAGCTCTATATGGAATAGTAGATAGGCTATGCCTGTTTCCATTATGGAAAGCTCCTATTAGTCCTGATAAGTTTATATGGATTTAATCCCAATGTGTTTATTGACATTTTAGTATAGCATATATATGATGTTTCTCCATGATATACTATTTAGTATTTCTTATAGTACTTTATGAATGTATGCTAATTTGGGCAATTGTGCAATATAGGCTCCCTGTTTTGGATAGCAGCATCCTTGTCATTTCTTGTTTCATTAAATACTGTATGGTATGCTATTGCATTTAATAAAATTTGTAATTTTTGGCAATTTATACTTTTCTCTTGTGGTTTATGAATTGAATTTTGAGTTTTTGCCTTAATAATATTTTCTGGGTTGTGTTGGTTATTAACATTAAAAACGTAGGTCTATATATCAGGAGGCAGGCTCAGACGGTCTCAGGCCCAGTATGGATTAGACGTGATTGGACAAAGGTGAGAAAGGGTAACGTATCACCGGATTACAGGTATGTATAGCATAGTTTACACATTAAAAACCTATGTCTATAGATCAGGAGGCAGGCTCAGACGGTCTCAGGCCCAGCATGGATTTGACCAGCTTGTACAAAGTTGAGAAAGGGTACATTATCACTGGATAGCAGGTATATATAGCATAGTTTAAATATTTAAAATCTCCATGTTCTCAGTATGGATTAGACAACAATCTAAAAAGTAGAAAAAAGGAAATGTATTTGAAGCGTACACTAGTATACACTTTTGGTGGTATTTTTAAATCTTCATATATATTTCTGTCTCAGTAAGACAGTCCAGACTCTCCGCAATAGAAAATGAGATGCATACAATTACTGACATAAATTCTAGTGAATGCAGAAATCTAGGAATTCCTATTCATGGGATAAACTTCCGTCACAATTCTCAGAGGCGATGCAGACCCTCAATTAATTAGTGTGTGGAGACAGCGAAAACCTTTCTTTGTGAAGAAAGTGTTGCTGTATCACAGTACCGTTGATCCCATCGCCATTACTCATATCCATATAATTTTGATCACAGGGAGAGATGTAAACATGGTGCTCACTGCCTATCATGCTCTGTCACGTAACTTTGGAGTGCAAAAGACAGAAGCCACAGGCCGTAGGCGATTCATTTGGATTGGCATGAGAGGGCACATTTAAAAATGTGCGCTGGAATGTCACACGTCTGTGGGTAGGAAAACTGTGAAAGCTGATGAGAAACCACCACTGCATCTCATTGTGAGTCGACGTCCATAAGAAATGGAAGCCATTGATCATCTGAAGCTAGATCCCGGCCAGCGGGACAGGGCATAGCTACGTCTTAACCATCATCTTCTATCAGTTCACCAAATTTGTAGTGGCAGTCCCAGTGAAGGATTTGACAGCCCAGACTACACAGCGGAGGAGCAGGGAGAGGTAAACATTGCAAATGCTGGGGCCCTGCCCAAGCAAGGGGATCCCACTCGTGGGTGTCGGTACTGGCACTGGGCCCCTCATAGTACGGCGGTGTGTCTGACGGCGGGTGTGCACCCCCACCGTCAGAGACACTTGATTGCACTATGAGGGACCCTGTGCCAGTGCCCACGCCCAAGAGTCGGCCCACCCACCTGTCCAGGGCAACGGCACTCGCACGGTTGCGTGCACTAGGTGGTGACCTCGGCCATGGGGGAAGGAGGCAGCCCAGTTAGGGAGGTTTACAAAATGGCATATGTTGATCTGGGACATTCACCTGCTGCTAAAGGCGAAATTGGTCAAGTCCCAGGAAGAGGCGGACCAAAGAAAGCCATTTTTCTGTCAACCTATGTGTCATCAGGGTAAGGTGTGACAAAATCCTTGGAAACCCATGCATGGTTCATTTAAACCAGTTATTTTTATTTAGGTTTCAAAAGATTTTAAACAATAAACAGTGGATATCAATATACATGTAACAATTCACATATCTTGTAATAATACAATCAAAGCCACCCCCCCTCCCCCTCCCCCAATACTCCTTATGCCGGGTATACTTGAGAGTCTTAGCAATCATATCACCGCCATCCAGGCGGACCATATTTTTTTGAAAGTTCTTTCACCATGCCTTCGCCTGTAAATGCTTTCCTCTAAATGCATTACCGTACGTGTCTGAGCAATAAATTCCCTCCTAGTGGGGGGTTCCGAATCCTTCCATTTTCGTGCTATTAGTTTGCGTGCCACATACAGCAACCTCGCTATTGCCACCTTGTAATGTTCTGAGACAGGTATCCCATCCACCTCCCCCAAAACACACAGCACTGGATTCCTGTCGAGCGTACATGCATAAGCTCTCTCAATTTTGTTGATAACGACCAGCCAGTATGCCACCAGCCGCGGACACGACCATAACATATGTAACAGTCCGGCCTGGTCTGTGCCACATCTAGGGCAGCTAGAGTCTCCCCTCAAGCCTGCCTTGAATAGGACCAGCGGTGTTTTATATGTTCTATGTATTACATATAATTGGGAGAGCCGTGCCTGCTCGCTTAGAGAGATCTTCGGGACATATTCCAGAATAGCCTCCCATTGTTCTGTTGTGAGGGTACCCACCTCCCTTTCCCATTTACTCTTTGCAGTGAGGTGATTGTCCCCCAGATAAGAGTGTAGTAGATCATGATATATGCTCAATATAACTCCCTTTGTCCCTCCCTTCATACACACAAAGTCTAGTACAATGTCGCCCTGAACCGTCATGGCTCCCAATCTACACTGTGCCCTCCAAGCATGTCGAAGCATATAGTATTGAAACCCCCATACCGAAGGCAAATCAAATTCCTCTCTCAATGTCTCAAAGGTCTTCAGGTCTGTTCCACTCTGCAGCTGGCACACATATCTCACTCCTTTCGCCTTCCAATTGCCCATTTGACGCAGCTTATTAAGTTCCGGCAGATGCTCATTGTCCCACACCGGTGAGTAGCTAGTCAGCTCATCCACCCCTCTGATCCTTTTAATGGTGTCCCATACCTTCTGAATCATGCCTATGGTAGGATATGGTGCTCCCAGTTTCTTAAAGGTACCATCCTCTAGACCCTGGATAAGTGGGCGTCTCCCCGTCACATGTACCAGCACCCGGTGAGCTGCTCCTCCACAATCGAGCTCTCTCCACCCCCTGACATGCTGGCCCTGTACTGCCAAGAAATAGACCCATGGACTTGGTGCGGCCAGTCCTCCCTCTTCCTTCCCTTTTTGCAGAGTTCCAAATTTAATCCGTGCCTGCCTCTTGCCCCATATCAAGGATCTGAAGATAGAATCAATGCCCCTAATCCGTTTTTTTGGTAGCCATATCGGTGAATTGTGCAAAACGTACATTAGTTGTGGCACAAGGACCATCTTAATCAGGTTAGTTCTACCCGTTACCTTTAAAGCCAATTTGCACCATGCACCTATTTTCCCTTTAAATTTCTCTAGCAGAGGAACCAAATTCAGATCCGTGAATCGGGACAGTGGAAGAGCTACCCATATCCCTAGGTATCTAAACTGTGAAACTAGCTGGAGTTGTTTCCCCCTCTCATCTATCCCCTCCGCTTCTATTGCTCTCTCCACAGCCATGACATAAGACTTGTGCCAATTTATCTCCAGTCCCGAAATGCTTCCAAATTGTTTAATTACATCCATCGTGCACCCCAGTGTCTCTCCTGCACTTTCCAAAAACAACAGGATGTCGTCGGAATACAATGATATTTTTTCTTCCAGCTTCCCAAATTTAAATCCGACCACTCCCCTCTCAGCTCTGATCTTGGCCGCCAGGGGCTCCACTGCCACCGCGAACAATAGCGGGGACAACGGACACCCCTGCCTTGTGCCCCTATGCAAGTCAAACATCCCGGACTGTTCTCCATTCACCTTAACTACCGCCTTTGGGGATGAGTACAATAACTTCACCCAGGCCATGAACGCGGGGCCGAATCCCATCAGTTCCATGATTTTCCATAAGTATTGCCATTCCACGCTATCAAATGCTTTTCTAGCGTCCAATGACATCACTATTCTCCTGCCACCATTATCAGCAGGCAGTTGCATATTAAGAAATAATCTTCTTAAGTTAACAGCCGTGGAGCGGTTAGGCATAAAGCCCGACTGGTCCTCGTGTATAATGGTATGTGCAACCCCGGTGAGCCGGGTGGCCAGGATCTTAGCAAGTATTTTGACATCCGTTGTCAACAATGAAATGGGCCTGTACGACTCCGCATCCATGGGATCTTTTCCCTCCTTCGGCAGAACTACTATCACCGCTTCCTCCATTGATCTCGGCAGTGCCCCCGTCACTAAAGCCTCATCAAACACAGATTTCAATTTCGGAGCCAGCAGTTCCACTAACTCCCTGTACACCTCCCCAGGTAGACCATCAGCTCCCGGTGATTTGTTATTGGGCATAGACAGTATTGCACATTCCACCTCCTTCACACTCACAGGTTCTTCCAACCTAAACCTATCTTCCTCAGACAATTTAGGTAGTGAAATGCCTTCCAAAAAATTCTCCACATCCCCCTCTGTGTCCCGTGTTCTCGAAGTGTAAAGTGCCATGTAATATGCCTTGAAGACCTCCAGTATGTCCTTTGTGTCTGTCAGAGTCGCCCCTGTTTGATCTCTCAGTTTATACACCCTGGAAGACTCCCTCTGTGCCGCAGATATCACCGCCAACAAGTGACCCACTCTCTCTCCTTCTTCAAAGAATTGGGCTTGCTGAAATGCCCTTTTCCTCTCAGCTAGCATCATGTGCAGTTTATCAACTGCCTCCTGAGCCAATTTTAGTCTATTGTGAGCTTCACTCGTTGGCGCCAAAATCATGTCTGCCTCCACTCTTGTCAGGTCATCCTTTATTTGTTGATCTGTCAATTTAGTTTTGGTCTTACACCTCGCAATCTCACTTATAAAAAGTCCCCTCGTAAACGCCTTCATGGCATCCCATACCGTTGTGGCCTCAGTACTCCCTTCGTTCATTTGGAAGAAGTGCTCTAGCTCTTTGGTTATGCCACCCATATCCACCACTTTAAGCCACGTCGGGTGAAGACGCCAACCTCCCCTCTGACCCTGAGCAGATCTCACCAGAAGCGTGACCACCACAGGACCATGATCCGAGAGAGTCCTCTGTAGGTATTCCACCTCTCCCACCATCCCGTCCATAGCGGTATCCCCCAAAGCCAGGTCTATCCTCGACAGTGTTCCATGTGTTGCCGAATGACATGAAAAAGTCCTCTTACCCTCATTTCGTACTCTCCACAGATCTACCAGCCCAAGTTCCCCTACATACGTGCCAAAGGCAGTCATCCTGTCCTGTCCAACTTCCGTACCTGCCGGTCGTACTTTATCCCAATAATCATTCATGGTGTTGTTAACATCTCCCATAATCAACAATGGAGTCTCCCCCCATCTGCTCGTCAGTTCCAGTACTGCTTGTAGTTTCTTTATAGAGTGAGGTGAAGGGATATATAAAGCCACTAAAATCATTTTGTGTCCGAACAATCTGCAAGCAATCCATACATACTGCCCTTCACTGTCTACATGCACTTCCAGCTCTTCATAATGTGTGTTTTTGTGTATCAGGACTGACACCCCCCTGGAGTACGAGGAATAAGTAGAATGATATGTCTTTAGCATCCAGGCTCTTGACAACCAGTGCATAGTGTCTCTAGTGAGATGTGTCTCCTGCAAGCACGCGATCATAGGTTCACAGGATTTGATATGATTCAGAACAGCCGCCCTCTTAACCTTATCAGATATACCACGTACATTCCAACTTAACATCCGAACATTACGGTTACTCATTGTGCATTAGAAAGAACAATCCATCATCATCGAGTAACATCATTACATTGTGGTCCCAATCATACCCGGTCAAACAGCATGAAAACCCCCATCTCCCTACAAATCCACCCCACCCACCTCCCCCCATCCCTCTCCGCTTCCCCTCCCCCCACACTTCCTTTTTTGCAGTTGTCACTCTGTCCCAACGTGAGAGTGGAAACTCAAAGAACCTGAGCAACGTCTCAGTATTCCGCACTTCAACATGCGTCGTGTCCTCCTCCATCATTGGCAGCCTCTATGCCATATTGTCAACAGTATGCATAGACCCGAACCATTAGTCAAACAATTAACCATAATACATAAATCCCAGTGGGGAGTTCTCCCCTCCCTCTGCGCTCCTGTTTCGCAGAGTAAAGCAGCGCCACAACCCTGTCCAGTGATCAGTCTAGCAGGGTCATGTGGTCATGTTGCCATTATCTTCTCTCAATTTGCTCCGGTTGCGCTCCAACCACGAAGCAGCCTCAACCGGTGATGGGAAAAAGATGACCTTTCCAAAAGCTTCCACTCTTAATTTAGCAGGATAAATTGTAGAGTATTTCAAATGCAAAGAGCGGAGCTGTTTCTTCACTTCGCCATACCGCACTCGTAACTTTTGCACCTCGGCTGAATAATCCGGGTATATTTTGATTCGTTTGCCCTCCAGGTTAAGATCTGTCAACTTTCCAGCCTTTCGTAAGATAGTGTCCCTGTCTCTGCAATTCAGGATTCTGGCTAGCATCGTGCGAGGTCCATCTCCCGGCACTGGGGTTCTCATGGGTACGCAATGGGCACGCTCCACCGCAAACACTCTCGACAAGTTATCAGCACCAAACTTGTCCAGCAGCCAGGTTTCAATAAAGGCTGTGGGGTCAGCACCCTCAGCTCTCTCAGGGATGCCCACAATGCGCAAATTGTTCCTACGTGACCGGTTTTCCAGGTCATCATTTTTATTGGCTACTACCGTGATCCTCTGAGTGTGCTGTTGTTGTGTCTTTTGCACTGAGGTTAAGTGATCTTCTGTTACACCAACTCTGTCCTCCACCTCAGTTAATCTGGCTGTAACTTTCTGCATAGATGTTTTTATGCCTCCCATTTCCTCTTTCAGGCAATTCACCTGCTTTGTCAGAGCAGTTAAGGCAGTCTTGCAGTATAAGACAGCTTGGAATACATCCTGCAGGGTGGGCTCTGCTACATCTGCACTTTCAGCTGCCTGCACAGTGTCACCATCCCCCTCTTCCTGCTGCTCCAGCTCTGCATTCAGCACAGGCATCTCCTCATCGTCTTCCTCCTCATCTCTGTGCTTCTCACTCCCTCCATTTCCTTCTTCATCTGTTCCCATGCCCCTCACATACCTGTTCAGCCGGGCTGAGACTTCCAGCTTCTGTGCATAGGCTTTGTTTCTTCTTCCCTCCTCCTCCTCTCTCTCAGCGGACTGGGGTACTGCTGCAGGCTCCGGCATCTTTCTGCCTTTTGCGGCCTATGTCTGTCTCTCTGAGTCTGGCAGAAGCTCGTCCCTGACTCCTGGGACCTTCAGACATCTGATCCTGGTAAAGGAATTAGCTAGTTCGGGCTCTGTGCAGGATAATTGAGGCTAACGGCGGCAGAGAAGCACAGCCACCCGACTTCTCACATCAAGAGCTAGGCCCCGCCCCGCATGGTTTATTTTAATGAAGGTTAGATCATCCACATTTTGGGTCGACAGACGGGTCCTTTTTTCTGTCAGGATTGATCCAGCAGCACTGAAGACTCTTTCCGATAGCACACTTGCCGCTGGGCAAGCGAGTTCCTGTAAGGCATATTGTGCCAATTCAGGCCAGGTGTCCAGTTTAGTTGCCCAATAGTCAAATGGGAATGACCTGTGAGGGAGAACATCGATATGGGAGGTAAAGTAATTTGTAACCATAGTTGACAAGTGCTGTCTCCTGTCACTTTCAATTGATGCAGTATTACCAGTCATGTTAGCGGGACATGAAAAATCAGTCCACCACATGGTCATGAAACCCCTGTCTCCAACGCCACTTCTGATGTGTGCACCACCAACACCTCTTCCAAGTTTCCCCCTGCCCCTACGGCTCGTTTGAGAACCATCACCACTCCTGTGTGCTGGGAATGCCTCAACCAACCGGTTTACCAGAGTTGCTTATTTGTTAGATATTAAGTCAAGGTTCTCCTGTGGCATGATGTTTTGGAATTTGCCTTTAGAGTGTGGATCCAGGAAGCTGACCAACCAGTAGTCATCATCTTTCATCATTTTGGCAATGCGGGGATCCTTTTTAGGATCTGCAAGGCATAATCTGACATGTGGGCCAATGTTCCCGGTGTCAATGATGCACTGCGAGTGCTGGGTGGAGGAGCACTTTCTGGCAAATCCACATCCCTCCAGTCACGCACAAACCCAGTACCAGACCTTGCCACGCCAACATTTTCTCTTGCCCCACGAGAAGCATCCTCCTCCCCTAAATAATCATCCCCATCATCATCATCCTCCTCCTCTTCTTCCTCCACCTTGTCCATGACAGTTCCCTGAACAGACAATGGCTGACTGTCATCAAGGCTTCCCTCCTCCTTTTCCTCATCATCCTCGGCTGCAGACGCCTGCTCCTTGATGTGCGTCAAAGTTTGCATGAGCAGACGCATAAGTGGGATGCTCATGCTTATGATGGCGTCGTCTGTGCTTACCAGCTGTGTGCATTCCTCAAAACATTGAAGGACTTTACAGAGGTCTTTTAGCTTCGACCACTGCACACTTGTCAACTCCATGTCTGCCCTCAAAGTGCCTGCCCGTTTATCCTCCCACAAATGCATTACGGCCTGCCTCTGTTCGCACAGCAGCTCAACCATGTGCAGGGTGGAGTTCCACCTTGTTGCAACGTCGATAATTAGGCAATGCTTGGGAAGGTGGAGCAATCGCTGCAGCTTCTGCATATGACTGGAGTGTACCGGCGACCGGCGGATGTGCGAGCACAGTCTTCAAACCTTATGGAGCAGGCCTGTTAACTCCGGATAATTAGTGAGGAAGCACTGCACCACCAGGTTCAAGGTGTGAGCCAAGCAAGGTATGTGTCTGAGTTTTGAAAGGGCTATGGCTGCCACAAAATTTTGGCCGTTATCACTAACTACCTTGCCTGCCTCCAGATGTAGACTGCCCAGCCATGACTCAGTTTGTCGCTGAAAGTAGTCGGCCAGTACCTCCGCCGTGTGTCTGTCGCCCAAACACATCATCTGCAACACAGCCTGCTGACGCTTTCCTCTAGCTCATCAATAGTGGGACACATCGTGTGCACCACTGTCAGCTGCGGATGCAGTGCTCATGCGACTGCGCTCTGTGGACGAGCTTTCGCTTCTGGAGGAGGAGGAGGAGGGTCGAACGCCTACAGCCAACTGTTTCCTATACCATGGGCTAGGCAGCACTGTGCCATCATAGCTGTCCCCTGTGGACCCTGCATCCACCACATTAACGCAGTGCGCAGTGATGGACACGTAACGGCCCTGGCCATGCCTACTGGACCATGCATCAGTTGTGAGGTGCACCTTTCCACTCACTGATTGCTTGAGTGCATGGACAATGCGGTCTTTCACATGAAGGTGGAGGGCTGGGATGGCTTTGCGAGAAAAGAAGTGGCGACTGGGTAGGTCATAGCATGGTACTGCGTAGGCCATGAGTTCGCAGAAAGCTGCGCTTTCAACCAACTGATAGGGCATCATCTCTAACGAGATTAGTTTGGCAATGTGGGCGTTCAAACCCAGTGTACGCGGATGAGAGGATGAGTACTTTCTTGTCCTACTCATAGTCTCTGGTAGGATGAGCTGGACTTGAGAGCTGCATATGGTGGAACTAGCGGTGGACATGGTGGACTGAGAGAGGGTTGATGATGGTGATGGAGTTGGTGTTCTTTCTGATGGCTTAGATTCAGTCTTTCATTGCAATAGCAGTGTGATTCCCTGACTGATTTGCCCTTGCGACGACAACTCAACATTTGATGCTGGTGGTGTGCTAACCGGTGGACTTACAGTGGGGGAAACAATGTAGCGTTGCTGACTACCTTCTTTGGGAGCAGTAGCACATGTGGTATGTGAGTTTGGGTAGTCCATCCACGCTTGCAAGTGCATGGTGGTTAAATGTCTTAGCATGCAACTGGTATTCAAATTTCTCAGATTTTTCCCTTGGCTAAAGGTCTTTGCGCACTTCTTACAGATAACCTTTGCCTGATCATTAGGATTTTGTTCAAAAAAGTGCCACACTGCACTCTTCCTACTATGGAAGACATTTTGAGGCCTTGCACGCTGTGCTATTTTGACAGTCTGGCCAAGCTGTCCTGCAACTCTTTTGATTTTTGTAACCCGTTTTTGGACTGCTCCGGGCTGTTGCGATGTCGATGCCCGCTGCGGATGCTCCTCCTCCTCTTCTGAGCTATTGGCAGCGGCACCCTCTACCCCCAATGGATGCCAATCTGGGTCAACAACTGGGTCATCCATCACCTCCTCTTCAATGTCATGTGCACCTTCCTCTGTGTCACCGTGTATGGTGGTATAGTATGCGGGAAGGGGCACCTGAGTTTCATTTGGGTCAGATTCTGGCTCAGTACACTGCGAGGACAATGTAGTGCTCTGAGTGAATGTACCAGCAGAATCATCTATCAGTGGCTGTGCATCAGTGCACTCCATGTCAGATTCATCTTTGCCTGGGTAATTCAGGATTTGACTTGATAACCCAGGCATGGTATGTGAAAACAGCTCTATGGAGTAATCTGTAGTGTGGCCTGCCACATCCTTCAATTTTGGTTGGGGTGAAGGACACAAGGAAAGGTGCGGTTCATGAACATGAGCCTCCAATGATGACTCAGTGCTTTTATTTTGTCACGCTCGCGCCTTGGCTGAATGGCGAAAGCCGGGGGGTTGTGGCCCCACTGTGCCACAGACCAGACTACCCTGGAAGGAGCGTGACTGCGACAGCTACCTTGGTCTTCACTGGAGCCTCTGATGGTGAGGTCAGGCTTGTGCGGCAGATAGCTGTCGGGTGCCACTCCAGGGTGGTGTCTGGCTGTGGCTGCTGATCCCACTTGGAGACAAGTCACTTGGACAGGTGTGACTGACAGGCAGGCTGAGACACAGGGCAAGAAGGTATGACAGACACAGGGCAAGCAGGCGTGGCTTGGAGACACTGGGCAAGCAGGCGTGGCTTGGAGACACTGGGCAAGCAGGCGTGGCTTGGAGACACTGGTTAGGCGGGCACGGCTTGAGACACAGGACAGGCGGGCACGGCTTGAGACACAGGACAGGCAGGCACGGCTTGAGACACAGGACAGGCGGGCACGGCTTGAGACACAGGACAGGCGGGCACGGCTTGAGACACAGGACAGGTGGGCACGGCTTGAGAGGGAACAGGTAGGGACCTGTTCACACAGCAGGTGCAGGTATGGATGCAGGCAGGCGTGGAATATGAAGGAACAGGTTTGGACCTGTTCACACAGGAGGTGCAGGTGAAGGCAGGAGTGGAGAGAGAAGCTGCAGAAAGAGGTTCTGCAGCGGCAGCAGGAGTGGAGCAAAGCAGAACCACAAGGTCTGTGGAGAGAAGCTGCAGCAAGAGGTTCTGCAGCGGCAGCAGGACTGGAGCAAAGCAGAACCACAAGGTCTGTGGAGAGGAGCTGCAGCAAGGGGTTCTTCAGCGGCAGCAGGAATGGAGCAAAGCTGAACCACAAGGTCTGTGGAGAGAAGCTGCAGCAAGGGGTTCTGCAGCGGCAGCAGGAATGGAGCAAAGCTGAACCACAAGGTCTGTGGAGAGAAGCTGCAGCAAGAGGTTCTGCAGCAGCAGCAGGAATGGAGCAAAGCTGAACCACAAGGTCTGTGGAGAGAAGCTGCAGCAAGGGGTTCTGCAGCGGCAGCAGGAATGGAGCAAAGCTGAACCACAAGGTCTGTGGAGAGAAGCTGCAGCAAGAGGTTCTGCAGCGGCAGCAGGAATGGAGCAAAGCTGAACCACAAGGTCTGAGGAGAGAAGCTGCAGCAAGAGGTTCTGCAGTGGCAGCAGGAGCCGTGCAGACAGAGCGGCTAAGGAGCCGTGCAGACAGAGCGGCTAAGGAGCCGTGCAGAAAGAGCGGCTAAGGAGCCGTGCAGAAAGAGCGGCTAAGGAGCAGAAGCACAGATAGGGAGGACACAAGGAAAGACACGGAAGAGAAGGAACCACAGACAAGGAGACCGACAGACAGAGGTAAGACTGAGTTCAGACAGAGACACCGGGACAAAGACACAAGGACCAGGATATTCTGCCTCCTGGCAGGTGGACAGAGAACAGACAAGGCACTGGGAACAAGACTCAAGGGCCAGGATATTCAGCCTCCTAGCAGGCAGACAAGGTACAAAGCAGGACTAGGAGTAAACCTCCAGAGAAGGAGATACACAGAACAGAGCCTGGCTTCCTCAGCAGCAAGATACTAACTGAGATTAGACATTGCACAGGCAATGTTTCAGTGGGTGTGTCGGAGCTAAATAGTCAAGGGCTCAAGGTGATTGGTCAGGGACAGATTACACAGGTGCACCCTGACTGCATAAGAACCAGAGATTTCAGGCGCCGCCCCCCTATACACACAGTCTGGAAACATGGAGAGCAGAGGCACAGAGCTGGCAACAGACAGAATTCACAGCATGGCTTGAAGCAGAAAGTAAGTTGGTGTGCTGGGGATGGGAGGTCATGCAGTGATGCCAGCAGGGTTGTTACAGTACCCCCCCCTTTACGGCCCCTCTTCCTCAAGCCTGCCAGAATGACCTGAAGAAGGAGTATGGGACCACACACAGTCCAGGTTGACAAGACATCCTTCAGGTAGGGTGGAATGTGTGCCATCAGGAATCCCAGAGTGCCAAGCTTCTTAGTGCCTGATGGAGTCATCTTCCAACACAGAAGGTATAAGGACTTGGATTTCTTCCTCCTGGGTAGCAGAAAGCAGGGACCTGGAAGCCTCAGACTTGACCCCTATATCAGCCGGCCAGCTGGAAACAGAAGAGACCTTCACCGAGTCCGACTTCAGCCCGATATCCCAAGTAAATTGGACCTCCTCCTTAGTATCTTCATTAGCCGGCCAACTAGAAGTTGAGGGTACCCACACTGGATCCATCCTTCGCCCGTTATCAGAAGAGAACTGGACCTGTTCCTCTGGGTTGGTAAAAAGCAGACGTACAAGAGCTTCTGCTCCAACTTCTTCATCCACCTGCCACATGGAATCTGAAGGCATCCGTACAGGATCCATCTTCTGCCCATGGCCTAAAGAAAATTTTTCAAGCGACAGGGATGCTTCTAGGAAATGGTCACAGGAGGTGTGTGGAGAGGGCACCACTGCTTCTTTTTCTTCAGTGACATCAGCACACCATGACCCAATAGCCAGCAGAACAGATGGGGAAGGTAACACTGTAGCCTGACCTTGTAACATTGGAACTAGATACCTTTGGTGACTAAGTAGCTCCAAGTGTGGCACCACGCTGGGTCTTCGGACCAGAACGGGCAGTAGAGTATCCGGCTCAGAAGGACCGATGGGCAAACTGGTCAGTTAGTGTAAAATAAACTTCTCCAAATATAATGCTCCGATTTGGAGCTGTAGTTGTCCCTTCGACACTCGACTGTTCATAAGTAGGGCACGACCATTACCAAACACCGTCACCGGATTCTGGAGCTGTGGAACAGGAACCCTACACAGACTCCGTCTGGCTTGCAGCTTTAACACATCTGCAGGGCCGAAGCTCCCACAAGGCACACGAACAGTCACCGATCTTAGTGAGGAGAAGGGACTCTTACCAAGGGCAGCCTCTCCCACTGACCCAAGGTTTTGGAGCTTGCGCTCCTTCGGACAGAAGCCGTCCGGGTGTTCCACACAAATGCAGCAATACTGTATGCACATCTTACAACTGGTTTCAGGCTGCTGCTTTGCCAGCCCACTCTTAACAGTCTTCTTGGGTTCAACTCGAGTAGCTGCTTTAACAGGTGGAGGAACTAGAGGGTTTCGGACGGCAGTTGCGTTCTGACGAGGCGGTTTCTTCACTGGTTTCGCCCGTCTGGCACGCCTCTCAGATCTGGAAAGGGAAGACTTAGCAGACGTAGCTGGACAGGGTACTTCAAAGGCTTTACGGAAGGCCTCTAGGTCCGTGATGATAGGATCCCCTGCTTCCCAGTGGGGACAGATCCACATCAAAGCTTCTCCTGCTAAGTAGGACATTATATATCCCACTTTGACCCAATCAGAGGGGAAACAGGCTGAATTCCACTCAATGTACCGCAGGCACTGCTCCAGGAACCCTTGGCACTCCTTAGGATCTCCATAGATCCTTGGAGGATCTTCAGGGTCAAGCCTCTCATAAGCCAGGAGCTGGTTGTAGATGGCATTGGAGACAATGATGGGTTCAGAAGTCTCAACAATCGGAACCACACAGGGCGGAACAAATTCTTCCAGATGCTCATACTGGCAGAGAGAAAGTCCCTCATGCTCTGCAAGCAGAAGGACATGGGACTCAGCGGGGACCATGGCCTGTGCAAACTGTCACGCTCGCGCCTTGGCTGAAATGGGAGGCCATGCAGTGATGCCAGCAGGGTTGTTACATATTTTTTAAAACTTCAGAAGAGGAGGCGATAGAGCTGGAGGCTGAGTCAGCAATGTAAGCCAAAACTTGTTCTTGAAGCTCTGGCTTTAAAAGCAGTTTACCTACTCCCAGAAAAGGGAGCCTTCGAGGCCTTGTGGAGCCAGACGATGACGCAGGCTCAACACCTCCTGCATTAGGTGCTATTTTGCTTTTGCCACTACCAGCAGATCCACCACCAATACCAACACCATCATTACCAGCTGCCAACCCCCGCCCACTTCCACGGACTCTTCCACCACACTTCCTCATTTTTGGGGAAAATGTACCCAAAAAAACACCAACTATATGGTACTGTAAAACAAGGTACAAGGTGTATATAGTAGTGGGGAGAATTTGAATCTCTCTAGACTTCAGGACACAGTTGGATTCTGTCAGGCCCTGTTTATTTTACTCCGCAATGTGACAGGCAGATTCTGGATGGTGTAATAAAGGTGGATAGAGGACTGTGGAGAATTGGAATCTCTCTAGACTATAGGACACAGTTGGATTCTGTCAGGCCCTTTTTATTTTTACACCGCAATGTGACAGGCAGATTCTGGATGGTGTAAGAAAAGTGGATAGAGGATCTGTGGAGAATTGGAATCTCTCTACACTTTAGGACACAGTTGGATTCTGTCAGGCCCTGTGTCTATAACACCGCAATGTGACCGGCAGAAATCGCCTAGTGTATGACAAACTACAAGGTGTATATAGAATTGGGCAGAATTGGAATTTCCCTAGAGTGTAGGTCTGTAAGAACGGACAAACTACTCGGCTTTTCCTTACAGAGTCACACACTTAGCTTCAATTTGGCCGTGATAACAGCCGTTACACGGTACTGAGAGAGGAGTGTGCACGTACACCGCTGTACGGTGTATGTAAAATTGTCAAGCTCCGTGTTTTTCTATACGGACTGACACACGCTGTCTCTCTCTAGTTTTGAATGTAATCAAACAGTAAATATACTAAACTGTTTGAAAAACGGACAAAACTATAAGGTGTAGGTCTGTAAGAATGGACAAACTCCTCGACTTTTCCTTACAGAGTCACACACGTAGATAGCTTCAATTTGGCCGTGATAACAGCCGTTACACGGTACTGTGTGAGGAGCGTACACCGTTGTACGGTGTGTGAAAAAATGAATGCTCACTACCTCACCAGGACAAAACAATACAATTTGGATTACTTTTAAAAAAGCAGTTTGAACACCAGTGTGCACACAGCAATGCAGCTAGCCTTAAAAGGCAGGCTAATCACCACCATCGCACAGTAACTACAGTGAAAAGCGCTAGCAGCAGAAGCAGTTTTTTTTTCTTTTTGCCTTCCTAACGCTCTCCCTACAGAATCAGCAGCTGCAGCAGCTCTCCCTATTCTGAGATCAGCATGAGTAACATGGCGGTCGGCGTTCCCGCCCTTTTATACCCCCTGTGACGCCACACAAAGCAAGCCAATCACTTGCATGCCCTTCTCCAAGATGGTGGTGACCGCTGCCTATGTCATCACGTTGCCCACAGTGTCCGTTCTTCCTGATGGGCTCAAAAAGGGCGCTAAAGCATCTTTTGAAACGTGACTTTGGCGCTAAAGTCGCTGACCTCATGGCAGACCTCACGCTAAGGTCGGGTTTCGTTTCATGAAACCCGACATTGGCGAAAGTCGGCGGCTTTTGAATTTTTTCGACCCGTTTCGCTTAACTCTAGCGCACGCGCAATGGTCTCCTATCTTTAAAATGGCAGGCGCATTGTTTAACGATTGCACGCGCTCATCAGCATTTTCGTGCGCTGTGCATTTTCCCGGTGTGTGCCCAGATGCGCCAGACGCTACATGTTGCATTTTTTATTCCGCCCAACCTCATAAAAAAATCGCATGCGCACATGAGCGCACGGAATGAGCAAAAAAATAACATTACAATCTATGGGGTTGCTGGCATGCATGTGATCGTGCGCACATCAGCGCTTTTTGCGCGCACGCGATTTTAGAGTAAACAATGTCTAGACACTGGTTTAAACCACCCCCTACACAAGCAACATTGTTTGGGAGGAGTGTACATAAAAGAAGATGTCTGCATGGTCAGACCACTTACTATACAGACAGCCTGGAAGAGATAACAGCCTTGAATAAAGAAGAGCCACAACTTTGGATACAAGCTGCAGCAGCCAAAATGTGAGTATTCTTCAACATAATGTCTGCCTGTCCTTTAAAATTTATTATGTACTAATGTTTTTTTTTGTTTAAATTCCAGCATGTCGTCTGGATCAGAATATTCTCCATCCCAGCAAGAACTGGCCCAAGCAGAGCATGAGGTGAGGATCTTGCTGCCTTTGGGTAAGTATAGCTGCTGCCTCTACAAATGTGTACTAATTTTTTTTCTTTACAGACCTCATCATTGGACCCGGCAATTGAAGCGGAACAGCTGGAGCAGCCTAGCTAAGTCCCAGCGAGGAGACGGATTGTAAGTATATAGTCTTTCAATGTCCCATTTTTTTTATTTTTTCTCTTCCTTTTTTTCTGTCCTTTTTTTCATTCTCTATCTTGCTTCTTTTATTTCTATTTTTCTATCTTTTTCATTCTCCAAAATTTCCAAGATTATGTTTTATTTTTCTAGGTTCCACAATGGGATGAAGACATTTACTTGGACAATGAGCACCTGCTCCGCCTGGTCCAGGAGTGTGTCCAGTTGTGGGACAGCCATGACCAGCAGTACAACGACACTGTGGTGACCCGGCAGCTCTGGAATGAGGTGGCCGCAGCGATGATGGATGGCTGGGACAGCGCCTCTCCAACTTCCAAAAAGGCGTTTTGTAAGTATTTCCATGCTCTGCGATGCCGCATTGACTCTTGTTCCTGATTATACTGTTGTGTTTCCTGTTAGATATATTCTAGCAGTAAACACAACAGTGTCCTCAGGATCAACAGTGACTGCATTGTGCATTGTACTGCTGTATTGATCCTGCTTTCACTCTTGCTCCTGATGATACTGGTGTGCTTCCTGCTAGATATATTCTAGCAGGAAACACAACAGTGTTGTGAATTCCCTGGCTCAGACTTCTGAGCCAAAGCTCCCCCTGCTCCCTCCAGTGGTTAATGGAGGTAGTGGAGCTGGCCAGATTGACAGAGATCTGCCACCTGATGATGATGACGATTGGAAATCTGGGGTTACTGATTGGAGTATTTTAGTCTGCAGACTTCCTGCAATCCCTGCTGGTGATTGCTTTCCTGTGCATTCAGAGGTCTGATGTCTCCTGCCCTGATCCTGCATTCTTCAGCTAAGTGGTTCATTTGCTAATCCTTTGCTTCTGATCTGGTTTTGTCTCTCTCTGCTTGTTGTGCGGGTTCAGCTTGCTCCTCTGGGCGCTGTGCTGGACCACCGCTCCATATGTTACAGCCTGTGTCAGTTTGTTCAGTCCCCTGTTATATTGGTCTCTTTTGCTTTGTTCCCAGTTCATACCAGAGTGCTGATATAGTGGGGGGCGAAGTCGTGTGACTTCAGTGTTTTTTTGTACACCAGATGTGTTGGATTTTTCAGGGTTTTTGCATGATTGCAGACAGTGTCTTTCCTTTCCTGTCCTGTCTAGTCAGTTTGGACCCCATCGTTTGCTCAGTCTATTTTTTTGCCTGCGTTTGTGTTTCATTTTATCTCACAACAATATATGTTTGGGGGCTAATTATTCCTTTTGGGGTCTGCTCTGGGGCAGATTAGATTTCACCTTTCTTGCTTTAAGCTTAGTTAGCTCTCCAGCTGTGCCGAGGCGTCTAGGGCATTGTAGGTACGCTCCACGGCTACTGCTAGTTGTGTGGATAAGATCAGGGGTCTACAATACACTTAGTTACCAACCTCTCTGGTTTTCTGGTGGCTTAGCCTGTTCCTGCCATCCTCCTCGGTGACCCAATCATAACACAACAGTGTCCTCAGGATCAACAGTGACTGCATTGTGTATTGTACTGCTGTATTGATCCTGCTTTCACTCTTGCTCCTGATGATACTGATGTGTTTCCTGCTAGATATATTCTAGCAGTAAATACAACAGTGTCCTCAGGATCAACAGTGACTGCATTGTCTATTGTACTGCTGTATTGATCCTGCTTTCACTCTTGCTCCTGATGATACTGGTGTTTTTCCTGCTAGAATATATTCTAGCAGAAAACACAACAGAGTCCTCAGAATCAACAGTGACTGCATTGTCTATTGAGTTCTTTTGTGATGCCGCATTGACTGTTTGCCAAGTTCACTCAGGTGTGTGTGATGATACAGATGTTGCCATCAGTGCATTGTATAACGTTTTTTCTTTGTTTTTTCAGCAGTGAACAAAGTCCACACACGGCGCTCGATGAAGGACCGCTTCAACACTGATGTTCGTGCTGAGGGACAGGTTCGCAGTGGTTCAGCTGCAAGGACCAGAAGAAAGTACCGCTCTCATCGCGAGTTGGCATTCCTAAGACTGGTCCTTGCCACCAGAGCATAAGTATTATATATTTTTTTTAAATAATCTGTGCTTTTCTATTCCACAGCTGATGCTTCTTGTAAATGCATGATAATAATGTTTTTCTTTCCACAGCACCTGGAGCAGCACCCTGCAACCTGTCCCTGGAGCGGTCCTTCATCGGACGACCTCGGACCTGTCCCAGCCATCCGACAGCCAGGAAGCATCTTGCAGGTCAGCAACACGGACAGCTGGTGACCAGGAAGCTGGTCAATCAAGTGTTCCCCTGTCCTAGGTCTCTGCCACTGGTTATGCAGGCACCTCCCGCCAGTGGCAGAGAGCCTCGGACAGGCCTGTCTTGCCCGAGTTCATGCACTTGAGCGAGGCCTTTCATGCCAGCCTCAAGTCGCTGTCAGACAGAGTGGAAAACGGTCACTCATGGGCTCACGCGTGCAACAGATATTAAGTGCAACGGGATCAAGTGTTTTGCAGTTAGACAATGCAGTTGGACAGGGCAGGAGACAGGTAAGGTGCATAAGTTTTTCATGCACGCATGCTTCTTGGTCAGTCGTACTACATTTGCATTGATCATATCAACCTGCTGCTTTTTGTCTTCACCTCTGCTTTCTAACAACTCGCCTGCCCTTTTACACATTCTGTGCACTCTCTGCATATCCACCCCTCCCTTTTCCCCTCTCCCATGTATAACTCTGAGGCTCTATTGACATTTCTTACCCACACCAAACCATCCAAAACCACCATGCAGCACTCAAAATGTTCATACAAATCATCCCACCACCTGCTTTTTCTGTTTTTTCTCCTTTTAATAGTTGCAGGTGACATCTCCCCCAACCCTGGGCCTCCCTCCACCAGCATACGTTACTCTCCTCCATCTGCATATAGAAACCCTGCTAATCTTATTAACATTCAGTGCATGCCTTCTCCTCTCACTTTCCAATGTGCTCTCTGGAATGCACGGTCTGTGTGTAACAAACTGACTTACATTCACGATCTTTTTCTCTCTAATTCCCTTAACCTTCTGGCTATTACAGAAACCTGGATCCAGCATTCAGACACCACCGCTGCTGCCGCTCTCTCGTTTGGTGGGCTAAAATTTTCACATACCCCCAGACCTGAGAACAGACAGGGTGGAGGTGTTGGTTTGCTCCTTTCATCACAATGTGCTTTCCAGGTCATCCCCCCGGTTCCCTCACTTACATTTCCTTCCTTTGAAGTCCACGCCGTCAGACTCTTTAAGCCCTTCTCCTTACGAGTGGCGGTCGTTTATCGCCCTCCAGGCTCCTCCCGCCAGTTTCTAGACCACTTCACCACCTGGCTTACTCACTTTCTATCCTGTGACATCCCCACCCTCATCATGGGAGACTTTAACATCCCCATCAATGATCCGCTCTCCCAGTCTGCCTCTCATCTTCTTTCTCTAACTTCTTCATTCGGCCTCTCACAGTTTACTAATTCTCCTACACATGAGGACGGGAATACTCTGGACCTGGTTTTCTCCCGTCCCGGCTCGCTGCACGACTTTACTAATTCACCCCTCCTGCTCTCGGACCACAACCTTCTTTCCTTCTCTGTCAAGAATTGTCTCCTCACCCGGAACACCCCCACTTACCACACTTATCGGAATACACATACCATTAATACCCAACAGCTTAGGGACAATCTCCACACATCTTTAGCCCCCATCTCCACCCTCTCCTGTCCAGACATAGCATTGTCACACTTCAATAATACACTGAAGAATGCCCTAGATGAAGCAGCACCTTCTATACGCAGAAAGACCCGACACAGACAACGGCAGCCCTGGCACACAACGCAAACACGCTTTCTTCAGCGCTGCTCGAGGTGTGCAGAGCGGCAGTGGAGAAAATCTCTCTTAGCAGAAGACTTCATCCACTATAAGTTCATGCTCAAAACCTATAACTCTGCCCTTCATCTGGCCAAACAATCCTACTTCACCACCCTCATCACCTCATTATCCAACAACCCAAGACGACTTTTTGAAACCTTAAACTCCCTCCTGAAACCTAAAGTACAGGCCCCCATCACCAACCTCAGCGGTGAGGATCTGGCCACTTATTTCCTAGAAAAAATCAACCAGATCCATCAGGATATCTCAGCCCTATCTCCTCAGTGCCTGGATCCCCTTCCCTGCCGCACCTCAAGCTCACTAGACATCTTTGAGCTTGTTTCAGAAGAAGAAGTTTCCAAGCTCCTCGCTTCTGCTCGGCCTACAACCTGCAACAGTGACCCTATTCCTTCACAGCTCCTGCAGTCTCTCTCACCAGTGGTCACCACTCACCTGACTAAAATATTTAACCTCTCTCTTTCTTCAGGTATATTTCCCTCCTCATTTAAACATGCCATCATAACCCCTTTACTTAAAAAGCCATCCCTGGACCAGAACTGCACTGCTAACTACAGACCTGTCTCTAACCTTCCCTTCATCTCTAAACTCCTGGAATGCCTGGTCCACTCCCGTCTAATCCGCTATCTCTCGGATAACTCTCTTCTCGACCCCTTACAATCTGGTTTCCGCTCTTTACACTCTACTGAAACTGCCCTCACTAAAGTCTCTAATGATTTAATAACAGCTAAATCGAAAGGTCATTGCTCCCTGCTGATTCTCCTGGATCTCTCTGCCGCATTTGACACTGTGGATCACCAGCTCCTCCTCACTATGCTCCGCTCTATAGGCCTCAAGGACACGGCCCTCTCCTGGTTCTCCTCCTACCTCTCTGACCGCTCCTTCACTGTATCTTTTTCCGGCTCCTCTTCCTCTTCTCGTCCCCTTACTATCGGGGTCCCGCAGGGCTCAGTCCTAGGCCCCCTCCTCTTCTCTTTATACACTGCCCCTATTGGACAAACAATCAGCAGATTTGGGTTCCAGTATCATCTCTATGCTGATGACACCCAATTATACACTTCTTCCCCTGACATCACCCCTACCCTAATTCAAAATACCAAGGATTGTCTGTCTGCTGTCTCTAGCATCATGTCCTCCCTCTATCTGAAACTAAATCTCTCTAAAACTGAACTTCTTGTGTTTCTCCCCTCTACTAACCTCACTCTACCTAACATCGAAATAACCCTGGAGGGTTCAACCATAACTCCCAAGCAGCATGCCCGCTGTCTTGGGGTCATATTCGACACTGAACTTTCCTTTACTCCGTACATCCGATCACTCAGTCGCTCTTGTCACCTGCATCTTAAAAACATCTCCAGAATCCGACCTTTTCTCACCTTTGAAACTGCTAAGACTCTTACTGTCGCTCTTATTCATTCTCGTCTGGACTACTGCAACTCTCTTCTGATCGGTCTCGCTCTTACCAAACTTTCTCCTCTCCAATCCATCTTGAATGCGGCAGCCAGGGTCATATTTCTGTCCAGCCGCTTCACTGATGCCTCAATCTTGTGCCAGTCATTACACTGGCTACCTATTCGCTACAGGGTCCAGTATAAACTCATCTCTCTCACCCACAAAGCTCTCCACTGTTCTGCACCGCCTTATATCTCCTCTCTCATCTCTGTCTATCGCCCTACACGTGCCCTCCGTTCTACAAATGACCTAAGACTAACATCCCCCGTAATCCGAACCTCGCACCTCCGCCTCCAAGACTTCTCTCGTGCTGCTCCAGCTCTCTGGAATGCACTTCCCCAGGCGATCAGACTGATACCTAGCCCTGACCTATTCAAGCGCGCTTTGAAAACCCATCTCTTCAAACAAGCCTACCACATCAACTACCCAGCAAGCTAACTTTGCCCTGTTCCCTCCTTCCAAATATTATTCTGAATCTGCACCCTACTATTCATCTGTCTCCACACCCTTCATGCACATGATAACTGCACTTGATACTTGTCTATTGCACTTAAACACACGGGCTGATGACCAGATCATGCAGCTTTATATGAAAATCCCTATTATAATTGCCAGACCTGAATTAACAAGCATTTTTCACCTACTGTGTCCCCCCATTTCCTTGTAGATTGTAAGCTTGCGAGCAGGGACCTCACTCCTAATGTCACTGTTTGAATTGTCTTAACTTGTATTGAATTTATTGTCTGTACATGTCCCCGCTTAATTGTAAAGTGCTGCGGAATATGTTGGCGCTATATAAATAAAAATTATTATTATTATTATTACTCATGGAACGCGGTTTTACCCACATGGAACACCGCTTCCACTCTGTCGACCAGCGCCTTTACAGGCTGGAGGCCGACCTCAACAGACCAGCGCACCATTTTTTCAGTAAAATTGAACGGGGCATGGCGGAACACCTTAGTCCTGAGCAACAGCTGAATGTGTTGCAGGCCTGCAACACTGCTTACTTGCAGGCTATGCAACAGAATCAGTACGTGCAGCAGTCAGTGGTGTCATTTCCAACAGTTCCACCACTGACTCACTACACCTCACTACCGATTTCTGCTGCATACCACTGCACGGCCACCTGCATTCCTAGCCTAGCCGGACACCACTACACCACACCAATGCCGAGTGCTGCTGGACACTCCACCCCCGCCACCATGGCAAGCGCTACTCTTGTCTGGAGCATCACCACTGCCATGGAAGCACCATCTTGGAGCACCGCCACCGCAGAACCTGCTTGGGCCACCGCCACCTATTCTCCTGTTCGGAGCACCGCCACCACTCCTCATCATTCAAGGAGCACCGCCACCACTCCTCATCATAGGAGCACCCCCACCAATCCTCATCATAGGACCACCGCCACCACTTCTCCTCATAGGAGCCCTGCCACCACTTCTCCTCCTAGGAGTACCGCCACTTCTCCTCATAGGAGCACCGACACCACTTCTCCTCATAGGAGCACCGACACCACTTCTCCTCATAGGAGCACCGACACCACTTCGCCTTCTAGGAGCACCGCCACTTCTAGGAGCACCGCCACCGCCACCACCGAGCATCAGAGGGGTGACCCACATTCCCACTTTTACCCATCAAGGCCATGGTCCACCAGCTCAAGGCGGTCGAGCAATGTAAGGTGGTCACACGGTGGAAGTCGGTCCAGGCAGGTGACTCCTGCCCCAAAGGAGCAAAAAAAACAAAAGACTTTGTTTTCCCCTCCCCTCCTAATGTGTCTCACCCTGCCTCCAGTTCCATCCCTGAGCTCCCTTCCCCCAGTACTTTTCTCGCCCTTTCCCCTAGAACCCCTTCCACAAATTCCAGCCGTTCCTCATCTCTCCACACCCCCAAAGTATCCCAATCTTCCCCTAAACTTCATTCACAATAAAAAATTATTTTTTTTTAAATAAATGTGCAATTCTGCTTTCACAAAATACGGTTTGATTAATGTGTCTTTTGCCGCCTACACACACTGCGTCATACACACACTGCACCGTACACTTTGCGTTTTTGACACCACATAGCTCCATTACTGACACATGTTTCTTGTGTCAGTCTTGGAGATATGTGTAGTCAAAAATTCATGACTTGTATTTTCACCACCAGTCTCTTCAGTCTGCTAATATTGCACAGACTGAATAGAGCTGTGTTCCCCAACTTCAGTCCTCAAGGCCCACCAACAGATCATGTTTTCAGGATTTCCTTTGTATTGCTCAAGTGATAATTGCTTCACCTGTGCAATACAAAGGAAATCCTGAAAACATGACCTGTTAGTGGGCCTTGAGGACTGGAGTTGGTGAACCCTGGAATAGATGATGGTGTTGAGTGCAAGGCATATCTATTGTTACCTTGCCAGGTATCATAAAAAGTTAATTGACAATTGTGTTTTTTTACCATCATCATTTAACTATTTGTGAGACAAGGCAAGGGGATTCTAGATATACCTTGTAATTAACCACATCCTCTATTCAGTGTGTGCTGACTAAACTGATGACATGATGGGGAAAATACACATCATATGTACAATACTCTGGCCTTGTATCATAACTATCACACGTGGGCAGGTGAATACACATGAGTTTTAACCTGTAGCATCGCTTCAGTCTGCATATATTTCCAGCAGACTGTAGCGATGCTGCAGTTTAACTCATATGTGTATTCTCCTGCCCATGTATGATAACTTTCTGAAGTCAGGATGCGTTAGTTTGGGCGTCCTCACTTCAGCATGACACCAGGCCTGGGTATTGTAGAAGTTGTATAAACTTTATTATGTCTCCAGTCTGTGTTCAAACTCAAGCCACAGTGATGATACTACAAATAATATTTATAGTCACAGGGCCATGTGTCATAAATAGTGACGGATGCTAGTGCATCCCCAAATCACTATTTGTAACATCAGGCCATGGGACACAAATATTAGTTTTATTTTCTCCACCGTCGCTGCTAACTGAACACACACTGTAGAGATGATAAAGGTCATACCACTTGTGTGTGTATGTATAGTCACCTGGTCAGGAGTACTAGTAAATTCATGATGCACAAAAACCTGATTACTTACGGGTAATACTCTATTATAGAGCCACAACAGCACCCGCTGAGAGAGGGGATCCTCCCCTAAGAACAGGAAACCTACAGAGAGATAAAAGGGGCGGTCCCCCTCGCTCCCCCAGTTGGATTACAGAGAACAAGAGGAACCGCCACACATGCTTTAGTCAATTTGTTCAGTAAGCGATTCTAGCATATACATACTTCTATCTTTTGCTGTATACATTTCACATATTTATGTACAGTCTCTATCCTTCACCCACCAGAGTGAACCACATGTACATATACTAAGGGCGGGAAGTGAGCGGGTGCTGTCGTGACTCTATAAAAGAGTATTACCGGTAAGTACCGTATTTTTCGCTTTATAAGACGCACTTTTGTTCCCCCAAATTTTGGGGGAAAGTGGGGGAGGGAGGACAGTGCATGGTATGAGGTGATTGGGAGATAATTTCCTGTCGGATCTGGTCAATTTTTTCTTTGAAGTAATTGGCCAGATCGTCAGCTCGGAGCTCCGTGGTTGGGGCCTGTACTCTTGGGTTGAGTAGAGAATGAAAAGTGTCAAAGAGACGTTTAGGGTTATTGGACAGTGAGGTGATGAGGGTGTTGAAATAGGTTTGTTTGGAGAGGTGAAGGGCAGTGTTGTATGTTCTAAGCATAAACTTATAATGGATGAAATCTTCGTGTAGGTTGGATTTTCTCCACAGACGTTCGGCGCACCTGGAGCACCGCTGCAGGAAACGTGTTTGCAGGGTGTGCCAGGGTTGTCGCCGTCTGTGTTGTGGTGTTCTATTTATAGGGGGTGCAAATTCATCCAGGGCACTTTGAAGTGTATCATTGTGATGCTTCAATGCAGAATCAGGACATGAGAGGGAGGAGATAGGGGCCAATGATGACTGCAAGTTCTTCATAAGTTTCTGGGTGTTAATGGCCTGTATGTTTCTATAAGTATGGACAGTGGGGGTGACCTGAGCAGCCTGGCAGTTCTTGATAAAGAATGAAAGAAGATTGTGGTCAAAGAGCGGGAGAGGGGAGTTTGCAAAATCATCCACTGCACAAAGCCGAGAGAAGACCAAGTCGAGGGAGTTTCCGTCTTCATGCGTTGGAGAATTAGTAAGCTGCGAAAGGCCAAACGAGGAGGTTAGCAATAAAAGGTGAGTAGCAGATGGGGAGAGGGGAAGAGCAATGGGGATGTTGAAATCTCCCATGATGAGGGTAGGGATGTCACAGGAGAGAAAATGTGGAAGCCAAGTGGAATAATGATCCAGGAACTGATGACAAGGGCCGGGAGGACGATACACCTCCGCCACTCGCATGGAGGGGGTGTAGAGTCTGACGGCATGGACCTCAAAAGAAGGGAAGACTAGTGAGGGTAGTTGAGGGATAACCTGAAAGTTACATTTTGGTGATAGGAGCAGACCAACGCCTCCACCTGCTCTATTGTCTGATCTTGGGGTATGAGAGAAGTGTAGTCCCCCGTATGAAAGAGCAGCAGCAGTTGTAGTGTTTGACTGCTGGATCCAGGTTTCAGTAAGAGCCAGAAGGTTAAGAGAATTAGAAAGGAAAAAGTCATGAATGAAGGAGAGTTTGTTACACACTGAGCGAGAATTCCAAAGTGCACAATTAAGAGAGACAGATGGCATGCAGGGAATATTAATAAGATTAGAGGGGTTTCTGAGTGTAGCAGCTGGGGGGTTTGACTTTCTATAACATGGGGGACCAGGGTTGGGAGCAATGTCTCCTGCGACTAGGAGGAGGATAAAAAGAGTGAGTAGATGGTTAAGTGATTTGTGAGAGCGTCTCTTATGTTGAATGGTGGGACTGACTGGATCTGTGCAATTTAGCAATGTGAACAGAGCGTGAGTGCTATGCATAGAAGAGGAAAGGAGTGAGGGGCCGATATGGATGGAGTGTAGAGAGTTAATGTCAGGGCGGTGGATGTGTGTGTTTGAGAGCGGCCAGGATATAAATTATACAAATGCATATGGTATATACATCCAAATGTACAGGGAGTAGATGTATATAAATGTCTTACCTGTCTCCTGCCCTGTCTAACTGCCATGTTATAACTGCCTCGTACTTTGATACATGTACTTAGATTACATGTGCATAAATGCCCCCTGCATAAATGCTCCCCCAAGCTATGTCTGAATATATAGGAGGCTAAGGCTTAGATCTCTTTTTCTTTTTTGCTCTCTCTTCTCGTTAATCAATCAAACTAAATTGAGACAGCAGGACCCAATAAATGTTGCGGTCAGATAAACAGATGTCCAGCACTACATGGATCATAAAGCACTTTCAAAAGTTTCTTGACCTCACAACATAAGGGGACAAGCAGAGTAAAGTGAAATAACTATATACCAGATGTAAGCTTGCATAGTTGAAAACACATAAATAGAATTCAGGATTAACTGCTTGCTGACATTGAATGGAGTGGAGAAACACAGGAGTTGATTCAGTTAATCAGAAGAACATAAATCTAGCCTGTAGTGACTATAAAAGGCAGAAGGAGAAGACCACGTTGCGGCCTTACATATTAGCTCGATTGGGATATCGGCCCTATCGGCTCAGGAATAAGATATGGCTCGTGCACAATGTGCCCTCACGCCCTGTGGCGGGTCTTCTCTTTGCCGAATATGCCAGTGTAATTGCGTTTCTGATCCACGGGGACAGCGTGCTTCTCGTAACTCCCGACCCCTTCTTGTTACCCTGGAAAGAGACAAAAAGAGCCCTTCTCTGCCTCTGGGGCTTAGAGTTATCTATATAGACTAAGACGGCCCCCTGTAAGGTACACCTGGGGTGGACCCGCTAGACCGTGGCAACGAACCTCCCGGGGGCGAGCTGACCAGGTGGACCACCCCCTATACAGGGAGCGTTTGGGGCAAGCCCGCGGGTAACTATTACCACGGCAGCTGGTACCCTGGAGAGTAACGACAGACAGACTACTAGAGCCGGGTTGGGGGTACAGGACTGACGGTACCGGCTTGGAGACACAGGACAGGCGGCACGGCTGGGAGACACAGGACAGGCGGGCACGGCTGGGAGACACAGGACAGGCGGGCACGGCTGGGAGACACAGGACAGGCGGGCACGGCTGGGAGACACAGGACCTAGGAAAGAGGAAAAAGGAGAGGTGAACGAGCCACGGATGGACAGGACGCGATAGCGAGCATAGAGGGCGGCCAAAATCACTAGGGAAAAGCAGTGATACTCAGGCACCGCTGGCAGGAAGAGGCGGCCAGATATAGGGGCTAGTAGGAGGACTTCCGGGTCGTGACCTAAGGTGGAGGAGGAGCAGGCGCGCGTCCTCAGGAGGAGGAGGAGGAGCGCGCGTGCCCAGGCACAGTATGTGCGCGCGCCCGCCGAGCAGGAGGGGCGGGAGCGCGCACCCGGCGCGGTCCGGAAGACCGGACGAAGGGGACCGCCGGACAGAGAAGAGGAGCCGGGGAGGACCGAGGACGGCGGCGCAGAGGGAAGCAGGATGCCGGAGGAAGGGTAAGCTGCGGCCGGGAGGAGGCAGAGAGAGGAGCGCGCGGCAGCCGCCGCGTGACAGTACCCCCCTCCTTACGCGCCCCCCTCCGCAGTCCGGAAAAGAATTTGGCCAAGATTCGAGGGGCCTGGATGTTCTCTTGGGGCTCCCAGGACCTCTCCTCGGGACCAAAGCCCTTCCAATCAACCAAGAAAAAGGTTCTCCCCTTTTGCTTTCTCATGGCCAAAATATCTTTAACCTCAAATACATCGTCTGCGGAGACAGGCGGAGGTGAGTGAGGGGCTTTAGAAAGGAAACGATTGAAGACGACTGGTTTTAGCAAGGACACATGAAAGGCATTAGGGATACGGAGAGAGGCAGGAAGCCGTAGTTTATAGGAGACATCGTTAATACGGGACAAGATCTCAAAAGGTCCAATATAACGGGGACCCAGTTTATGGGAAGGGACCTTGAGGCGAATAAACTTGGAGGCCAGCCAAACTTTATCACCAGGGTGATATGGCGGAGCATCCAGGCGTCTTTTGTCGGCGTGTCTCTTAACTCTGTTACGTACCAACTCGAGAGCGGCCTTGGTCTCCTGCCAGATCCTGGAGAATTCCCCGGTCAGAAGGTCAGCCGCCGGTACACCCGAGACAGGAGGAACCGGTAGAGGTACACCAGGATGTTGCCCATAGACGATAAAGAAAGGGGACTTGCCTGAAGACTCGCTGGCGTGGTTATTATAGGCGAACTCAGCCCACGGGAGAAGTTCAGCCCAGTCGTTCTGGTGGACATTGGAAAAATGCCGGAGGTAGTTCACCAAGCACTGATTTGTCCGTTCAGCCTGACCGTTGGACTGGGGGTGGTAAGATGAGGAGAAGTCGAGAGTGACATCCATTGATCTGCATAGGGCTCTCCAGAAGCGAGAGGTAAATTGGACTCCTCTGTCAGAAACAATATGTTGGGGCAGTCCATGAAGACGGAAGATGTGCTGAACAAAGATCTTCGCCAAGGCTGGAGCTGATGGTAAGCCGGAAAGGGGAACGAAGTGTGCCATCTTAGAAAACCTATCAACCACCACTAGGACGACTGTACAGTTGGCAGAGTGGGGTAGGTCCGTAATAAAGTCCATGGCAATGTGTTGCCAGGGGGACGAGGGTATAGGAAGCGGGTGTAGAAGCCCAGAAGGTAACTGCCTAGGCACCTTGATCTTGGCACAGGAGAGACAGGAGGCGACGAAATCCCGGACATCCTGGGGAAGAGTCGGCCACCAGTAGTAGCGGGCTACCAGGTGAAGTGTCTTCTTAATCCCGAGATGGCCAGCCAGCTTGGAAGCATGTCCCCAGTGAAGGATTCGTCCTCGGTCCTTCTCCGGCACAAAAGTCTTGCCAGGTGGAGGTGAGAGAAGAGAAAGTGGTGCCACCGTGATGAGCCGGGATGGATCCAAGATATGCGTGGGTTCTTCTTCGACATCTGAGGGAAGGAAGGATCTGGACAAGGCGTCAGCTTTGAGGTTCTTGTTGCCTGGGCGAAAATGTAGATCAAAATCGAATCGAGCGAAGAACAGAGACCACCTGGCCTGGCGTGGGTTGAGTCTCTGCGCAGACCGAAGATAAGCTAGATTCTTATGATCTGTGAAGATTGTGAAGGGATGTGCCGCGCCCTCCAATAAGTATCTCCACTCTTCTAGAGCTAACTTGATGGCCAGCAGTTCTCGGTCCCCTATGGAATAATTCCGCTCTGGGGTGGAAAAGGACTTGGAAAAGAAGCCGCACGTGACGAGTTTACCGGAAGAAGATTTTTGAGACAAAACCGCTCCGGCTCCAGTTGCTGATGCATCCACTTCGAGGACGAACGGTTTGTTGGCCTCAGGACGATGGAGTACGGAAGCCGTGGTAAAAGCTCGTTTTAGAGATAGGAAGGCCTCCTCTGCTTCAGGGGTCCAGACGTGCGGGTTGGCTCCTTTACGAATCAAAGATGAGATAGAGCCGGCCAATGAGGAAAAATGAGGGATGAACTGCCGATAATAATTTGCGAAGCCGAGAAATCGCTGAACGGCTTTCACCCCTTGGGGACGTGGCCAGTTGAGCACGGCAGACACCTTCGCCGGATCCATACGCAGGCCGAAGTCGGAGATGATATATCCCAAAAATGGAAGGGAGGACTGTTCAAAGACGCACTTCTCCAATTTGGCGTACAGACGATTCTCCCTCAATCGGAACAACACTCGGCGGACATCTCTTCTGTGGGTGGACAGATCGGGAGAGAAGATCAGGATATCGTCAAGGTATACAACCACACTGGAGTACAGAAGGTCTCGGAAGATGTCGTTCACGAATTCTTGAAAAACTGCGGGAGCGTTGCACAAGCCGAAGGGCATGACGAGGTACTCGTAGTGTCCATCCCTGGTGTTGAAGGCGGTCTTCCATTCATCTCCGGAGCGAATACGGACGAGATTATAGGCTCCTCGGAGATCCAATTTAGAGAAGATTCGCGCACCTCGCAGCCGGTCGAACAGCTCGGGGATGAGAGGCAGAGGATATCTGTTCTTGATGGTAATCTGGTTAAGACCTCGATAGTCAATACAGGGGCGGAGAGACCCGTCCTTTTTCTTAACAAAAAAGAAGCCAGCCCCAGCGGGAGAAGAAGACTTTCGGATGAAGCCTTTGGCCAAATTCTCTTGTACATATTCAGACATGGCCTGGGACTCGAGTGGACTCAAGGGATAGATTCGCCCCCGGGGCGGAGTCGAGCCGGGAACAAGCTCGATGGGGCAATCATATTGCCGATGCGGTGGAAGAGCCTCTGCCTCTTTCTTATCAAAGACATCTGAAAAAGCCCAATAGACCGAGGGCAAATCCGCAGGACCCGAGACAGGAGACGAGCATTTGAGGGGTTGTACTGGACGAAGACATCTAGTCTGGCAAACGCAGCCCCAGCGAAGGATGTCTCCGGTCCGCCAATCTAGGACAGGTTCATGCATCCTCAACCACGGAAGGCCCAGGAGCAAGGTGTGGGATAGAGATGGCAGCACGAAGAAGGTTATTCTCTCACGGTGCAGGACCCCGATCTGTAATTCCAGCTCTTCAGTGACCAACGTTACGGTCTCGCGCAAGGGAATCCCGTCGACTGAGGCTAACTGCCGGGGAACCTCCAAGGACCTAACAGGTATCCCCAATCTCTTCACCGCCTCGAGTTGGATGAAATTACCAGCAGCCCCTGAGTCAATATAGGCTAGCTCCGAGAAACGTTTGGATCCCTGGATAAACAAAACAGGAAGGGTCAAAGGTAGAGAGGTGTCGCAGGCACCTAGGGAGGCCTCTCTTACCTGTCCTAGGCGGAGGAGTTTCCCGGCCTCACAGGGCAGGAACGTAGAAGGTGGGAGGCACTGCCACAATAGAGACAGAGACCATGAGTGAGTCTCTCCTGGCGGCGTAGCTCTGCGGGCCTGAGTCGGTCAACCTGCATGGGTTCAGGGGCTGACGCCGAGGTGGAAGGCCGGGCGCGGGGAGGACTGCGCATCGGGGGAGAGAACCGAGTGGGTCTTCTCTCCCTGACGGCCTCGCGGGAACGCTCGCGGAAACGCAAGTCAATTCGCATTGCCAGCGAGATGAAATCTTCCAAAGAAGTAGGTGTATCCCTGCCTGCCAACTCATCCTTGATTCGGGGCGACAAGCCACGCCAAAAATCCCCTACTAAAGCCTCATTGTTCCATCCTAGTTCAGAAGACAACGTACGGAACTGGATGGCGTACTGTCCCACAGAGAGAGCACCCTGGCGAAGGCAGAATAAGGACTCGGTAGCGGAGACCAGACGCCCGGGCTCATCAAAGACATTGCGGAATGTCTCCAAGAAGGTTGCGAGCTGGGAGACTATCGGGTCATCTCGCTCCCACAAAGGATTCACCCAAGCCAATGCCTCACCCTCTAAGTGGGAAATCATAAAGGCCACCTTGGCCCGGTCGGAGGGATACTGCAGGGGTGCCAGCTCGAAGTGCAACTGACACTGGTTAATGAACCCCCGACAGAGCTTGGGATCCCCACTATAGCGTGGGGGTTTAGCCAAGCGGGGCGAGGACTGGGAAGCTGCCGCAGGCACAGGGACAGCGGCCGCCGTCTGTAGAGCTAGAAGGCGGTTATCTACAGAAGCTATGTAGTTTAAAATATGGGCCTGGGTGTCGCGCTGCTGAGCAAGCTCCTGCTGTAAGCCGGAGATCTGGGAGGCAATCCCCGGATCGGAGGTTTGCAGAGATGAAAGTCTGGACTCCATCGACTTGAGGAACGACATGATCCTCGCCTGATTCTCACGAAGGAACAAAAGTTCCTTTTGGGTCGGGGTCGGGGTACCAGCGGAATCCATGGCCTGAGTATTCTGTAAGGTACACCTGGGGTGGACCCGCTAGACCGTGGCAACGAACCTCCCGGGGGCGAGCTGACCAGGTGGACCACCCCCTATACAGGGAGCGTTTGGGGCAAGCCCGCGGGTAACTATTACCACGGCAGCTGGTACCCTGGAGAGTAACGACAGACAGACTACTAGAGCCGGGTTGGGGGTACAGGACTGACGGTACCGGCTTGGAGACACAGGACAGGCGGCACGGCTGGGAGACACAGGACAGGCGGGCACGGCTGGGAGACACAGGACAGGCGGGCACGGCTGGGAGACACAGGACAGGCGGGCACGGCTGGGAGACACAGGACAGGCGGGCACGGCTGGGAGACACAGGACAGGCGGGCACGGCTGGGAGACACAGGACCTAGGAAAGAGGAAAAAGGAGAGGTGAACGAGCCACGGATGGACAGGACGCGATAGCGAGCATAGAGGGCGGCCAAAATCACTAGGGAAAAGCAGTGATACTCAGGCACCGCTGGCAGGAAGAGGCGGCCAGATATAGGGGCTAGTAGGAGGACTTCCGGGTCGTGACCTAAGGTGGAGGAGGAGCAGGCGCGCGTCCTCAGGAGGAGGAGGAGGAGCGCGCGTGCCCAGGCACAGTATGTGCGCGCGCCCGCCGAGCAGGAGGGGCGGGAGCGCGCACCCGGCGCGGTCCGGAAGACCGGACGAAGGGGACCGCCGGACAGAGAAGAGGAGCCGGGGAGGACCGAGGACGGTGGCGCAGAGGGAAGCAGGATGCCGGAGGAAGGGTAAGCTGCGGCCGGGAGGAGGCAGAGAGAGGAGCGCGCGGCAGCCGCCGCGTGACACCCCCTTTACGCCTAGGCAATGATATCTTTCCTCCTCTGGTGTTGCCGGGCTATCATAAAAAAGAGGGAAGGTAGATTTCTTGGCTCTATGGAATTTAGTAGCCCCTCTAGGGAGGTAGGACGGGTCCGTCTTTGACACTATTCTGTCCTGAAATATTGTCAGGAAGGAGGATTTACTGACAGGGCCTGGAGATCATGCATTCTCCTTGCTGATACTAAAGCTACCAATAAGGCGGCTTTCAATGAAATGCACTTTATTGAGGCCGAGTGTATGGGCTTGATTGGGCCCTGTGTGAAAGCATCTAGGACTAAGCTAAGGTCCCAAGGCAGTTTTTTGAAGAATGTGAACCGGGTTTGCTTGCTGGCAAGCAGAGCTAGATCGAGCTACCCCTTCGTTGCCCGCACATCATAATTATACAAGGCCTCCAGAGCTGAAACTCGGACTTTTAGGGTGTTATCTGCAAGTCCGAACTCACGCCCTTTCTTCAGGAACTCTAATATGGCAGGGATAGGACCCTCCCCAGAAAGGCCTGCTGAATGGAAAGTTTAAATTTTTCCTGCAAGAGGGTGCCGATTTATTTGAGAATCCCCTTAGCTTCAGTAACTGCCTCTCAAATTCCATGCCGTGAGGAGTAGACCTTTGATCTGAGGGTGGTCACAGGGTCCTTGCGAGCGTAGGTCCCGATGCAGAGTGAGAACCCATGACATGGCTCCAGGCCATGAAACCCACGGCTTTTTGGCCCAAACAGGCTATTAAGATGACTCTCGCTCCTTATTACCTTATCATCCTAGTAACAGTCGGTGACAGTAACATCGGAGGGTCTGGTGAACCGTCCAAGGGGTTCCAAGGGCGTCAAGTACATCCGAACTGTCTGTTCTGTACAGTGGAGCGAACCTTTTGCCTTGTAGCGAACAGGTCTATCTCCGGCATGCCCCATATAGCCGCTATCATCCTGAAGATGTGCCGGCTGAGCACCCATTCCCCTTGATGCAGGGTACGGTGGCTGTGGAGGTGTGTTCTGGAGTTGTCCACTTCTCTGACATGGAGAGCAGACAGGGACAGTTCTGACGTTGTTTATTACCCTGACGAGGAGGGCCAATAGGGACAACAGCTGTGTTTTGGCTCTCTGTAGGATTCTCTCTGCGGTAGATATCAGAGTTCCTGACCGTGTTCCTCCTCATACTATGAAGGTACTATACCGTACCATGAAGCATCATGAAGTAATATGAGGCCATATGAAGTACCATGAAGCACTAAGTACCATGAAGTACCATGAAGTACTCTGAGGCAATGTGAAGTACCATGAAGCCATATGAAGTACCATGAAGCACTATGAAGTACCATGATGCAATATGAAGCACTATGAAGTACTGTGAAGGCACTATAAAGTACCATGAAGTAATATGAAGCACTATGAAGTACCATGAAGAATCTGAAGTACTATGATGCAAAATGAAGTACTATGATGCAATATGATGCAATACTAAGTATGACGTAGTACTATGAAGTACCCTGAAGCAATAAGAAGTATTATGAAGTAAGATGATGCACCATGAAGCACTATGAAGAACTATGACGCAATACTAAGTATGCGTAGTACTATGAAGTACCATGAAGCAATATGAAGTATTATGAAGCAAAATGATGCACTATGAAGCACAATGCAGTACTATTATGCCATCTCAAGTACTATGATGCCATATGAAGTACTATGATGCAATATTAAATATGATGAAGTACTATGAAGTACCCTGAAGCAATATGAAGTACTATGACTTACTATGATGCAACAAGAAGCACTATGAAGTCCTATGACATACGATGGCATACTAAGACATATCATGAATTACTGTGGAGTATCATGAAGTACCACGCAGCAATATTATGCGCTATGACATACTATGATGTACTATGATGCAACAAGAAGTACTGTGAAGTACTATGATATATGATGACGTACTAAGATATATCATGAAGTACTATGGCATACCATGAAGTACCATGCAGCAATATTATGCGCTATGACATACTATGATGTAATATGATGCAATAGGAAGTACTATGGAGTACCATGACATACATTGACGTACTATGACATATCATGAAGCACCACAAAGTCCCATGAAGCAATATGATGCGCTATGGTATACTATGATGCACTATGATGCAATAAGAAGTACTATGACATACAATGACATACTATGACATATCATGAAGTACCATGAAGTACCATGAAGCAATATGATGTGCTATGGTATACTATGATGCACTATGATGCAACCAGAAGTACTATGAAGTACTATGACATACGATGACGTACTATGACATATCATGAAGTACCATGACGTTCCATGAAGTACCATGAAGCAATATATACAATGAATTATATCACTGGCTGTGTGTGCATCACTATTTGCGCTTCTTTTTTTTTTTTTTTTGATTCATCTTTGGCGCATGTTTGCACCAGACGTAGTATTTGGTAATTTATACCGTGGTGTCCACGTTTCACTGCATATCTTTCGTATTATAAAGTACCATGAAGTACTATGAAGTACCATGAAGTACTCTGAAGCACTATGACATACTATGATGCAGTATGGTTCATAGAGGAGCTATGGTGTAATACGATGTATCCAGACTCTATTCAATTAACGCGCCACAGCTGGCAATCTTCATGGAGACAATGTGCTAGATCAACCCCTTAAGCCCTTTATGGGTGGAGTAGTTAAGTTGCCAGCAAAGGTCTGAACTATAAAATTGAAGCATACGCTTCACAGAGTCATTCTGAAGTCCCCCATAAGGCTCTGTGCAGACAAACATGCAATTAACTGAAGTCAGATCAAAAAGATGTAGCCTTACCAAGACCTAGAAGCCCATCTCTGTAAGCATACCTCAGCACATGAAATTATGCGCGTGCCCCTAGGACTGCTACCAGCATGCTGCTGTTTACCAGGATCTACAACTAGTTTTCCATTCTGGTACTTACCTGGCCTCCAGATACTTAGCTGCTGCCATCTGACGAGAGCAGTCACATTCAGCCTAGAATGGCTGCTGACCCTCGAAGAGCAGGAGGAAGAGTGAGTGAACCCCTGCACACTGCTTCACTGACCCCTGCTGGGTGCTGTAGCCACCAATTGCAAGCTGAGGGTCCAGCTATACTGAGCTTCCCCTCCAGAGAGCAGGGTGATGTTAGACCTTCGGCCTGTGCACTCTTTTCTTTTCCTTTTATCTTTTATTTTTTTTTTATACACATCAACTGGACCAGGGATTTTTCGCTGGTCTCCCACTCCAGTAATTGCCCGGCCTTCATCTGCTCAGCAGCCACCTAAAGAGAGCAGCCCGGCGTCTCCTTAATGATTACCACATGGTACCGGCTGTGGAAACTCAGCCTAAGACGTGGTTCGCTTTCCCGTCTACCACTCTGTCTAGAGCATCCACTGTTTCTGCTGCTCTGCGGTAGCACCTCCCCAACTTCATGTGGGTGTACCTTGCACTGCCATACGAGGCATTGTGAGACGTGGTTCTCTTTTCCGTTTACCACTTTTATCCGTGGAACCCCTCTGTCTAGAACGTCCACTCTTTCTGCTGCTCTGCGGTAGCACCTCCACCTCTTTATGTGGGTGTACCTTGCACTGCCATACGAGGCCTTCAACTGCAGACCATCTGCGCAAATGCGTGCCAGTTCCACTCCAGCCATACCGTGCTGCATACGTGAGCGAGGACGGCCCTACCTGGACTCCTGCAGTCATTATCAACCGAGGGGGGAGCTGAACTACCGCGGCTCTCATCGTCCCTCTGGGACTCAGGCCCACCATGCCAGGCCCCCAGCTGCTGGCCTTCTGCACCGTGCTGCACGTCTCGTACATGCCAGGACGGCCTCTCCCGGTCTGCGCTGTCAGACCGGACCATACTGCTGACCATCCGCAAGGAGACTGGTATGGAATCAGCATTCAGCATCGTACCGCGTCCTTTGCGAGCTCGGTGCTCCATTCCTGGCCTCGCATCATACCTGGGGGTGTCGGTAGCCTTGACGCTGAGTCGCGCTCTCACACTGAGCCAGGACGCTCTGGTCCGTAATGCTGCGTCCCCCAAGGGGAGTCTCCATAGTTGCCGGCTCCTGCTACTCTATGCAACGTACGTGAGCCAGGCACACCATTACCAGACCTCACGCTGCATTACCAGCTGAGGGGGGAATTGAATATCAGATCTCCCCCGTTGCTGCTTCCAGCTCTGGGGCCCCTGCAGCTCATATGGACGCTGTATAGGCGGCAACCAGGCCAGGTATCCTCTTCTCTCTATGGGTTCCTTCTAGGAACAGGAAATCAACTGAGGGAGCGAGGGGGACCGCCCATTTTATCTCTTTGTAGGTTTCCTGTTCCTAGGGGCGGATCCCCTCTCTCAGTGGGTGCTGTCGTGGCAAAGAGAAAAACAGCATCATGAATTCACTGGTACACCTGGCCAGTTGATTATTGTATTGGAGTATAAAAAGACAGAATGCACTCGGTACAGGTATCAAAACAGGTTTTTTATTAACAAACACACAAGAAAACATTTTTACACCATTTGATCTTGCCTTTCCACCCGTCCTACATCTGAGCTGAAGTAGGCCGGAAATTGGTCATTCATTTGGCCAACTTCAACGGATGACCTGAGAGGGTGCTGAGTAAATTCAGGCAATGGGTTAGGAGATGCATCATCGAGTTCAAAGTTCGGGTGCTCTCTAGCCATCACAAAATTATGTAGAACCACACAGGCCTTCACCACTTCATCCACTGTTTCCAATTTCAGATTAATGGCTGTGCCGAGAATGCGCCATCTGGAGACAAGGATACCAAAGGCACACTCTACAGTTCTTCTGGCCCTGGTCAGCCTGTAATATTTTTTTGGGTGTGGTCCAAGTCCCGGCTGGAGTAGGGTTTGAGCAGGTTTTGGCACATCTGGAATGCCTCATCCCCAACCATTACAAATGGCTGTGGCGGCCCTTCGGTGTTGGGCAAAGGCCGTGACATGGGGAAATTGAACTGGTTGCCATACAACCTCCGGCCCATGTCTGAGTTCTTAAAAGCCTGGGAGTCATTCCCACAGCCAAATGCCCCAGTGTCCACTGCAACAAACAAACAGTCTGCATCCGAAATGGCCATGAGTACTGTAGAAAAGTACTTTTTGTAGTTATAGTACTCAGATCCAGTTCTTTTTGGTTTGAAAATCCAGATGTGTTTCCCTTCAACCGCTCCCAAACAGTTGGGGAAATTGCAGACTGTCCAGAATTTTTCTGCTATTTCCATCCACTTTTCGGAGGTAGGCAGGGGCATAAATTCAGGACAGAGAACGTTCCACAAAGCCCGGCAGGTGTCCGCAACAATTCCAGACAAGGTGCATATTCCAATCCTGTACCGGAAGTGGAGTGAAGAGAGGCTCTCTCCAGTAGCCAGGAATCTGGGAAACCAAGAAAAAACAAAAATGAATATTTATGTATATGGATTTTTAAAACACACACAAAAAAATACATGGCATGAAAATAAATCTGCAGCCTTTTGTTTACTACATGGCATAAAAATAATACTGTAGCCTTTTGTTTACTACATGGCAGACCAATAATTCTGCCAGATTTGGAATAGTACATGTCACATTAAAAATTATGCAGGCATTGGTTTTGCAATACCACGTACCGTAATGTGACCAGGAGCCGTTCCTCAGGAGGAATCGCACGACGGAGCTGTGTGTCCTGTCTCCTGATGGATTGTACAATATGAGCAAGTAAATCACTGAAGCTTTGTTGGGACATCCGGGTATAATCAGTAAATTTCTCCGGGTTTGCCTGGAGCTCGCTGTAGAGAGTGTGTACGCTCCACAGCTCTCCCGGAGTTCAATAATCGTATGTATCCACAAACACCGCCGCTGCCGTCTTCGCTGTCTCTCTCTCTCCCTTTGTTGCTGGCAAGCAACTGCATAAGCCTGAGCCATCCTCATGTCCAGATCCAAGTTGAAGTGAAAACTCTTCCAGCGCAGATCCATGTTTCACAAAGGAAAATGCAAGCCAATGTGAAGAATTCAGCTGTAAACAGGGTCTATTTAAAAAATTCCCATAACAGACGTCCACTGCTGTCCCATAGGTGGAGTCTGTTGCAAGAATTTTTCAAGTATTTTCCTCCTGTGATATGTGACACCTAGACAACCCATGTGCATAAAAAACGCAAACGCATGGAAAAATGCTTGAAAACGCATACAAACGCTGCGATTTTTTGTCGTAATGCGCAAGAGGATGCAACAAAAATCGCTGCGTTTACAAGTGTTTGCAAGTGTTTTTTACATACGTTTCATGTGCGCTCGAAACGCTGCGCAAAATGGTGCAAGTGTGAAACTAGCCTGACCCCAAACTTTTGAATGGTAGTGTATAACAGATCAAAGTACAGTTATAGATGCTGACTTACAGCTGACGTTCTTTCTGATGGAGTTGTTCACTTTTCTGGTCTTTTCCATCTGGCCCAGACCGATACAACTTCTTCTATCCAGGATTCATCTGCAGAGATTACAACAAAGACACATTTCACTTCTCATATTTTCAGCACGTCACCATCTATTCCCAAACTGCACAAACTCCTCACCCTACTGGATGCTGCTGCCGTATGTGTCCCTATTAGTGCACCTGCTGTGTGGTTCTCTGTGCCCTCTAAATTCTAAGGGTATGTGCACACGTAGTTTTTAGTCTCTGCGGATTTTGTAGAGAAAACCGCAGGAAATCCGCAGGACAAAGTGCTGCGGTTTTTCTGCGGTTTATCTGCGGATTATCTGCGTTTTTTCTGCGGTTTTGCCCTGCGGTTTTACACCTCATAATGGATGAGGTGTAAAACCGCAGCGTTTCTGCACCAAACAATTGACATGCTGCGGATTGTAAACCGCAGCAAAACCGCGCGGAAAAAAACGCAGCATGTGCACAGCTTTTTTTTATTTCCATAGGAAATAAAGGTACTGTACAACGCAGCAAAATCTGCTGCGTTTCTGCAGAGCCAAAAACGCTGCGGAAACGCAGCAGAATCCGCAGCGTGTGCACATACCCTAAAGCAACTCTCTAGAATATAGTAATGATGGACGCAAGTGCCCTAGAAAACAGTGCCCACATTTTGCCTCCTAGAAAGTAATAGTGCCCTGTGTGCATCTTTGATAGTCACAGTAACCTGAGTTTCCCTATAACAATAAGTGCCCACTTAACATTGAATAATGCCCCGAGTCTCCCCCCTGTACAGCTCCCCTATAAACAGTATGATGCTCTCTTATACATAACATGATGCCTATTCACGGTAATGTACCCCCACACAGTATAGTAACCCCTTAGTAGCCCTCAAACTGCTTGATGGCCCCTACACTGTGTGATGGCCGCTTCACTATAATCCCCACACTATATGATGGCCCCCTAGATAGCCTCCATATAGTATAATGCACCAGATAGTCCTCAATATAGTATAATGCACTCCCCATAGGCCTGTATAGAATAATGCATTTCCCATAGGCCTGTATAGTATAATGCACTCCCTATAGGCCTGTATAGTATAATGCATTCCCCATAGGCCTGTATAGTATAATGCACTCCCCATAGGCCTGTATAGTATAATGCATTCCCCAATACGCAGCCTGTATAGTATAAAGCACCTCCATAGGCAGCCAGTAGAGTATAATGCATTCCCCATAGGCAGCCTGTATAATATAATGCACCCCCATAGGCAGCTTGTATAGTATAATGTACCTCCATAGGTAGCCAGGACAGTATAATGCACCCCCATAGGCAGCCAGTACAGTATAATGCACCCCCATAAGTAGCCAGTACAGTATAATGCACCTCCATAGGCAGCCAGTATAGCATAATGCACCCCCATAGGCAGCCAGTACAGTACAAGGCACCCCCATAGGCAGCCTGTGTAGCATAATACACCCCCATAGACAGCCTGTAGAGTATAATGCACCCCTATAGGCAGCCTGTATAGTATAATGCATCCCCATAGGTAGCCTGTATAGCATAATGCATCCCCACAGGCACCCTGTATAGTATAATGCACCCCCATTGGCAGCCTGTATAGTATAATGCACCCCCATTGGCAGCCTGTATAGTATAATGCAGCTCCATAGGCATCCTGTATAGTATAATGCACCCCCATCGGCAGCCAGCACAGTATAATACACCCCCATAGGCAGCCAGTACAGTATAATGCACCCCAACATGCAGCCTGTATAGTATAATGCACCCACATAGGCAGCCTGTGTAGTATAATGCACCCCCATAGACAGCCAGTATAGTATAATGCACCCCCGTAGGCAACCAGTACAGTATAATGCACTCCCATAGGCAACCTGTATAGTATAATGCACCCCCATAGGCAACCAGTACAGTATAATGCACCCCCATAAGCAGCCAGTATAGTATAATGCACCCCATAGGAAGCCTGTATAGGATAATACATCCCCATAGGCAGCCTGTATAGTATAATGTACCCCCATAGGCAGCCATTACAGTATGATGCACCCTCATAGGCAGCCAGTACAGTGTAATGCAACGTCATAGGCAGCCAGTACAGCATAATGCACCCCATAGGCAGCCAGAACAGTATAATGCACCCCCATAGGCAGCCAGTACAGTATAATGCACCCCCATAGGTCCCGCCAGTGAGCCCTGGATCTGACCAGCCGATGCCTGGTGCTGTAGTCCCAACGTTCCTGGACCTGTGCTATCCGTGTCTTGCTTATGTTCCGATATCCTGCTGGTTCCCTGGGGTCTTACCCGTGATGGCTCCTGCCATTGTCTGAAGACTGTCCGAGGTCGGTGTCTGATGTTCTCCTGCTGTGCCTGTGCTATGCCTGAGAGAGAAGCCATCTTAGTATGCCCGTTCCAGACAACCCTGGACTGCATCAACCCGAGATGACCCTAGCCATCGTCTGAAGTCCGCCCGAGGTCGGTGTCTGATGTTCCCCTGCTGTGCCTGTGCCTCTCCTGTGGGCCGAGAGAGAGGTTCTCCTAGGATGCCCGTGCCAGATGTCCCTGGACTGCGTCAACCTGTGATGACCTTCTGCTTCATCTGTCAACCTGAGATACATACCCTTTTGATATGCATAATCGGGAACCTGGTATTTAGATTTTTTTTGCTTCATTTAAGTAAACTATACTTTTCTTCTTACCTGAAGTTGTGCGGTGTCTTTTAGTTCTGAAAACGGCCATCTTGTCCACTAGCTCAACTGCCACTGACCCCGGTCGCTACCTTTCCCTAGTATGGGTAGGCCCAGGTCCCCCTCTGTGGTCCAGTGGGTCTACATTCCGCGATCACCTGGGACACATACGCCGTCGTCGTTAAGGGAGCGTTGGCTGGTAAGCCACGCTGTGTCCGCGATCGTAACACTGTATTGTATAGTATAATGCACCCCCATAGGCAGCCTGTATAGCATAATGCACCCCCATAGGCAGCCAGTACAGTATAATGCACCCCCATAAGCAGCCTATATAGTATAATGCACCCCCATAAGCAGACTTTACAGTTTAATGCCCCCCATAGGCAGCCAGTACAGTATCATGCACTCCCATAGGCAGCCAGTACAGTATACTGCACCCCTATAGGCAGCCTGTATGGTGTAATGCACTCCCATAGGCAGCCAGTACAGTATAATGCACCCCGATAACAAATAAAAATAAATCCAATATTCACCTGTCTTCCTCCTTGTTGTTCTCTCTGACATCTCCTGACGTCATCACGACCCCCTGTCAGTGTCGGTGTCGGTGACGTCAGACGCTGAGAAGGATGATGACAGAGGGAGCTGTTCACACAGGAGGTGCAGGTACGGGTACTGACAGGAAGGAGTGGAGTATGATGGAACAGGTTTGGGACTGTTCACACAGGAGGAGCAGGTACAGGTACTGACAGGAAAGAGTGGAGTATGACGGAACAAGTTTGGACCTGTTCACACAGGAGGAGCAGATACGGGTACTGACAGGAAGGAGTGGAGTATGACGGAACAGGTTTGGGCCTGTTCACACTTGGAGGAGAACCGCAAGGCTGCGGAGAAGAGCTGGAGAGCAGCAAGAGGTTCTGCAGCAGAAGCAGAACAAAGCAGAACCGCTAGAGTACGGAGCACAAGCAGACAGAGAGGAAACAAGGAAAGACACAGCAGGGAAAGGAGCCACAGACAAGGAGACTGAAAGACAGAGGTAGGACAGAGTACAGACAAGGTAACGATGCGAGACAAGGTACAGGACCAAGGACACAGGGACCAGGATGTACTGCCTCCTGGTGGGCAGAGAGGATAGGTACCAGACAAGGCTAGAACAAAGACACAGAGACCAGGATAAGACAAGGCAAGGAGTAATAGCATAGGGACCAGGATATTCTGCCTCCTTGAGGGCAGACAGAGATACTAGGCAAGGTACAGAGACACAGAGACTAGGAATAAAGCTTCCAGAGAAGGCAAAACATAGAACAGGAACTGGCTTACTCAGCAGCAAGAAACTAACTTAGTTAACACATTGCACAGGCAAGATCCACTGGGTGGAGCTGCCCTAAATACTAGAGAGCTCTTGGTAATTGGTAATTGACACATTAGACAGGTGCATCCAGATTCCATAAGAACCAGAGAGTTCTGGCGCCACCCCCCTATGCACACAGCCAGGAAACATGCACAGAGCAGACAGGAGACAAGAGGCACTGAGCATGGAGCTGGCAGTAGACAGAAGTCACAGCAAGGCCTGGAGAAGTGAGTAAGTTGGTGTGTGGGGGATGGGAGGCCATGCAGTGATGCCAGCAGGGTTGTTACACACCCATTCCTCATAAAAGAAGAGGAGGTGTGGCCACGCGCACCCTAAGCACAGCCAGAAACAAATCAGCATAGCAAAGGACACCTGGCAGCCACTGCAAGCCTAGACACACATGGTAAGTCATGCACAACTGCAGAGGACCTCGCAACCCGCAGGTAGCTTCCACAGTGGCAGCCAGGGACCGCACATGCGGGTGGTCATGCAGCGCAGCAGAGACACTCACGCATGTACGGCTACACAGCAGAGTCGGGAACTGAACAGCATCCATACAAGTAACTGACAACAGCATTCCAGCTCATTATGGGGAAAGGAGCGAAGGGTTAAAGCAGAGATAAGGCCAGATAAACAGAGTACAAACACAGTGGTGTTACACCACCTTGTCGGTCCCCTAAACTGAAGCCGCTGTGTCTGTCCCTGATCCTTAAACCACTCTATCTATCCCAAACCTGAAACTGCTCTGTCGGTCCATGAAGCTGAAACTGCCTTGTTGGTCACTGAACCTGAAATCACACTGTCAGTCCCTGAATCTGAAACCACCTTGTCAGTCCCTTAACCTGAAACTGCTCTGTCAGTCCCTGAAGCTGAAACTGTCCTGTCTGTACATGAACCTGAATCTGTCCCATCTGAATGTGAACCTGGAACCATTTTGTCTGGACTTGAAAATGTATCAGTCCCATCTGTACCTGAACTTGTGTCACACTGTGACGGTGTTCGGAAAGGAAGGGGGGTTTCAAACTGTCCCTGGAACTGGAACCCTAACTATCCCTGTCCCGTGGATACTCTTGAAGGTAGAGAGGCCCAAGTCTCCGACCTTACTGTTAAACCCTGATCTGTCCCCTCACTCACCACATGAGGCCTGGGACAGAAATGTAAGGTAAACAAGACACAAAGACAAAACAGGAATAACAGAAAACCTCTATTACAAAATCACTAACCAACAATAGGGAGGAGTATAGGGACAGGGAGGAATAAACTAAATGGGAACAGGGACCAGGAGATAAACACACACCTATTACAGCAAACCACAGATCACTACTACAACTCCACTCCAACCACTTGGCTTTAGCATACAGCACAGGAAGATGCATCTTTTATTGGAAGGGGCAAGAATGTTTGGCCAGTTTTTATAGGAAGAGTTAATGACCACATCAGAAGCAGCTGATATTTAGCTGCATGTTTCTGACCAGCATAGAAAGGGTCCTTAACCTCTTCAGCACCAGAGGAAACTAAATCCATTTAATATGGGACATAAATCACATCATCTCTAAAGATGACCTGTAATTCATTACTCGACATGACCATCTAACTCCAGGTCATCCAAAGGGACATGACACCCTTGTGACACCTGAAACTGTCCTATCTGAACAGGAACCTGTGTCCATCCTGTCAAATGTTCCAGGATCCGCACTCTCTGAACCTGCATTAGTGTCTGTCCTGTCAAATGTTCCAGGATCCGCACTCTCTGAACCTGCACTAGAGTCTGTCCTGTCAAGTGTTCCAGGATCTGCACTGCCTGATCCTTCACCAGTGTCCATTCTGTGAAGTGTTACAGGATCCAGGCAGCACAGTGGCTCAGTGGTTAGCACTGCAGCGCTGGAGTCCTGGGTTCGAATCCCACCAAGGACAACATCTGCAAGGAGTTTGTATGTTCTCCCCGTGTTTGCGTGGGTTTCCTCCAAGTACTCCAGTTTCCTCCCACATTCCAAAGACATACTGATAGGGAATTTAGATTGTGAGCCCCATCGGGGACAGTGATGATAATGTGCAAACTGTAAAGCGCTGTGGAATATGTTAGCGCTATATAAAAAAAATAAAGATTATAGATTATCTGCACTGTCTGAACCAGCACTAGTGTCCTTCATGTCAAGTGTACAGTATCCGCACTGTCAGAACCAGCATCAGTGTCCAGTCTTTCAAGTGTTTCAGAATTCAAAGTAGTTTCCCCCTCATTCAGATTAGGCGACTAAGACAAAAAATCATACGACACGAAACAATATGGATTTTCTGGCTTGAGTCAATGATTCCTGGGGGCCTAATGAACAGCTCAGTTTTGCTTGTTATATTTGATAACTATAACTTTTTGATATGTTTACCCATATATATGGCCTTAGTGTATTGACTACCACCTTTAGTATTTAGGCGATAATATTTAATCCTATGGTTTGACCTATGTTATACTTTCAATGTATCTGGCAAACTCATAGTTAACTTTAGGGGATCTGTTTGGTTGATATGTGCTCTTTTCCATGTATTTTTTATATCTATTGGTTCCCCCCTTGTTTATGGTTCCATATGTCTTGTGTGTATGTGCCTACCCTCACAATGCAGTGTGAGAGTGGACACCTATGGTTGGCACACTCTTTACACTATGGGTAGCATTTTACACCACTGATTCCACCTGGAAAGTAATCTGAATTCCACTTGTGTCTCTGGTGACATAATCATGTAGCGACCTTGCACCATCGCTGGAAGAGATGGGGGAAATTATGTCATTCCCCTGACTCCATTTACGATGAGTGCACTTTAAGTGGCGTGTAAGCAGCATTCCCTTTTGCCACTGAAGATAAGAAAGTTATGGGAAAGGATTAACTCAAAAAGTCTCATCAGGAATTTATTATGAGGTATAAGATGTGTCTCTCTTGTATTGAGCTAGTGCTCCACGGCCGAAAGACCTGATGTGTGAGATATATTAGAGAGATTCAATGTTGGTCGATGCTAAGATGGTACCATCATCTACTGTAATATCTTCAACTTTGGTCAAATCCGTGGTACCTTTAAAATTTGAGGGTAATGCTGTAACACAGTTGATCATGGTAGACAATCTAGTTCTGACAGACATCTGCACCAGAAACTATCGGGTGCCCCTTCAGAGGGCAAAATCCTTCATGGATCAAAGGTAGAGCATAGGTAGAGCATAGAAAATGGCAATCATTGAATACTTAGAGAACATAAAGTCAAATTCATTTGTAAAGAATGATTAATCCAGCCTGAGAAGCCTCCGTAAGGATGTTAAATAATCCAGAGGAGTATTCCATGGTTGGGTCTTTTCGAAGGATCTCAGACAGGATTAGATTATATATATTGAGATATTTATCATTGTCCATAAATACTATATTCCCTCTTTTGTCCGAGGGATTGAGAGTTATCCACCATATATCGTGGATTCTACATATAGACATGCACTGGCAAAGGATAAAACAAAACTACTGATATCTAAACCAAAATAAACTATTGATCCATCACACGCCTGATGGCCCACCACATCATCCAAAAATACAATGGTGACATTGGCACTGTTTCTTTCTGTGTTATCGAAGTAGTTTCCACCCTAAGTCAGATTAATAACTGGAATAAAAAGATCATGCAACCCGAAACAAGATGGATTTTTTGGCTTGTGTCGATGACTCTAGGGGGCTTAATGAACAGCTCAGCTTTGGTAGTTTTGCCCTCTACTACCAATGGAACCCTAGCAGCACCACTCATATCTGAATTGAATCCACTGATGAATCCCTAGAAAGAAAGAGGGGAAACACGTCAGGATTATGTACTTTGAGGAGCTGACTAAAATAAGTATTAATCCATTGTGTGGAATTATCTAACTACATTGGCAGATTTTCTAATTATAATAGGCTTGCTATCGGTTACATATCATGTGTGTGAAAAGATCACTTGAGCCTACAAACTCTAGGGTACACATTTTCCTTAAATGCACATTTTTGTCATATATTACTATGAGCAGCCTATTTGTGTGTACATGTCAAGTACTCTCCATTTAGATAGGACACCTTGACTGTTTGCACCTCTTGGCTTTGGGTGTTGGTGGTTTTTACCAGAGATAGGATTCCTATAGGGTTATCTAGGGTTACTCTTCGGGCCCCGTCACACATAGCGATCTCGCTAGCGAGATCGCTGCTGAGTCACTAGTTTTGTGACGCAACAGCGATCTCACCAGCGAGATCGATGTGTGTGACAGCGATCAGCGACCGGCCCCCCTGCCGGTATCGCTGATCATTGATGGAAAGCCCTGGACATTTTTGGGGTCGCTGGTCTCCCACTGGTCAGCACGCATCTCTGCGTGTGACAGGCGGGAGACCAGCGACCAGCGAGCAGGAGCTGGAAACTAAGGTATACATCGGGTTTCTAAGGGGGCGCGCTGTGCCTAGAAACCCGATGTGTACCTTAGTTACCAGCGCGCTGATGCAGGGAGCTGGTAACCAAGGTACACATCGGGTTTCTATGTGACGCACACCCCTTAGAAACCCGATGTGTACCTTAGTTACCAGCTCACTGCATCAGCGCGCTGGTAACTAAAGTACACAGCGACGCCGCTCGCTCGGTGTCGCTGGTGCTGATCACTGGTGAAGCTGTCTGTTTGACCGCTCACCAGCGATCATGTAGCGACTCACCAGCGATCCTGACACGTTGATATTGTTGTCGGGATCGCTGGTGAGTCGCTATGTGTGACGGGGCCCTTAGTTGAGCATGCGTGTAACATCATCTACTCTAGGGTGCTAACCTCTGCCAACATGTAGGGTCAATTTAGGAAATATTTGGGACAGTTAGGCCTGGGCGATCTTCCTAGTTTACTTGTACATTCCCTTACAGGTCTATCCTTGGTTGTTCTAAATTCTGGAGTATTTTTAACGTGTATTTAATAAAGATATCCTTTCAGGGGTTTTTTGTTAGGCTGGTAATTTAATTTCTACAGCTTTTTTCAGGTTCTTCCTCTAATTTATTAATATTCTTGGGTTTACATGCTGAAACCACCCTATTCAAATCCCAACAAAGATTTTCTATGGAGTTCAAGCTAAAGCTATTCATTTTCATCAATCGACCAACCTGGCAGCCATATCTATGGTCTTTTCCACCACCACAGAATTGCTTGGAAAAAGCCTGCATGACTGACACCACATCTAATGCTGGCTCTTTATGTGTAACTAGGGCTGTGAAAACCATCTATCAATTATATGCAAGCTAATTGGCAATAGTTTAAAAGCCTTTATTAGCCAGCCACAATTCTATGCACTCAGAACGATCTTTAATATGATTGTTCTATAAGCATTGAATATCATTGTTCTCAGCAGTACATCCTGTCATCTGAGGGCATTGTGCTGATGAGACTGATGATCTTTAATCCGATTTAATAAAAATTGCACATCTTTAGATGGCCCGATAGCTGGGTATCAGCATTCCTAGGAATGCTCATTCCCAAATTATTGGCACATCTAATAGCGGCAAAAGAGTAAATTTTATAAAATTGAATATAAACCAGGCTGTTTGTTCAGGGCAGAGCTGGGTTAGTTGATGAAAAGAAAGGAAAGAGACTTCTTCAAGTTAGTAGGCGTGCGCCAAATTATCTCCTTGCAATACGGTATTGTGCCAAATTGAATATAAATGAATGTATACAGACAGCTCGGAGGAAGCAAAACACAAAGATACAGCAGTTTTATATTCAATGCAAATTCATGTTTACTTTTAGACTAAAAGATAGGTTTGTATACAGGTAAACAAAAGAATGGCAAGTAGTCAGGGTGGTCCTGACATCCAAAATTAATTTAACCTGCAGTCATGAAGGGCAAGTACACAACTGAGTTTTCGAGGTTGGGGGATGCATGGACAAAAGTCTATGTACAGTACATTGTTAATACAGGCAACAAGATGGAAGATATCGAAGACAAAATTGTTTTCTTCACATAGGGGACCTGGTAGAGCAGGCCTGCACAACATACAACCCACCAAAGGGTGTTGTGTGGCCAGCAGAGAACTGGCAGATTCCGGCTCCCATCTTCTTTCAGGCGCAAATACAGTTGCACACTTCAGTGAGAGAATAGGGGCAGAGGAGCGCCAGTCAGCCCCCGCCCTGACGTGCAGCAGCGTGATGAGGTCATTGCTGCTGTCAGAGGCATCACAGCGCAGAGGTGGCAAGGACGCGGCCAGAAACAAGCTCTCTAGGAGGAGACGAAGATTATCCTATTGTAGAAGAAGTGGGGTTGATGTTACTATGAGGGTGGGATGTGGGGGGAAATTGTGAAAGAGGCACAGTATGCATTGAGGCAGGGTGTGTGAGGGACATTATGGAGAGGGGAAGTTTGTGATGGACATTACAGAAAGGGACAGCTTGTGTGAAGGACAATATGGAGAGGGCCAGTGTGGGAGGGAATATTACTCACAGGAGCTGTGTGGGGGAAAATATTATGGAATGGGGCAGTGTGGGGGGATAATTATGGAGAGGAGTTATGTGATGGAAATATTATGGAGTGGTGGAAATATTAAGAAGTGGGGCAGCATAAGGGAATATTATGGAGTGGGGCAGTATGGGAGAGAATATTAAGGAGAGGAGCTAGGGGATATAATGGAGTAAGGCAGTGTGGGGGAATAATATCAAATAGGGCAGTGTGGGAGAGACTATTATGAAGAGGAGCTGTATGGGGGGACATTACAGTGAGGGCAGTGTGGGTGGGAAAATTACAGAGAGGAGCTGTTAAGGGGGAAAATGTTATTGAGTTGGGCAGTGTGGGGGGATATTAAGGAGTGAGGCAGCATGGGGGGAAATATTATGAAGAGGAGTTATGTGGGGGATATTATGGAATGGGGCAGTGCTGGAGGGAATATTATGGAGAGGAGCTGTGTGGGGGGAAATATTACAGAGAGGAGCTGTGTGGGGAGATTATGGAGTGGTGAAGTGTGGTGGATATTATGAAGTTGAGCAAAATAGGGAGAACATTACGGAGAGAAGATGTTTGGGGGGGGCATTAGGGAGGTCAGTGTGGAAGAATATTATGGAGAAGGGCAGTGCCGGGGAATATTATTGAGAAGGGCAGTGTGGGGGTAGATATTTTGCGACTGTAGCACAGTGAGGGGCAAACCATGGGAGATATTTTTATTTATGGGGCAGTATAAATATATTTTAATTTTTAAGGACACCATATTGAGAAGTGCTTCTTAAGGCTGGTTTCACATTTGCGTTTTTTAGCGCTGGAAAAAAACGCACACCTGCGCATGCGTTTTTTCCCCTATATTTAACATGGGTGCGCATACCTGCGCACTGGTCAGCGCATGTATGCGATTTTCATGCGCTGCGTTTTTTTGGGGTGTGCGATTGGATTTTCCAGACGCAGCATGTTGCATTTTTTGGCCCTGCAAAAAAGCGCATGCGCACATATGCGCACGTTTTGCGCTAAAAATGGCCATTATAGCCTATGGATGCGCATATGTGCGCACTGGCATGCTCATGTATGCGTTTTTTTGCATATGCGTTTTTTTTTTTAAACCATGGAATTTAGGGGTTTGGGTTAGAGTTAGGGTTAGTTAAGGGGGTTTAGGGTTAGGGTTATGGTCAGGGTCAGGGTTAGGGTTAGGGTTAGGGTCAGGGTTAGGGTTAAGTATGGTTTTGTTAAGGATTAGGGTCATGGTTAGGGTCAGGATTAGGGTTAAGTATGGTTTTGTTAAGGGTTAGGGTCAGGGTTAGGGTTAGGGTTAGGGTTAGGGTCAGGGTTAGGGTTAGGGTTAGGGTTAGGGTCAGGGTTAGGGTCAGGATTAGGGTTAAGTATGGTTTTGTTAAGGATTAGGGTCAGGGTTAGGGTCAGGATTAGGGTTAAGTATGGTTTTGTTAAGGGTTAGGGTCAGGGTTAGGGTTAGGGTTAGGGTTAGGGTCAGGGTTAGGGTTAGGGTTAGGGTTAGGGTCAGGGTTAGGGTCAGGATTAGGGTTAAGTATGGTTTTGTTAAGGATTAGGGTCAGGGTTAGGGTCAGGATTAGGGTTAAGTATGGTTTTGTTAAGGGTTAGGGTCAGGGTTAGGGTTAGGGTTAGGGTTAGGGTCAGGGTTAGGGTCAGGGTTAGGGTTAGGGTTAGGGTTAGGGTCAGGGTTAGGGTTAAGTATGGTTTTGTTAAGGGTTAGGGTCAGGGTTAGGGTTAGGGTTAGGGTCAGGGTTAGGGTTAGGGTTAGGGTCAGGGTTAGGGTTAGGGTCAGGGTTAGGGTTAGGGTCAGGGTTAGGGTTAGGGTTAGGGTTAGTTAGGGTTTAGGGTTTGGGTTAGGGTTAAGTATGATTTGGTTAAGGGTTAGGGTCAGGGTTAGGGTTAGGGTTAGGGTCAGGGTTAGGGTTAGGGTTAGGGTCAGGGTTAGGGTTAGTAAAGTCATGGTTTGGGTAGTGTGAGGGGCCACCTAAAAATGTTGGAAAAAAACGCAAACGCGGTAAAAACGCGCTAAAAACGCATACAAACGCATAAAAACGCTGCGTTTTTTTCATGCATGCTCATAAAATGCTTGAAAAAAACGCAGCAGTTGTATGCTTATGTATGCGTTTTTTCAATGCGTTTTTTTGCGGGAAAAACGCGCTGCAAAAAAAAGCAAGTGTGAAACTAGCCTTAGGCTGGAGAAGAGGGAAGTCATGAGAGATGAGCTCTGAGTGTGACATCTCATCATGGCATCTATGCTATGGCAAAAATGGATGGGACAGGAGTGTTTATTTGTTATTATTAATATTTACTTGTGATAATCAGTACATCTCATCAGAACTGTGGTTCCCATATAGTCCGCAGTCTGATGACAGCTGGTAAGAACTTTTAGTATCTCCTTACTATTATTAAGGAAATACTGTGAGTTGCAGGTTCATGAGATACAAGTGTATGAGGGGCTGATATGAAACTGCAATTGATCACCGTACTAAGCTGGGTAATGTATTCCTGTGCTGGCAGTGGTTCTGGTGATGTATTCATGTACTCAAGGTGGTTCTGGCGTTCCATTCATTTATTAACAATGATTCCAGGATTGCATTCACCTACTGACGGTCATTCTAACTCTACATTCAAGTACAGACAGAGGTTCTGACCATGTAGAAATCCATATCGTGCTTCATGTTAAAACTGAAAAAAATCCTCTAAACTTAGTTTTAAGATTATGAGAAGGATTTTGTTGAGTTTCTACACCAAAGTGCAGTGTAAGTTTGTGTGTGTTCACAAATATTTTTAGGAGCAGAAACTCTCCAAATCCTTCTCAAATGCTCAAAATGTGGTTCTGATGATGTATTAACCCCTTCTCGACATGTGCTGTACTAATACTTCTCTGCGGGAGGTGCGTTCCTGCAAACAGTAGTGCTAGTATGGTGCACCGATCCAGCGGCCTCACGCTGAGTGTCGTGACAATTGGGTGCGGGTGTCAGCTGTATGTGACAGCTGACAACCGGCAGCAATGCCCATGACCAGTGCTAGCACCGGTCGCGGGCAGTTAACCCCTCTGATGCCGCTGTCAGTAGTGACAGCGGCATAGAGAATCATCCCACAGTGATGGGGCTCCTTGCGCGCTTCCCTCAGAACAACACAATGCGATCGCGTTGTTCTGATGGTCTCCATGGAGACCCCCGGTACCAAGATGGCCAGGGGTCCTTCCATGTCCTGCAGGGAAGGTAGCTTGTGAGCGCCTGCTTGCTGGCATGCCTCTTTCCCTGCCTGTCAGATCCTGACCTGATACTCTGCAGTGCAGTGTCAGATCAGCAATCTGAAATAATATAGTGATGTCCCATCCTAGGACAATGTAAAAAAGTTTTAAAAAAAAAATATTAGAATGTGTAAAAAAAATTTTTTAAATCGCTAAATAAAGAAAAAAGAAATATTTTTCCAATAAATAAATTTATTTATGTAAAAAAAAAAAAAATAAAAGTACACATATTTGGTATCGCCACGTCTGTAACGACCCGCTCTATAAAACAATCCCACTAGATAACCCCTTCAGTGAATAGCGTAAAAAAATTTGCCATACAGCTCCATCAGCAGAAAAATAAAAAAGTTATAGCTCTCAAAATAAAGTGATGCAAAAATAATTATTTTTTCTATAAAAATGTTTTTATTGTGTAAAAGCGCCAAATAGTGTTGAGCGATACCTTCCGATATCGGGAAATATCGGATCGGATTGGATCAGACCGATACCCCAAAAATATCGGGTATCGCCGATTCCAATACCGGAAACCCATGCAAGTCAATGGGGCACAAATATCGGAATGAAAATAAACCCTTTTTTTCCTTGCACATCCAGTTTGGGAGGGGGGAAGAGTGTGGGCGGTGCGTGGGCGGAGACTGTGCGTGTGTGTGTGTGTGTGCGGGGTCTGTATGGGCCTCTCGGGGGTCTGTGCGGGCCTGCCGGGGGTCTGTGCGGGCCTGCCAGGGGTCTGTGCGGGCTGCCGGGGGTCTCTGCGGGCCTGCCGAGGGTCTGTGTGGGCCTGCCGGGGGTCCGTACGGGCCTGCCGGGTGTCTGTGCGGGCTGCCGGGGGTCTGTGCGGGCCTGCCGGGGGTTGTGTGTGTGTGCAGGCATCATCCGATGGGACTACAAGTCCCATCGGGCTATGCCTGCTACAATGACAGTGATTGACACATTAGCCAATGATGTGACAGTAGTAGTCCCATCATCCGGCTAATGTGTTGAATGTAAAAAAAACATACATACTACATACATACTACATATATTCAACATTCATACAACATACCTACATACTACATACTACATAAATACTTCATATATACTACATTCATATAACATACATACATACTACATATATACTACATTCATACAACATACATACTACATACATACTACATATATACTACATTCATACAACATACATACATTCTACATACTACATACATACAACATATATACTACATTCATACAACATATATACTACATATATACTACATTCATACAACATACATACATACTACATATATACTACATTCATACAACATACATAGTACATACTACATACATACAACATACATAAAACATGCTACAGACATACTACATACATACTACATACATACTACATACTACATACAATACATTCATACATTCATACAATACATACATATAGACATACAGTACATATAACGTAGAGTACATACTCACCATCACTTGTCACTTTGATCCCTGAAGCCAGTGTCATCTGTAAAAAAATATTAAAATAACAAACAACCAATATACTCCCTGATCCGCAGAAATCCACGAGTGTCCCACGACGATCTCCCATACATACTACATACATACTACATACATACTACATATATACAACATTCATACAACATACATACATACTACATACATACTTCATATATACTACATTCATACAACATACATACATACTACATACATACTACATATATACTACATTCATACAACATACATACTACATATATACTACATTCATACAACATACATACATACTACATACATACTACATATATACTACATTCATACAACATACATACATACATACTACATATATACTACATTCATGCAACATACATACATACTACATACAAACTTCATATATACTACATTCATACAACATACATACATACTACATACATACATATATACTACATTCATTCAACATACATACATACATACATACTACATACTACATACATACTACATATATACTACATTCATGCAATATACATACATACTACATACTACATACATACTACATATATACTACATTCATACAACATACATACATATTACATACATACTACATATATACTACATTCATACAACATACATACATAGTACATACTACATACATACAACATACATAAAACATGCTACAGACATACATACTACATACATACTACATACAATACATTCATACAATGCATACATATAGACATACAATACATATGTACATATAACATAGAGTACATACTCACCATCACTTGTCACTTTGATCCCCGAAGCCAGTGTCATCTGTAAAAAATATTAAAATAACAAACAACCAATATACTCCCTGATCCGCAGAAATCCACGAGTGTCCCACGATGATCTCCCGTGGAGAACAGCAGCATCAGCTGATGCGACCGCTCTCTAGGGGCACCAGAATACAATGACGGGAGGTAGGTATCCTTCCGCACTGTATTCCTCCGCCACGGTAAAAAAATAGTCCCTAGTCTCACTTTTGGCACTGCTGTGTGAGAAAGTTCCCACGCAGCTTTTGCCATAAAGTGAGACCAGTGAACTATAGTAACCTCTCAGTGATGCACTGCAGGAGATCGTCATGGGACACTTGTGGATTTCTGCAGATCATGGAGTATATTGGTTGTTTGTTATTTTAATATTTTTTACAGTGAGATGACACTGGCTTCGGGGATCAAAGTGACAAGTGATGGTGAGTATGTACTCTATGTTATATGTACTGTATGTCTATATGTATGTATTGTATGAATGTATGAATGTATTGTATGTAGTATGTATGTAGTATGTATGTTGTATGTATGTAGCATGTTGTATGTATGTAGTTAGTATGTATGCATGTATGTTGTATGAATGTAGTATATATGTAGTATGTATGTATTATGTATGTATGTTGTATGAATGATATATGTAGTATGTATGTATTATGTAGTATGTATGTATGTTGTATGAATGTAGTATATATGTAATATGTATGTAGTATGTATGTATGTTGTATGAATGTAGTATATATGTAGTATGTATGTAGTATGTATGTTGTATGAATGTAGTATATATGTAGGCTGTATGTATTATGTAGTATGTATGTATGTATGCTGTATGAATGTAGTATATATGTAGTATGTATGTATGTTGTATGAATGTAGTATATATGTAGTATGTATGTATGTTGTATGAATGTAGTATATATGTAGTATGTATGTATTATGTAGTATGTATGTATGCTGTATGAATGTAGTATATATGTAGTATGTATGTATGCTGTATGAATGTAGTATATATGAAGTATGTATGTAGTATGTATGTATGTTGTATGAATGTTGTATATATGTAGTATGTATGTAGTATGTATGTAGTATGTATGGGTTTTTTTTGTTTTTTTTACATTCAACACATTAGTCGGATGATGGGACTACTACTGTCCCATCATTGGCTAATGTGTCAACCACTGTCATTGTAGCAGGCATAGCCCGATGGGACTTGTAGTCCCATTGGGCAATGCGTGCACACACACCCAACCCCCGGCAGGCCCACACAGACCCCCCGCAGCCCGCACAGACCCTCGGCAGGCCCGCACAGACCCCCGGCAGCCCGCACAGACCCCCGGCAGGCCCGTACAGACCCCGGCAGCCCGCACAGACCCCTGGCAGGCCCGCATAGACCCCCGGCAGCCCGCACAGACCCCCTGCAGCCCGCACAGACCCCTGGCAGGCCCGTACAGACCCCCGGCAGCCCGCACAGACCCCCGGCAGCCCGCACAGACCTGTGGCAGGCCCGTACAGACCCCCGGCAGGCCCGTACAGACCCCCGGCTGGCCCGCATAGACCCCCGGCTGGCCCGCATAGACCCCCGGCTGGCCCGCATAGACCCCCGGCAGGCCCGCACAGGCCGAGCATCATTATGACATCATTTCAGCAGCCAATCACAGCCATGCCATTAGTTACCATGGCTAACACAACTGGCTCATTGCATTATGGGAACTTCCGATTCCGGTATTCGATATTGTAAAAATATCGGAACTCGGTATCGGAACTCCGATACAGTGAATATCGGCCGATACCCGATATTTGCAGTATCGGAATGCTCAACACTAGCGCCAAACCATAAAAAAAGATATAAATGAGGTATCGCTGTAATCGTACTGTCTTACCAATTTTACCACAGACAGAACGGTATTCTGTCCATTCTGTCTCCCAAAAATCGGATTAGAAAGAGATAAAAAAAATGTCATGTGCCCAAATACGGTACCCATAGAAATGTCAGCTTGTCCCGCAAAAAATAAGCTCTCATAACACAAAAATTATAGCTTTCAAAATATGGTGATGTAGAAACTAGTTTTCACAATAAAAAGCATCTTTTAGTGTGTGACAGTAGCCAAACATAAAAACCCAATATAAATCTGGGATCGCTGTAATCGCACCGACCCGAAGAATAAAGTCGCCGTTGTGAAAATCCAAAATTTGTAGCTAAAAAATATTTTTGTGGGAAAAATGTGATTTTTTTTATTTTTACGGCTTTATGTTATAAATTTCTGTGAAGCACCTGGAGGTTCAAGATGCTCAATACATATCTAGATAAGGTCCCAAAGGGGTCTGGTTTCCAAAATCGAGTCACTTGTGGGTGGTTTCCACTGTTTAGGCACATCAGGGACTCTCCAAAAGCGACATGGTATCTGCTAATTATTCCAATAAATTTTACATTCAAAAAGCCAAATGGCGCTCCTTTCCTTCCAAGCCCTGCCGTGCACCCACACAGTAGTATTGCCCCACATATGGGGTATCGGTGTACTCAGGAGAAATTGCAAAACAAATTTTTATGGAGCAATTTCTCCTGTTGCCCTTATGAAAATTCAAAAGAAGAATTATTTTTGAAAAATGTAATTTTTTTTATTTCCACTGCTCTACGTTATAAACTTCTGTGAAGCACCTGTGAGGTTCAAGGTGCTCATTACACATCTAGATAAGTTCCATAAGGGGTCTAATTTCCAAAATGGTATCATTTGTGGGGGGTTTCCACTGTTTAGGCACATCAGGGGCTCTCCAAACATGACATGGCATCAGCTAATGATTCCAGCATATTTTACATTCAAAAAGTCAAATGGCGCTCCTTTCCTTCCAAACCCTGCTGTGCACCCAAACAGTTGTTTTCCTCCACATATTGGGTAAACGTGCACTCAGGAGAAATTGCACAACAAATTGTATGGAGCAATTTCTCTTGTTACCCTTATGAAAATGCAAAATTTGGAGCTAAAAAAGAAAAATGTTATTTTTTTTATTTTCACAGCTTATTGTTATAAACTTCTGTGAAGCACTTGTGGGTTCAAGGTGCTCAATACACATCTAGATAAGTTCCATAAGGGGTCTAGTTTCCAAAATGGTGTCACTTGTTTGGGGTTTCCTCTGTTTAGGCACGACATGGTGACTGCTAATTATACACACTAATTTTACATTCAAAAAGTGAAATTGCACTCCTTCCCTTTTGAAGCCTGTCGTGTACCCAAACAGTAGATTTCCCCCATATGTGGTGTATCAGCATGCTCAGAGGAAATTGAACAACAAAATATATGGTCGATTTTCTTCTGTTCCCCTTGTGAAAGTAAAAATATAATAGGTCTAAAGGAAAATTTTTGTGAAGAAAATTAAATGTTTATTTTTTAATTCCATCCTCTAAAAATTCCTGTGAAGCACCTGAAGGGTTAATAAACTTATTGAATGTGGTTTTGTGCACCTTGAGGGGTGCTTTTTTATGGGTATTTTCTGCCATACAGGCCCCTCAAAGTCACTTCAAATGAGAGGTGGTGACTAAAACAAGTGGTTTTGCAAATTTTGTTGTAAAAATGAGAAATCGCTGGTCAACTTTTAACCCTTATAACTTCCTAACAGAAAAAATATGTTTCCAAAATTGTGCTGATGTAAAGTAGTCATGGGAAATTTCATTTATTAACTATTTTATGTGATATGACTCTGATTTAAGGGCATAAAAATTTAAATTTTGAAAAATTGCGAAATTTTCAACATTTTTGCCAAATTTCCTCTTTTGTCACAAATAAACGCAAGTCACATCAGAGTGTTATGGAAATATATATGTATATGTATTTCATATAGATCTCACTTGCCTGCTATAGGCTATATACTCCATATACTACTTATGTACTCTTATATATTCTTATATGCACACAGATACATATTCACAGTTTGAACCTTATAACTAGTTGGTGGAAATAACCTGCTACCCAGTCATCTCATTGTCTTGTGACTTGAGAAATATCTAGCAGACATAGGAAATGAGGAAGCAAGGCCAGATGGTCCGGCCAATATTGGAGAATCATAGAATCATAGAATCATAGAATCGTAGAGTTGGAAGGGACCTCCTGGGCCATCTGGTCCAACCCCCTGCTCAAAGCAGGATTCGCTAAATCATCCCAGTCAGATGTCTGTCCAGCCTCTGTTTGAAGACTTCCATTGAAGGAGAACTCACCACTTCTCATGGCAGCTTGTTCCACTCATTGATCACTCTAACTGTCAAAAAGTTTTTTCTAATATCTAATCTGTGTCTCCTCCCATTCAATTTCATCCCATTGCTTCTAGTCTTTCCTTGTGCGAATGAGAATAAAGTTGATCCTTCTACAATGTGACAGCCCTTTAGTTATTTGTAGACAGCTATTAAGTCTCCTCTCAGTCTTCTCTTTTGCAAACTAAACATTCCCAAATCCTGCAACCTTTCCTCATAAGACAGGGTTTGCAGACCGGTCACCATTCTGGTCGCTCTTTTCTGAACTTGCTCCAATTTGTTGATGTCTTTTTTAAAATGTGGTGCCCAAAACTGGACACAATATTCCAGATGAGGTCTGACCAAAGAGGAGTAGAGGGAAATAATGACTTCACGTGATCTAGACTGTATGCTTCTGTTAATACATCCTAGAATTGCATTTGCCTTTTTTGCTGCTGCATCACACTGTTGACTCATATTCAGTCTGTGATCTATTAGTATGCCCAAGTCTTTTTCACATGTGCTGTTGCTTAGCCCTATTCCTCCCATTCTGTATATGCTTTTTTCATTTTTATTGCCCAGATGTAGTACTTTGCATTTTTCCCTGTTAAAAACCATTCTGTTTGTTGCTGCCCACTTCTCCAGTTTATTCATATCTTTTTGAATCCTCTCTCTCTCTTCTCTAGTATTAGCTATCCCTCCTAGCTTTGTGTCATCAGCAAATTTAATCAGTTTACCCTCAATTCCTTCATCTAAATCGTTGATAAAGATGTTGAACAATACAGGGCCCAGGACAGAGCCCTGTGGTACCCCACTTGAGACATTCTTCCAACTGGATGTGCAGCCATTTACGACCACTCTTTGGGTTCGATCACTAAGCCAATTATGAATCCACCTAACAGTTGCCTTGTCCATTCCATACTTAGACATTTTTTCAATAAGGATTGTATGAGATACTTTGTCAAATGCTTTGCTGAAGTCAAGATATACTATATCTACAGCATTTCCTTGATCCACCCAATCAGTGATTCCATCATAGAAGGAAATTAAGTTAGTCTGACATGACTTATTAGTTACAAACCCATGCTGACTCTGTTTAATCACTTCATTCTTATCCAGGTACTGACATACATGTTGTTTAATAATTTGTTCAAAGATCTTTCCTGGTATAGAAGTCAGACTCACCGGCCTATAGTTGCCTGGGTCCACCTTCTTCCCCTTTTTGAAGATAGGAACAACATTTGCTCTTCTCCAGTCTTCTGGGACTTCTCCTGTTCTCCAAGAATTTTCAAAGATTATGGAGAGGGGTTCAGAAATTTCTTCTGCTATCTCCTTCAGTACTCTGGGGTGTAATTCATCTGGACCTGGTGACTTGAATTCATTTAGGTTAGCTAAGTGTTTCCTCACTATCTTTCTGTTTATAGATATCCTGGGTTCTTCTATTCCCTTAATAGGACAGTGAAGAACAGTTGATGTTACATTTCCTTTCTGAGAGAAAACAGATGCAAAATAGGAATTTAAAAGTTCGGCCTTCTCAACATCCTGTCTTACCATTTCATGATTTTCATCCTGTAAAAATCCTATAGCATCTTTGACTTTTCTTTTACTTTTGACATATCCCCAAAATCCTTTATTATTGCTTTTGACATCTCTTGCAAGCCTCAATTCATTTTCAGCTTTAGATAATCTGATTTGTTCCCTGCAGGTTCTGCAGACAGCATTATATTCTTCTTTAGATATGCCTCCCTCTTTCCATTTTATAAACATTTTTTTCTTCCTTTTTAGCATGTGCTTAAGTTCTGTGTTCATCCATCCTGGCCTCCTTAAATGCTTCCTATTCTTCCCTCTTTTCGGAATTGTTAACAATTGTGCTTTGAGAATTTCATTTTTCAAGATTTCCCATCCTTCCTGGACATTTTTGTCTTTAAGGATATCCAGCCATTGGATCCCTCCAATTCTCTTTCTGAATCCCTTAAAATCTGCCTTTCTGAAATCTAACCTTGACGTCTGAGTCTTCACATGTCTTCCTCCTCTAGTTATCCAAAATTCTAAAATAGCATGGTCGCTACCTCCTAGGGTCCCAGCCACTTTTACCTCCTCAACCATTTCCTCCCTGTTTGTAAGGATTAGATCCAAGGTAGCAGTTCCCCTTGTTTTCTCCCCTACCTTTTGGAAGATAAAGTTGTCAGCAAGAGAGGATAAGAATTTCCTTGACCTGTTAGTTTTGCCTGAGAGAGATTCCCAACAAATGTCCGGATTCTTGCTGACGAGTGCAAGACTCCGGACAGTAAATCATGTGGTGTCTAGAGTTGAGCAACTTTTGGTTTTTTAGGGTCGAGTTTCGTTTCGTGAAACCCGACTTTTCCAAAAGTCGGGTCGAGCAAGATCGGCCGATTATAGGGAAAAGTCGGGGTCGTCCCGATACACGAAACCCAATGTAAGTCAATGGGGAATAAAAGTTGGCAGTGAGAGGAGGACAGGAAACACACCTACAGTGCCCATTTGAATGCCAAAAGCATCAATTCTTCTTACTTAAGCTTGTCAACCCTAATTAACTTCATAATACAAGTTACGCACTGAAAAATGGGGGTTATTTGGCTAAAGTTGTGCGGGGGTAGGGCTGGCTCCAGGTTTTCATGTGCCCTGGGCAAAAGAGTGCCCCTTTAACACATACCACAACTCATCATGCTCCGATACGGCAGAGAAATAGCGGTATAGTACAATGAAAAATACTTCACTTTTTACATCTCATGACGAGGCCCATCTAATTCTCCATACAGAATCATTGGTCCCATATAATGTTTGAAACAGTATATGATGAGCTCCACATAATGCTACAGTATATGTTGGTCCCCATGGATGAAGCTCCACTGTCTTATGGGCCCAAATAATGCTCCAAACAGGCCCCATTTCTAATGCTCTAGTGTATAATGGGCCCTGTAAATGCTGCTCCAGTGTCTGATGTCCACCTTTGGAATGTTCCAGTGTATGGTGGGCCCCATCTATCATTCTCCAGAGTATAGTGCTCCCCAAAAATTGCTGTCCCAACATTGAAAACAATCAAATAAGTCTCCTCGCTAGGGAATCCCTGTACTAGTCTGGACTCCTCGTCGTCCCCATCTTCCATCTCACTGCACAGTATTTCAACCTTGCAAGTGCTGTGATCCTGAGCAAGCAGGGGGGGCCCACTCGTTGGCGACGGCACTGGCATAGGGCCCCTGATAGTACGGTGGTGTGTCTGATGGCGGGTGGGCCGAACCTGCACTTTCATCTGCAGCTTCCTCTTTGTCACAGTGTAAGATGGAACTGTATATGGGAAGGGTAACCTGAGTTTCATCAGGGTCAGATTCAGGCCATGTAGCGTGCGAGGGGAATGTAGTGGTCTGGGTCAATGTACCAGCAGATTCATCGAGCAGTGGCTGGGCATCAGTGCACTTGTGTCGCCCCCAGGAGTACGGTCGCCACAGTGGCATTACCTTCCTCCTAGGGAGTGTGATGTCATGCTTGGGAGCAACGAAGGATCTCTCTAGCAGGTTAACTGATTGGGCGGCGTTATTCCCACGAGTCATGACCCTCCAAACAGCGTTCATGAAGGCAAAATGTTTGTTTTACGTGGGCAGTATGGTTGCAAAGCTGAACCTTAAAGGAATGTCCAGAAGGGCACCACCAGGAGTGGAGCCTACGGTTAAATTCGACTCCACCTGGGAAACCTCAACCATGCCAGCTACAGAAAAGATGCACACATTGCAAGCTTAATTCCGTTAACGAACGAGACTCCGTCATGCCCCGCGGTCCGAGTCCGGCTTACTAGAGGGACACGTGAGGCTCTGGCACATGAGATTGGCCAATAACTGGTGTGTCATGCCCTTACATGTCCGTGGCTGCATGTGCGCTACACTGAAAAGGCCAGCGTTTGTCGCTTACAGGTGCAGATAACCCGCTGAACAACGTTAGTGATGGGGATCACTGATTACAATTATTACCCGCGAACGATGATTTCCCAGTAAGTGCAGGTCAACCGCAGTTCCGGAATTAGGCCTAACCGTCATTCCTGAAAAAATGAAAAACTTACGTGTGCAAACCACAGGTGCTGTAGCTTGCTTAACAGCTCGCCAGCCGTTCTCACGCCCAGTATGGATTACACGTGATTGCACAAAGGTGAGAAAGGGTACCGTATCCCCGGATAACATGTATGGATAGCGTACACATTCAAAATATATGTCTATACATCAGGAGGCAGGCTCAGACGGTGTTAGGCCCAGTATGGCTTGCACGTGATTGCACAAAGGTGAGAAAGGGTACCGTATCCCCGGATAACATGTATGGATAGCGTACACATTTAAAATATATGTCTATACATCAGGAGGCAGGCTCAGACGGTGTTAGGCCCAGTATGGATTGCACGTGATTGCACAAAGGTGAGAAAAGGTACCGTATCCCCGGATAACATGTATGGATAGCGTACACATTCAAAATATATGTCTATACATCAGGAGGCAGGCTCAGACGGTGTTAGGCCCAGTATGGATTGCACGTGATTGCACAAAGGTGAGAAAGGGTACCGTATCCCCGGATAACATGTATGGATAACGTACACATTCAAAATATATGTCTATACATCAGGAGGCAGGCTCAGATGGTGTTAGGCCCAGTATGGATTGCACGTGATTGTACAAAGGTGAGAAAGGGTACTGTATCCCCGGATAACATGTATGGATAGCGTACACATTCAAAATATATGTCTATACATCAGGAGGCAGGCTCAGACGGTGTTAGGCCCAGTATGGATTGCACGTGATTACACAAAGGTGAGAAAGGGTACCGTATCCCCGGATAACATGTATGGATAGCGTACACATTCAAAATATATGTCTATACATCAGGAGGCAGGCTCAGACGGTGTTAGGCCCAGTATGGATTGCACTTGATTGCACAAAGGTGAGAAAGGGTACCGTATCCCCGGATAACATGTATGGATAGCGTACACATTCAAAATATATGTCTATACATCAGGAGGCAGGCTCAGACGGTGTCAGGCACAGTATGGATTTGACGGCCCAGACTACACAGCGGAGGAGCAGGGAGAGGTAAAGATTGCAAATGCTGGGGCCCTGCCCAAGCAAGGGGGGCCCACTCGTGGGTGTCGGTACTGGCACTGGGCCCCTCATAGTACGGCGGTGTGTCTGACGGCGGGTGTGCACCACCACCGTCAGAGACACTTGATTGCACTATGAGGGACCCTGTGCCAGTGCCCGCGCCCAAGAGTCGGCCTACCCACCTGTCCAGGGCAACGGCACTCGCACGGTGTCATGCGCTAGGTGGTGACCCCGGCCATGGGGGGGGCAGCACAGTTAGGGAGTTTTAGAAAGTGGCATATGTTGATGTTGGACAATCAGCTGATGCAAAAGGCGAAATAGGTCAAGTCCCAGGAAGAGGTGGACCAAAGCAAGCCATTTTTCTGTCACCCTATGTGTTATCAGGGGAAGGTGGGACAAAATCCTTGGAAACCCATGCATGGTTCATTTTAATGAAGGTTAGATCATCCACATTTTGGGTTGACAGACGGGTCCTTTTTTCTGTCAGGATTGATCCAGCTGCACTGAAGACTCTTTCCGATAGCACACTTGCAGCTGGGCAAGCGAGCTCCTGTAAGGCATATTGTGCCAATTCAGGCCAGGTGTCCAGTTTAGCGGCCCAATAGTCAAAGGGGAATGACCTGTGTGGGAGAACATCGATATGGGAGGAAAAGTAGTTTGTAACCATAGTTGACAACTGCTGTCTCCTGTCACTTTCCATCGATGCAGTATTACCAGTTGTGTGAGCGGTAGTGTTGAGCATTCCGATACCGCAAGTATCGGGTATCGGCCGATACTTGCTGTATCGGAATTCCGATACCGACTTCCGATATTTTTTCAATATCGGAAGTCGGCATCGGAATCGGAAGTTCAAAGTTGATTGACAGCCTGACGTCATCATGATGCGCGGTGTGTGCGCATCATGATGCGCCGTCATTTCGGGCCTTCCGGGGGTCTCTGCCGGCCTGCCGGGGGGCTGTGTGGACTGCCCGGGGTCTGTATCGGCCTGCCGGGGGGCTGTGCCGGCCTGCCGGGGGGCTGTGTGGACTGCCCGGGGTCTGTACCGGCCTGCCGGGGGGCTGTGCCGGCCTGCCGGTGGTCTGTGCACCCTGTGGGGGTCTGTACCGGCCTGCTGGGGGGCTGTGCCGGCCTGCCGGGGGGCTGTGCCGGCCTGCCGGGGGGCTGTGCTGATGTCCGGGGGTCTGTGCAAGCATCGTCCGATGGGACTATAAGTCCCATCTGGCGATGCCTGCTACCATGACAGTGATTGACACATTAGCCAATGATGGGACAGTAGTAGTCCCATCATCCGGCTAATGTGTTAAATGTTAAAAAAAAAAAAAATACTACATACATACTACATACATACTACATGCATGCTACATACATACTACATGCTACATACATACTACATATATACTACATGCATGCTACATACTGTACATACTACATGCTACATACATACTACATATATACTACATGCATGCTACATACATACTGCATGCTACATACATACTACATACATACCACATATATACTACATACATACTACATGCATGCTACATACATACTACATGCTACATACATACTACATATATACTACATGCATGCTACATACATACTACATGCTACATACATACTACATATATACTACATGCATGCTACATACATACTGCATGCTACATACATACTACATACATACCACATATATACTACATACATACTACATGCATGCTACATACAGTACATACTACATACATACTACATACATACTACATGCATGCTACATACATAACACATATATACTACATGCATGCTACATACATACTACATGCTACATACATACCACATACATACTACATACATACTACATACATACTACATGCATGCTACATACATACTACATGCTACATACATACTACATATATACTACATGCATGCTACATACATACTACATGCTACATACATACTACATACATACTACATACATACTACATGCATGCTACATACATAACACATATATACTACATGCATGCTACATACATACTACATGCTACATACATACCACATACATACTACATACATACTACATACATACTACATGCATGCTACATACATACTACATGCATGCTACATACATACTACATGCTACATACATACTACATATATACTACATGCATGCTACATACATACTACATGCTACATACATACTACATATATACTACATGCATGCTACATACATACTGCATGCTACATGCATGCTACATACATACTACATGCTACATACATACCACATATATACTACATACATACTACATACAATACATTCATACAATACATACATAGACATACAGTACATATAACATAGAGTAACATACTTACCAATACTTGTCACATTGTTCCCCGAAGCCATTGTCTTTTACGGAATAAATATTAACATAACAAACCACAAAAATACTCACCCACGATCCGAAGCAGTCCACGAGTGTGTCCCACGACGATCTTGGGTAGAGAACTGCAGCATCAGCTGATGCCGCCGTTCTCTACGGGCTGCAGGAATCCATGTAGTATGTATGTAGCATGCATGTAGTATATATGTAGTATGTTTGTAGCATGTAGTATGTATGTAGCATGCATGTAGTATGTATGTAGTATGTATGTAGTATGTATGTGGTATGTATGTAGCATGTAGCATGCATGTAGTATGTATGTAGTATATATGTGGTATGTATGTAGCATGTAGTATGTATGTAGCATGCAGTATGTATGTAGCATGCATGTAGTATATATGTAGTATGTATGTAGCATATATGTAGTATGTATGTAGCATGTAGTATGTATGTAGCATGTAGTATGTATGTAGCATGCAGTATGTATGTAGCATGCATGTAGTATATATGTAGCATATATGTAGTATGCATGTTGCATGCATGTAGTATATATGTAGTATGTATGTTGCATGTAGTATATATGTAGTATGCATGTTGCATGCATGTAGTATATATGTAGTATGTATGTTGCAGTAGTATATATACAGTATGAATGTAGCATGTATGTAGTATGTAGTATGAATGTAGCATGTATGTAGCATGTTATTTTTTTTTTTTTATTTTTTTTTTTTTTACATTCAACACATTAGCCGGATGATGGGACTACTACTGTCCCATCATTGGCTAATGTGTCAATCACTGTCATGGTAGCAGGCATCGCCCGATGGGACTTGTAGTCCCATCGGACGATGCCTGCACAGACCCCCGAAGCCTGCACAGCCCCCCGGCAGGCCGGCACAGCCCCCCGGCAGGCCGGCACAGCCCACCGGAGCCTGCACAGACCACCGGCAGGCCGGCACAGCCCCCCGGCAGGCCGGCACAGCCCACCGGAGCCTGCACAGCCCCCCGGCAGGCCGGCACAGCCCACCGGAGCCTGCACAGCCCCCCCGGCAGGCCGGCACAGCCCCCCGGCAGGCCGGCACAGACCACCGGAGCCTGCACAGACCCCCTGGCAGGCCGGCACAGCCCCCCGAAAGGCCCGTACAGACGCCAGAGAGGCTGTACAAGGCAAAAACAGGGTTTTTCTTATTCCGATACCGGAAGTCCCATAGACTTGAATGGGACTTCCGGTATCGGCATCGGCGATACCGATACTTTTTTTTAAGATCGGCCGATCCATTCCGATCCGATACTTTGAAGTATCGGACGGTATCGCTCAACTCTAGTGAGCGGTACTTGAAAAATCAGTCCACAACATTGTCATGAAACCCCTGTCTCCAACGCCACTTCTGCTGTAAGCACCACGAACACCTCTGCCAAGCTGCCCCCGGCCCGTACGGCTCGTGTGAGAACCATCGCCGCTGCTGTGTGCTGGGAATGCCTCAAGCAACCGATTTACCAGAGTTGCTTGTTTATTAGCCAATATTAGGTCAAGGTTCTCCTGTGGCATGATGTTTTGTAATTTGCCTTTATAGCGTGGATCCAGGATGCTGGCCAACCAGTAGTCATCATCGTTCATCATTTTGGCAATGCGGGGGTCCCTTTTCTAGAATCTGCAAGGCATAATCTGACATGTGGGCCAATGTTCCCGGTGTCAATGATGCACTGCGAGTGCTGGTTGGAGGAGCACTTTCTGGCAAATCCACATCCCTCCAGTCACGCACAAACCCTGTACCAGACCTTGCCACGCCAACATTTTCACTTGCCCCACGAGATGCATCCTCCTCCCCTAAGTAATCATCCCCATCATCATCCTCCTCCTCCTCTTCTTCTTCCTCCACCTCGTCCAGGAGAGGTCCCGGAGCAGACAATGGCTGAATGTCATCAAGGATTCCCTCCTCCTCTTCCTCCTCATCAACATTGGCTGCAGACGCCTGCTCCTTAAGGTGCGTCAAAGTTTGCATGAGCAGACGCATAAGTGGGATGCTCATGCTTAGGATGGCGTCGTCTGCGCTTACCAGCCGTGTGCATTCCTCAAAACACTGAAGGACTTTACAGAGGTCTTTCAGCTTCGACCACTGCACACCTGTCAACTCCATGTCTGCTCTCAAAGTGCCTGGCCGAGTATCCTCCCAAAAATGCATTATGGCCTGCCTCTGCTCGCACAGCCGCTCCACCATGTGCAGGGTGGAGTTCCACCTTGTTGCAATGTCGATAATGAGGCGGTGGTTGGGAAGGTGGAGCAATCGCTGCAGCTTCTGCATACGAACGGAGTGTACAGGCGACCGGCGGATGTGCGCGCACAGTCTTCACACCTTCTGGAGCAGGGCTGTTAACTCCGGATAATTTTTGAGGATGCACTGCACCACCAGGTTCAAGGTGTGAGCCAAGCAAGGTATGTGGCTGAGTTTTGAAAGGGCTATGGCTGCCACAAAATTACGGCCGTTATCACTAACTACCTTGCCTGCCTCAAGATGTACACTGCCCAGCCATGACTCAGTTTGTCGCTTCAAGTACTCGGCCAGCACCTCGGCGGTGTTTGTCGCCCAAACACATCATCTGCAACACAGCCTGCTGACGCTTTCCACTAGCTGCTCGATAGGGGGACACTTCGTGTGCAACAGTGGCAGCTGCAGATGGAGTGCTCGTACGACTGCGCTCTGTGGACGAGCTTTCGCTTCTGGAGGAGGAGGAGGGTCGAACACCTACAGCCAACTGTTTCCTATACCGTGGGCTAGGCAGCACTGTCCCACCACCGCTGTCCCCTGTGGACCCTGCATCCACCACATTAACCCAGTGCGCAGTGATGGACACGTAACGGCCCTGGCCATGCCGACTGGACCATGCATCAGTTGTGAGGTGCACCTTTCCACTCACTGACTGCTTGAGTGCATGGACAATGCGGTCTTTTACATGATGGTGGAGGGCTGGGATGGCTTTGCGAGAGAAGAAGTGGCGACTAGGTAGGTCATAGCGTGGTACTGCATAGGCCATGAGTTCGCGGAAAGCTGCGCTTTCCACCAACCGATAGGGCATCATCTCAAACGAGATTAGTTTGGCAATGTGGGCGTTCAAACCCAGTGTACGCGGATGAGAGACTGAGTACTTTCTTGACCTACTCATAGTGTCTGGGAGGGTGAGCTGGACTTGAGAGCTGCATATGGTGGAAGTAGCGGTGGACAGCGCGGACTGAGAGAGGGTTGATGATGGTGATGGAGTTGGTGTTCTTTCTGATGGCCTAGATTCAGTATTTCGTTGATATAACAGTGGGATTCCCTGACTGCTGTGGCCTTGCAACGACACCTCAACATTTGCTGCTGTGCTAACCGGTGGGATTACAGTGGGGGAAACAATGTAGCGTTGCTGACTACCTTCTTTGTGATCAGTTGCACATGTGGCACTTGAGGTTTGGTGTTGTGTCCACGCTTGCAAGTGCATGGTGGTTAAATGTCTAAGCATGCAACTGGTATTCAAATTTTTCAGATTTTTCCCTCGGCTAAAGGTCTTTGCGCACTTCTTACAGATAACCTTGGCCTGATCATGAGGATTTTGTTCAAAAAAGTGCCACACTGCACTCTTCCTACTTTGGCAGACATTTTGCGGCCTAGCACGCTGTGATCTTTTGACCCTCTGGACAAGCTGTCCAGCAACTCTTTTGATTTTTGGAACCTGTCTTTGGAGTGCTCCGGGCCTGCCAGATAACAGCTGTTGCGATGTCGATGTCTGCTGTGGATGCTCCTCATCTGAGCTATTGGAAGCAGCACCCTCTTCCCCCAATGGATGCCAATCTGGGTCAACAACTGGGTCATCCATCACCTCCTCTTCAATGTCATATGCACCTTCCTCTGTGTCACCGTGTATGGTGGTATAGTGTGCGGGAAGGGGCACCTGAGTCTCATCAGGGTCAGAATCTGGCTCTGTACACTGCGAGGACAATGTAGTGCTCTGAGTGAATGTACCAGCAGAATCATCTATCAGCGGCAGTGCATCAGTGCACTCCATGTCAGATTCATCTTGGCCTGGGTAATTCACCATTTCACTTGATAATCCAGGCATGGTATGTGAAAACAGCTCCATGGAGTAATCAGTAGTATGGCCTGCGTCATCCTTCAATCTTGGTTGGGGTGAAGGACACAAGGAAAGGTGTGGTTCATGAACATGAGCCTCCATTGACGACTCAGTGCTTTTACTTTTTACAACTTCAGAAGAGGAGGCGATAGAGCTGGAGGCTGAGTCAGCAATGTAAGACAAAACTTTTTCCTGATGCTCTGGCTTTAAAAGCGGTTTGCCAACTCCTAGAAAACTAAGCCTTCGAAGCCTTATGAAGCCAGACGATGACGCAGGCTCAACACCTCCTGCATTCGGTCCTATTTTGCTCTTGCCACTACCATCAGATCCACCACCAACACCATCATTACCAGCTGCCAACCCCCACCCAATTCCACGGCCTCTTCCACCAGCCTTCCTCATTTTTTGTAGAAATGTAGACAAAATCCAACAAACTATATAGTAATGTAAAACAAGGTACAAGGTGTCTATAGGACAGGGGAGATTTTGAATTTCTGCACACACTTGTGGACACTGGACACTTATGGATTGTGTGAGGCCCACTGAATATCACAGCGCTATGTCACAGGCTCGATGGCACAGGTGTGAAAAAAGTGACTACAGGATAAGGGAGATTTTGAATTTCTGCACACACTAGTGGACACTGGACACTTTTGGATTGTGTGAGGCCCACTGAATATCAGAGCGCTATGTCACAGGCTCGATGGCACAGGTGTGAAAAAAGTGACTACAGGATCACAGAGATTTTGAATTTCTGCACACACTAGTGGACACTTTTGGATTGTGTGAGGCCCACTGAATATCAGAGCGCTATGTCACAGGCTCGATGGCACAGGTGTGAAAAAAGTGACTACAGGATCACAGAGATTTTGAATTTCTGCACACACTTGTGGACACTGGACACTTATGGATTGTGTGAGGCCCACTGAATATCACAGCGCTATGTCACAGGCTCGATGGCACAGGTGTGAAAAAAGTGACTACAGGATAAGGGAGATTTTGAATTTCTGCACACACTAGTGAACACTAGACACTTTTGGATTGTGTGAGGCCCACTGAATATCAGAGCGCTATGTCACAGGCAGAAATTGGCTAGTGTATCACAAACTACAAGGTGTATGTAGAATTGGGCAGAATAGGAATCTCCCTAGAGTGTAGGTCTGTAAGAACGGAACAAGTCCTCCACTTATCCTTCCACAGTGACACACAGATAGCTTCACTGTGGCCGTGATAACAGCCGTTACACGGTACTGAGAGGAGCGTGCACGTACACGGCTGTCCGGTGTACGTAAAATTGTCAAGCTCCGTGTTTTTTAAGTATACGGACTGACACACGCTGTCTCTCTATAGTTTTGAATGTGATCAAACAGCAAATATATTTAACTGTTTGAAAGCTAGACAAAACTAGTAGGTGCAGGTCTGTAAGAACGGAACATGTCCTCGACTTATTCTCACAGAGTGACACACAGATAGCTTCACTGTGGCTGTGATAACAGCCGTTACACGGTACTGTGTGAGGAGCGTACACCGCTGTATGGTGTGAAAAAATGCACGCTCAGTACCTTAGCAGGACAAAAAAAAAAATTGGGATTGCTTTTAAAAAAGCAGTTTGCAGAGCAGTGGGTAAACAGCAATGCAGCTGTCAGGAAGCCTTAGAAGGCAGCCTAACAACCAACACCGCTGATCCACCACAATATAGCCTCCCCTTGCACTGCACACACAGTGACTGGTGTGTTGTACAGGCAAAATCGCTAGCAGCAGAAGCAGTTTTTTTTCTTCTTCCCTGCCTAACGCTCTCCCTACAGAATCAGCAGCAGCAACCTCTCCCTATGCTAAGATCGACAGAAGTAAGATGGTGGTCGGCGTGCACGCCCTTTTATAACCCCTGTGACGCCCACCAAAGCAAGCCAATCATTTGCATGCCCTTCTGAAAGATGGTGGTGACCCCTGCCTATGTCATCACGTTGCCCACAGTGTCCGTGGATCCTGATTGGCTGAAAAAGAGCGCAAAACAAACTTTTGAAACGCGACTTTGGCGCGTAAGTCTGCGGCCTCGTGGCCGACCTCATCCTAGGGTCGGGTTTCGTTTCATGAAACCCGACTTTGCCAAAAGTCGGCGACTTTTGAAATTTTTCGAACCGTTTCGCTCAACTCTAGTGGTGTCTAAGTAACCCCAGGTCGGACACCCATATATGTTCATGCATTTAAACTGACCAATTAGCTAAGAAGTAAAGCCTTTATGTTAATGAGAAACCACTCCTTTATACGAACTGATAAAAGACCATGAATATGAATAAAGTGCCCAGAGTTCTGCTGGAAGGTATTGCTGCTAACAACGTGTGGCGTCTTTCCTTCCTTGAGCGCTCAATAAGACTCTGTCTAATCAGGACAGGTCATAGTATGCACAGGGGTAAAGTCACCCAAACCAAAAAATCCACATCAATTGGCGCCCAACATGGGGCCGTGGACGAAAACACACGGGGATCCTGCTGACTGGAGAGGACAGAGGTGCCGGCCAAGGTCTTGGCTCATGGGAACGGAGATTTGCGCAACTCCATAAGTAAGGTAAGAAAATCTAGTTATCTTACCTGAATGTTCCCTGTGCCCAGTCCGGGTCAGCAACTCTAGCCGGTCAGTGTGGTCACCAAACCTAGGTAGTGTTAAAAAGTCCACGCGCAAATCCAAACCCTGGGATAAGCTAAGTGTCTACTGTGATCCTGTGTGTCTGAGATCCGGGTGAGAGAGTTGGTGGAGACTGTGACTTGATTTGTAGCTGCTGAGACACCGATAACAAGACTGAGTCTCTCTGACTAAGTCAGATCACGTCCCCGCACCAGGCAGAGGTTTTGACTTAGACGGGATATCACAGGTGAATGCCTCTGAAAAAGCTGTCACAGTCCCCGCACACATACACGGAGGTGTCAGCTTCAAGGAGGTATCACAGGTGAATCCCACGGCTGTCACGGTCACCGCACACATACACGGAGGTGTCAGCTTAAGGGAGGTATCACAGGTGAATCCCTCGGCTGTCACATGTCCCCGCATCAAGCGGAGGCTGGCAGACTGGGGGGATATCACAGACTGATCACTGGAGAGATTACCACGGTCCCCGGGTGCTCACGGAGGGGTGATAATCTAGTGGGATATCACAGCTCCCGTCTCCCAGCAGACGGAGGGTGATATATCCCGGTGCTAACCAAAGCACCACGGGTGATTGGCAGTTACCGGTTGTCAGCAGCTGTTTGATGTGTCACAAAAGGGCTTTCGATCTCTCACCCTGGACGTCTATATGTGAATTCAATGCAGGTTTCCGCGAAGATCTGAAGCAGAAAGAGTTTTGCCTTTTTTATTGTAAACTTCTTCTTTTGCCTGCAGGGTGTACCCCTGATATATATATATTTATTTTTTTTTTTCATATTGTTATATTTTGTACTCTGCTTTTCCCTATTTTATGTTTTATTTTGCATTCTTGGTAGTGGTTTTTGTTACTGTAGTATGAGAATTTTCGGGAAAGCTGGGTCATTTTGAGTATACCACCATAGTCACAGTCTGTTTTTTTTTTGGGTTTTCCATTGTTCTCAGATTTTACAGAGACGCAGGCATAAAAAGAGGAAGTTGGGTGCCGGCATTCTGCATTAACCCTTTTATTATTGGAAGTGTACTTGTATTTGTTTTTTTTTTAGTTTTCTAAGTGTTTTTTTTTGTTTTTTTTTAAGTTTATATACTTTTTGATTTTATCAATTTTTTGGGTTTCATCCTTTAAAAATCTTTTTAAGGAAAAAAAAGAAAGAAAAATCATTTTTCCTTTTTCTATCTCTTTTTAGTTTTCTTCCACTTTTTGTGACATTTTATCAGTTTTTTAGGTTTAGTTTTCACTTCTTTCTTTCAGTTTTGTTAAAAAGAGAAATTTTTCCGTGCGTTGGGTTATTCACTAAATATTCTTGCTTTGTTCCCTTTAAGCAGGTTAAAAGGGGTTTCAAAGTGTTTAAAGGTTTAATCACTCACTTTTTTTCAGTTTTAAAACAGACATAGTACGTGTTTTTTTTGCAAGAACAGTTTTTCTTTAAGCTGTAGCATGGTATGCTGTATTGAAAGGAAAAAAGGGAAGTAGCTAGTTGAGCTCAATTACTGTCTGCATTTTGTTAAAGTGACAGAGGATTTTAACAGCGCAGAAGGTGATAGCAGATAGTGTGAACAAGAAAGGATTGTTTTTTTTACGTGTAGGAAAAGTGTTTTCAGCGGCATACTAACCCCTTCACTACCAAGGGTGGTTTGCACGTTAACTACCGGGCCAATTTTTACAATTCTGACCACTGTACCTTTATGAGGTCATAACTCTGGAACGCTTTCATGGATCCCGGTGATTCTGACATTGTTTTCTCGTGACATATTGTACTTCATGTTAGTGGTAAAATTGCATTCAAATAACTTGCGTTTATTTGTGAAAAAAACGGAAATTTGGCGAAAATTTTGAAAATTTCACAATTTTCCAACTTTGAATTTTTATGCCCTTAAATCACAGCGATACGGCACACAAAAAACTTAATACATAACATTTCCCACATGTTTACTTTACATCAGCACAGTTTTGGAACCAAAATTTTTTTTTGTCAGGAAGTTATAAGGGTTAAAAATTGACCAGCGATTTCTCATTTTTGCAACACCATTTTATTTTTAGGGACCACATCACATTTGAAGCCACTTTGAGGGGTCTATATGATAGAAAATACCCAAAAGTGACATCATTCTAAAAACTGCACCCCTTAAGGTGCTTAAAACCACATTCAAGAAGTTTATTAACCCTTTAGGTGCGTCACAGGAATTTTTTGAATATTAAAAAAAAAATGAACATTTAACTTTTTTTCACAAAAAAAATACTTCAGGTTCAATTTTCTTTATTTTACCAAGGGTAACAGGAGAAATTGGACTGCAAGACTTATTGTGCAATTTGTCCTGAGTACGCTGATACCTGATATGTGGGGGGGAACCACTGTTTCGGCGCATGGCAGAGCTCAGAATGGAAGGAGCGCCGTTTGACTTTTTCAATGCAAAATTGGCTGGAATTCAGATCGGACGCCATGTCACGTTTGGCGAGCCCCTGATGTACCTAAACAGTGGAAACCCCCCCAAGTGACCCCATTTTGGAAACTAGACCCCCCAAGGAACTTATCTAGATATGTGGTGAGAACTTTGAACCCACAAGGGCTTCACAGAAGTTTATAACGTACAGCGGTACAATTAAAAAATCATATTTTTTCCACAAAAATGATCTTTTCACCCCCAATTTTTATTTTTCCAAGGGTAACAGGACCCTAAAAGTTATTGTGCAATTTGTCCTGAGTACGCTGATACCCCATATGTGGGTGTAAATGACTATTTGGGCGCATAGCAGAGCTCGGAAGGGAAGCAGCGCCATTTGACGTTTTTGGCTAGAATTGAGATCAGACACCATGTCGCGATAGGAAAACCCTTGATGTACCAAAACAGTGGAAACCCCCCACAAATGACACCATTTTGGAATCTAGACCCCCCAAGGAACTTATCTAGATGTGTGGTGAGAACTTTGAACCCCCAAGGGCTTCACAGAAGTTTATAACGTACAGCAGTACAATTAAAAAATCATATTTTTTCCACAAAAATGATCTTTTCACCCTCAATTCTTATTTTTCCAAAAGTAACAGGACCCTAAAAGATATTGTGCAATTTATCCTGAGTACGCTGATACCCCACATGTGGGGGTAAACCACTATTTGGGCGTATGGCAGAGCTCGGACGGGAAGCAGCGCCATTTGACGTTTTTGGCTGGAATTGAGATCGGACACCATGTCGCGTTAGGAAAGCCCCTGATGTACCAAAACAGTAGAAACCCCCCACAAATGACACCATTTTGGAAACTAGACCCCCCAAGGAACTTATCTAGATGTGTGGTGAGCACTTTGAACCCCCCAGTGCTTCACTGAAGTTTATAACGTCCGGGCGTGAAAATAAAAAAATCGTATTTTTTCCACAAACATGATCTTTTAGTCCCCATTTTTTTATTTTCCCAAGGGTAACAGGAGAAATTGGACCCCAAAAGTTGTTGTCCAATTTGTCCTGAGTACGCTGATACCTCATATGTGGGAGAAAACTACTGTATGGGCACACGTCGGGGCTCGGAAGGGAAGTAGTGACATTTTGGAATGCAGACTTTGATGGAATGGTCTGCGGGTGTCATGTTGCGTTTGGAGAGCCCCTGATGTACCAAAACAGTAGAAACCCCCCACAAATGACACCATTTTGGAAACTAGACCCCCCAAGGAACTTATCTAGATGTGTGGTGAGCACTTTGAACCCCCCAGTGCTTCACTGAAGTTTATAACGTCCGGGCGTGAAAATAAAAAAATCGTATTTTTTCCACAAACATGATCTTTTAGTCCCCATTTTTTTATTTTCCCAAGGGTAACAGGAGAAATTGGACCCCAAAAGTTGTTGTCCAATTTATCCTGAGTACGCTGATACCTCATATGTGGGAGAAAACTACTGTATGGGCACACGTCGGGGCTCGGAAGGGAAGTAGTGACGTTTTGGAATGCAGACTTTGATGGAATGGTGAGCCCCTGATGTACCTAAACAGTGGAAACCCCCCACAAGTGACCCCATTTTGGAAACTAGACCCCCTAATGAACTTATCTAGATGTGTGGTGAGCACTTTGAACCCCCCAGTGCTTCACAGAAGTTTATAACGCCTGGGCGTGAAAATAAAAAAAACATTTTTTTCCGCAAAATTATATTTTTGCCCCCAATTTTTTATTTTCCTAAGGGTAACAGGAGAAATTGGACCCCAAAAGTTGTTTAGTAATTTGTCCTGAGTAGGCTGATACCCTACATGTGGGGGTAAAACACTGTTTGGGCACATGGCAGAGCTTGGAAGGGAAGGAGCACCATTTGACTTTTTCAACGCAGAATTGGCTGGAATTGAGATCAGACGCCATGTTGCCTTTGGAGAGCACCTGATGTGCCCAAACAGTGGAAACCCCCAATTATAACTCCAACCCGAACCTCAACACACCCCTAGCCCTAGCCCTAACCCTAGCCCTAGCCCTAACCCTAGCCCTAACCCTAGCCCTAACCCTAGCCCTAACCCTAACCCTAGCCCCTACCCTAACCCTAACCCTAGCGGGAAAATGGAAATAAATACATTTTCTTTTAATTTTATTATTTTTCCCTTACTAAGGGGGTGATAACGGGGGGTTTGATTTACGATTTATGGCGGTTTTTATGTTTGGCGGCTGTCGCACGCTAAAAGACGCTTTTTATTGTAAAAATAGTTTTTGCATCACCACATATTGTGAGCTATAATTTTTCCGTATTTTGTCCCACCGAGTCATGTGAGGTCTTATTTTTTGCGGGACGAGTTGACGTTTTTATTGGTACCATTTTCGGGCACGTGACATTTTTTGATCGCTTTTTATTCCGATTTTTGGGACGCAGAATGAACAAAAACCAGCGTTTCATGAATTTCTTTTGGGGGGTGCGTTTACACCGTTCCGCGTGCGGTAAAATTGATAAAGCGGTTTTATTCTTCGGGTCAGTACGGTTACAGCGATACCTCATTTAGGTCGTTTTTTTATGTTTTGTCGGTTTTTTGCAATGAAAACTATTTTATATAAAAAATAATTATTTTTGTATCGCTTTATTCTGCGAGCTATAACTTTTTTATTTTTTTGCGGATGATGCTGTATGGTGGCTCGTTTTTTGCGGGACAAGATGATGTTTTCAGCGGTACCATGCATATTTATATGCGTCTTTTTGATCGCGCGTTATTGCACTTTTTGTTCGGTGGTATGATAATAAATCATTATTTTTTGCTTCGTTTTTTATTTTTATTTTTTAAGGGGTTCGCTAAAGGGGTTAACTAATGGGACAGTTTTATAGGGCAGGTCATTACGGACGCGGCGATACCAAATATGTGTACTTTTATTGTTTTTGGTTTTTTTTATTTTGAAAAAATGGATTTATTGGGGAATATTTTTATTTTTTTTTACTGATTTATTTAGCGATTTTTTTTAAATTATTTTTAACACTTTTTTTTTTTTTTTTTTACTTTATTACCTTGTCCCAGGTGGGACATCACTGTCCTGTGACAGATCGCTGATCTGTCACATCACAGATCACTGTGACAGATCAGCGATCTGTCACAGGCACTGCTGCAGACTTCCTCATGGTTGCGCTTTGCAGGCAGTGAGGAAGTCAGCTCCCTGCAGGCCCCCGTCGCCATCTTGGATCCGGGGGCCTGTAGGGAAAAAGCCCCCCGCAGCAGCGCTGCACATTGCGCTGCCGTGGGGGGCTCAGGGAAGCACGGAGGGAGCCCCCTCCCTGCCGATGCTTCCCTTTAACCACCGGTACACCGCGATCGCGTTTGATCGCGGTGTGCAAGGGGTTAACGTGTCGGGGGCGGTCCGTGACCGCCCCTGACACATTGTGCCGGGTGTCAGCTATGATAATTAGCTGACACTCGGCCGCGATCAGCGGCGCTCACCACGTGGGCGCCGCTGATCGCGATGACGTAATATTCCGTCCATGGTAATTAGGTCCATGGTCACATGGACGGAATATTACGTCAATTGTAGGTAAGGGGTTAATCTGTGCCGTCTGAGAAGGACCACAGGTCTAAGAATGCCTTCCGTGATGGCAGGGGGGGAAGCAGTCCGCTCCCCGCATCTCCTCTCTCCTCACTCTTCCCTCTTCCCATCTCTCTCCTCCCTCTATCTCTGCTATTCTCACAATCTCCTCCCCTCTCTCATCTATCTCTCCTCCTATCCCTTCTCCTCCTCCTCCTTTTCTCTCTCCTATCTCTCCTCCCTCTCCATCTTCATCACCAACGCCCACCTCTCATCCCCCTCCTCTTCCCTCCTCCTCCTCCTTGTCTTCGCCATCTCCTCCTCTTCTGTCTCCTCCGCACTCTCCTCCACTATCTCTCACTTCTCCTCCTATTCCAAATCTCTTCGCCACCCTTCCCTCTCTTTCTTTTTCTCAACCACCTCTCAGTTCATCGTCACCCGCTGGCCTAGTGCCAGATCCAGACAATGAGGTGTCCCTAGTTCCACAGGGCACTCTCTCTAAAGAGACAGTTATGACACCAGGAGAAGAAAGTGAATCACTCCCCACACATGACAACACAGGTGCCCTCCCGATACAACAGATAGCAGAAGGGAGGTGTGGGCCATCAGACACTGCACTTGCTGAGACTGAAGATCCTATGTGCCACACGGAGCTGCAGTCTCAGAAGGGGGGAGTGCTATACACACACAGAAAGACAATCACACAATGGCACAGTTCCTCCTCTGATGAACATGAAGAGGAGATTATACTGCATAGTACTAGGGGAAACTCACAGACACCAAGAAGGCAGGGGCAGATAGAGCCAGAACTCTTACACTATGTGCCCTTCACCCCTAGTCAGGTGTTCAGTATTCTAAAAAACCTGCCAGACCCAGTTATGGACCCCATGCCATTTTACCGAAGAATGCAGCAGAGCCAGCAGACATATGCTGCAACCTGGAGTGATCTCTGGTCCATAATGGAGATTAAAGCAGGTGAAACATTCTGGCCAATCATGAAGAAACACTTCAAGCTTCCATCAGAATTAGATGTGCATTCCTGGGAATCAGGATCAAAGCTAATTGAACAGCTTAAAGAGTGGGCCAATGCCAGACAAGCACTCAGCCTGCATAACATAAGACAAGCTGAGACAGAGTCTCTAGACAGTTTTCATGGCAGAGTGAGGCAAGTATTCCAAGGTTTAGGCTTGACCATTCATGATCAGATACACGGACAGATGTTGGCACAGGCCTTTGTGCATGGACTAAAAGAACCAATCAAGAGACTGCTGATAGTGGCCAGGCCTGAGTACAGGACAATAGCAGTAGATGTCCTGCTTACAGTAGCCAGAAGAATTGAGTCCCTCCCAGGAGTACGGAGGACAGGCCCTCCCATGATGGCCACTGACGTGGAGGAGCAACCACCCTGCAGAGACAGAAGACCTGTCAGGTGTTTCAACTGTGGCAACCTTGGCCATTTCCGGAACCGGTGCACAGCACCCCGGCAACCCAGGTCATCACGCAGAGGAGTAGGCCAAGAAATAAACACAGAAGACAATGAAGAGCCCTGTCCATAGGACAGAGGCAAACCAGGTCTGCCAGACGTCACGCCCCTGACATGTGAAACCCCATCAGCGGACCCAATACCTCAAATCACGGGGGGCTGTCATATCTTTCCTTGTGGACACTGGTGCAGTCTGAAGTGAAAATCCCCGACACCACGAGTCTATCAGAACACTCTGTGTCTTGTATGGGGATTAAAGGTCAAGACAGACGTTCCCCAGCTCGCAAGCCCCTGAGCATGTGGACAGAGCCAGGACACTCCATCCTGTTCTAGTTTACGGTGGAGACCTGCCCACCCCACCTGATGAGCGCAGACCTACTGCAGGAACTGAAGGTGACCAAAGTGTCCCATGAAGATGTGACCTTGACCTCTTCTCAACCTCAGACCCAAGAAGAATTAATCATGCTGGAGGCCCTACAAGAGCCTCGCTCGAATAACCGGTGCAAGCCTACCCAAGGAGGGGCTGGACATAGCACCCAGAAGCCTATGGCCCAAGGGAGACTTCAAGTTGCACCAGTGCGGGTGTCACTCAAGTCTACAACCCCGGACGCTCCGAAGGCCCAGCATCCGCAGCTCATCACCCAGGGCTAAACTGCCTCTGACCAACTGGAGGTCTAAGTGGATCTGCTGTTCAAGAAACGGCCTAAGAACTTTGGCATGGGCCAGGAAAACTCTCAACTCAGAGGGACCACACCCGCTTCGTGAAATGGCTGCACTGCTTCCGGCTCCAGCGCCAGAGGATCATCTCGGACAAGATTCTGAAGGTGCTCCCTGAAGTTAATC